>NC_137441.1:9827500-10427500 GCF_964374335.1 Astatotilapia calliptera | reverse complement strand
TCGACATTTATGAATGAACCCATAATAATTATCACATTTAAGACATTTTCAAGTTTATTTTCTTTTCTTTGAGATTCAAAAATAATATCATTTTTAGAAAATTCAAGTAAGTTTGGAATCTTTGGGAAAAGCCAGTAGTGCACATCGTCCCACGGGGCTTTACAGTATATACATTCGTAAAATAAAAGTTCTGTCGAATCAATATTCCCATTACAGAAAGAACAAGACTTATTATCAATAGGAAAACGATGTCTGAGAAATTCTTTGGAACGGTAAACGCCTGAGAGTATTTCATAATGGACCTCCTTAGCTTTTGGAGGAATGGGAAGTTTTAGGTAATTTGCTCTGATTTCTTTCTTTTGATCGCAGGAGAACGGTTGTGAAATGGAATTTGGATTTGATCTATATGGGGGAAAGCATTAGTGAATAATTCCTTAATTTTAGAGTTTTTTTAGACTGTTAACTCCACAGTGGCTGCAGCCAGGTGCTCTTGGTCGACAAAGGGTCATGGGTCATGTGACTTGAGGGTTTTGAACCACGTGCATCTCGGTGTAGCGTTTCGACATACCTTGGCTCAGCAAGACGTGGAAAGGTTAATTCTGAATAAGGTGTACGGAACAAAGTACATCTGCACAGCAAACATTAACTTTATCCATTTATTAGCGCTATACAAGTTTGACATACAAAAACTACATTAACGTTTAGAGTTACAGCCATCAGCTAGTTCCACGTTGACCACATTATATATAAAAGAAAGTTACTTTAAGCACGTTTTACTGGCAGGTTTACCTTTTCGGAGGAATCTGTCAAATTCATGCAGCGCAGTGGTGTTGCTTTCTGTATTTGAGAATGACACGGTGGGGATGCGGATTGCCTCTGGACAAATGGAGACAAATTGTTACCAAACAGAAGTGTCTCTGCCTCCATCTACATCCACTACAACACGACTCCGAATACCTTTAAAATTTGCTAGGAGCTCCTCTCTCTGATGGTGGTCAATGACGAGCGATTTGTTATTCGTCTTTTCCCAGTGTGCGAGTTGAAGTCCGGCGTTAACGTCCAGTGAAAGAGTCCTGATAGCCGCTATTGTAAATAACAGCAGGACTGTAATAAGCAAGCTGCTAATAATTATCTTTAAAAACTTAAATATTCTTAACTTTGAACCCGACTCAGTCATTGTAATGGTTGTTGTGTTTACAGCAGAACTCGTCGACTGTGACTGCAGGCTGAATTTGCATTAGAGCCACCTGCAGGCAGACAAGGACAGTCACGCCTACATTATGTAGAGAGCAGTTTTTTAAGAGCTTATTTCAGTTTTAGTTAAATCACCATCACCATTCGGGTGGAGAAAGCTTGTGTTCAATCTCCCTCACGACGTGCAGGTTTTTAGTAGTAAAATAATTGCCAAAATACAAAGCAAACACTTTATTGAAATACATTTTTCTCTGCGACCTGCTGGAGCGGGGGGGGGGGGGGGGGGGGGGGCTAGGAGGAGGAGTTGGCTGTCCGACTGCGGTCTGGAGTGTGGGGCCTTCCTGCTGCTGCGGAGTCGGGGCGGTCTGCCTCCCCCCACCGCAGGGAAAAGGGTAACACCACCTGGGTCTGGGTGCAGTTCCCCCCCTCCAGGGGCAAGGGTACCTAGACCCGGGGCTTAGAGTACGCTTGGGGAGTGTGATCGTGTGTACAGCGTCTCTTTATGTCTGTCTCCACGTTGGTTGAGTGTGGAGTAAGTGTATATGAGAGCATGAGGGTGGGAATGGATGTTTGTATATGTGTGTGCCTGTATTTCTGTGTCTATATGTCAGGTTGGGTGTCAGGCGCCACCTCTCTGGGGACATCTTAGGCCCTCCAAGGTATGGAGGCCTATCTCCCCCTACCACCACTTCCCCTGCCAGTGGCGGACTCCCTCAGACATCGGTGCGTTGGTGGTTCTTTGTGTCCGGGGATGGGCGTCCAGGTACACACCGGCTCACTCCTTGGCGGCCGCTTATCGGGGCCTGGAGCCTGGGGCTCGCTCGGGCCCCTTCGGAGGTGGGGTGCCCCCGGCCTCTCGGCCTGGGGCTCGGTCACTCAGGCACGGCTGGCTGCCGGCGGAGCTCACGGGCGCGTCACTGCAACTCCCCCTGGCTTCTGCTCCGCGGCTGCTGAGTGAGCCCTCATCTGGGACTCTCCTCAGCTCTTTCTGGGACAGTGGCGCGGCTGCCCCTCTGTTGGTCTTCCTTGGTCTCTTGTGTTCTGCGGGCCTCTGGATGTCTGGAGTTTTGATCTCCTCCATACCTGCTTCATGCCCTGGAGGACGGGGCTGTGGCCCCCCCACACCCTCTAGCAGATCATTACATGAAGGAACCTTTTAAAAAACAAAAAAACAAACGCGTCCATGCTCACAGGTGTACACACGGGTGATCACACCCACAAACTACACCCTTTTTGGCTCCTACCTCAAAGCACACTGTGTTCTGTTGATCTTATGTGCTGCACAATAATGTTTAATATTTAGTATTTACTGTCATATTCCCATATATCATTGTGATGTTGTTTATTCTATTACTCTTGTTCTCTTCTGCTTGTTTTCTTTTTTCTTTCTCAGCAGGTGACCCAGGTGATTGATATATGCATTTTTTTTCTTTTTTTCTTCTTTTTTTTCTTTTTCTGCTCATTCTGTTGGTTTTTGTCTTTTGCCCTTCTCCCCCGTCCCTCTTCTCAGCTGTTTCTCTTTCCCTCTTTCTTTCTCCCCTTCTTTCCCCCAGTCAAGTCTGTCCCGTATTCAGCAAGTGAAAATAAAATAAACAATAAAAGGTGAGTCAAATGGACCATTACGGCAAGGCTGGGATGGTCAATTTGGTAAAGTAAATCCGTTGGGCATCTTTCTTTGCCTTTAGACAACAATTCTGATGGCAAAAGAGCCAAACGGGACAGGCAAAAAAATAAAAAATAAAAAATACATTTTTAACATTTAAAAAAATGCATGTAAGTACGTGACAAATTCTTTGAAAAGGCAATATTACAATTAGGTTTAAGAAAATGGACAATTTTAAAATTAGTCCAGCATCACTTCTATAGTGACAAGACCACAATGGCAAAATAATCACATAGAAAACCACATTCTGTTTAACTAATAATAATGATTATTACTATTATTATTAGTAATATTATTGTTTCTACAGATCTTCCTCCACTTCCAACTGCTCACACAAACCTGAATCAGGAGACATCAACAAATAAGGATCACATTTTGCCTCATCCCAGACCATCAATCACTACTACAATTACTGACAACTTCTGTGCTACAGAAGTTGAATCAGAATCAGAATCAGAAAGGGTTTTATTGCCAAATGTTGAGCAGGTTTACAACATTAGGAAATTGCTGCGGTGCTTCAGTGCAAACATACTGTCATAAATTACGCTTAACATCTGCCAGAAAATGCTGAGGATTTTCTATGAGTCTGTGGTGGCCAGTGCGATCCTCTATGCTGTTGCATGCTGGGGGAGCAGGCTGAGGGTCGCAGATGCCAACAGACTTAATAAACTAATCCGTAAGGCTAGCAATGTTGTGAGCTGGACTCCCTCAAGGTGGTGTCGGAGAGGCGGATGCTGTCCAAGATAAAGACAATGTTGGATAACACCTCCCACCCACTCCATGACATGCTGGTCAGTCACAGGAGCTCGTTCAGTGAGAGACTGAGATTACCGAAAAGCACCACTGAACGACACAGGAAATCATTCCTGCCTGTGGCCATCTCCCTGTACAACGCATCCACTTAACACACTGTTTGCTGCTACAACTACACATGTTTCTTTTCCAACTATTTATTTATGAGTGACTTATGTATGTATGTATGTATATATATGTATATATTGTACTATTCTTAGTTAGTGTATTGTCTGTCTTGTCTTAATGTTGGTTTAAAATGGAGCACTGTAACAAAAAATAATTTCCCCCAGGGATCAATAAAGTATTCTGATTCTGATTCTGATGATTCTGATTAAATAGACATGAAAATAAAAATAAGAATAAGAATTAAAAGTGCTAAGTAGATAGATATATACATGAGTGCAGGTGGTGATCAGTGCCAAACATGGAATGATGCAGTGAACACAGCGTAGGGTCATGTGTTAGTGGTGGGAACAGTCATACGGTTATTGTTCATGTGTCCAACAGCAGAGGGGAAGAAACTGTTCTTATGGCGAGAGGTTCTGGTGCGAATGGACCGGAGCCTCCTGCCTGAGGGGAGCAGGTCAAACAGACTGTGTCCAGGGTGTGAAGGGTCAGCTGTGATCAGAGTGCACGCCCCAGTGTCCTGGAGGTGTACAGGTCCTGCAGAGATGGGAGTCTGCAGCCAATCACCTTCTCAGCAGAGCGCACAACACGCTGCAGTCTCTGTTTGTCCCTGATAGTGGCTCCAGCGTACCACACGGTGATGGAGGAGGTGAGGATGGACTCGATGATTGCAGTGTAGAATTGCATCATCGTCCGTGTTGGCAGGTTGAATTTCTTCAGCTGCCTCAGGAAGTACATCCTCTGCTGGGCTTTCTTAATGATGGAGGTGATGGTGGGCTCCCACTTCAGGTCCTGGGTGATGGTGGTACCCAGGAAGCGGAATGAGTCCACAGAGGTGATGGGGGTGTCAGTCAGGATGATGGGGGTGAGTGGGGCTGTGTGCTTCCTGAAGTCCACAATAATCTCCACTGTCTTCTGGGCATTCAGCACCAGGTTGTTGTGGCTGCACCAGGACACCAGACGTTCAACCTTGGTTGGTGGGCTATATGCCAAACCTGACGCTCCAGGTTCTTTTTGTACCTGTGCCAATGGCATCGCATGGATCCAAAACTGCCCAGCTACTTTAGTCTTTCAAGACTGTTGTAACTGCTGTGACAGGCCGTAGAGACTCTTCTATATTTGGATTTACAAACAATCCCTGGCTTTATGGAAAAATACTGTCTTTGCATTTCCTTCTGTAACACTGATAGTGTAGAATTTATACTTGCAGTTTAAATTCATTCTTGTGATCTCCACATTGTATTTACTTACATTATTTATGAACATTACGCAACATCTAATCCAACTGGCATTACAATTATAACGGATCTGATTCTAAAAAGAATGTGCACATTTATAACATCCAGAAACATCTTTGTAATACATCATTTTCCATCACAAAGTACAGTTCTGTGCAACAGTTTAAGGCAGGTGAGAGAAAAAATGTTGTAAACAAAGAATGCTTTCAAAAATGGAAGTGTTAATCATTTATTTTCATCAATCAACAAAATGCAGTGAATGAACAAAAGAGAAATCTAAATCAAATCAAGATTTGGATTGACCCCCCTTTGCCTTCAAAGCAGCATCAATTCTTCTAGGTACACATGCACACAGTTTTTAAAGGAACTCAGCTGGTAGGTTGTTCCAAACAGCTTCGAGAACTAACCACAGATCTTCTGCGGATATAGGTTTCCTCACATCCTTCTGTCTCTTCATGTAATCCCAGACACATTGATGATGTTGAGATCAGGGCTCTGTGGGGGCCAAACCATCACATCCAGTACTTCTTGCTCTTCTTCATGCTGAAGATAGTTCTTAATGACTTTGGCTGTATATTTGGGGTTGTTGTCCTGCTGCAGAATACATTTGGGGCCAATAAACAATCATTTATATTTGTGAAAGCATTCTTTGTTTACAGCATTTTTTTTCTCACCTGCCTAAAACTTTTGGACAGCACTGTATTTAGGAAAAAAGGCTGTATAAAAGGAGACACAAATGAAATTTGCTAGTGACGGAATCAGTCAGTCAGACGGGGTTTCAGCTTGTTTTTATGGGTCAGTATAATGTTATGCCACATTTGGACATTTGTTTTGATCATTTAAGCACAAATTCATGTCCTTCATCTGAATTTTATTGTTTTGAGGTTTGGCCTTCAGAGTCTAACCCTTGTGTGACCTAATCCAGGTTTGGCAACATATGAAATAAAATATTATTAATTATAATTATTATAATTAGATTATTCATTTGAGGATGCTAACTATGAAGCAAGACCCACCGTTTCTGTGTAGAAAATATTAAAAAGTAATTGGTTTTGGTTGCTGGAAACGTGTATACCTTTGTAAAAATGAATGAAATTTTAATAAGATATGTGAAACACAAAGGAGTGACTTTGGGTTTCACTTTGGGTTGACTTTTAAGTCAGAACAAATATTTTAGTTGAACAGAATAAGAAAAACTACAACAGAGTACATTCTGTTGGCTCATCAATAAAACAAAATCAAAGCTTTTGAATGAAAAGTTGAAAAGCACTTAGTTTTGATGACCAAAATGACTTTGACATTTGTTATATGACTGGTTTTAGAAAAAGCTCATTACTTATTTTTTACAACTTAAAATATAAATTAAATAAAAATAAAATTTTCAAAATGAAAAATTCAGAATCTTTTTTTTTTTAATTGAAGTGTCGATTGAGCAGTCTGACAAATGTTTTCAAAGTAATTAAATAAATGTAATTTGCATATAAGAGTTTTAATTTGCAACATCTTTTTTTTATTAAAAATGTAAAAACTCATGTATCAAATAGGACACATTGGGCCTTGAGGGAATAACCATCACATCCGCTTTGAAATCTGCAAGTAAAAATCTGCAATTACTAATGACCTTCACTTTAAGCATCTTAAGATTTTATTTTAAGATTTCATGTTTTGGCTGCTGTGTTAATGCATTTTAATTTTTAAGGTCACTACGTTCCATCTGTGAAAGGTAATATGCAAATTTGTGCAAAACCACTTGTGTGTCATTTGCTTTAATTAATAACTCTTTTCTTGTCTTCTTTACTCTACATTAAAGCTATTTTTATTACAGATGGAAGATTGTTACCTGGATAAAACTGTCACATTTTCAGAAATGTTACTTATTCTAAACCTGTTGTAAAATTCCTCATATGTACTGTATATAGCA
This sequence comes from Astatotilapia calliptera, assembly GCF_964374335.1. Classification (NCBI taxonomy): domain Eukaryota; kingdom Metazoa; phylum Chordata; class Actinopteri; order Cichliformes; family Cichlidae; genus Astatotilapia; species Astatotilapia calliptera. The sequence goes on along the minus strand of NC_137441.1, from coordinate 10,420,563 downwards.
CAAGTGTAAAAAGGAATTTCATTTTGTGTTTCATCAGAAATAATTATGGGAAAATTCTGTTAGGTCAAAGTAACTGTGATTCAGACTCATCTGAGATTTTTAGTACATGCAAGTATGGAATCATTTTGAAAATCCTAGGTGGCACAACATTCAGGCTGATGACAACACTCGATCCTCCTTTGTTATGGCTGATGGGTAATTAAAAATAAAATTGCGCACAGATTCAATCACATTTACAAATCTGGAATCATTTTAATGAGTCAGCCAGTAAAACAGCATTCTTTGAACATTAAATCCAGTATTTTATTTAAATTAAGCATCCCTGTAGGTAGTGCTGTCATTAGTACTATTCATTATGAGCGGTCCAAATCAAAAAGCCATGAGATGTATCTTTATGACGGCACTACTATCAGTGTCCCACAATAAGACATATATAATAATTGGTTAATTGTATCATATCATACCACCATAGAGTTCAGAAAAAAATAGTACATCAGTCTGCATAGAGCACCAAAACTTAATCTTGAATGCAAAATTCTAGATAGCCAATTCACAGTGATTTTACTGCAGAAAGGTCAGTGCTCTATCTACTCACATATCACTGAAAAGAGTCAGTAGTCCACATAAAAGATAAAAGTACATCCCACTTTGAAATGAGCAAAATTGTAGTTTCTGATTCTATAATGCAAAAGTTATTTAGTGCAATATCAATGCATTTTGTATGCTATTCATGTGTTTATCTTATCACCAATGTTGTCAATTGCTTAGAGTTCATGGACAGAGCTGTGGGGCTCAGGGAGCTTCCTAATGTCACAGTTCTGGATCAAATTGAAGTAAAAAACAATCATCTCCTCGTAGTTCTTAGTGGAAATCCTTTCATTGATGCCATGGAATCTGAGAAACAAAGGAAAAAAAGGATTCATGGTACTTGGAACAAGAAAGTATTTTATATATTCCCCTCTTCTATTCATGCTGCATGATCTGTTTCTAGAGTTGAGAAATAATCACTGCACGTGGAATTCACTTTTGTGTGAGAATCGCATCTGTAACCGGAAGGACGCCGGTTCGATCCCTGGGCTCTCTGTCCTGGTCGTTGTGTCCCTGGGCAAGACACTTTACCCTACTTGCCTACTGGTGTTGGCCAGAGGGGCCGATGGCGCGATATGGCAGCCTCGCTTCTGTCAGTCTGCCCCAGGGCAGCTGTGGCTACAACTGTAGCTTGCCTCCACCAGTGAATGAATAATGGTATTGTAAAGCGCTTTGGGTGCCTTGAAAAGCGCTATATAAATCCAATCCATTATTAATTCTTCTTACTGTATTTATTCAATTTTAAATTGAGGTCTGCAGACATTTTTGGTGAAAATATATTTTGACAGTATTAAAAACTGCTGAATTCTCACCTCTCAGGGTCACCTGGCTTAAACCAAGCCGGGGAAAACCGATAAATATTTTTGGTCAGGTCGACGAAGTGTCGACTGTCTGTGTTTCCAATACAGATACCTGCACATTTAAATATGATATTAAATTACTTATAATGTCCCGAAAGATGCTTTAAAATGCTTCCAGCTAATTCATAAAAATGTCTACAAATCTGTATGAACTCTACCTGGAGCAACTGTAACTGTTGGAAACAAGTCCAGCACCGTTTTCTTAATAATTTGGAAGCCAAAGGCCTTGTCATCAGCACCGCTGATGGGTAGAGGGTCAAATCCATCAACAAGTTCTACCTTCACTCGCTGGTCGCCCACCGTATCCTTGATGATGTCCAGTACCTAAAAAAGACAGCACACATCTCATATTCATGTCAAAGTGTACATAGTAAGGCATTCATTCTCAAAAAGGACTCTACCTCTTGTACCGACTGCGCTGAGTGAATTCGTAGATTTACATAAGCTTCAGCAAGGGAAGGAATAACATTTATCTGCAGAGGGAGGGAGATATTGAATTTTTACAAAGAAAAGTAACAGGCTTAAAATCTTACTTCTTGTGAATTACATTCAATTTAAAATAATCACTGCACCTTTACTCCTGCATTAAAAAAGGTGACTGCTGTGGTAGTCCTTACAAATGCATTAGATACTGGTTTTCTTTCAAGTATCCTGAAACATAAAAACTGGTCTATTTCACTGGAACCAATCACAAGAAAACATGACATTTGAATTTATATTTAAATGATATTTAGCAGTTATTACCTGCTAAGGAGCGGAGAGAAGAGCCACAAATTCGACATTATGAACTTTAGTGGTAAACTGAACTGAAGGCAAAGAATTAGTAGTTGGTAAAGAATGAGTACATGAGTATACTACTAGTAAAGAAGTATTTAGATTACCCTACCTTGTGGGCCAGATGCTCAAAGGTGTCACCTTCAGGACCATAACCAAATAACCTCGGCATTGGGTTGTCCTCTAGTCTGAGGAAACAGGATCACAGTTAAATCTTTTATACTAGCTTTTTAAACATGGGGTAGTAAAATTATGGAAGGCAGTGAAACATATGAACAGAGAAGCTAAACAGAACTCATTATAGTTTAAAAAACAATGTTCCTCTCACCTTTTGACTGCTGTGGCTAAGATCCCAATGCTAGTTTCCCTGGGAGGCATCGAGGAGTGACCAGGGGCCACAGACACACTAAGCTTTATAGCAGCCTGGCCTTTTTCACTTAACCCAATTCTGCAAATCATAAATCGTACACATACACATAAGATGTGATCAACACAAGTGCACAACACATGTTTAGATAGGTTCTTACAGAGCAGCAGGTCCTTCAAGACCAGGAATGATTCCATCAGATATAGTCAGGCCCTCATCCATGACAAACAACAGCTGGACACCACGTTGCTTCAGAATACGCACTATGTTCATCGCTCCATTGAGACCATTGATCTTAAAAAAGAGATTTTGAAGAGCACAGCCATTAAAATGTGATATTTCCAATCCCACTTAAGTTTGTAATGTCATAGTGAAACTGTTAACATACTTCTTCATCATGACCAAGACCGATGTAAAATCCCCTGCGTGGAGCATAGCCCTTTAACAGCAAGTACTCCAGCGCCTGAAGTATTCCCTAGAAGAAATAAATCAGCTGTTTAGCCAAATATACCTCAAGTCTGTTTAAAAGTAAGCTCACACAAAAGTAATGTTTTCACACCATTAGATTGTTTTTGTCATCTATGGTTCCTCTGCCGTAGATGAAGCCATCGATCTCCTTTGCAGAAAATGGTGGCGCTTCCCAACCATCGGACTCTGAAGCAGGTACTACATCAATGTGGGCCAGCAGCATGTATGGCACCAGTTCAGGCTGTGATCCTTTCACCCAAAACAAGTGGCTGTAGTTTGCCACCAATTCATGATGAACCAAGCTAGAAGAGAAAACTGTAGGGAAGGCTGACAAAAAAAAACAAGCTGAAAGAGCAATTCTTTTCTTAAATTCATCATCTATCGCTTTAATTAATTGCAGCTCTGCAAGATCCCTCTGCTCCAGAAGGCACATGTGCAGGCCCGTCCTTAATTCACCAGCGAACATCTAAATGATTCAGAGGATTTGAAGAAAGTTCTATTGTCAGATGAAACCAAAGAACCCAAAGAACACCATCTCCATAGACAAGCATGGAAGTGGAAATATTATGCTTTGGGTCTGTTTTTTCTGCTAAGGATACCGGACAACTTCACCACATAGAGTGGCTAATGGACAGGGCCATGTAGCATAAAATCTGGGATAAGAACCTCCTCCCCTAACCCACAACACTGAAGATGGGTCATGGATAGGTTTTCCAGCATGACCTAAAACATACTGCAAGGCAACAAAAGAGGTAAATGGTTAAATAAAGAAGCACATTAAGCTTATGGAGTGCCATAGCCAGTCTCCAGATGTCAACCCTTTAGAAAGTCAGTGGAGGGAGCTGAAACTTTAAGTTGCCAAGTCAGAGTCAAGAAAACTAAAAGTTTTAGAGAATTTCTGCAAAGAGAAGTGGGCCAAAATCCCTCCTGAAATGTGTGTAAAACTGGTGATCAACTTCTGTCTCACTTACTTAAAATTAAACTTCCATACAAACTGGAGACTGTTCTTTTTTTTTTTAAGTGAGCAAGCTCACATTTTCAGCAGGGGATCAAATAATTATTTCTCTCACTGTACAAACAATAAATGTTTTTGAGAAGTCCCCATACACCAAAGCAAAGAAAACTCTGAGACAGTTAAAGACAACAAGCTGTGATTGTAATGAAGTGTTTCAGCAAATATAATTTTCCCCCTGTTAACATACATGAGGCTTTTTCAGTTGCTTAGTAACAATCCAATTTATAAAATAAAACATACTGAGAAATGGCTGCTATGTTTATTCTTATAACCGCAGTTAAATGTCTCCCACTTTGTCGGGGATGTTTGGAAAGAAGGGTGAATGTAATGTAATGCATGTATTATCCTTATTGTGAATGAAAATGAACAAGTGAAGATCAAGTAGCAATTTCTGCATTTGTTAAACATAAGGACTTTTATTTGTTTTCAATTGTTTTTAAGCAGAGTCAGCTTCTTTTCTTGAATTGGAAGAATCTGTTCTCATGGCACACCTGCAGCAGGTATACATAGGCATCATTTTACCAAAATACACTATATTGGCAAAGTCAGAAATCAACTGTCCAAATCATTGAATTCAGGTCTACACTAATGGAAAGAAGGACGCCTTGGACCACTGAGTGTCAGAACAACTATCCAGGATGAAACAACAACAAACAATCCATGAGTACATCAGGAAAAGGGCCACTCTTTTGTTGGGACTGCTCTGTCTCTTGCTGCACTTTTCCATGGCTGTGCTAGCAACAGCAGCCTCTTGTGACTGCAAGGACATTATACTAGTTGTTGCTAGTACAACTGTTGATGGTGCAACTGCTAACATGTTGACTAATTTGACAAATTTTAGTGCACCTGTGTTTTTTTTAGTTACAAAGGGTAGGCCAGCATAATATTAAACTCTATGGCCAAGAATGGGATGTAACTCAGTTACTATTAGTGTGAAGGCAAACAAGCAAATACTTTTGGCAATATTGTGTATCAACGCACTGAAAGATACTGTTCCAAATAAATAGTAAAATATTAGATAAAACAGTGAATTGTGTGTCACTGACAAAGGCATCAATTAAGTATTTTACAGTGGAATTGAGGGTTACATTGTGGTTGCTGTGGGTTTCACTAACCAGCTGCCAAAAAAGTGCCATGAACTGCTGTGTAACTTGCTGCTTAATGATGATTATTATTGTTAACCTTTCTGGAAGTTTACCTGTCATCAGATTTGTTCTACACTTCCAATAAAGACTAGAGTAAGCAGGTAAAACGCACCAAAACCTCAGGTCATGTGACTTGATGTTTTGAACCACGTGCATCTCAATGTAGGTTTCGACATACCTGGGCTCGGCAAAACGTCGAAAGGTCAATTCTGAATAAGGTGTACGGAACAAAGTACATCTGCACAGCAAACACTAACTGCGTCTTTATCCATTTATTAGCGTTATACAAGTTTGACATACAAAAACTACATTAACGTTTAGAGTTTGCTACAACTGACCGATCAAATCATGCGTGCAAGCGTCGACAGCCATCAGCTAGTTCCAGTTGAGCATATTATATATAAACAGTGTTGGGGAGTAATGGAATACATGTACCGCCGTTACGTATTTAAAATACAAAAACTAAGCACGTTTTACTGGCAGGTTTACCTTTTCGGAGGAATCTGTCAAATTCATGCAGCGCAGTGGTGTTGCTTTCTGTATTTGAGAATGACACGGTGGGGATGCGGATTGCCTCTGGACAAATGGAGACAAATTGTTACCAAACAGAAGTGTCTCTACCTCCATCTACATCCACTACAACACGACTCCGAATACCTTTAAAATTTGCTAGGAGCTCCTCTCTCTGATGGTGGTCAATGACGAGCGATTTGTTATTCGTCTTTTCCCAGTGTGCGAGTTGAAGTCCGGCGTTAACGTCCAGTGAAAGAGTCCTGATAGCCGCTATTGTAAATAACAGCAGGACTGTAATAAGCAAGCTGCTAATAATTATCTTTAAAAACTTAAATATTCTTAACTTTGAACCCGACTCAGTCATTGTAACGGCTGTTGTGTTTACCCCGGAACTAGTCGACTATAACTGTAGGCTGAATTTGCATTAGAGCCACCCGCTGCCAGACACAGACAGTCACGCCTACATTATGTAGAGAGCAGTTTTAAGAGCTTATTTCAGTTTTAGTTAAAGCACCATTCGGAGAAAGAATATACAAAGCTTGTGTGCAATAAAGGCTTGTTTTGCAGTATGAAAAGGCGCATAGAAATTTTATTGAAGTACATATCAAACATTTAAAAAAGAGAGGGAAAAAAAGGCATGCAAGTACCGTGACAAGTTCTGTGAAAAGGCAATATTACAATTAGGGTTAAGAAAATAGACAATTTTTAAAATTAGTTCGTTTCGGCATCACTTCTATAGTAACAAGAACAGTGACAATATTATAGAAAAAACAAAACAACAAAAAGAAAAAAAAACAAGTATAAAACTGGATTTTGTAGTTCGCTTCCACAAAAGGGGAAACAAAAATCTGTCGGTGTGAAAGTAACACTAAATTAAAGCAATGTTAATCCTGTGCATAGTCAACATCTGCGTCCTGTGACTCTGCCTGAACCAGAAGCCTGTCCTCACCGTATTACCAATAGCTTAGACTGTCCTCAACATTAACATAAATAAGGTACAGGACACATGCTACAATTATGAAAACTAAAATCTGTATGTGAATGGGTACAAGATAGCGCTCCACCTCCCGTCTCTGCTGGGTCATGGGACTCACAGGACTGTCAGGGTAGGAATACTGAACAGGTCTCTGTGCGGCACCCTTGATGGGTCTCCGTCGAGTGACGCTGAAAAACAATGGAATACACATCCTTATAATTGAGTCAGAGCACTTTCACCATGTGAAAGATGTTCATCTGCCAAACATTTTTTATTTATTTATTTTTTAAATCTTTTTATTTTATCTCTTATGCAGCAAGTAAGAGTTTCAACAGGGTTTGTGTGGTACTTACTAGATCCCTGTCGGAGTGGTCTTACTGTCTGGAAGGATGTCCTTGAAAGCATCTTTCACAGGTTCCTGGGGAGGCTAGAAAAGACGGTAAAAATGAGTGAAATCACACAAATGAAACCAGAAACAGTAAAGACAGGAGCCCTGCATTTCAAGTAGAATTGAAAGATGGTGACCGTAATGAAAACAAAGGTTCTGCTCCCAAGTTTGATGTACTGGGATGTTTGTTTTGTTTTTTTAAATTAAAAACAGTGGGTTGGGAAAGGAAAGACTAACCAGAATATTGACGATGCATGACATTGGTATATGATTTGCAGTTACTAGAGTTTGGTAAAACATTTAAGCAATTGTTAAAGTTAATGTGCCGATTGAATTTTATAGATTGATTTAAAATAAAAATGACATCAAAGAAAGTTCAATCAACACCCCATCAAACATATAGTGCTTGTGTAGTAAGTGCATGTGCATCCCATCAAGTGATATGGATCAAAATCCAAATCTTAAGAGCCAGTAAGATGTATATGACACCATTCTCCATTAATGTGAAAAAAATAAATAAATAAATAAAAAAATAAAAATAAAAAAAACCTCTGAAACAATTCAGCCGGCACCAAAGTTTGTGTGTAAAGTGTGACTGAACACCATAAGCTCTGACCCTGTCTGACTGTGCCCAGTTTTCCTGCACACTGGTCCCATTGAACTCGCACGCATTGTCTGTGACAGACCGTGAGCTCGAATTCTCCATCTATTTACAGCAAGAATGTAAACTGAGCAACAACTCCAGCAGAGATTATGTATAACAAAAATAAAGACTGAATATGGAGCTTTAAATGTGGATCAACTTTCCTCCTCAACCATTTGAGTGATGCTGAAGTATTGAGAAGAAAGTGATGAGTCATCAGTGGACTTTGATCTAGGTAGAACCTGCAAGGTATCATGTTAAAAGCAATAAAACATGATGCATCTCCATATGAATGGTAAATAAAAACCATCGAACTATGGTATGTTGAGAGGTTCACAAAGCAAAAAAAAAAAAAAAAAAAAAAAGACTAAGGAATGCAGAGAATTTAAAATTCATAGGGCGCCTACTAAGACCAGCCTACCGTTGATCCTAATCGTGTGTGGTGATCTGCAGCGGATGTGCTAATAATCTGTGAGCACTGAGATTGACTCCGCTCTGAAGACTTTAACGCATTCCGTGAATTCCAGTTGGAACTACATCTTGTGTTCCTAGGAGGACAAGGGCGCTTAAAAAGCCAAGCCCATGAAAGGGGGGGGGGGGGGGGGGGGGGAACAACTTTGTTATCACTTAACAATTCAGTTTGACAGAATGTTCTTGAAATGATATGAAATATCTGCAGTAATTACCAGCCTTGATGAGGGTAAAAAGCACTGTGGGTAAAAAATGTGATTCTGAAAAGTTAAAGAAAATAACATCAAAAGTTACAATTCAAATGCTTTGGCAAAAATCTGAATCCAGTATTAAAACTGCAATGAGTAACCATTAGGTGGCACTAGAGGGAAGTTTTGTGCTGTGATAGAACTGTTGAGTGGCAGTATGATACCCAGCAGATGGCAATAAGGCCAACTTACTTCCAGATTGTTAAAAAGAGAACGTTTAAAAAAAAAAAAAAAAAAAAAAAAAAAGTGACTCATCTAAAAGAACCAAAGTCTCTAAAATAATTCCTCACCTGGCTGCTCTCTTGTTGGGTTTGGTCTGAAGGGTCAGGTTGTTTTTCTGAACCTGTACAAGCCAGAGAAAAATACAACGTTGTGATACGAATAAAGCAAGATCTTATTCAAATAAACCCCCAAACATTTCTTGTCATACCCAAGTCTTCATCTTTCTCCTGCTGCTTTTCCTCCTCTTCAGAGTCAGAGTACAGTATGGCTTTGTCTGCTTCATTCAACCTTTCACATCTGTCAGACTGTAGCAGTTTATGGAGTTTTCTTTCATACAAGACCCTAGTGGAGGCTGGCATTGAAACACAGCATGAAACCAATTTCCTCTTAAGGTCTAGGTCTATATAGATCTAAAAACCATCTGAATGTTATGTATAAAGACTTTCTTTCAATGGGGAAAAAAAAATTAAAAGGTGCTTAAAAATCTTTTCATAACCCTCACCAGTTATAGGCCCAGGTTTAACACCATGTTTGCGTAATGTGGCCTTGAGGTCCTCATCAGTCAGACAACTTGGAACAGGCATCTCTGCATCCTCTGGATCTTTCTTGTCCTAACAAAGACAAGATTTGCTCGATTTAAAGTGATAACAGCTGTGAGTTAAATGCCAGGAAGATCCAGGTGTGAAGATAGAAATAAAAACAGCTGGAGGCTGTCATTTATGGATCCGTTCAGTCTTCTAATCATGTTGTAAGTCATTTGCGTTCATGTTTAGATATGATAGAAAAAAAGATAGAAGTAAAAAAAAAATTAAATTAAAAAGCTATAAAGATTTTAAATTTTATTCACACTAAAGCCAAATAAAGTTACTTTGTTGTACCCCACCAAACCAACTGAAAAATTTATATAATATATAAATAAATTTAAAAAAAAAATCTGATACATAATATAAAATACCAAATAAAAATAAAAAAAAACGAGAGAAAAAAAAAATGTATAAACTTAGGTTGCAACTCATAATTCACATTCAGGGGGAGACCAAGGAAACGTCACATATTTATTACCATTTCTCAGTTTAAACGCCTGTTCACTTTATCTTGCAGTTTCTAAAAGTGAAACTGACACAATGTTGTGCTTAGTTTTGATAGTTTACCCAAAACATGACAAGCGCCAGCGTTCCCCTTCATAACAGAGCTAGATGAGCGTGACAGGTGCGCACACGCCTGTAATGGTAGCCTCCATTACAGAAACATCTCATGTAACATATACCAACTGTACAGCAGGTGGTTTAAGTGCTTGAAGTCCTCAAGTGTGCAACAGCAAGAGGGCTGTTCGGAAGCAATGGTCCAGAGCTCCACACCTCCAAAGCACACAGCTGCTGAACTTGTGCTGCTGCGGTGTGAAAGAATTAGCATTGGCAACGTCTGGCATTATTGATACCAATTTAATGTATGGACATCAGTTGTGACAGCCGATACTAAAGAGCCGTTGCACAGAGCGAATACTTTGTCATTGTCACTCATTAAGTTCGTCTCTACTTCGAAAAAGTCTACAGTAGAAAAACCATGTAGCCACAAAATATGGACTCACATCTCCTGCACGGTCCTCCTCGTCGCTGGAGAAATCCGCCGCGTTTTTCTGATCAATGTGTTTGAGGTGCAGCTCCACATACACTGCCTTTTTGCTCGCTGCAGGTGGCAGCGCGACGTTATGAGCGACTAAAGCCGACTTTAGACGAGATTTAGAGAGATGGGCGGGCTCCTCCACAAACGGCATTTCACAAGAAAACAACAGCAAAATGTGAGAAAACAATACTGTTCGGTGCCCTCGGTGGAACTGCGAAGAAAGCCTTCTGCTGTAATCAGACTAAATTGAGAACAGCTGCAGTCCAAGACTTGATTGGCAGCAAGAAACTCCGCGTTACATACAGGAGACCAGTATCCAAGCTCGTTGTGAATTTATATGTTTCAGCTGCATGTAATGTCTGTTTGTTAAACTAAGTAGAAAACTGAAAATGCAGTCCAGACTTTGCAGTACAACTTTGAGCTAGAATATTAGTCAGAAAGAAAAAGATTTTTATTGTAATTTTACTTTAAAGCTAAAACTATTCATTCCCAAAAATATTTCCATCTAAATGGAAGTCTATTTATTAAAATTAGAGCTGGTGGAGACATACTGCCATTAAAAAGGAAAAGCACAAGCGTTTTTAATTTGTATATTTTAAGTCCCCTATTGTGATGGATACAACCATTGACATTTAGAGGTTTATGATCAGTTAATTTTTTTTTCAGTGAGAAAAGACTGATTCTCATTATGAATTTAAAGATGTATACAGCAGTTTCAGTAAAATAATCACATACCTTTGACTTCCAGGTGTGACCCACACTTTGGTTGCTGCTGGCACTGTGATATATGTTGCTGCAGCAGCATTTTGACACGAGTGATGCATTCAGGCCGTTGAATTGGTGAGTTCTTATTTTCTGACACCTGTGAGCAGATGAAGAACAAAAGGAAAAACACTGGTTCAGGTGATTATCTGTTAAGCAGGGAATCTAATATGTCAGCAGACATTGTTTTCACTTGTTTTTAGTTACTTTTGTGACATTTACAATTAACCATCTCCCATATTGTACAATCTGACAATATATAACGGCTGCATCATATTTGCATGATCAGACCTGTTTCCAGCAGTTTAACAGTAATAATAATAATATATATATATATATACACTTGCGCTATTTGCAATGTTGTCATAACCTTGAGGATTTTTCCACATAATGCAATTTACCAGCAAAGATAAATTCATTATCACTGTTGCATCAAGGCATGAGCTCATTGTCAAGGGTGCTAATCTCAATAATAGAGTTCACTTCACTGATTAATTCATATTTGATGTATTTCCATATTGTTGGGGTACAACAACAAGATGAAAACATCAACATATCCTCCCAGCGCTGAAGATAAAAGTATTATCACTATGGTGATTATTCTGCAGGCTTGTCAGCATATTGGCATATCTATTCCCTACCACAAATTTTAATGTTTAGCTGCTGTTTAGGTGTAGTTCAGCTCACTCTGTGCTGACTTCTGACATAACAATCAGGTCTTGTTTAGCATACGACTGTGTTTTAAGCTCCTGTAACTTCTGATTTAGCTGAACTGGTTCTAAATTCAGCTAAGCTGGTCAAAAGCTGAAACTCAAACTGAGCTCTCAGATAGGATTAGTCTCTGTGTCCAGGATTCCTTGTCTTGCTTTCAACAAACCACTATAGATTACTAACCTGCTGAGTAATAAGATAGATCGTTGCAAATGAATTTAATTCATTTGTTTCAGGTGCAATCAATTTTAAACAGCATCTCTATTGGAATGGAGTTCTTAAATATTCCTCTTCTTCTTTAGATGCATAGGATGTGTAAATACACTCATCGGCCACTTCATTTGGTGCACCTTGCAGATACTGGGTAGGACCTGCTTTTGCCTTCAAATTGCCCAAATTCTTAGATTCAACAAGATGCTAGGGGCCCAAAGTGCCAAGAAAATCCTCCACACCATTATGGCACCACTAGCCTGAACCATTGATACAAAGTAGGTTGGATCCATGTTTTCATGTTGTTTCTGACCCTATCATCTAGATGTTGCAGCAAAAATGGAGACTCATCAAACCAGGCAATATTCTTCCTAACTTCTATTACATATTTTATTGACCCCATGCAAGCTGTAGCCTTAGTTTCCTCTTCTTAACTGACAGGTGGTCTTGAGTTGCTGTAACTCATCTGCCTCAAGGTTTGATGTGTTGTGCATTTAGACGCACTCTTCTGCTTACCTTTGCAGTAACAAGTGAATATTTGAGTTACTGTTGCTTTCCCGTTAGATGGTAAATGGCCTGTATTTGTATAGCGTTTTACTAGTCCCTAAGGACCCCAAAGCGCTTTACACATCCAGTCATCCACCCATTCATACACACATTCACACACTGGTGATGGCAAGCGACATTGTAGCCACAGCCGCCCTGGGGCGCACTGACAGAGGTGAGGCTGCCGGACACTGGCGCCACCGGGCCCTCTGACCATCACCAGTAGGCAACGGGTGAAGTGTGTTGCCCAAGGACACAACGACCGAGGCAACCTTGCGATTACAAGGCGAACTCCCAACTCTTGAGCCACGATCGCCCCGCCGATCAAAGTTCAAAGATTCTGGCCATTCTCAAAAATCCTTTTTTCTTTTCTTTTCTTTTCTTTTTTAAAGAGGACTGCAGCACTGTGGATATTTTCATTTTTTCAGAACATTCTCTGTAAACCCAGGTGATGGTTGTTTGGGAAAATGCCAGCAGCTCAGCAGCTGAAATAGTGAAAGCCATCTGGCACCAACAACTATGACATGTTCAAAGTCTCTTACTGTAAATCACCTTTCTTCCCCCTTCTGATGCTCAGTTTGATCTTCAGTGGGTTTACTTGACCATGTCTACATGCCTAAATGCATTGAATTGGTTATATGTGATTAGCTGATTAGATATTTATTTAAACCAGGAGTTGAGCAGGTATACGTAATAAATTGGCTGGTGAAATGTATTAAGGAATTTATATACTCAGAAATTACATTGTCCTATTTGATATTGTTGCATATAGTGACATGCTGTTTGGCTAATAAGCTGGTATGTCTTAAAGTCTGACTTGAAATAAACTGAGTGTCAGAGCAACAAGATACATCGTGACCAGAATGCAATGTCATGCCCGTTAAAGTGTCCACGGATAAAGCAAAACCGATCACCTGAACAACACAAGCGTCATGTTAGCTCAAACACATGTAACTGCATAACTTCACTATATTGATCCGTGAATGCAAACATTACAGAAAATAACTGTTGAATTGTTGCTTATTGCCAATAATTTGCACCATTTTAGATCAGTTCAGTTAAAGTTATGAACCTGTATGCTGTTTTATGTCAATTCGCAGTGCTGCACTTGGCCAGTTGCTTTTGTGACTGACTCAGAGGAAACCGTAAAGGCCATTGTGTTAAAACTGGTGAAATGTTGCTATAGCAATCATCTCTGCTTGTCTTCAGAAGTCACTTAATTTTGTTGTTTTTAAATATCAAAGCCAAAGATTTTTTTTAATGTACACAAAGTCTTCAGATAAGATTCAAGAAGGCCAATTATGGATATATCAAAGTCACGAGATATTCATCAGGGAGTTATTGTGGTCAAATGCTTTTTGAATCCTTTTGAAAAATCTAGTTAAAACGAGACAGCAGGCAAACCACAGCAATTCACATGTGAAGCACTTGATAAACGTGCTGTGATTGTTCAGTTAGCTAAAGTGCAAACCATCTACTCGTGACATGAGTTTTGTCACTGATCATTGCCAGCTCCTCTAATTTATTTATTTATTTTAAAGTGATAATATTAAAACAATCGACCCTAGAACTAAATCGAGCCAAAGCCACTAAAACATTCAACATTCACAAATGTCATTTTATGCTACTTTTTGCTTTACTTTTAATCCAATTTGTTTTTATTTATTAATTACCCAATGACCACCACTGTTATTATTTCACTGGTCACTAGAAAACAATAGAAAACAAAGAACTAAGGAAACCTGGAAAGGAAATATTTCTTCTTTTTTTTAAAGTGACATAACATAAACCCAAACGCAAGCTCAGGAACTAAATCATTAGAAGACGGTACTTGGTTGGAAGAGCTGGAGGCAAAAGGTCCTTTTGGCTCAAAGGGCTCTGGGGACTCCCTGAGGGTAAATACCCACTGAAGGGCTGCCTTGTGAACTACACCCCTTTTTAAAGACTTTTGTTTTGTTTTTTTATGCATTCACATCAACAGCAGGCATGCTAAAGTGACTTTATAGTCAGTCAGCAGTTGGTATGAGTGAAAATATTTTTCGTTTCCTTCACTGTGTATTTTCTTTTTCATTTTTAAATGCCAGTTGTTGTTGCTGCATTCATGAATGCACTTCCAAGTCTTGACCAATCGCTGTTAAACCTATGTTACTACGTGTCCCTGAAGCAAGATCTAGTACATCTCCTCTTTCATCATTTCAAAAAACAGGGTGTTTCCTCCAAAAATTAAAAGAAATGCAAAAAAAGAGTCTATGCTGAGGCGAATAGGCTTACAAAGATCACAGAGTCCACTTTAAACGGGCAGCTGGTGCAGAACATTCCACATTACTGAATTAAACACATCTCTGTATGCAAAGAGTCGTGACTATGACAATAAACCTCCCACTGGAAAACAAAGCTCTTTGTGGATGTTTTGGAAAGGCTGGCAGCAGCAATAAAAGATTTGTTTCATTTCCTTAACCATCTGCTAAGTCGCACATTTTATGAAATCTAGTCAGTCATTTCCCAAAAAACATCCCTAGGAAAATATCTTATGTAAGCTGCAACTCAAACTGACTATATGTGCCCCCCAACTCCAAAAGTTTGATTGAAAAGAGCTTTGTGATCTCGATGCTCTAGGCTACAGCTTTGTTGATGTAATTACAAAAGATTTCAGAGGCAACAAATAGCTGGTCTAAATAAAATGCTACAAACCCAAAGTAACATAAATCATCCCGCATGCTGGGAATACTTTATTTGTAATTTATCATTCCCTAACTAGTTTGAACTGTATTTGGTTTTCCGGTTTGATTTGGGGGGGTTTGTTGGGGGGGGGGGGTTGTATATATGAAAGGAAATCACAATAAAGACACCTGACAATTTTTTTTTTTTTTCCAAAAAAAAAACCCCAAACCCAAAAATCTTCAAATAGAGTTCCTCAGTTGAAAGTCCACTGTGTATCCAATGGCTTTAAACCCTACATGACATGTTAGAAAGAACTCACATAGGAATAGAAAGCCATAAGACGCATGTGTGGTTTGATTTGGAAGGCAGTAATACACAAACAGTGACTCGGATGCATTGAGAGAACTCATGTATTTAAGGTCCAGAGCTCGAAAACAAAAAGAGAGGAAAAACAAGGGTAGGTTTCAGACAGCATTCAGGATTTAAAACTCACATCCGCATGAATAATTAACTAAAGAAAGTGGAAGTATTCTTCTGAGGCCCAGGGGAGTAAAATGAGACTGTCTTGTGAGTCATTAGACAGTAGAAATTGTATTTTTCACAGCACAGACTCAAATAAATTGACCCCTTGCTGATGTTTGAATCTTACAGCAGTATTCTGCAAGGTCTTCAGTTCCTGAGGGGGTTTGGAGAATAATCTTTGATTAAAAATGCTGTTTTAAATCAATGTCTATAGAGAAAAGGTGCAGTGTTAATCAAAAGGATTTTGTTTCTGAATTCAAAACACATTACATAAACTATATTCTCTAGCAACCCTTGCCTGACTTCATTAAGCACAAATGAGATCATTTCCCCAGCACTGGGCACAAAGCTCTGCAATTTTTAAAAATGGCAGAGATTATTTTTCACAAAAATAAAGACAACATTTGCATCCATTTTGTCTAAAATAAAAGCCATGATACTGATAGGCTGAGCTTCATTCATTTGTTATATTTCTTTTGATATTCGTTCATACAGCCATGACTCTTGAATCCTAAACAAGTTCCAGAATTTCTGTATACTGAACCGACAGACAAGACTGTTCACCCCAATTTTAAGCACTGCTAACTATTGGAAGTGTTCTGGGCCATTTTCAACCCCTCAGTGAGTGGAGACTGAGAACTCAAGCTATGCAGGCCAAATCTGCTCACCCAGATGTCTTCTCAGATTATAGTAGCCTTTATAAAAACATGAAAAAATCTTGTGGACAGAAAGAAAAAGGGCCACTATGGAGGACAGAGGAGGCATTTGTTGACATTGTATCAAGTGTAACGCTGAGGTATTTGAGGCACAGAGAGGCCAGGTATTTGTCAGTCAGTTTTCCTTGTGCTTTTGCTGTCTCCAACTCAAACAACAAAAGCCCCATTGAGACAGCCTCCTCTTTTTTTTCCTCTAGACAAGCACACAAAGCTTCCTGTACTAGGCTGCAACTGTCCGGTACTGAGACAACCACTTTTAGTTGCCCTTTTATGCACCTGTTTTATGTTTTACAGTACTAGCAAGAGCATAAAATACTTTATAAGACATTGTGTCTCATGATTTTTCTGCGTTTGACTTTGCTTTTTATGTGTTCGTAAGGCCAAACTTCCATACAAGGCAACTTTATTCCACAGAGATAACAAAATGAAGCACAAGCCCAGCAGGATTTCTTGAGGTTCCAATCATCTGACTGTTTGCACACTTAGATCAATATCTCGCTGGTATTGCATATGCTGGATATTCACATGACCTCTGACAGAGAGTATTAGCTACTTATTGGAGGAAAGTGTTTACTCAATCAGCCATTTCCAGGTTCAAAAAAAGACCATTGGCACCGAGCTTCAGGGAGCCTGTGCTCGTGCATGTCTCAGCATAAATTAGTAAAGCCCCTGTGTCAGTCTCTGTCCAGACGGGAAGGTGAATCTCAGCCACAGGCAGGATTAGCTTTAATCCCTAAACATCGTACGTGGTCCTTCTCAGCTGGGAGCCAATTCAGGCAATCATCATTGTCCAGATGTTTTTAAAGGCTCTTGATTATGGCTATATTTTATCATTTTTAATGCATTTCCCTGTTTTGTAGCAGAGAGGTATGGGCAGTAAGCAAACTTTCTCCAAAATATACAGGTGCAAAGATACAAAAGCACAGCAAATGATTCATATTGAACGAATTGACATCTGGACACTGATTTTTACTCTTTATAAAAGCTGTGGAGGTATGTTATCCTATACTTAATTGTAATTAACCAAAAACACATGCATTTCACTGACAGACAAGACAGCCAAAACATGCTGAAGTACTGCATACAACATATGAAAGCGCTGGAACATTACTGAAGCTGCTTCTTTTCCTCACTGTCAGCCTTGATGAAAACAAACGTCTATTTTGGCCGGCACACTTCTTAAAGTGATGGTGACCTGCATTCATAGTGCCCGATGCATTCCTGCGCTATAAATCTGACTCTTACCTCCTTCTCCCTCTCCTGCGTCCCTCGCTGGACCAAGTATGGCATCCCGTCAGCCTAATACTGTATGGAGAGACAATGGGTAGTGGGGGGGAGGAGTTACTATGTGAGCAGGAGCTAAAGTGGGGAGACAGAGGGAGTAAAAGCAGAATGAAAACTGGGAGAGAGAGAGGGGGGGGGGGCGCTCAGGAGGGAGATCGTTCGCTCACAATACTCTCAAAACACGAATGTGATGAAACGTTACATGAATGGCAATTCACCCCCCAAACCACCCCCTGCCTCCCACCGCCACCCCCTTCCCACCACTCCTCAAATACGTTAAAAACAGCAATCCAAAATCTGTCCTCATGTGGGAAATGTAAGGAAAAACAAGAGACCAAAAGAGAATGGGTCCTGATTTTAAACAAGTCCCTTTCTTTGGCTTTCTTTGAATGAGTTCTTAAGATTCGTAGTTGGCAGAGTGCCCATGGGTCCTGGATGGAAAAGGATAAAAGAGGGGCTGAGGTAGGGGGGCTGTCTATTGTGTTTGTTCCCTTCCTTTCAGTCTTGGCACTCCAGTTGATCTTTGCAGCCAGTTTGCTGAATATTCCACTCATTTATTCCTAGGTGGCATACAGAAGATTACATTTTTTCTTATTCACAATGCCCGTGTCTTCTCCCACTGATGACACAAACTTTGTCTTTTGTCGTTCTCCACGTACAGCGTTGACGGTCTGGGTTTAAAATTTTAAGGCTTTAAGCCAGTGCTGCTCTGAAGAGCCTGGTGTCTTTAGAGTTTGTCAAGCTTTGTTTGGGCCTCTTTTCTCCCTCCTTTGTCTTCCTTATAGTCTATCACTAGTAGAGGGAGACTGCTGTTTTGCCTCGTGAATCTGAGCTGAAGACAGCAGGTGCTGTTGCCCCTCTCTGAGCCACACTCAATCACAGCTTTCTCCCCCTTCATCCATTTCCTCTACTAATACCCCCCCCCCCCCCCCCCCGCCCCACATCGACAGGGGGAGGAGGGGGGGGTTGGATAAGGAGAATGGGCTACTGTATAATGAAACACACCCTGTGAAAAGATGCAGTTTGCCGAAGGTTTTAATTGAGTGACGTCACATTAGTGTGGTTAGAATGGCTTTATGAGCCATGTGGCACAGAAGCGAAGGCGATCATGTAAACAGCGTAAAGGATTAATGCAACTGTATCGCTTGTCAGTCACCACTGCTGCTTGTGCTGCATCAGTGCCGCAAGAAAAGCCCTGTTTTCACTCAGTCTACACCCCCCACCCCTCTTCCTCCTTACCCACAAACCCTTCGCTCCCTCTCGCTGTCTTTCTCTCGCTTCCCCTCAAATAGACACACAGGCTTGGTTCATTACTATTCACCAGGTTTCACTAAGACACGCATCATTGCTCTGCTCTCTACAACTGTGTCGGGAGAGGCGCGGGGGGTGGGATAGGAGGACAGGGAGAAGAAGGGAAAAGCAAGAGATATCTTATGATAGAAAAGAATAAATCTCTATTGTTTTCTGTCCTTGGACATGTGTACAAACATATATTACCAGACAGCTGTATGTATGCATGAGTTCTCTCCTCTGGCTGACAGAAAAATCTTCAGGGGGAATACAGCTGGGTTCAGTCCTCAGTGAAGAAATCTGTTATCCTTTGTGTGGTTTTGAATTCATCCCTTGCCTTTCATTGACTCTGCTGAGATCATACACTCTATCGCAGCATTCAAATTATTATCTGCGCTGATATACTGACAAATTATTTCATCCATGAAAATGGGCACAGTGCTTGATTTTCTTTCTGTGTGTTAGCTCAGTATAAGGCATCTATAGTCTAGAGCACTTCACTGTGAAACTAATCCTTTGTTATGCTGCTTTTAATTGCACTCTTTACTCAGCTGCTGTCGCTAGATTACAATTATTCACAGGGAAATGCAAAACCATAAGACAGGAGGAAGCTATGGAACAGTGTTAAGTAGATTTACTGTTAAGTGGCGCTGCAGGGACTAGTTAGTCCTCAAAAAAAGGTATGACAATCACATGATTTGATGCTATGACCAGAAGTTCCCTGATATTAGCTTAACAACATTAGTATTTGAATAGTGTATCTTTACTGTTTATTGCTGAAATATTTGTGAACAACCTTTTAAAAATGTAATAGGCATTTTTCTCATGAGCTGAGCGTCAGTGGCATCTGATGAGTAATATATTTAAAGATTAAATGTACTATTGCAAATTAGAGCCCATCAAACACAGTAAAATTACTCTAAGAGGTTTTAATGTGGGGCAGCATGGTGGTTAGGACTGTTGCTTTACAGCAAGAAGTTCCATGGATTTAAATTCACCATCTGCCAAAGCCTTTCTGTAAGGAGTTTGCATGTTCTCTCCATGACTGTGTGGGGCTCCCCAGAGTTCATAGACATGCAGTTAGTAGGGTTTAGCTCATTTCTGATTCTAAATTGGTCCTATCTCTAAATGGCTGTCTGTCTCTCTGTGTTAGCCCTGCGACAGACAAACTGTCCTGGGTATACCCTGCCTCTTGCCCTATGGCAGCTGGGATGGCCTCCAGCTCTCCCATGACCCTGAATTGGATAAGTGGAAGAAAATGGATGCATGAGTGATTTTAATGCCAACATTAAAGCATTAGATGAAAAAAAAAATCCAAATAGAGAAAAACCTAAAAATAAATGTTTAAAAGTGAACGTGAATTAGAAATGCATTTTTCAAATGTTTTTGAATTATCTGTCAAAAACAGATGTCATACTAGAGCAAGAAGTGGCATAATTAGCTATTAAACAGCTATCAACAGAAGCAGCGCTGCTCTACTGATCTGAACTACACAAGCTCCAGATGTGGGATCAGCAGCTGTGCTTTGAGCTGTCCTTGGTGTGGAATCCTGACTGAAGTCTTTGGATAATCATCAATGGTCCACTGAACTTAAACATCAATTGACATATTATTAAAGCCTCAACTATTAGAGGAAAAGGGTATTACTCAGTCCAGTTCTTTACAAACCCGAGTGACATCCTCAAAGACGATTTATACTCATTAGAACACAAGAAAAGCCTTTTTTAAAGATTCATGATAAACTCTGGAGCTACATTAAAACAAAACTCCCACAAGGCCAGGCCTTATTTCTCTTGCTTTCTTCTTTTTACTAATATGTATATACTACTTGTGCAACCCAAAATGTTTTGTTTGAAGTTTTTTTCTGTTTCTTTGTTATCATAATTAGAAAACTCTTTTAATTAGTATACCTGCTAAATGTTTACTGAGGATATATTTCATTAATTTCTTCTGCAATATACACAAGAAGCAACTAAAAAGAAATGTTTGTTTGTTTGTTTGTTTGTTTGTTTGTTTGTTTGTTTGTTTGTTTTTTACAGGATATGATTATCCATTTTAATTCAATTCAGTTCAATGAAATTTTATTTATATGGCACCAAATCACCAAAACTGTTGCCCCTCATTGGACAATAGCCAGTTATTGTTGCCATTAATGTTGCCATAATAGTTACTGTCAAGATCCCAAAAGGGATGTTATGCAGGGTGGGATAGAAAATACACAGAACTGCAATGATGTGTAAATATCTACCCCTAAATTCAGACTAATCTAGCTTTTCAAAATGTATTTTCTAATGTTATAGAGAGAGATCATTATTTTGTTTAATAGTTCACAAGTCATGTTTGATCACGACAGTCGTTTGACTCAACATACTTACTTTTTTTACACTGGCAAATATTGGAATTTTCTTCCACAGGGAACACCATCCTGTACAGCTGTTTAGATGTTAATTGAGCTACACCTGAGATGACTTGAAGGCTGTGGAAATGCTATGTCAGAGTTCAAGACAGTTGTCTGTGTCACAAAAGTTGTTCTCACTTTACTTGATTAAATCACTGTGGTGAGTCATAATGAACACGACTTTGTTTGAAGCCAATTATGTTCAGAGTTTCAGTCTAAGATCAACTGAAAGTTCTAGTTTAAGTGCTGTATACGTTCTCTGCTGGGGGAATTATAGTTCTTTATACTATATTTTACACTGAATTCTTTGTAGATTTTGTAATTATGGTTCTATGCTATTGAGTGTTGGACTTTTCTTTGTGTATTGTGAATGTGAAAGCCCAACAGGGGTTGAAAATTAGCAACAGCTATAAACTCCATATGCTGCACATTAATTTCAGCCTCCATATTGGTATGTTAAACTATTTTGTCCCTTTTAAAATAAGTAAATAACAAATATATCACTAGAAAGTGCATTTTCTGAAGAAACTGCAGTGTGAATGCTTGAATCTGAATGTATGCACTGAAATGAATTAATTACTGAATTTAAGTTAAAAATCTTGAATGAGATAAAAAAAAAAAAAAACAACCTGAATTTAACCTGAAAACAAAAGTGCTGAACTGCTAAAAGCTGAAGGTTACACAGAAGAAGAAGTTGGAAAAAAGCTGAAAATGTTTTAATTGTAAATTAGAAAAACCTAAGAAATGAGAAAAGAACATTTAGAGTCAGAAAACATCTGAAAGAATATTAAAAGGTCATATTCTTTGAATCACTGAATGACTAAAATGTGATCCCTCCACTTGGACCCACACAGTTTAAAAAGTTGACATCTCTGAGCTTTGAAAGACAAGATGTTGGAAAGAGAACAACGATGGCGACGTTTTGAGGGTAAAATGATGGCTTTAACACTGTGGACACAGCAGCAGTTGAAAGAGAAGTGTTTAAGATTAATCTTGGCAGAGTGGCAGGCAGAGCTCGTTAAGCAGGCAGGTGTGAGCCTGGTTGCTATAGTGACCGCACCCAATGGCTCCATACACACGTACACAGACATGCGCCTCACTTTTGCTGCTTAAAATGAACAGAAAAGTCAGGCCGAAACAAATCGTTCCCAAATGAAAAGTAAAAGTCGTACTGACAAAATTCTTTCACCGTGAGCGACAGCCATGTCTAGTCTACCAAATTCTCAGTTTTCATGTCTGTGGAGTTTATTATATGCACGTGGTGACAGTGTAAAGACACCATGCTCTTCTGATTTTCAAACGAACCTTCTGAGCCATTTTAACATTAGAGTCTATGGAAGAGTTGGAGGGAGGAGGCTGTGCATTGGTGACATTTATGAAAGAACCATAACACCTAGTACAATAGTAAACACATTGGATGAAAGAGGACAGCCATGGCTACGTTTTGAGGGTAAAATCATACCTGTAGAGCAAACGCTGCGGACACAGCAGCAGTTTTAAAAAAGATTTTAAGATTATTTTTTTTGCTCCTCTCACTCTAGCAGTTGAGCTGCCTCACTCTAGCCCCAACATTCCGTCCCATACACACCCATTATAAACTCTGAAACGGGTGAAAAAACATCATGAAACTTAAACTGGAACTGAAGAAAAAGTATAATAGATATTGAAAAGATAAATACAAGTTGAATAGTTGAATGTCTTGTCTTCGTTTTAAAGTTTGAATGGTGGCTCTATGTGAACGTATGTTGAAGTAGTAAGAGTTTAAAAATTAGTAAGTTGAATGAGAATTTGAAGGGTCTCCCCATTGAAATACATGGGAAATTTTTGTTGAATAAAGTTGAATAAAATTAAAAATATAAATGTTAAAAATGAGAAAAATACAAGCAACAGTGTCCAAAAGAATAGGAATCTAATGGTGTTTGAATGGTTTTTCTAAGTTGAACGGTTTTGAAGGAGTAGGCTTTCAAAAAACGTACGGAATAGATAATAATAACTAGAAAGTGCATTTTCTGAAGAAACTGCAGTGTGAATGCTTGAATCTGAATGTATGCACTGAAATGAATTAATTGCTGAATTTTGAGTTAAAAATATTGAATGAGATTAAAAAACAAACAAAAAAAAACAACGAATTTAACCTGAAAACAAAGGTGCTGAACTGCTAAAAGCTGAAGGTTACACAGAAGGAGGAGTTGGAAAAAAACTGAAAATGTTTTAAATGTAAATTAGAAAACCCTAAGAAATGAGAAAAGAACATTTAGAGTCAGAAAACATCTGAATGAATATTAAAAGGTCATATTCTTTGAATCACTGAATGACTCAAATGTGATCCCTCCACTTTGATCCACACAGTTTAAAAAGTTTAAATGCCTGAGCTTTGAAAGATACGGTGTTGGAAAGAGAACAATAATGGCGACAATTTGAGGGTAAAATGATGGCTGTAACACTGTGGACACAGCAGCAGTTGAAAGAGAAGTGCTTAAGATGAATCTTGGTACAGTGGCAGGCAGAGCTCGTTAAGCAGGCAGGTGTGAGCCTGGTTGCTATAGTGACCGCACCCAATGGCTCCATACACACGTACACAGACATGCGCCTCACTTTTGCTGCTTAAAATGAACAGAAAAGTCAGGCCGAAACAAATCGTTCCCAAATGAAAAGTAAAAGTCGTATTGACAAAATTCTTTCACCGTGAGCGACAGCCATGTCTAGTCTACCTAATTCTCAGTTTTCATGCCTGTGGAGCTTATTATATGGACGTGGTGACAGTGGAAAGACACCATGCTCTTCTGATTTTCAAACGAACCTTCTGAGCCATTTTAACATTAGAGTCTATGGAAGAGTTGGAGGGAGGAGGCTGTGCATTGGTGACATTTATGAAAGAACCGTAACACCTAGGACAATAGTAAACACATTGGATGAAAGAGGACAGCCATGGCTACGTTTTGAGGGTAAAATCATACCTGTAGAGCAAACGCTGAGGACACAGCAGCAGTTTTAAAAAAGATTTTAAGATTAATTTTTTTGCTCCTCTCACTCTAGCAGTTGAGCTGTCTCACTCTAGCCCCAACATTCCGTCCCATACACACCCATTATAAACTCTGAAACGGGTGAAAAAACATCATGAAACTTAAACTGGAACTGAAGAAAAAGTATAATAGATATTGAAAAGATAAATACAAGTTGAATAGTTGAATGTCTTGTCTTCGTTTTAAAGTTTGAATGGTGGCTCTATGTGAACGTATGTTGAAGTAGTAAGAGTTTAAAAATGAGTAAGTTGAATGAGAATTTGAAGGGTCTCCCCATTGAAATACATGGGAAATTTTTGTTGAATAAAGTTGAATAAAATTAAAAATATAAATGTTAAAAATGAGAAAAATAGAAGCAATGTTGTCCAAAATAATAGGAATCTAACGATGTTTGAATGGTTTTTCTAAGTTGAACGGTTTTGAAGGAGTAGGCTTTCAAAAAACGTACGGAAAAATAAAATATAATAATAATAATAAAGATTAGAATAACAATACTGTGAATGCTTTTCAAGCATTCACACTAACTAGAAAGTGCATTTTCTGAAGAAACTGCAGTGTGAATGCTTGAATCTGAATGTATGCACTGAAATGAATTAATTGCTGAATTTTGAGTTAAAAATATTGAATGAAATTAAAAAAAAAATCAAAAAATCAAATTTAACCTGAAAACAAAGGTGCTGAACTGCTAAAAGCTGAAGGTTACACAGAAGATGGAGTTGGAAAAAAACTGAAAATGTTTTAAATGTAAATTAGAAAACCCTAAGAAATGAGAAAAGAACATTTAGAGTCAGAAAACATCTGAATAAATATTAAAAGGTCATATTCTTTGAATCACTGAATGACTCAAATGTGATCCCTCCACTTTGATCCACACAGTTTAAAAAGTTTAAATGCCTGAGCTTTGAAAGATACGGTGTTGGAAAGAGAACAATAATGGCGACAATTTGAGGGTAAAATGATGGCTGTAACACTGTGGACATAGCAGCAGTTGAAAGAGAAGTGCTTAAGATGAATCTTGGTACAGTGGCAGGCAGAGCTCGTTAAGCAGGCAGGTGTGAGCCTGGTTGCTATAGTGACCGCACCCAATAGCTCCATACACACGTACACAGACATGCGCCTCACTTTTGCTGCTTAAAATGAACAGAAAAGTCAGGCCGAAACAAATCGTTCCCAAATGAAAAGTAAAAGTCGTATTGACAAAATTCTTTCACCGTGAGCGACAGCAGCTTCTAGTCTACTGAATTCTCAGTTTTCATGCCTGTAGAGTTTATTATATGGACGTGGTGACAGTGGAAAGACACCATGCTCTTCTGATTTTCAAACGAACCTTCTGAGCCATTTTAACATTAGAGTCTATGGAAGAGTTGGAGGGAGGAGGCTGTGCATTGGTGACATTTACGAAAGAACCATAACACCTAGGACAATAGTAAACACATTGGATGAAAGAGGACAGCCATGGCTACGTTTTGAGGGTAAAATCATACCTGTAGAGCAAACGCTGCGGACACAGCAGCAGTTTTAAAAAAGATTTTAAGATTAATTTTTTTGCTCCTCTCACTCTAGCAGTTGAGCTGCCTCACTCTAGCCCCAACATTCCGTCCCATACACACCCATTATAAACTCTGAAACGGGTGAAAAAACATCATGAAACTTAAACTGGAACTGAAGAAAAAGTATAATAGATATTGAAAAGATAAATACAAGTTGAATAGTTGAATGTCTTGTCTTCGTTTTAAAGTTTGAATGGTGGCTCTATGTGAACGTATGTTGAAGTAGTAAGAGTTTAAAAATGAGTAAGTTGAATGAGAATTTGAAGGGTCTCCCCATTGAAATACATGGGAAATTTTTGTTGAATAAAGTTGAATAAAATTAAAAATATAAATGTTAAAAATGAGAAAAATACAAGCAATGTTGTCCAAAATAATAGGAATCTAACGATGTTTGAATGGTTTTTCTAAGTTGAATGGTTTTGAAGGAGTAGGCTTTCAAAAAACGTACGGAATAGATAAAATATAATAACTAGAAAGTGCATTTTCTGAAGAAACTGCAGTGTGAATGCTTGAATCTGAATGTATGCACTGAAATGAATTAATTGCTGAATTTTGAGTTAAAAATATTGAATGAGATTAAAAAAAAAAACAAAAAAAACCCCGAATTTAACCTGAAAACAAAGGTGCTGAACTGCTAAAAGCTGAAGGTTACACAGAAGAAGGAGTTGGAAAAAAACTGAAAATGTTTTAAATGTAAATTAGAAAACCCTAAGAAATGAGAAAAGAACATTTAGAGTCAGAAAACATCTGAATGAATATTAAAAGGTCATATTCTTTGAATCACTGAATGACTCAAATGTGATCCCTCCACTTTGATCCACACAGTTTAAAAAGTTTAAATGCCTGAGCTTTGAAAGATACGGTGTTGGAAAGAGAACAATAATGGCGACAATTTGAGGGTAAAATGATGGCTGTAACACTGTGGACACAGCAGCAGTTGAAAGAGAAGTTCTTAAGATGAATCTTGGTACAGTGGCAGGCAGAGCTCGTTAAGCAGGCAGGTGTGAGCCTGGTTGCTATAGTGACCGCACCCAATGGCTCCATACACACGTACACAGACATGCGCCTCACTTTTGCTGCTTAAAATGAACAGAAAAGTCAGGCCGAAACAAATCGTTCCCAAATGAAAAGTAAAAGTCGTATTGACAAAATTCTTTCACCGTGAGCGACAGCAGCTTCTAGTCTACTGAATTCTCAGTTTTCATGCCTGTGGAGTTTATTATATGGACGTGGTGACAGTGGAAAGACACCATGCTCTTCTGATTTTCAAACGAACCTTCTGAGCCATTTTAACATTAGAGTCTATGGAAGAGTTGGAGGGAGGAGGCTGTGCATTGGTGACATTTATGAAAGAACCATAACACCTAGTACAATAGTAAACACATTGGATGAAAGAGGACAGCCATGGCTACGTTTTGAGGGTAAAATCATACCTGTAGAGCAAACGCTGCGGACACAGCAGCAGTTTTAAAAAAGATTTTAAGATTAATTTTTTTGCTCCTCTCACTCTAGCAGTTGAGCTGCCTCACTCTAGCCCCAACATTCCGTCCCATACACACCCATTATAAACTCTGAAACGGGTGAAAAAACATCATGAAACTTAAACTGGAACTGAAGAAAAAGTATAATAGATATTGAAAAGATAAATACAAGTTGAATAGTTGAATGTCTTGTCTTCGTTTTAAAGTTTGAATGGTGGCTCTATGTCAACGTATGTGGAAGTAGTAAGAGTTTAAAAATGAGTAAGTTGAATGAGAATTTGAAGGGTCTCCCCATTGAAATACATTATAAATTTTTGTTGAAAAAAGTTGAATAAAATTAAAAATATAAATGTTAAAAATGAGAAAAATAGAAGCAATGTTGTCCAAAAGAATAGGAATCTAACGGTGTTTGAATGGTTTTTCTAAGTTGAACGGTTTTGAAGGAGTAGGCTTTCAAAAAACGTACGGAAAAATAAAATATAATAACTAGAAAGTGCATTTTCTGAAGAAACTGCAGTGTGAATGCTTGAATCTGAATGTATGCACTGAAATGAAATAATTACTGAATTTAAGTTAAAAATTTTGAATGAGATTAAAAAAAAACAAACCCGAATTTAACCTGAAAACAAAAGTGCTGAACTGCTAAAAGCTGAAGGTTACACAGAAGAAGAAGTTGGAAAAAAGCTGAAAATGTTTTAATTGTAAATTAGAAAACCCTAAGAATTTAGAAGAGAACATTTAGAGTCAGAAAACATCTGAATGAATATTAAAAGTTCATATTCTTTGAATCACTGAATGACTAAAATGTGATCCCTCTGCTTGGATCCACACAGTTTAAAAAATTTAAAAGTCTGAGCTTTGAAAGACAAGATGTTGGAAAGAGAACAATAATGGCGACAATTTGAGGGTAAAATGATGGCTGTAACACTGTGGACATAGCAGCAGTTGAAAGAGAAGTGCTTAAGATGAATCTTGGTACAGTGGCAGGCAGAGCTCGTTAAGCAGGCAGGTGTGAGCCTGGTTGCTATAGTGACTGCACCCAATGGCTCCATACACACGTACACAGACATGCGCCTCACTTTTGCTGCTTAAAATGAACAGAAAAGTCAGGCCGAAACAAATCGCTCCCAAATGAAAAGTATAGGTCGTATTGACGAAATTCTTTCACCGTGAGCGGCAGCAATGTCCACTCTACCTAATTCTCAGTTTTCATGCCTGTGGAGTTTATTATATGGACGTGGTGACAGTGTAAAAACACCATGCTCTTCTGATTTTCAAACCAACCTTCTGAGCCGTTTTAACATTAGAGTCTATGGAAGAGTTGGAGGGAGGAGGCTGTGCATTGGTGACATTTATGAAAGAACCGTAACACCTAGGACAATAGTAAACACATTGGATGAAAGAGGACAGCCATGGCTACGTTTTGAGGGTAAAATCATACCTGTAGAGCAAACGCTGTGGACACAGCAGCAGTTTTAAAAAATATTTTAAGATTAATTTTTTTGCTCCTCTCACTCTAGCAGTTGAGCTGCCTCACTCTAGCCCCAACATTCCGTCCCATACACACCCATTATAAACTCTGAAACGGGTGAAAAAACATCATGAAACTTAAACTGGAACTGAAGAAAAAGTATAATAGATATTGAAAAGATAAATACAAGTTGAATAGTTGAATGTCTTGTCTTCGTTTTAAAGTTTGAATGGTGGCTCTATGTCAACGTATGTGGAAGTAGTAAGAGTTTAAAAATGAGTAAGTTGAATGAGAATTTGAAGGGTCTCCCCATTGAAATACATGGGAAATTTTTGTTGAATAAAGTTGAATAAAATTAAAAATATAAATGTTAAAAATGAGAAAAATAGAAGCAATGTTGTCCAAAAGAATAGGAATCTAACGATGTTTGAATGGTTTTTCTAAGTTGAACGGTTTTGAAGGAGTAGGCTTTCAAAAAACGTACGGAAAAATAAAATATAATAATAAAGATTACAACAACAATACTGTGAATGCTTTTCAAGCATTCACACTAATAAAGATTAGAAGAACAATACTGTGAATGCTTTTCAAGCATTCACACTAACTAGAAAGTGCATTTTCTGAAGAAACTGCAGTGTGAATGCTTGAATCTGAATGTATGCACTGAAATGAATTAATTGCTGAATTTTGAGTTAAAAATATTGAATGAGATTAAAAAAAAACAAAAAACAACCTGAATTTAACCTGAAAACAACAGTGCTGAACTGCTAAAAGCTGAAGGTTACACAGAAGAAGAAGTTGGAAAAAAGCTGAAAATGTTTTAATTGTAAATTAGAAAAACCTAAGAAATGAGAAAAGAACATTTAGAGTCAGAAAACATCTGAAAGAATATTAAAAGGTCATATTCTTTGAATCACTGAATGACTAAAATGTGATCCCTCCACTTGGACCCACACAGTTTAAAAAGTTTACATCTCTGAGCTTTGAAAGACAAGATGTTGGAAAAAGAACAACGATGGCGACGTTTTGAGGGTAAAATGATGGCTTTAACACTGTGGACACAGCAGCAGTTGAAAGAGAAGTGTTTAAGATGAATCTTGGTACAGTGGCAGAGAGAGCTCGTTAAGCAGGCAGGTGTGAGCCTGGTTGCTATAGTGACCGCACCCAATGGCTCCATACACACGACACAGACATGCACCTCACTTTTGCTGCTTAAAATGAACAGAAAAGTCAGGCCGAAACAAATCGTTCCCAAATGAAAAGTACATGTCGTATTGACAAAATTCTTTCACCGTGAGCGACAGCCATGTCTAGTCTACCTAATTCTCAGTTTTCATGCCTGTGGAGCTTATTATATGGACGTGGTGACAGTGTAAAGACACCATGCTCTTCTGATTTTCAAACAAACCTTCTGAGCCATTTTAACAT
The DNA here is from genome assembly GCF_964374335.1 of Astatotilapia calliptera. Classification (NCBI taxonomy): domain Eukaryota; kingdom Metazoa; phylum Chordata; class Actinopteri; order Cichliformes; family Cichlidae; genus Astatotilapia; species Astatotilapia calliptera. The sequence goes on along the minus strand of NC_137441.1, from coordinate 10,390,209 downwards.
TAGAGTCTATGGAAGAGTTGGAGGGAGGAGGCTGTGCATTGGTGACATTTATGAAAGAACCATAACACCTAGGACAATAGTAAACACATTGGATGAAAGAGGACAGCCATGGCTACGTTTTGAGGGTAAAATCATACCTGTAGAGCAAACGCTGCGGACACAGCAGCAGTTTTAAAAAAGATTTTAAGATTATTTTTTTTGCTCCTCTCACTCTAGCAGTTGAGCTGCCTCACTCTAGCCCCAACATTCCGTCCCATACACACCCATTATAAACTCTGAAACGGGTGAAAAAACATCATGAAACTTAAACTGGAACTGAAGAAAAAGTATAATAGATATTGAAAAGATAAATACAAGTTGAATAGTTGAATGTCTTGTCTTCGTTTTAAAGTTTGAATGGTGGCTCTATGTCAACGTATGTGGAAGTAGTAAGAGTTTAAAAATGAGTAAGTTGAATGAGAATTTGAAGGGTCTCCCCATTGAAATACATTATAAATTTTTGTTGAAAAAAGTTGAATAAAATTAAAAATATAAATGTTAAAAATGAGAAAAATAGAAGCAATGTTGTCCAAAAGAATAGGAATCTAACGGTGTTTGAATGGTTTTTCTAAGTTGAACGGTTTTGAAGGAGTAGGCTTTCAAAAAACGTACGGAAAAATAAACAACAGTGCTGAACTGCTAAAAGCTGAAGGTTACACAGAAGAAGAAGTTGGAAAAAAGCTGAAAATGTTTTAATTGTAAATTAGAAAAACCTAAGAAATGAGAAAAGAACATTTAGAGTCAGAAAACATCTGAAAGAATATTAAAAGGTCATATTCTTTGAATCACTGAATGACTAAAATGTGATCCCTCCACTTGGACCCACACAGTTTAAAAAGTTGACATCTCTGAGCTTTGAAAGACAAGATGTTGGAAAAAGAACAACGATGGCGACGTTTTGAGGGTAAAATGATGGCTTTAACACTGTGGACACAGCAGCAGTTGAAAGAGAAGTGTTTAAGATGAATCTTGGCAGAGTGGCAGGCAGAGCTCGTTAAGCAGGCAGGTGTGAGCCTGGTTGCTATAGTGACCGCACCCAATGGCTCCATACACACGACACAGACATGCACCTCACTTTTGCTGCTTAAAATGAACAGAAAAGTCAGGCCGAAACAAATCGTTCCCAAATGAAAAGTACATGTCGTATTGACAAAATTCTTTCACTGTGAGCGACAGCAATGTCTAGTCTACCAAATTCTCAGTTTTCATGTCTGTGGAGTTTATTATATGGACGTGGTGACAGTGTAAAGACACCATGCTCTTCTGATTTTCAAACGAACCTTCTGAGCCATTTTAACATTAGAGTCTATGGAAGAGTTGGAGGGAGGAGGCTGTGCATTGGTGACATTTATGAAAGAACCATAACACCTAGTACAATAGTAAACACATTGGATGAAAGAGGACAGCCATGGCTACGTTTTGAGGGTAAAATCATACCTGTAGAGCAAACGCTGCGGACACAGCAGCAGTTTTAAAAAAGATTTTAAGATTAATTTTTTTGCTCCTCTCACTCTAGCAGTTGAGCTGCCTCACTCTAGCCCCAACATTCCGTCCCATACACACCCATTATAAATTTTGAAACGGGTGAAAAAACATCATGAAACTTAAACTGGAACTGAAGAAAAAGTATAATAGATATTGAAAAGATAAATACAAGTTGAATAGTTGAATGTCTTGTCTTCGTTTTAAAGTTTGAATGGTGGCTCTATGTCAATGTATGTGGAAGTAGTAAGAGTTTAAAAATGAGCAAGTTGAATGAGAATTTGAAGGGTCTCCCCATTGAAATACATGGGAAATTTTTGTTGAATAAAGTTGAATAAAATTAAAAATATAAATGTTAAAAATGAGAAAAATAGAAGCAGTCATGTCCAAAATAATAGGAATCTAACGATGTTTGAATGGTTTTTCTAAGTTGAACGGTTTTGAAGGAGTAGGCTTTCAAAAAACGTACGGAAGAATAAAATAGAATAAAGATTAGAAGAACAATACTGTGAATGCTTTTCAAGCATTCACACTAATAACTAGAAAGTGCATTTTCTGAAGAAACTGCAGTGTGAATGCTTGAATCTGAATGTATGCACTGAAATGAATTAATTGCTGAATTTTGAGTTAAAAATATTGAATGAGATTAAAAAACAAACAAAAAAAAACAACGAATTTAACCTGAAAACAAAGGTGCTGAACTGCTAAAAGCTGAAGGTTACACAGAAGGAGGAGTTGGAAAAAAACTGAAAATGTTTTAAATGTAAATTAGAAAACCCTAAGAAATGAGAAAAGAACATTTAGAGTCAGAAAACATCTGAATGAATATTAAAAGGTCATATTCTTTGAATCACTGAATGACTCAAATGTGATCCCTCCACTTTGATCCACACAGTTTAAAAAGTTTAAATGCCTGAGCTTTGAAAGATACGGTGTTGGAAAGAGAACAATAATGGCGACAATTTGAGGGTAAAATGATGGCTGTAACACTGTGGACACAGCAGCAGTTGAAAGAGAAGTGCTTAAGATGAATCTTGGTACAGTGGCAGGCAGAGCTCGTTAAGCAGGCAGGTGTGAGCCTGGTTGCTATAGTGACCGCACCCAATGGCTCCATACACACGTACACAGACATGCGCCTCACTTTTGCTGCTTAAAATGAACAGAAAAGTCAGGCCGAAACAAATCGTTCCCAAATGAAAAGTAAAAGTCGTATTGACAAAATTCTTTCACCGTGAGCGACAGCCATGTCTAGTCTACCTAATTCTCAGTTTTCATGCCTGTGGAGCTTATTATATGGACGTGGTGACAGTGGAAAGACACCATGCTCTTCTGATTTTCAAACGAACCTTCTGAGCCATTTTAACATTAGAGTCTATGGAAGAGTTGGAGGGAGGAGGCTGTGCATTGGTGACATTTATGAAAGAACCGTAACACCTAGGACAATAGTAAACACATTGGATGAAAGAGGACAGCCATGGCTACGTTTTGAGGGTAAAATCATACCTGTAGAGCAAACGCTGAGGACACAGCAGCAGTTTTAAAAAAGATTTTAAGATTAATTTTTTTGCTCCTCTCACTCTAGCAGTTGAGCTGTCTCACTCTAGCCCCAACATTCCGTCCCATACACACCCATTATAAACTCTGAAACGGGTGAAAAAACATCATGAAACTTAAACTGGAACTGAAGAAAAAGTATAATAGATATTGAAAAGATAAATACAAGTTGAATAGTTGAATGTCTTGTCTTCGTTTTAAAGTTTGAATGGTGGCTCTATGTGAACGTATGTTGAAGTAGTAAGAGTTTAAAAATGAGTAAGTTGAATGAGAATTTGAAGGGTCTCCCCATTGAAATACATGGGAAATTTTTGTTGAATAAAGTTGAATAAAATTAAAAATATAAATGTTAAAAATGAGAAAAATAGAAGCAATGTTGTCCAAAATAATAGGAATCTAACGATGTTTGAATGGTTTTTCTAAGTTGAACGGTTTTGAAGGAGTAGGCTTTCAAAAAACGTACGGAAAAATAAAATATAATAATAATAATAAAGATTAGAATAACAATACTGTGAATGCTTTTCAAGCATTCACACTAACTAGAAAGTGCATTTTCTGAAGAAACTGCAGTGTGAATGCTTGAATCTGAATGTATGCACTGAAATGAATTAATTGCTGAATTTTGAGTTAAAAATATTGAATGAGATTAAAAAAAAACAAAAAAAAAAACGAATTTAACCTGAAAACAAAGGTGCTGAACTGCTAAAAGCTGAAGGTTACACAGAAGAAGGAGTTGGAAAAAAACTGAAAATGTTTTAAATGTAAATTAGAAAACCCTAAGAAATGAGAAAAGAACATTTAGAGTCAGAAAACATCTGAATGAATATTAAAAGGTCATATTCTTTGAATCACTGAATGACTAAAATGTGATCCCTCCACTTTGATACACACAGTTTAAAAAGTTTAAATGCCTGAGCTTTGAAAGATACGGTGTTGGAAAGAGAACAATAATGGCGACAATTTGAGGGTAAAATGATGGCTGTAACACTGTGGACACAGCAGCAGTTGAAAGAGAAGTGCTTAAGATGAATCTTGGTACAGTGGCAGGCAGAGCTCGTTAAGCAGGCAGGTGTGAGCCTGGTTGCTATAGTGACCGCACCCAATGGCTCCATACACACGTACACAGACATGCGCCTCACTTTTGCTGCTTAAAATGAACAGAAAAGTCAGGCCGAAACAAATCGTTCCCAAATGAAAAGTAAAAGTCGTATTGACAAAATTCTTTCACCGTGAGCGACAGCAGCTTCTAGTCTACTGAATTCTCAGTTTTCATGCCTGTGGAGTTTATTATATGGACGTGGTGACAGTGGAAAGACACCATGCTCTTCTGATTTTCAAACGAACCTTCTGAGCCATTTTAACATTAGAGTCTATGGAAGAGTTGGAGGGAGGAGGCTGTGCATTGGTGACATTTATGAAAGAACCATAACACCTAGTACAATAGTAAACACATTGGATGAAAGAGGACAGCCATGGCTACGTTTTGAGGGTAAAATCATACCTGTAGAGCAAACGCTGCAGACACAGCAGCAGTTTTAAAAAAGATTTTAAGATTAATTTTTTTGCTCCTCTCACTCTAGCAGTTGAGCTGCCTCACTCTAGCCCCAACATTCCGTCCCATACACACCCATTATAAACTCTGAAACGGGTGAAAAAACATCATGAAACTTAAACTGGAACTGAAGAAAAAGTATAATAGATATTGAAAAGATAAATACAAGTTGAATAGTTGAATGTCTTGTCTTCGTTTTAAAGTTTGAATGGTGGCTCTATGTCAACGTATGTTGAAGTAGTAAGAGTTTAAAAATGAGTAAGTTGAATGAGAATTTGAAGGGTCTCCCCATTGAAATACATGGGAAATTTTTGTTGAATAAAGTTGAATAAAATTAAAAATATAAATGTTAAAAATGAGAAAAATAGAAGCAATGTTGTCCAAAATAATAGGAATCTAACGATGTTTGAATGGTTTTTCTAAGTTGAACGGTTTTGAAGGAGTAGGCTTTCAAAAAACGTACGGAAAAATAAAATATAACTAGAAAGTGCATTTTCTGAAGAAACTGCAGTGTGAATGCTTGAATCTGAATGTATGCACTGAAATGAATTAATTACTGAATTTAAGTTAAAAATCTTGAATGAGATAAAAAAAAAACCCGAATTTAACCTGAAAACAAAAGTGCTGAACTGCTAAAAGCTGAAGGTTACACAGAAGAAGAAGTTGGAAAAAAGCTGAAAATGTTTTAATTGTAAATTAGAAAAACCTAAGAAATGAGAAAAGAACATTTAGAGTCAGAAAACATCTGAAAGAATATTAAAAAGTCATATTCTTTGAATCACTGAATGACTAAAATGTGATCCCTCCACTTGGACCCACACAGTTTAAAAAGTTGACATCTCTGAGCTTTGAAAGACAAGATGTTGGAAAAAGAACAACGATGGCGACGTTTTGAGGGTAAAATGATGGCTTTAACACTGTGGACACAGCAGCAGTTGAAAGAGAAGTGCTTAAGATGAATCTTGGCAGAGTGGCAGGCAGAGCTCGTTAAGCAGGCAGGTGTGAGCCTGGTTGCTATAGTGACCGCACCCAATGGCTCCATACACACGCACACAGACATGCACCTCACTTTTGCTGCTTAAAATGAACAGAAAAGTCAGGCCGAAACAAATCGCTCCCAAATGAAAAGTAAAAGTCGTATTGACAAAATTCTTTCACCGTGAGCGACAGCAATGTCTAGTCTACCTAATTCTCAGTTTTCATGCCTGTGGAGTTTATTATATGGACGTGGTGACAGTGGAAAGACACCATGCTCTTCTGATTTTCAAACGAACCTTCTGAGCCATTTTAACATTAGAGTCTATGGAAGAGTTGGAAGGAGGAGGCTGTGCATTGGTGACATTTATGAAAGAACCGTAACACCTAGGACAATAGTAAACACATTGGATGAAAGAGGACAGCGATGGCTACGTTTTGAGGGTAAAATCATACCTGTAGAGCAAACGCTGTGGACACAGCAGCAGTTTTAAAAAAGATTTTAAGATTAATTTTTTTGCTCCTCTCACTCTAGCAGTTGAGCTGCCTCACTCTAGCCCCAACATTCCGTCCCATACACACCCATTATAAACTCTGAAACGGGTGAAAAAACATCATGAAACTTAAACTGGAACTGAAGAAAAAGTATAATAGATATTGAAAAGATAAATACAAGTTGAATAGTTGAATGTCTTGTCTTCGTTTTAAAGTTTGAATGGTGGCTCTATGTCAATGTATGTGGAAGTAGTAAGAGTTTAAAAATGAGTAAGTTGAATGAGAATTTGAAGGGTCTCCCCATTGAAATACATTATAAATTTTTGTTGAATAAAGTTGAATAAAATTAAAAATATAAATGTTAAAAATAAGAAAAATAGAAGCAATGTTGTCCAAAAGAATAGGAATCTAACGATGTTTGAATGGTTTTTCTAAGTTGAACGGTTTTGAAGGAGTAGGCTTTCAAAAAACGTACGGAAAAATAATAAAATATAATAATAATAAAGATTAGAAGAACAATACTGTGAATGCTTTTCAAGCATTCACACTAATAACTAGAAAGTGCATTTTCTGAAGAAACTGCAGTGTGAATGCTTGAATCTGAATGTATGCATTGAAATGAAATAATTACTGAATTTAAGTTAAAAATTTTGAATGAGATAAAAAAAAAAAAACCCGAATTTAACCTGAAAACAAAAGTGCTGAACTGCTAAAAGCTGAAGGTTACACAGAAGAAGAAGTTGGAAAAAAGCTGAAAATGTTTTAATTGTAAATTAGAAAAACCTAAGAAATGAGAAAAGAAAATTTAGAGTCAGAAAACATCTTTAAAAGGTCATATTCTTTGAATCACTGAATGACTAAAATGTGATCCCTCCACTTGGACCCACACAGTTTAAAAAGTTTACATCTCTGAGCTTTGAAAGACAAAATGTTGGAAAGAGAACAACGATGGCGACGTTTTGAGGGTAAAATGATGGCTTTAACACTGTGGACACAGCAGCAGTTGAAAGAGAAGTGTTTAAGATGAATTTTGGCAGAGTGGCAGAGAGAGCTCGTTAAGCAGGCAGGTGTGAGCCTGGTTGCTATAGTGACCGCACCCAATGGCTCCATACACACGCACACAGACATGCACCTCACTTTTGCTGCTTAAAATGAACAGAAAAGTCAGGCCGAAACAAATCGCTCCCAAATGAAAAGTAAAAGTCGTATTGACAAAATTCTTTCACTGTGAGCGACAGCAATGTCTAGTCTACCTAATTCTCAGTTTTCATGCCTGTGGAGCTTATTATATGGACGTGGTGACAGTGGAAAGACACCATGCTCTTCTGATTTTCAAACGAACCTTCTGAGCCATTTTAACATTAGAGTCTATGGAAGAGTTGGAGGGAGGAGGCTGTGCATTGGTGACATTTATGAAAGAACCATAACACCTAGTACAATAGTAAACACATTGGATGAAAGAGGACAGCCATGGCTACGTTTTGAGGGTAAAATCATACCTGTAGAGCAAACGCTGTGGACACAGCAGCAGTTTTAAAAAAGATTTTAAGATTAATTTTTTTGCTCCTCTCACTCTAGCAGTTGAGCTGCCTCACTCTAGCCCCAACATTCCGTCCCATACACACCCATTATAAACTCTGAAACGGGTGAAAAAACATCATGAAACTTAAACTGGAACTGAAGAAAAAGTATAATAGATATTGAAAAGATAAATACAAGTTGAATAGTTGAATGTCTTGTCTTTGTTTTAAAGTTTGAATGGTGGCTCTATGTGAACGTATGTTGAAGTAGTAAGAGTTTAAAAATGAGTAAGTTGAATGAGAATTTGAAGGGTCTCCCCATTGAAATACATGGGAAATTTTTTTTGAATAAAGTTGAATAAAATTAAAAATATAAATGTTAAAAATGAGAAAAGTAGAAGCACACCATTCCAAAAGAAGAGGAATCTAATGGTGTTTGAATGGTTTTTCTAAGTTGAACGGTTTTGAAGGAGATAGTCGGCGAAAAACGTACGGAATAGAAAATAATAATAAAGATTAGAAGAACAATACTGTGAATGCTTTTCAAGCATTCACACTAATAAAGATTACAACAACAATACTGTGAATGCTTTTCAAGCATTCACACTAACTAGAAAGTGCATTTTCTGAAGAAACTGCAGTGTGAATGCTTGAATCTGAATGTATGCACTGAAATGAATTAATTGCTGAATTTTGAGTTAAAAATATTGAATGAGATAAAAAAAAAACAAAAAAAAAAAAAACGAATTTAACCTGAAAACAAAGGTGCTGAACTGCTAAAAGCTGAAGGTTACACAGAAGGAGGAGTTGGAAAAAAACTGAAAATGTTTTAAATGTAAATTAGAAAACCCTAAGAAATGAGAAAAGAACATTTAGAGTCAGAAAACATCTGAATGAATATTAAAAGGTCATATTCTTTGAATCACTGAATGACTAAAATGTGATCCCTCCACTTTGATCCACACAGTTTAAAAAATTTAAATGCCTGAGCTTTGAAAGACACTGTGTTGGAAAGAGAACGATAATGGCGACAATTTGAGGGTAAAATGATGGCTGTAACACTGTGGACACAGCAGCAGTTGAAAGAGAAGTGCTTAAGATGAATCTTGGCAGAGTGGCAGGCAGAGCTCGTTAAGCAGGCAGGTGTGAGCCTGGTTGCTATAGTGACCGCACCCAATGGCTCCATACACACGTACACAGACATGCGCCTCACTTTTGCTGCTTAAAATGAACAGAAAAGTCAGGCCGAAACAAATCGCTCCCAAATGAAAAGTAAAAGTCGTATTGACAAAATTCTTTCACCGTGAGCGACAGCAATGTCTAGTCTACCTAATTCTCAGTTTTCATGCCTGTGGAGCTTATTATATGGACGTGGTGACAGTGTAAAGACACCATGCTCTTCTGATTTTCAAACGAACCTTCTGAGCCATTTTAACATTAGAGTCTATGGAAGAGTTGGAGGGAGGAGGCTGTGCATTGGTGACATTTATGAAAGAACCATAACACCTAGTACAATAGTAAACACATTGGATGAAAGAGGACAGCCATGGCTACGTTTTGAGGGTAAAATCATACCTGTAGAGCAAACGCTGCGGACACAGCAGCAGTTTTAAAAAAGATTTTAAGATTAATTTTGTTGCTCCTCTCACTCTAGCAGTTGAGCTGCCTCACTCTAGCCCCAACATTCCGTCCCATACACACCCATTATAAACTCTGAAACGGGTGAAAAAACATCATGAAACTTAAACTGGAACTGAAGAAAAAGTATAATAGATATTGAAAAGATAAATACAAGTTGAATAGTTGAATGTCTTGTCTTCGTTTTAAAGTTTGAATGGTGGCTCTATGTCAACGTATGTTGAAGTAGTAAGAGTTTAAAAATGAGTAAGTTGAATGAGAATTTGAAGGGTCTCCCCATTGAAATACATGGGAAATTTTTGTTGAATAAAGTTGAATAAAATTAAAAATATAAATGTTAAAAATGAGAAAAATAGAAGCAATGTTGTCCAAAAGAATAGGAATCTAACGGTGTTTGAATGGTTTTTCTAAGTTGAACGGTTTTGAAGGAGTAGGCTTTCAAAAAACGTACGGAATAGATAATAATAAAATAGAACTAGAAAGTGCATTTTCTGAAGAAACTGCAGTGTGAATGCTTGAATCTGAATGTATGCACTGAAATGAATTAATTGCTGAATTTTGAGTTAAAAATATTGAATGAGATAAAAAAAAAAAAAAAAAAAAAACCGAATTTAACCTGAAAACAAAAGTGCTGAACTGCTAAAAGCTGAACGTTACACAGAAGAAGAAGTTGGAAAAAAACTGAAAATGTTTTAATTGTAAATTAGAAAACCCTAAGAAATGAGAAAAGAACATTTAGAGTCAGAAAACATCTGAATGAATATTAAAAGGTCATATTCTTTGAATCACTGAATGACTAAAATGTGATCCCTCCACTTTGATCCACACAGTTTAAAAAGTTTAAATGCCTGAGCTTTCAAAGATACGGTGTTGGAAAGAGAACAATAATGGCGACAATTTGAGGGTAAAATGATGGCTGTAACACTGTGGACACAGCAGCAGTTGAAAGAGAAGTGCTTAAGATGAATCTTGGTACAGTGGCAGGCAGAGCTCGTTAAGCAGGCAGGTGTGAGCCTGGTTGCTATAGTGACCGCACCCAATGGCTCCATACACACGTACACAGACATGCGCCTCACTTTTGCTGCTTAAAATGAACAGAAAAGTCAGGCCGAAACAAATCGCTCCCAAATGAAAAGTAAAAGTCGTATTGACAAAATTCTTTCACCGTGAGCGACAGCAATGTCTAGTCTACCTAATTCTCAGTTTTCATGCCTGTGGAGCTTATTATATGGACGTGGTGACAGTGGAAAGACACCATGCTCTTCTGATTTTCAAACGAACCTTCTGAGCCATTTTAACATTAGAGTCTATGGAAGAGTTGGAGGGAGGAGGCTGTGCATTGGTGACATTTATGAAAGAACCATAACACCTAGTACAATAGTAAACACATTGGATGAAAGAGGACAGCCATGGCTACGTTTTGAGGGTAAAATCATACCTGTAGAGCAAACGCTGTGGACACAGCAGCAGTTTTAAAAAATATTTTAAGATTAATTTTTTTGCTCCTCTCACTCTAGCAGTTGAGCTGCCTCACTCTAGCCCCAACATTCCGTCCCATACACACCCATTATAAACTCTGAAACGGGTGAAAAAACATCATGAAACTTAAACTGGAACTGAAGAAAAAGTATAATAGATATTGAAAAGATAAATACAAGTTGAATAGTTGAATGTCTTGTCTTCGTTTTAAAGTTTGAATGGTGGCTCTATGTCAATGTATGTGGAAGTAGTAAGAGTTTAAAAATGAGTAAGTTGAATGAGGATTTGAAGGGTCTCCCCATTGAAATACATTATAAATTTTTCTTGAATAAAGTTGAATAAAATTAAAAATATAAATGTTAAAAATATGAAAAATAGAAGCAGTGTTGTCCAAAAGAATAGGAATCTAACGGTGTTTGAATGGTTTTTCTAAGTTGAACGGTTTTGAAGGAGTAGGATTACAAAAAACGTACGGAAGAATAATAAAATATAATAATAATAATAAAGATTCGAATAACAATACTGTGAATGCTTTTCAAGCATTCACACTAATAATAATAATAAAGATTCGAATAACAATACTGTGAATGCTTTTCAAGCATTCACACTAATAAAATATAATAATAAAGATTCGAATAACAATACTGTGAATGCTTTTCAAGCATTCACACTAATTAGCGTTACAGTGTTACATAATGGACAAGAAACTGCTACTGTAGCACCTTAATCACTACTGATACTTTGCTGCTAAAATATTTATACCCACACTTCTATATTCACTCCATACTGTTACTCAGGTTGTTACTCGGGTTGTTGCACTTCACTCATTTGTGTTACTCTATTACTTATCTGTATTATTTATTACTCATTTGTATTATTTTATTGCTATTTGGTACTATTTTATTACTTGTCATTCTGTTGTTTTTATGGAAAACAACCTGGCCTCATGTAAACATGCAGTGAGAATGACAGTAAAGCTTCCTTGAATCCTTGAATCCTTTTTGACATTGATTTCTGGTGCATCAATCTATTGTCTCATTTGCAATACTTTTGCATTTAGGTTTTTTATGAGCATTTTGTCACCATCATTTGATAATAACTGATTGGAGCAGGCAGCGCTCAAATGTGTGAAGAAGAAGAGTCATACAATGCATGAAACACCCCTTTTTCATGAGTGTACAAAGATCCTGAAGCAGGGAAGCCTGTGGTAACAGAGACTGGTGATTAACATTGTTGTGATACCAGTTATCAGTGACTGGGGTTTTTAGGTTTTGTCATTCCAGCTAACACGAAGAAAACTTGGCTATGTTGAACTTCCTTTCTTCCTTAGTATAGCCCTCTTCGTAGTGCACCTCTCTGTAATGTAAAGTGTTAGTTAGTGTAAACCCTATAATCACTTTCAAATAACCTAATTTATTAAAGCATCATTTAAAGTCCTGTAAATAATTATAATTACACTAGATTGGTATATTCAAGCACAAAGGACGTTCACAAGGGGGCAAGATCTTAACTGCATCACCAAATGCTAGGTTGAAAACACAGAGCTTCAGAGAATGGCACTGTTTTGGCCTGCACTCATTTCTGTTTGCATACCACATTTCCCTGCCTCTATTTTGAGCCTGAGGAGATGTGAGGGGGTGCACTGCAGGGCATTTCCATCCAGGGCTACAGGGACTGTGGGAGAAATGTGGATAGGTGACCGATGTATTTCTTATTGCCTCAGAAGGAGCCTGTGTCATGGCTACTTTAGCTTATCACTTTAGCTGTGTTAATGCATGATTTATGTATGACTGCCTGAGTCGATAATTGTATACTATGTCATTGTGGCTTCTTTCTTATCATGCTCATTAAAGTAATAATTTTACGTGATTATTTTTAATGTGTTTGGAATTTTGAAGATGTATTTGAGAGTAGCATAGAATTAAAAGGGGTTTCTCTTCTATTACAAAACATTTGGTCCTTTGCTGAGCAGGCTTTTTGGATCCTAAATGAATGGTATATAGTATAAAGAAGCAAACACTAGAGGTGAGAGTGAGCAGAGAAGAAGGAAAACTAGCATTCATCTCATGATTCCTGTCACACTTTCCTGGCACTGTCTCTGGCCTCTGATTGAAGATTGGATAAATGTCAGCTTATGGAGATGAGAGAGAAGAGCAAGATAATGCTATTTTGGACCTTTATATAGCAGCCATCAGCAACTATGTACTCAACTAAAAAAAAATGCTGTTCTGGAAAGGTAGACAGTAAAACAGTAGATGGACTTCATAAATATATAGTGCTTTCTGAACACTCTCTGTTCTCTGCATTCCTTTACAAGTAAGGGGGAGAATAGAGAGGACAACCACTTAAAAGGTATCATTTTATACATTTAGTTATCTCTGAATTTGGTTCATCAACATATTTTTTTCATTCTAAAGAGTCAATTGAGTGTTTAAATTTTTTTCAGAGGCAAACCAAACGGAGTTTACCTTGAATGGGATGAAGGCAATGCTTTTACACCATCTAGTGTTGAAAGGTTGAAGAGAAGCCTGCTGTTCTTGAGTGACTTTGTTCTTTCACTGGAATGTTTGAGTTTCACTTTGCAGCATTTAAACCATCTGTTTAAGAGGGTTTCAGCAAGTGAAATTAAACCAAACAATGGTGGATTCTACTTTAGATTTTTATCTTTCATCTATTTTCTGCTGAAAATGTTCCTGTGTCATTTCTGAAATTTTTATATAGAGTCACGTGAAAATGAAAGTAGACCCTCTTTCGATTCATCTGGTAATTAGGTTGTATTTACTTCATTTTAAGACAAGCTAACACCACGTGTCACTTTTTATTAAACAAAACGAATCCTAAATTTGGAAGTAGTGTACACCCTTACTGCTTCCAAAGGAATAAAGAGGAGAAGTAGCAGATGGGTGATGGTAATCAAATGCACTTAAATAACTGATCATGTTTTGGCATTTTGTTCATTTGGTGCATTCAAATGGGTGATAACACAATGCCAAAGAGGAAAGATATCAGCAATGATCTTAAAAGAACTATTATTGCTGCCCATCTATCTAGGAAAGATTATAAGGTGATTTTCAAACAATTTAAAGTCTGTAACTCTACTGTGAGAATGATTATTTACAAGTGGGAAACATTCAAGACAATTGACAGTCTTCACATCAGGATCTGCAATGCTCAAAGAAATTGCAAAAACCCAAGGGTTATCTTAGGATACAGGCTTGAGTTGGCATGGACAGACACGACCAAAGTTGAGATATCTGGTCATAATGCACAGTGCAACAGCATAAAACACAGCATATCTGCACAAATGCCTCATACCAGCTGTCAAGCTTCAGTAATGGAAGGGTGACGATTTCAGCTTATTTTGCAGCCACAAGACCTGGGTAACTTGCAGTCAGATTTGAAAATGAAGTCCTCTAAACACCAAAGTATTCTACTGTCAAATGTGAGGCCATCTTTCCAAGAGGAAAAGTTGGCCCTAATTGGGTCATGCAACAGGACAAAGAATCCAAGTACAAATCTGCAACAGAATGGCTGAAAAAGAAAAAAAAAATCAAGGTGTTGCAATGAGCCGGTCAATGTCCAGACCGCAAGCGGCTTGAAAGGCTGTGCATAAACGAATCCCAGCAAACCTCAATGAACGGAAGCAACACTGTAAAGAAGACTGGGCCGAAATCCTTCCCCAATAATACAAGGGACTGAAAGTCATACAGAAGGCACTTGCTTCAAGTTATTGCTGTTAAAAATGGATGTACAAGCCATTCATGGGGTGTACTTAGTGTTTCACACACTGCTTCTACATGTTGTTAAATTAATATTAAACAAGTAATTTAAGTAATTTTAAAACCTGGCATAAAGCAGATGATTTTTTTTATTGACCCTACATGCAATGCAATACAAAAAAATAAAACAATATACGATTGAAATGAGCCATTCTGCACTGCTGATTCCTTTGCAAATAGTAATGAACTTTACATCTTTTTTAAATGTTGGCATTTCTTCTAGTACTTGTCTGAGATTTTTAATTAGAAGATCTGAGACCTTTTTTGCCACAGGCAATGTGAAAACTTGAAGGCTGCAGTCAAAATACACTCACAAGAGACTTTCAGTGAAGTGGGAGAGATCTTATGTTTGGCAGTCTAATGTTAATTAGATGGGATTAGGTTGCAGTTTAAAAGCTCATAAAAAGATATATTTTTGTGGTTAAAAAAATGTATTAAAAGCAATTTTAAACTAAGAGAACGTGCATGTGAACCGGCTACACAAGTATACATTTTTAAGGCAATATAAAGGCAGATGAAGTATCTCTTCCTAAACTAACCAGGGTAAATAATAATTTAATTCAAAAGTAGATGTCCTGCTTCAGTAACCAGAAACTGCTGTTTATTTTTAACACTCCCTGACATGCCTCTAAGATAATGTTAGTTGACAATTACCAAAAGAAGCTGCTGTATGTCCAGAAGAGGAAATGGATGTTAATGAATGCCTGCACGTATTTCTAAAGTAACTGACCTTCATCTCCATGTCGAAGACAAATCAGTTACACATCTTACAGGGGTTAACTGTGAATCTTAAATACAACACTGTGCAGAAAGGTACAGCTACAGGAAAATGTGACTGTTTGTGAATGTTCTGTATAAGAGGTGCAAAGACAACAAACACAAAAAAAAAAAAGAATCAAGATTTTTTTTTGAAGAAGAAGAAGACATCTGAATAATGCATGCATCACAGTTTTGTGTTTATGGGGAAATGCAGTCACTATAGATGAAAATAAACATTCAAATGATATACCAGATGATGTGCTGATTACTGATTGAATAAAAGTGGACTAAAAAGTACTACAAATAAACAAAAAAAAAAAAAGTTGCCAGTATGTGAATATATAGTTCAGTAAAACTCCTAGTATCTTTTACTGCACCAGTGCCTGTTATAAAACCCACGATTAAAGTTGAACAGAGTCAGTTTTAATGAAAAACCAGTGTTAAATTTGCCTCCACATTTTACAACCTTGCCAGAAGCCCATATTTGGTCACAACCAGTGGAGATTTGCTTCTTTTATGCAATCATTATAGGGATTAGCTATTAACTCCATTCATCCCTCCATTCATTTTCTTTCGCTTATCCAAATGTATTAAGTCCTTTATTTTATTCATACACCTCAAGGTTAAGTACTTCAACAGCTGACTCATCGCACTTCATTACTGAATTCAGATTGGGGGTTTTTTTAAATCCCAAAAAACTCTCCCAAAAATCGAAATCATGTTGGAGCCTTAAAGTGCAATTTGTCTGCTAGTTTCTCTGCAGGTTGACATTAGTTCTTGAAGTGGAGGCCAAGGTAAAGACTGCAGTTTGCTTTTCACACATTAACTATCCCCACTTGCCATCCTGAACTTTATACTGGACCGGCACTACTGCTAATATGTTAAAAGTGCTGCACAAAAAAGGGGCAATGATTAAATTAACAGTGAAAATATTTCATACTGGAATGAAAGAAAAAGTAAGTAAGCTTCAGCATCCTGTGACAATGAATGTCTGAAAAAATCCATCAGACTAGACAAAGTGTGCCAGTGAACTAATAGTTATAGGCATATTTATATAATATTGCTATAGACTATATATATTGACTTTTTTTTTTTTACTCGATTCTAAACAAAAATTATGTTTCTTAAAGATTTACAATACAATTTAGAAGCCTGAATGGATAGAGAGTGACATTGTCTTATTAATTATAGATACAGAGATTTTATAACCAACAAATACTATAGGCCTATTTGCAGTGGGCAAAAATGACAGTTGGCCGAAACACAATTTTTGTTTGTTATATCATATTGTGATGTTTTTATTACACAAACGTCTTTTGTAATGTGTCTGAGTTTTCCAGGTGTCAAAGAAAAGATAACTTGTCAATGAGACACACATGTATAATTGCTTCCTGAGTGACACATTTTCCACTGTATGATTCGATACTACTAGCTTGTAGTATTTTACCTCACAAACCGGTTTTCAATGCTAATCATTGACACAATTCAAGTGGGGATATTTTTGTCGGAAGAATCTCCACTTCATCCATTAACTCGAGAGGACATCCTTTCCTGTTAAGCAATACAAAGTGGTTAGGGCTTAAAGCTTTAAAAGGGATCAAGAAACTCATTATGTTGCAGCAAGTATCCACGGAAACTCTGTGAAGCTGCTTTCCCATAACGTGTATGCAAAAGTTGGTTCTAAAAGGAAAAAAAATATCTTCTTGAAAGTGTCACTGAGCTACATCAATTTTTATTGAGCCCAAGATGTTTCTGGATGAGCGGATTGTAACTCTGTTCAAAAGGAATGCCCATCACACACTCACTTACTGGAGTGTTTTCTTCAGCTTTGGACTCTGCATTGCTTTTCTTGGACCTACGATTTTAGACTTGCAATGTCAAACAAACTCAACACTTAGTCAGATCACCTGGGTGTTTTTTGCCCAACAGTTCTGCTTATTGATTGGCAGCTCTGTTGGTGGTATTTTCAAGAGAACGTAAGTATCACAATCTCGCAACTAGAGTCTGTGCTGTCATATTAAAGTCTTGAAGGCCTGCATAAATGACCTCTCGTTCTCTCTTTTCTTTTTTAAAGGTTGTTGACCGCTCTTGCGGCCTTATTTTTTTCTGCTCTTGTCATCTCTGTAATATTTGCCATCATCCCTCTGTGCAATAATGTCCTTGTTTTGGCCATTGCCATGGCTGTCTCTGGTTTGGCAATGGGTCTGATTGACACTATTGCTAACATCCAACTGGTGACCATATATCAGAAGGACTCTGCCGTTTTCCTACAGGTGAAAAAGTACCGACATGATCAAAATACTGAAATTCAATGAGCCGATTCAGATGTGTTTGCTTTGTCTGTCAAGTATTATCGAGATATTATATAGAGACAAAACGATGAGAATATTTGCAAAAGATTCTCAATAGGAGTGCACTGTGAAGTTAGGTGCTAGTAATATACTGTGTTCTTCAAAAACTGCAGTAAGTAATGTCCTTGGCCTTTCTACTTTTTTGCAGGCTCTTCATTTTTTCATTGGGTTCGGTGCCCTAGTGAGCCCACTGATTGCAGATCCTTTCCTCTCAGAGACAGGCTGTGGGAATCACACAGGGAATGAGACTGAGGTCATACATCATTTCAGAAGCATGCTGAGAAACAGTCCAATCGTAGAGCACAGCATACCTCTGAGCAACCTGTCCCATGGGGTAGAGAAAGAGGAGTCCAGTGTGCACTATGCTTTCTGGATCATGGCACTTATTAATGTAAGAAGCTGAACAGATGTACATTGAATGAGAGGAGCAGGGTTTTGTTTGTTTGTTTGTTATTGTATGATTATTGTTTCTTGAAATAAGAAAAAAAAAGTTGAATATTTGTTTACTTTCAGCTGCCTGTGCCCATTGCAGTCCTATATCTGATGTATCGAGAGCAGCTGATCCCATGTTGCCCCAATGGCACGCCACGTCTTTTGGACAAGGATGAACTAGCAATGGAGAGCCAGCAGGGGGCCGAGGGCCCAGCTGTGGAACAGAATGAACATGAAGCTGGGGGTAAGGATATAGACGGAGAGATTTTTGCACCGGGACTATTTTAAAATGGAAAAATACACAATTTTTATGATTTTCCAACCAGTTTGGATAAAAAACAAAGGAATGAATTGCACTTCGTGTACACCAATCTGTCATTTTGTGACTTTTTGCCCAGTTACAGGTCATGGGAGTATCTTTAGCTGCTGTCAGAATGATAACCTGCGCGGGCTGCCTTTATCCTTCTTTATGATTCATATTCTTGGTGGGATGGTGCTTTTTATGACTGATGGTATTGTGGTGAGTGAGGAGTGCAGATAAATGACATGGTGTTCATTTCACCTAATATTTTACACATAGTTTTATGTGTGCTTACAAAAATTGCTCCACATAAATCCCAGAAAGTAGAGCACATGAAAGAACGTCGATTTTCATTGCAGGGTGCATATGCCGGCTTTGTGTACACCTACGCTGTGGCACCACCGATGTCCTTGCCTCATAAGACGGCTGGTTACCTGGCCAGTATCTTTTGGGCAGCTATCACTGCTGGACGTTTGCTGTCCATACCACTCTCATATCGTTTCCAGCCTGTGAAACTACTCATATTCAACCTGGTAAGGCCAATAAAACATTTAGAGGTGATATATATCACTTGGTGATATATAAATGCTAAATGGAGCATATATCCTCTTCTTTGTTTTTTTATTTGTCTTTTACAGGCAGGAGCTATTGTTACTGTGTTGTTGCTGCTCATTTTCTACACCAGCAGCATCTTTCTGTTTGTCGGGACGTGTTTATGTGGCCTCTTTCTGAGCAGCATATTCCCTTGTATGCTTGCCTACACTGAAGACATCCTTGACTACCAAGGTAAGATGAAGTGTTATCTGCGCATTAAGAATAACTCAGCAGTAGAATGAGTGCAAGAGGTGAAGTAATAAACTATGCATGCATTTTTTTACAGGTTGCGCAACCTCTGTCCTTGTGACAAGTGCAGGGATGGGAGAGATGGTAATGCAAGTTCTTGTTGGCTCAGTAAGTGTGATGACTATCTTCATTATTAAAGAGAGAATGTGCAGAAGTTGAAAAATGGGCTTTTAATTGCGAAGAAAAAAAACAAGCCCAGTCGAGATTTAAGATTCATGTTCAGGAGTTAAATTTTGCTGTCTCATCTGCAGATTATTCAGACTGAAGGCAGCTACAGCTTCCTGCTGTGTGGAATGATAATTGCCTGCATTGGTTTTATCCTCTTTATTGGTCTCCTGCTGTTCCATCGAATGCACAGAAATTACCTCACAGGTACAGCATCAGCCAGAATCCTCAGACACTCCTTTGAAATAAATAATTGTGGGTGTGCTGAAAGTTTGTTTGTTTGTTTTTCTTTGCTCATCAACCCCCTCTCCAACCCCCCTGCCATCCAAACAGGAACCTCAAAAAAGTCAGCCATGGTGGAGGAGCCAGCAACAGAGCAGAACGGGGAAGTCAAAACAGAACAGATAGACAACGAAGAGAATATTCAAGAGAGCCCGAACTGATGTGTATTTAACCGCCAACTGGTAGAGACTGAGTATTGCAGTACAAAAAGGTCATCAAACAGTGTGTGTGCAAGTGTATCTTTTTTTGTGTGTTTTTGCAAAGCAGTACTGTTTTAGATGACAGTCTGGTCTCTTAGATTGTTTTTATAAATTACAACCTGCATTCATCAAATTGTGTTTTATTCTGTTTTATATTGCATTTACAATACATGATCAACATCAGAAGAGCTTCCACCACTGGCTCCATTAGCTGTGTTCATTCTGGTTATTAGTGAAGGGGACTCGACTGGGGTCAACAGGCTGGAAAACTTCACAAATAAATAGTTATTGTTCGGATAGTTCTGCTTATGCCTCTGGATTTGTAGGGTGAGAGAGCGAGGAAAACCAAACCCAGCTTACACTTTAACAGAGCAAAGTACACCCTGCACAGATCAACACAAGTTCCTAAATGGATTCCGTAATATATTTTCTTCCACATTTGGGCTGTTTTTGAGGAGATTAATTGTTGCGTACTTTCCATAGCTATTAAAATTGAGTTATGGGGTTTGTAGTCATCCATAAAAGTAGTTCATACTATGGCATCTCCAAACTTGCTCTTTGTCAGCAAGTCAACCTTCAGGTGACCAGCAGGGAGCGATATAGACAGCATCATTATCATGATTAAAAACTTTATCTGGAAAATGTGAAATGAAATACAGCTAATCAAAAACATTTGTTCTTCCTTCCTATTGCAAAATGACCCTATTGCAAAATGGCCCTTCCTATTGCAAAATGGGAATCAGATTTATGAGTCAGCTTAGACCAAAACTTCCTGTTTCAAATATGCTTAAAAACCTTTAAATTGATTAGAAGTCCAGTCTACAATTAATACAAAACAAAATACTACATAGATTGCACTATACAGGTCAACGGATGTTCAAGATGGGCTTTACGTCTACCAGCAACTGCCCACACTGTCAAGGCAATACACTGGACAACTACATCCACGCTTTTTGGTTCTGTTCACCAGTTCAGAAGTTTTGGCACGGGATATGGGAAGACTTACTAAAGTGTCTGAAATGTAACATTCCAACCTCCCCTCTAGTGTGCTTGTTGGACAACTTGGATGATGTCACTACAGAAATGAATACAGCCTGCATGGTTTTCACTGCGGTATGCATTGCTAAGAAAATTAACTGGAAATGAACTTGAAAAATAAAAATAATATTAAGTCTGACCAATATAGAGACCATCTAATAGATCACATGAGTCTTGATATAGCCTCTGCCACCACATTAGATCAGTACCTCTGGGCTCCTTTGATCAGCTCCATCCCCTAGTAGGGGTGGGGGGTTGTAGTTTCATCCCGCCTTTGCTATTGTGGTTGATGTGGGGAGTAGGGACGGCCTTAGGGCGTCTGGGGATCCCCTAGGGACAATTCCCTGGCTTAACCCGGGGGCTGTGGTCACGACCTGGTTAGGGGCACTGGTGGCTCTTGGATGGTGTTTTTCTGGTGGCTGCATGCAGCAGGGCTGGGGGAGGGTCTGTGCTGGCGGACATAGGTTAATGGCCTGGTAGTGTGGCTGCCCCTAGGTGGGTCTTTGGCGGGCATGGGGCCTTTGGGGTTCTGGGGGTGCTCTGCCTCCGGTCTAGGGCTTTGGCTGGGTCTTGGGGGCTTGGGTCCTGGTTGTTGTGTCACCAAGGTTGTGGGCAGGTGCGTGCACGGGGGCTCAGCCCTGGCGCGGGGGGCCTCTGGTGCATCGGGCGAACTGGGGGCCTCTTCAACTGGCAGGGAGGTTATTACATCCTTGCAGGAGTTCTCTACTCTCCAGGAGTTCACCCTGCAGGTGGGGGAAAGATATAGGAGAGGTGGTCCTCCGTTGGTCCTCCTTGGGCTCTCGCGCTCTGAGGGCCTCTAGATCTTATCCATGCCTGCTTCATGCCCTGGGGGACGGCGCTGTGGCTCTCCACAACCTCTAGC
Source organism: Astatotilapia calliptera (assembly GCF_964374335.1). NCBI lineage: Eukaryota > Metazoa > Chordata > Actinopteri > Cichliformes > Cichlidae > Astatotilapia > Astatotilapia calliptera. The sequence goes on along the minus strand of NC_137441.1, from coordinate 10,368,442 downwards.
ATATCGTAACATGCAGAAACCTTTTAAATACAAGCACGCCTGTCCACACAGCTATGCACACAGGTGTCACAGACACAAACTGCACCTTTCTTGGCTGCTGCCTCAAAGCACATTGTGCGCTGTTGGTCTTGGGTGCTGCACAACAACATTCGAAATGTAGTATTTACTCTTACTTACATTTATTTAGGTTATTGCAGTGATGTTGTGTGTATTGTGTTGCTCTCTTTTTGGTTGTTTTCTCTTTTTTTTTCTCTCAACAGGTGATCCAGGTGATTTCTTTTCTTATTTTTTTTAAGTGCCGTCTCTCACTGTTCATCTTCTGCTCAGTTTTTCTTTCCCTCCCTCTCTTTCTTTCTCCCTTTACTACGCAAAAATTTCCCCGTTGTGGGATCAATAAAGCCTTATCTTATCTTATCTTATCTTACTATCCCCCAGTCATGTTTGTCCCATCTGTAATAACTTAAAATAAAATAAAACAAAATACAATAAATAAATAATATTAACAAAGGTCAATCAAATGGACCAATACAGCAAGGCCGTGATGATCCACTTGGTAAAGTGAATCTGTTGGGCATCTTTCTTGGCCTTCAGACAACAATTTTGATGGTGAAAGAACCAAACGGGACAGGCAAGAGAAAAAAATAAATGTTCTTTTCACCTTTCCTCCTATATGGCAAAGATAAATGCTTCACACTTAATATATGAATGTACTGAATACATATAGGTTATGGAGATTAGACCATTTTAACTTAGTTCAGTAACTCATCACAGCCAAAAACTGCCCTGACAAATGAAAAATAAGTATTCTCTGTGTGTCTGTACCCTTGATCTGGAAGTTCTTGATGATGTCATAGCCCATGGATATGCTGTGGTTTTCCTTTGTAGTCATATGGCAAATCCCGAGGCTGACTCCATACTTCAGTTACTTCATCTGTCAAAGACTCACAGATTCGTGCTGTCACAAAGCAGGGCATCAGTGACAGCATGAAATGTCATCAGTTATTTAATCAGGAGTGTGTCTTACTTTAAACAACCAACTTATTCTGAGGCCGTGCATGTGCTTTTGTATATATAACTGCAACTATATCTTACAGATGTAAACCTACAGAAACTGTGCGTGCGTGCGTGCGCTGTACAAAACACCCAATTTCAATGAAGATATTCGAATACTCACCACAGCTAAATAGCCACTCTTATCCTAGGAGCATTTGAAGTTACTGTACTCACAAACCATAAAATTCACATGTCATAATATTAATATCCAGGGCCTTAGTGGTGAAAAACAAAACCTTACAATGGCAACAGGTTTAGGTTAATTATTTCAGGGTCCAGGAATTCATTTTTAGAGCCATTTCATTCAACTGCAATGCACTATAATGCTTCAAATGCATACTGGCCACGCTTGTCAATATGATAAGCAGAATCAATGGTCTCCTTTCCAGCCAACACAGCAGCAGACATAAGAAGACAAGCCTTGTTGCACTGCTTGGTCTCATTCTGAAAGTCAGGTTTCATCTCTTCCTCTGAATGTCAGCAGATATCAAATATTTAGTGCTGAACTTCAGATATCATGATTTTTAATATGTTCAGGTGGTGAGCTGGACACCCCGTGGGGTTTTATTGTGGCATTTTGTCACATTGCTATCAGGTACAGAATTATTTAAAGCTTACTGACACTAAAAGTACAAGTGGAGTAGAAGACTAGACACTCCAAATAAACAGATAAATAAATAATGTTATAATAACTCCAGGAAAACCTCAGGAGTCCTCAGGAGGGCATTGTCTGAATGCTGGCTAGTCTCAGTCAATGTCAAACGCATACTTCCTCAGGAATTAAATAATTGAATTAATGATGGTCTGATGGTTGGCAGAACTCATGCTGGGGTGGAGGTGGACGTCAAAGCAAGTGGCAGGCAGGCTAAAGAGAGCTGCCAATTAGTATCAGCTATTTGTGCATTTTCTTATCCTAGCCAAAATCTTATTCAGAGAGAAAAGACTTGCTTGCCGAGTTCTGCCAGTGAATCCAATACTTTGCACTGCAGTGACAACTAAACCACTCCCATACACCTAACTGTGTAAAATATTGTTCCTTAAATGAAATACCATATTTAAAAAAATTCCAAACAAATTATTTTATGTACTCCTTCATTCTTCTGGCCATTGATCTGACTTTAAAGCACCATGTTTTTTAAACTACCCCCAAAAAATAATAGCAAAGACATATAGAAGATAAGTTCAGGCTTAAGTGGGTGTCCACCTAAGTTAACGACTGGATGGTTATCTTGGAAAACTACTTAACTAGAGAGATGAAACACATATGTGAATCTTAATAATTACCAGGAGCACCTACTGGACTGAAACAACAAGATACTTTTACATACAACCACAATTCCCAGCCAGTACTTTGCAAATGAATATCTCCTACTAGGAGGTCAACAGGCTGACTCACTTTTATAGACACCTAATTTAACAAAACATTACAAAATGCTACATCTATGAAATGGGGTTATTTGCAGAAGATTTAACAAAAACATGTGACTGCTTATCAGGATTCCAGGCATAGTCTCTACAGGTATGCTTAGTCCTTGTGTGAAGGACTCTTCTATTCAAGGAAAACACAATTACAAAAGTAGTTCAGCAGCAAATAGCGAGCTGATATAAAATATTATACAAAAACCTCAAAAGACCATTGATAAATTTGTCAAACCTGTTTGTTTAGAATGCAAAACTACATTTAATACTCTCATCTAAGAGCTTTTTACTTTTTAAATTTCTATAGTGTGGAATAAATGACAAACCAATGCCAAGAGACAGACCAAAACAAGATGAAAGATGGATGTTTATGATTTTGCTAAAGTGCAGGGATTAATGATATGAAATATGCCTTTGTGTCATGCTGTAAATTTTATGTTACTGTTGAGCAGTGACATAGGACATTAAGAGTCAACTCACACAAACAACAGACAAAATTGCCTTTGAAAACCTATTTAGGTTGCAGATATGTGATGATAAATATGTTTGACAACTCTAATCACGCCTAAAGAAGGGTCATGATATGTCATAAAGAATGATTTGCATTCAATCCAGTGCATTCCCAGGGTAAATGGAGACCTTATCTAGTCATTTCAGCTTCTATTATAATAACCCTCTATATCTTTAACTGTTTATATCATTTTTAAAGAGCTGCTGTCAGTGGAAAGCACCTTGGCTGAAACAAGAGCCTCAAAGCAGAAGTAGTCCCACTTGAATTTCCAAAACAATTTGCTGATGTGGCTGCAAAAAGCCAAAGGTCAAATAAATGTCAAGCAGGCTGAGAGTAGGATGTTTCATTTATATACCGTACTGATTTTTTGGTTACAAGTGAAAAACAATCCAGTTTAAGCTGTCACTAAGGGCATTTTGTCAATTCAGAAGAGTTAATTTAGTATACCCCAATTCTTACCTTGGGGTATAAGTCAAAGACCAATTTGTCATATATTATACACATACATTATACATTTCTTCACAAAAATATAACTCAAATATCTTAAATATTCACAAACCTGAAATGAGTTTCTTTGTATCTGGTAGAAATGATTCTCTATGTGTTATACATGAAATTTATGTAGCTAAGGGTTTTCAGAAACAGATGTGCACATGGGTGTTGCAACCACATTGCTAATTTAGTCACAGGCACATGCATGCAATGGGATAGTTCTGTTTTTTGTAGGCTGACTATCTAAGTGTTAACACAAATTAGCATCATTAAAGGTTCCTCACAAAAAGTTTTGTATTAACAGTTTGGTTTTTTATTATGAGGCATAATATACAATGTGCTATATCAGTTTTTAGCATGTTGTCCCATTTGTCTTATGTTGAGATCAGGGCTCTGAAGAAGTTTGTTTGTGTGAGCAAAGCTCTAAACTGAAAAAATAGCTCTGTTAATTTTTCATACCTTTAGATACTATTGAAAGGCAATTTGTTATTTGCTACACGTAAAATACATAATAACAAATCAAAATATTAAAAATAATCTTCCCTTCAACATGAATAATCAAACTATCAAGTCCACTAAAGTTCTACAGTACAAATGTAATGGGTACATAAAATATTGAAACCCATAAAAGGAAACTAAGTGGGATTTTTTATTATAATACTGGCATCCGTTCCATCATTACTGAGCCATTAGAATGCATAATGGTACAAAATGGCAAAGAATCAAATTAGAGGAATAAAAGCCTGAGGAAAACCATACAAATGCAATATATGTGAAGCAATGGGAGAACTTTGTTTGTCCCACAGCTATTCATATCTTCAAAATAATTTTAAAGATTTGAGAAAGTCTGATGAGGCTATGCAGCAGACTGTTGTTAGAGACGAAGAAAACAACTGGATTAGGAAATCAGACTGTAAATTACGTGGTGTGGCAGGCTGATATTTAGTGCCACCTACTGTTGGAATAAATCAGCTTAAAGTACCCCTTCTGAATTTCTCAGAAAAAGGATGAAATGTTAGACAGTCATTCCAAAGAGATGACAACGAATAAAAGGCAGATTTCTGATGCTTTACATGAACATAAAAATCATTAAGAGCAAGACAGATGGATGGATAGATCTGGTCACTCCCAACAAAAAATTTAGCATTTTCATCTCTGCCACCTCTGACTCAGCCTCCTGTCTTTTTGTTAGTGCCAGCATCTCCAAATCGTCGGATAAATCGTATCAGATCTCACTGACATCTTTTAAACTTCCCTGTTTGTACTTGCTGCTATCCTTCTATTACAAATCACCCTTAATATTCGTTTCCACCCACTCCACCCTGCCTGCACTCTCTTGTTCAACCCTCTTGTGCTCTGTCCATTGCTTTGCATGGCTTATGCCAGGTCATTTAACTTACATATGGAAATAAAGTAACAGAAATTATACACAGCACTTTTATTTTAAATCAACAGAACGACCGAGTTTATATGCAGAGGGCACAGTTCTTCTCTTTTGTTCCCCTAAAGTATAAAGTCCCAGAAAACCGAATCTCACAAACAATTGAATTGTTTCCAGCACTCTGAAAACAGTTCACACTGTAAGCATCTAGATAAATTTATTTCTTTTTCTTTTAGTAGAAGGCTTTTGAGTTGGTGTATCTTTAAGTATTTCTTTTTGAAACAAGTACAAGTAGAAGAACATTTGGTTACTAAGCTGTTACTTCATATAAAAGAAGTTCAGTAAATTTTAAAAATGCTGGAGACAATAATGAGGAAAGCATTAATCTATCAAGGTGAGCTGTTTGGCCAAAAGAACCAGCTGAGTGTGTTCTAAAAAAACAAAACAAAAAAACACACATAAACCCCCCACAAAACATTGGAAAATGGTAAATAAGCTGGTAAACCATGGAGCACAAAATATTGGACAACTGAAATACGTTTTGATGGTGAAGGAAAAAAAACAACTTTTAACCACTTTTAAGAGACAAAAATTCTGATAAAACTGAGGTTTTTGTACTTGGCCATAAAAATCTTAGAAATATTTATCCCAGGACAGTGTGATGAATCTTGGAGTCATTTTTGAAGAGGATATTTCCTTCAGTGCACATGTTAAAGACATATGTAGGACTTCTTTGTTCCATTTGTGCAATATCTCTACAATGAGTAACATCCTGTCTCGGAGTGACGCCAATAATTAGTTCATGCATTTATTACTTCAAGGCTGGACTACTGTAATTTGTTATTATCGGGATGTCCTAAAAACTCCCTGAAAAGCCTTCATTTGATCCAAAATGCTTACTAGATTCCCAATTTGAATTCAGGAGACAGACACCATCCCTACTTCTATGATTAACCTTAAAACTTTCCTTTTTGCTAAAGCATATAGGTAGGGCTGGATCACATGACCCTGAATCCTCCCTTAGTTACGCTGCAATAGGTGTAGACTCGGAGATTCCCATGATGCACTGAGTATTTTCTTCAGCCACCTTTTCCAGTTATAATGTGTTATACAGCTCTCTTCATTTAATCATTAGTTATTATTAATCTAGTCTAGTCTTGTCCTGTCTTCCTCCCCTCACCCCAACGGTCACAGCAGATGACCGCCCCTCCCTGAGCCTGGTTCTGCTGGAGTTTTTCCTTCCCACTTGCTCAATAGGGGTCATATGATTGCTGGGTTTTTCTCTGTTGTACTATTTTATTGTCTACCTTAGAATATAGAGTGCATTGCAGTATAAATAAAACTAAATTGAATTGAATTGAAAATGATCAGGACAATGGAGAGGGTAAAAAAAAAACACAAAATACCTCATGGCCCAAAGCATACTCTGTTATCTGTCAAACACGGTCGAGTTTCTGTTAGGGTTTGGCCATATGGCTGCCAATGTAGCTGGCCCCCACTGGCATTTATTGATGATCTCACTGCTGACAGAAGCAACAGGATGAATGCAGAATTATATGAGAGCAGTTTGTGTGCTCAGATTCAGCCAAACACATAAAGCATATTGGACAGCAGTTCATCATTCAGCAGGACAAGGATACTAAACAAACAACTACAGCAACCGAAGACTATACAACTACTTACTGGCAGGAGAGTACACAGCAGTGACAAAATCTTTCTTTACTTGACTGTCAAACAAAAATCTCTTCCTCATACATTGCAAAATGAAGGCTTTTCTCACTGTTACATTCTGTTGCCACGTTTTCTTATTTACTTGCCATGTCCTACAGCAGCTGTGACTCAGTAGTTAGAGCCTTCCAGCTACCAACCTGATGGTTGTTGGTTTGATCCTAAAAGTGTGAGTGTGTGCATGATAGATAGAGAGCCCTTAAAGGCATAGAGTAAAGCAGTGAATCAATGTGTAAGTCTCTAGAAATAAGGGTGCTATAAGAGGAACTATGGTACTGCATGACATTAGGATATTGAGACAACTATATGAGGACAGTGTTAGGATGTGTGGTCAGAGTGACAGATGGGTTTAAAGCGGTGGTGCGATTACATTAGGAAACCATCAGGAAGCCCATTCATGTTTGTGAGGTTGCCAGATTAACAGATGAGGTTAGAGAGGAGTTTGTGGACTATAATGTTTGCAGATGACACTGTATTCATGGATGTAGTGAAGGAGGACATGCAGAGGGTTGGTGGTGTGACACAGGAAATTACTGGGGATTCGTATTATTGTATTATGTTTGTATTATTGTAGGGTCTCTACCCTACAATGCTAATATAAAGCACTTCAAGGCAACTCTTGTTGTGATTTGGCACTTTAGACATAACATTAAATTGAACTGAAAATTGAGATGGTGAGATGGAGTGAGATGGTAAATGGTAAATGGCCTGTATTTGTATAGTACTTTACTAGTCCCTAAGGACCCCAAAGCGCTTTACACGTTCAGTCATCCACCCATTCACACACTGGTGATGGCAAGCTACATTGTAGCTACAGCTGCCCTGAGGCGCACTGACAGAGGTGAGGCTGCCAGATACTGACGCTCTGACCACCACCAGTAGGCAACGGGTGAAGTGTCTCTCCCAACGACACAACAACCGAGACTGTCCAAGACAGGGCTCGAACCGCAGATCATCTGCTGTGGCCACTCCTAAAGGGAGCAGCCAGATGAAGAAGATCGAGAAGGTATATTCTTAATCTACCTTCTCGATCTACCTAAGATTCCTACCTAACCTAGCTAAGATTCCTAATTAAATTATCTATACTTAACAAAAAGTTATGTATTGTAAGTATATATGGCCCAAATGTTGATGACCCCTCATTCTTCCACGCTATTTTATTGAACACCTAGATTGCTCACTTGTTCTTGGGGGCCACCTCAACTTTGGACTAAATGAAGAAATGGACAGGCTCAATACAGCAGGAACTCAGCACAACTGGCTGTTCACAAATATAGCTAAACAGTACATGAGGCATTCCGGACTTTGCGACACATGGCGTTCCCTTCACCCCAGCCGTAAGGAATATATTTTCTCCTCATATGTCCATGACTCCTACTCTTGTCTGGATTATTTCCAAGTCAGCAGCTCACTGTTGAATGACACTTCAGACACTGAGATACACCCGATAGCTGTCAGTGATCATATTCCTGTATCTTTAATTCTAATACATAAGAAGATCATTCCGGCAAGTAAAAGCTGGAGATTTAATACATCATTGCTTAAAGATGAAGATTTTATTAAATATTTTAAAAAAGAGTGGGCTTTATATTTAGACTGTAGTGACCTGCCTGGAACATCAGCATCTGTTCTCTGGGAAGCAGGGAAAGCTGTGATGAGAGGTAAAATGATTTAATTCTCATCACATAAAAAGAGAAAACAAACATATTCAGAAATTATACGAAATCATCAAATCTTTAGAAGAAGCCTATGTGTCCTTCCAGGAACAGGAAATATTGAAGAAAATATGACAAACAAAACTAGAATTCAATGAAATTATTCATTAAACACACACACACACACACACACACACACACACACACAATTCTTAGTACAAAGACCCAACTTACTTAATTTCATAGACCATTCACGTAGCAAAAACACTGGAAATTGTTATTTACAGCTTCCAAAAATTTGGTTTTGGAAAGTCTTTCCTAAACTCGTTAAAAGTATTATATAATTCTCCAACAGCATGTGTCAGGACAAATGACCAAACATCCTCCAGCTTCTGTCACCAGAAAGGCACAAGGCAGGGACGCCCACTCTCCCCTTCACTGTTTGCAGTTTTTAATCGAACCACTAGGAGCAGCAAATCAGGAGGAAATAGTGATTAAGGGCATAAAATGATCTGGCTAGATGGAAATCGGTACCCATATCACTCATGGGAAGGGTTGCTTCAATGAAAATGATGGTCTTGCAAAGAATCACTTATTCATTCTCAATGATCCTGAGTAAGCCACCACCAGACTGATTTGGATCTCTGGAATCTTCTATTTTTAAATTCCTTTGGAAAGATAAACCCCACGCATCAGCTTAAAAACTCTACAAAGACCAAGGATGAAGGAGGACTAGATCTGCCTAACTTAAACAGTACTTCTTAGCCAACAGGCTACAAGTCATCTCAGGATGGTTAAAACATGCCCTGTCAGATGAGCCCTAGCTACACGTAGACAGGCACTATGCAATATTATAGAGATTTCTGACCTACAATTCATTAGTTCAAACATCAAACGACATATATGCTTTAAAAGTATCAATATCAGCTCCTCTCTGACAGTATGGTGGGCGTTTCTAAAAATGACTGGCTCTTCATTAATCACATCCAAACCTACACCCATTTGGAACAACCCTGACATACAACAGAACAATAATATGATTAACTTCCCAGATTGGAGTTGTAAAGGAATTAAATACTTGAAACATATATTTGAAGGAACAGACTTTATTCCATTTGACAGATTAATTATACAATATGGGATTAACAACCTTTCCTCCCCATCCTCAATTGAATCCCTCCTCCCACACCATCCCACCATCACACATGCAAGGTCTTTAGGTACAGGTGCATCACTGAGGGTCAGGGGAGGCATTCCTCCTTTGTCCCCTCCTGCCCCCCTGTACCTCAGTTTTATTCTACAACTTAGACACTCACATTGCTAAAACTCTCATACATATTTGGTATGGACACACTAAAAAGCATCTTCCAGCAGGATAAAAAATGTATTATAGGATGAAGGTGATTACTTTAATCAACTTTGACTTTTTCTTCAGTGACACTTCCATTTAAGGGACTAATACAGATGAAAACTTGCCCTTCATTCAAACATTCTTTCTTTTGCGTTGTTGCCTGTTGTTGCCTAGTCCTGTGTCTTTGTTTATCGTGATGTCAAGAATTTCCTGTCATTTGGCTGTGGTATTTTGAGCAATGGGAGAGTATGACACAGTATGACATTACTGCGCAAGACCAAAGGAGAAGTTGCCTAGCTGGTGTTTTCTTACCCTTTAACTTTTCATAACGACCATGAGGACCTCTGGAACATTTGTCTGCCTATTTAATGGTAATCTATCAAAAGTACTTGCCTTGCCATTTTTTTTCTTCAATTGCACACTTATCTGATTAACATGTGATGTTAAATGGTTTGGGATTTTGCAGGTCCAGCTTTCTGTTTGTTGTTGTGGATAATACAGCATGCAGCGGAATCACTTCTGCTTTCAGCTCCAGAGGTGGTAAAAGCAACAAACAGAGGGTCTGTAAAGGTGCCTTGTCAGTATGACCTTCTGTACAAAGAAAACACAAAGTACTGGTGCAGAGGAAAGATATATGAGTTTTGCAGGATAGTGGTAAAGACACCAAAGAACCGTTCTACCAACAGAACCTTCATTGCTGATGATAAGGAAGTGGGAGTGTTCAGTGTGACTATGACATCTATCAGACAAAGTGACGAAGATAAGTACTGGTGTGTCATCGCGACTCCTGGAAGAAATATCTTTACTGGTGTCAGCCTCCTCGTCTCCCAAGCAGGTAAACTTCAGCTTCAGATACTTTATCATCAGATGTGCTATTGCTGATTCAGTAGTTTCTTTCTTTGATTACACAGAATAATCACCAAACTTTAAAGTTGTAAATGTAATCTATTACTACTCTAGAAAGGCCAGCTCGAGTGTTGTCTGAACCTTTTGGCTAAACTAGTTAAACAACACATTGTTTGCCTCACAATCATGTTGTTTGTCATCTGAACGACCAAGTACGTTTCTGAGTAAGATTCTTATAATTTTCAAATCTAGGTGACCATCTATATTCATCTGAGACACTGACAATTTATCAACATCTTAATCAAAGACTGATCATAATTGTGGTGGGGATTTTTTAATGTTGCTCCACCACAGCGAAATATAACCCAACCACAAGTTGTACCTTTGATTTGACCTTCTAACTATTAGCATATGAGTCTGAGAACACCTTTTAAATTACACTGCTTGTCATCTAGTAGGTAGTATGGAGCAGAAAATATATTGTATATAAAAGATGATTAAACTTTAACAAAAGCTATATTGTAAAAATGGTCATTTCTGATATTTGAATTTTTCCACTTTCAAATTTAATTGTTATTTCTCATTATTTCCATTAGCTTATAAGATATTATGTTATTATTAGATATCAGATTATTTCTTGTTCTCAACATCTGTTGAAAACACCTGATAACGCTCTGAACTGCTTTCTAAGGTGATTATAAGGGGAAAGTCAGTATTAATATCAAGAATATCATTTACTGACTTTTAATGCAAAGTCTTCTTATCCACAGTGACAACCCCAACCACCAGCACACAAATTACTCCAATTCAAGATGAAAAAAGGTGAGAAGAGTCTAAGGCTATTAAACTGTTTACTATATCACCATCAACTCTTTATATGTAGTAGTAAACATTAGAATAATCATCTGTCCAGTACAAAAATAGTAACAGATAGTAGTACGTATAATTTATTTATTTATTTATTTATTTTAAATCTAGTTCGTGGGTGACTCTACGTTGGATTCTCTTTATTTTGATGCTGTGTTCTTTGGCATCAACACATATCGCTGAATGGAGAATAAAGACTGCAAGGAAAATATGACTATGACAACCATTTTACCCTCAGAACCTATACATTAATAGATTAAGTCTTACACTGTCATCATTTTCAAAAGGAAACATGGGTAAATTGGTATTAACAAAATCCTACTAAAACTATTCTTCCAGTGGATGTTCATTCAATGTGTGACCTGAGCTGAAAATAAACCAAATGAAAAAGAGGCTTTCAGACTCTTTTGTTTTTTCTAAGTATTTAAATGATTTAAATGTCATTCATTTTAATGTCAGTGCCTAAGATAACTTTAGGCTCAACTATTGAATATCCTATCAGCTTAAAATTAACAGCCTCAAATCCTAGAGGGCCCTTGGCTTTCACTTAATTTATTTGCAGATCTCATATGGGCGGGCACGATGATTGTTATTCTCTTTGCGATGAATCTCTGATATCTAAGATTTCTGTCAATATTGCATTCCAGAGATCTGAAAACCATGTGGAATAAAATTTTCTTCATATTCAAACACAGGGTGAACTATTGTGAGGAGCTCCTTCTAAAAGTCAAAACACTCACAATAAGTAGGTTGGATCATTAGGATCTCTCTAAAGTTATTTGAGGATTGCAATAATATAGTTTCACGCTTGCTTGACTTTTGCTTCTTGCCCTCAGTAATACATAATAGTCTAACAGGTTACCTGGAGCTGAAATGAGTTACTATCCAAGTTAATTTATGTAAACTTGTTAAAGTGATAATCAAAAGTGGATTACACTGAAATTCCTCAAAATTTTCCCATATTATGCACACAAAGAGAAGCAGTGATGATTAGTGATCATTGTCAAGCAGATTTGATTACCCTGGTAGTAATGGCTGTAAGACGTTGAACATCTATGACTGGTGTTCATTGCCATTACACCCCTATACAATCTAATTCAATAACCCTGCATTTAATCTTATTTTATAGAAAAATATAATGTTCACTTTATCTCAGAGGCATTGAATCATTTATTCTCTCGCTGTGCTGCAATATGTGTTGCCTTTGATATTGTGTCCCTCGTGCAGGTGGGGGTGGACAACAACATCTCTGAAACCTTTTTAACTGCAGATATCAGGTATTTGTCACACGTTCCAGTAGCTATGTCAATGTAAAAGTAAGTCAGTATTCAAAATATCAGCACCATAGCACTAAAGCTGTCTGACTAATATCATTATTCACACCTGTGCTCTTCCAGCTGTTTGTGTAAAATAATTTCTGTCATGAGAGAAGAAAAAACACCATTCCCTTCATATGTAAAAACGGACTATAAGGTTTAGGTGAAACATTTCATTTTAGTCTTCTAGGTTGTATAACCCAGACCCAATAGCTATTTCAGTGTGCATGTGGGAATGTGAGTACAGTTTTGAGACAAGAAATACATTGTTTAATGCAGTGGTTCTCAAACTTTCACAATGAGTACCACCTTATAAAATATATGGCTCTTAAAGTACCACCCTTATGACCCACATTATAGTACAGTAGTATAGGCCTATTTAACACCATATACTGTTTACATGAGACAATTTTATTTCTTATATGAATGTTATTGTCATAAACAGGATGTGACAAGTGATAATAATAACAACTGTACTGCATTAAAACATTCACAGCAGGTGGGATATCCCGTCTTTAAGTGATGAGTTGACAAACCCCGCTTCCTGTTTTTAACATGTTTTAATGCTTTGTATCTTGTTCCATTTATTCTGAACAAGCCCCTAAAAAGTTAGCAATCACTGTCGGCCTCTCTCAGTTTTTATCACCACTATTCAATTAACACTAGGAAGGCCCAGAGCCCAGCCATTTGGCTTTTCTACCTTTAAAACCCGGAGAGCAGCCAAATGGCTGGTAGGCTTTTAGCTAAGCTTTAGCTTCAGGCAAGTGGAAGCTAAATTGGCTAGTCATTCATATGTAAATTGGGTTGTTACCTGGGAATTCTGGAGGGAGGGGAGTGGGGGTGTGTGGATGAGGGGGTGGGGGAGCTGCTAAAAGCGGTGAGCTTCCTTTTGTTTCATCTTGATGCATTCTCAATCATCCAGGGAAACAAATCTCCAAAAGTCACCAACTTGGAGTGTTTCAGTTTGCCATCTTAGGGAGAAATCAACACACATGGGTGTATGTCCTTTGTTGCTGAGATTTATTGATAAAAACAGTACAAAAAATCAACCATTTGTACACATTTTTACAAATAATTATAAAAAGTGAGTGAGTACATTTCAACATTTTCAGCAATCACTCACAATCCTGGCACTGCCATGGTATCTGTAGTCTGCATTTACCACATGTGTATCTGTTGCAGTGAACACATCGCACAGTGGCATGATTGTTCTTGCAATTGTGTTTGACCTGACACATGGCTCTTTTTCCAGGGCTCGGTGTGGAGGGTTGTGTCAAAGGCAACTGTTCTTTTCTTGCCTTCTTCGCAGCTACATGAGAGTGAGCTAACTCCCTTGCAAGCTCCACCAGGAAGTCCACCCGTCTTTCCTTCGTCCCGGAGCATGCTTGATACAGCACATGTGCATTCAGTGCTGCCATGTCAATCATGTTATAAAACACGGCAACTGGCCAGCGCCGTGTTCCTCTGCGGACAGTGTACTCCCGAACCATCTGGTCCATCACATCCACGCCACACTTTGTTTTGTTGTAAAGGGTGACAGTGTTTGGCTTCCTTTTGGTAGTGTTATCAGTCTGAACCACGCCGTGCATGCTGCTAAGAATATAGACTGTCTTCTTCCGTTTGGCCGCATACGCCGTCAGCGTGGCAGCAGATGTTGAAAACACCTAAGAAATAAGATAAATTGTTATTTCCATAGCACTTTTACACACAATGAAACACATAAACATAGAACCAGAAAAGACCTGCAACATACCTGAGTGGTGAATTCATTGCGATCTGTCTGTCTAGTGGATTGAGGAATTTCCCTGCGAATCTTGTTGACTGTGCCGAGGATGGTGGTTTTCCGTCTAAGAAGTTTTTGCGCAAGTGAAAGCGATGTGAAAAAGGAGGAGATACTGGACCTTCCCATTGCTCACAATTTGAATTTGTTCACACTGCAGATGAGGAGACTGCTTCTCCACCTAAAAAGAGAGCTTGTTTGGGGACTGAGACAGCGAAAGATGGCACAGTGTGGCGTGAAGAACAGGTGGGGACCTGTCTCCCTTTCATTGTGTGTAAAAGTGCTATGGAAATAACAATTTATCTTATTTCTTAGGTGTTTTCAACCTCTGCTGCCACGCTGACGGCGTATGCGGCCAAACGGAAGAAGACAGTCTATATTCTTAGCAGCATGCACGGCGTGGTTCAGACTGATAACACTACCAAAAGGAAGCCAAACACTGTCACCCTTTACAACAAAACAAAGTGTGGCGTGGATGTGATGGACCAGATGGTTCGGGAGTACACTGTCCGCAGAGGAACACGGCGCTGGCCAGTTGCCGTGTTTTATAACATGATTGACATGGCAGCACTGAATGCACATGTGCTGTATCAAGCATGCTCCGGGACGAAGGAAAGACGGGTGGACTTCCTGGTGGAGCTTGCAAGGGAGTTAGCTCACTCTCATGTAGCTGCGAAGAAGGCAAGAAAAGAACAGTTGCCTTTGACACAACCCTCCACACCGAGCCCTGGAAAAAGAGCCATGTGTCAGGTCAAACACAATTGCAAGAACAATCATGCCACTGTGCGATGTGTTCACTGCAACAGATACACATGTGGTAAATGCAGACTACAGATACCATGGCAGTGCCAGGATTGTGAGTGATTGCTGAAAATGTTGAAATGTACTCACTCACTTTTTATAATTATTTGTAAAAATGTGTACAAATGGTTGATTTTTTGTACTGTTTTTATCAATAAATCTCAGCAACAAAGGACCTACACCCATGTGTGTTGATTTCTCCCTAAGATGGCAAACTGAAACACTCCAAGTTGGTGACTTTTGGAGATTTGTTTCCCTGGATGATTGAGAATGCATCAAGATGAAACAAAAGGAAGCTCACCGCTTTTAGCAGCTCCCCCACCCCCTCATCCACACACCCCCACTCCCCTCCCTCCAGAATTCCCAGGTAACAACCCAATTTACATATGAATGACTAGCCAATTTAGCTTCCACTTGCCTGAAGCTAAAGCTTAGCTAAAAGCCTACCAGCCATTTGGCTGCTCTCCGGGTTTTAAAGGTAGAAAGGTAGAAGCCTGGGCCTTCCTAGTGTTAAAGCTCAGTTTTTAAAACCTTACGATGTAACTAACTGACTACTGCCCAGCCCATGCAGCAATATATTAATGACTAACCTCATATTGTAGTTTGATTATCTCAGTTTTTCTCTGACTGAAGTTTGGTCCGTTTACAGCATCCTGCCATGTGATTACATTTGTCCCTAACCATCGGGAACCATCGCGTTAACTTTATCAAGTGGAAAAAAGTTAGCATTCATCCTCCAGCTTCACTCTGTTTATATTATGCTAACCACAGCTGTATAGTGAGCCACCACGTAGCACATCATTATATAACAGCTAGCCCAACTTCAGTAACCGTAAAAAACTGTTTCGTTTTCTGTCTTAATTTATGTCAGAAGTGATAGCAGAACTGTACATTTTAATTTTTCAGAAATCCCTCAATCAGAACATGGTATATTATTTAATCTTACAATTTTGGGAGAGACTTCTTGCGTACCACTAGAGGGAGCCCACGTACCACCAGTGGTACGCATACCATAGATTGAGAATTACTGGTTTAATACAACAGTTTTCAGCCACCCCTTGTTTCATTTTATTCAGTTTCCAAGGACCCATTTTCTCCTCTTTTTTTTTATTCCATGCTATTGCTTAAAGTCTTAACCAATAGCAAAGGTCAGGCTTTCCAAGAGTCTTTCAAAGTTCCAATTCAGAAATTAGCTGTTTTTTTCACTTATTTTCAGAGGAATCTTTTTTTGTTTGATAAGCCACTTAAACACTGACATATGGCTCATTCAAGAATAAAAAAGGCTTTGAATTCAAGGGCTGAACCAGTGTTGGGTCTACACATAACCAGAGGTGTGAAGCAACAAAGTACAAATACTTTGTTATTGCACTTAAGTAGAATTTTCAAGTATCTGTACATTACTTGAGTATTGATTTTACTAACAACTTTTTACTTTTATTCCCTACATTTTAAACAAATATCTGTACTTTGTTCTCTTAACATTTTCAAAACAGACTCGTTACTTTTAGTTTAACGCATTTGAGAGGAGTTGTTATTTTAAAACACTGCAAGCCTTCAAACTTCAAACTGATTTGAGTCTAAACAATAACATGTGAAAGGCAATTATGTTTGCATGTTAGTCACCAGGAGATGCGGCATAAAAAGAGATGAAAGATACAAAAGTCTGTGTGTGCCATAGTCCGGGGTTGAAGGGGGATGGTGTTTTTATTCATTTATTTTTTGGCACAACATCCCATAAACTGTAGCTGCAGTACCTCACCATAAGACAGGCGAGCATAAAGGCGGTAACATCTTTTAAGTGACAGAATCAGCAGTTCAACTCATACTGGAGTACTGTTAACACTAGCATCTGTACTTTTCCCACCTCTGCACATAACAGACAACATAGCAAAGAACCAATTTTAGGTTGCATTGCTAGATACTTAGTTACTAGTAACTAAAATAAATTACTTACTTACCAGTAGCCTGGTAAGTAAGTAATTTATTCAAATATCTTTGCTTTAAGATGATTCGTTTTAAAAGGCATAAAATTGTAACTTGGCAAATTTGTTAACTGTGTCTTAAAAACAAACAAAAAAAAAACAGCAGATGAACAGTATCTGAGATTATTTTTCTTACAAAATGAGAAAAAAGAAGAAAAAAAACATTGCAAAAACTTGGTACAGGACCTGAGTAATGCATCTGGACTTTCAGCCTCATCCGAAATGTTCTCAGTGGAAGGGTTTGTGTCAAGAAGTCATTCTTGTGGAGGGGAAACTCAAAAAAAAAAGGCTGAGGTCTAACGAACTGCACAAGAACTGGGCACCAAAGCATCTGATTGGCAACAGCCAACAAAAGGCAGCCAATATCCAAAGAATCCGAAGAAGAGCTTTATATGTCCTTCAACAAGCCTAGCCTCATGAAGGCTGGTTAAAGAAACTGCTTGCCTTAAAGAGTTGATGCTGTGTTGAATAATAAAGGTGGATATATCAAATATTGATTTTCAAGCTCACTGGTGTTGCAAAACCTCTGTTTTGCCATTATTTCTGTATTTTCATGTATGTTTCAAGACATTTCAATTAATCACTGCTCTGATTTCCAATTTTCGTAGCAAAATCGATGCTAAATAAATATAATAATCTTCTTATTCATACGCATATCACAATCACATGTAAATTTTATGAAGTCATTCGGATACTGTGTTAAGTTTACAATACCACCGGGAGGGGATACAAGGTGAGAGGAATTTAAGAAGATGACATCATAACTTCTGCAGCATGAACCTCGCGCTTAACCTCGTCTCAAGATACTACGTATCTTATAACAACGTGAGAGGAAGTCACCTTTCAGTCTAAAAGCACAGAAAGGAACGTTTGAAGCGTCATGCAAAAGAGTTCGTGCATCATATTAAACCTATATACAAAGAAAACGCCTTAGAATAAAAATTTTACTTTCAGGTTTAGAGAACTAGCTTTTACAATGAATGGGTTTTGTAGCAATATGTAAATTTTTTACTTTGAAACTGTTGTCCGGTATTATTCCGTCTCGCTTGAAAGTCGTAGTGGAAGTCGCTACTCGCATACTGGCTGTACCAAGTTTTTGCTCGCTGGTGCCAACGCCCGGCGAAACAGACTGCTTACGTTAGCTAGCAGTGACACAAGAGGGACACGGGTACGTAGCTAAAACATGTAACTGGCATATTGGGAAGTTGTGCAGTCGTCCGATTTTGTTTGTGAACTACGCTTTTCTATATTGACCTCATAGAAACTAATGGAGCGTTTGTTTACACCCTTACGTTATCCGGCTGCTAAGCTAGCTAACAAGTTAGCATTGCGTTAGCAGAGTTTGCTAAATGATGCGCAAACATGATTCAGTTGCCAGTAATTATTTAAGTAGTTATCGCCACATTTTGTGACTAATCTAAAAAATGTTTACATACACTAAACGTGGGAAGGTAATTTAAATGAGTAAGCAAGTCATTAGCTAACGTTAGCCTTCAGACAATGTTGTTGATAGCTGGGTGTGACTCTTAGCTGTTTAATTCTAGAAAACTCCGCTGTTCTACTTGGGTTCCATCGTCTCATTAAGAAGTTATTCGCAGTGGATACGACAGAACATTTTAATAGCTTAATATTGTCTCTAGGTGTCTAAAATATTGAATATTGGCCTAACCTTCGTCAGTTGTCACCTCCTCCTTGCAGGTAACGTGATAAACGTGATTGCCAGCAGCTTCAGAAAGCACAGAGATGCAGACTATCAAGTGTGTGGTGGTGGGTGATGGAGCAGTGGGAAAAACCTGTCTGTTGATTTCATACACCACCAATAAATTCCCCTCAGAATATGTACCAACAGTAAGTTTTCACAAACAAAAAATAAATGTTTTCACTTCAATGTGCATCGTGGTTCAAAATATTCTGACATGTAACTTATTCTATCGCAGGTGTTTGACAACTATGCAGTAACTGTAATGATTGGGGGTGAACCATACACCCTTGGCTTATTTGACACTGCAGGTACAATTCATTTTAGTTCCACTTTTAGTTAAATGTGTTAGTTTTATTTAGTCTGTCTCTTGGTAAATTATTTATGTGTATGTGTGTGGTCTCTCCTTAGGTCAGGAGGATTATGACCGGTTACGACCTCTAAGCTACCCGCAGACTGATGTCTTCTTAGTGTGTTTCTCAGTTGTTTCACCTTCCTCGTTTGAGAATGTGAAAGAAAAGGTATATGATTTTATTCTAAATACAGAATTTTTTTGGTTATTGAAACCCCGTAACCTGAGAAATTCCAAAATGGTCAAAATAGTAAAGAACGTGAAATACTGATAATGAAGACAAAGACAACAAGCAGATCATGTTACCACAGATAATGGTCCTAATAAAAGAGGTTGGGGGGATTTTTTTTTTTTTTGTTTGTTTCAAGAACCAGACAAGTCTTGCTGCTCCCTCCCATTTCTTTCTTTCTCTCTTTCTTTCTTTTCTCAGTTGCTGGATAATTTATACTTTGATCACTTTGGAACAGGTTTTGTGGGGAGAAATGCCAAGTCACTGATATGGATTCACCAACATCCCACTAGACCAATACCTCTAACCCTCATGTAGTGGCCTCCCACTATAGGATGTGAGGGCCACCCAAAACAACTTTAACTGGTCTAGATAAGTAGAATTGTAAACAATATGCAATAACTTTAGAGATAAAAGAAAGATTTATTGCACACAGAGCAGAAACACTGCTTGACCCTGGCCATTATTGACCCTTTCTGTGCCACCATGGCTACTTCTAATGAGGATCATCCTGAGCCATCCGTGGTGTCCAAGGTTATGACGAGCATAGTTTAGCAATAGTAGTGATGGTTCTAGTTTTATTATTGTAGCTTTTCCCCCCCTATCGCTCTATCCTGTAAAAATATCAATTTGGACTGAATAGAGCCTCACATTTCCACATAACCTCACAACACGTTCATACACATGCAGCTCAGTCACACGCACTAATTTTAATGAAATGTGTAATATGCAAATATATACCTAATGTATGCATGTTTTGTTTGTTTGTTTTTTCTCTCTGTGTGTTCCACATGTTCTCTTTCGTTTTTTTTTTTTCTGTCAGTGAACTAGGTTACAATGTTGTGCTGTGATTTCAAGACTGTATTTTATTTATTTTTTATCTTTTACAATCTGTTGTAGTATGTAATTCAGCCATACATGTTATGTGAAAATTAAGATAACATGGTTTGGTTAACACATTCTCTACTGAAGACACAAAACCCGGCCTTAGGGGGTCTAAAACTACTGTACTCTTACCGCTGGTTCTAAGCCTGGATAAATGGGACTTTAACAGCAGGTGTAAAATCTATGCTAAGTCAATGGACCAAATTAAAATGTGACGACCTCTTGTAAAAATAATGGAGAAATTGAAAGTGCCTATTTTAATTTTAGGAATTGTAGAAATATCTGGTTAGTTTGTGGGTTTCTTTTTCTCTGTGGTCCTCCAATAATAGAAAAGTTTATGAAAATGCAGTGCATTTTCTGGCAGTCATGTAAAATAATCTGTAGATCCCTGTTTTTGATGAGTTTGTTTTGTTTTTTCCCCACCAGTGGGTTCCTGAGATAACTCACCACTGTCCCAAGACCCCTTTCCTGTTGGTAGGCACTCAGATTGACTTGCGTGATGACCCGTCTACAGTGGAGAAGTTAGCCAAGAACAAACAAAAGCCAATCACTCCTGAGACAGCAGAAAAGCTGGCTCGTGACCTTAAGGCAGTCAAATATGTTGAGTGCTCTGCTCTAACACAGGTAAGATCTCTCATTACACAATACACTAAAAACTGCTGTAACAAGCATGTTTCTGAATGCAATCTCTTAACATGGGTAGAAGTGCTTATGTTTTGCTAACACCACTTACCTAAAAACTCCCATCTAACACTGTGTACCTGTCTTTCTTCCTCCTTTTCCTCTTGCTGTAGCGGGGATTGAAGAACGTATTTGATGAGGCTATCCTAGCTGCTTTAGAGCCCCCCGAAACTCAGAGAAAGAGAAAATGCTGCTTGTTCTGATGTCTTCTTGAATCTTGCTTTGCCTCTCGATCGTATGCTGCTCATTCATTGTAAACAAATGTCTGTTACTAAAATAAGCCCCATGCTCTTTCAAACTTTAAACCTCTGTACCCATTAACCTTTTTCCTTTGTTTCATGTGTGCTTTCTTTTCAACTAATCTCAATAATTGTCCATGCTGCCTATTGACGATGGTGCCAATCTTTAGTTCTTCACCTTGCGGACGAGTCTGTGTAACCTGACATGTCTTTGAGGGGTGGTGGGTTGTTTTTGTTTTTGTTGGGGTTTTTTGTTGTTGTTTTTTTTTTGTTGTTGTTGTTGTTGTTTTTTGTTAAGCAAACATTCCCTTACATTAGCATTGAGCTCATCCGTTGTACCCTATTTAAGCATCAGTGCTACTGTCTTTGACAGTAATATCTTTTTTTTTTTCTACTGCAGCATCAAAATTTTCACAGGCTTTTGTCTTTAAGACAACTTGATCACGAGGGGAGACTTGTATAATGTTATTTCAATAAATGAAAATTTTGATTGCCATGCTCCATTTTTACTCAGCTTTCTTTTGCGCTCGCATATTTCCAGAAAATGGCTCTGTTTTGAATATTAATGTTTTGTTTCCACAGAAAGGATTAAAGAATGTGTTTGATGAGGCAATACTGGCTGCCCTGGAGCCACCTGAACCTAAGAAAAGACGTAAATGTGTTCTGCTCTAAGTTTCGCAGCAGTCTTCACACCAGTTTCCAAATCTAGGTTAACAGTACTGAAGAGGTTTTCTGCACAAGCACATTCCACTATAAGTTGAGATATTTTTAAATATTAGCCTTCTCACATACTTAACCTTAAAACATACTTTGTGTAAGACTGATACACTTTGTCATAATTTGATGCCATTGAAATTTTGTACACAATGTGAACACTGAATGCTGACACTTAAGAAAATTCTAAGGAACACTTGGAAGTAATGTTTTGGTTTGGCCACGTTATCTTTGCAGAGGTTTCCTTGCAAAAGAAGTGATTATGCAAAGATATTTTTATAGAGCTTTAATAAATTCCCTTAAAGTTATAAATTTGCATTGATTTACTACTTAGGTGTCTGTAGTTGCAACATACTGTAAATCCTGCTGTCATAAAATGCTTGTTTAGGGAAAGCTCCACTTAATCTTCTCAACATAGTCTTAAGGTAAATGTAAGAAACCTAAAGAAATATGGAACTTCTGGGTATGTTTTTATCGTCGGTCTGATAAAAGTGGAAAATCTATTTCACTGTTACTATGAGTTTGAGTACAACTATATCCAAGTCATTTGCTTTTTCTGACAAGCATCAAGGAGACGATGTATGTCCTCAGTGATCATCAACAGATGGTAAAGTTAAACTTTGTGGAAGTGTAACTACTAATGTTTGGCCAGTGACCTATATTGTAAACTGCAGCACCATTAACAGGTTGAGATCCTGTAGAAGTTATTAAATTACTTAACTGATAATTATTGCCTTTGACTATCCCTTCCTAGATTGTGGGCTTGAATTTAATTTGTAAATATAGTGAAAGTAACTCGTAACTTATTGACTGAAAATTTGTATGTCACTAATGAAAGACTGAAAGAACCTTAGCTGAAATCACATTAACCAGAATATATTTCTCTCTTATTTTTTATTCAATTTCACAAAGTTGGGACTGTATTTTTGTTTGTAATAAAGGTTCACAATAAAGCAGTATTATGATTATTAAATCCTACTTTCAATATTTCATTTTGTCATGTTATTAGATGGTTCAAACTTGAGAACCTGCCTATAGTTACACATACATACGTTTGAACTACCAAAGACATCAAAACTGATTATTCAGTCATTTTTTGTTACAAATGTTTATTACCAATAAGGAACAACAGGTCAATGCAAACATAGTTCTATCGTTGGTGAGCCAAATAACACTTCTAAAGTATTACAATAGAATTCAGATAAACCCAGGATAATCTCATTATTTGAGGCATTATTGCCTCAAATAATGAGATCAGCCACTGACGCCTTCATGCAACTACAAATATGTTCTCACCCAAGTTTTAAAGTATATGAAGGAAAGGTCAGACACAACGTTCAAAAAGCCTGAGAGCAAAGCTGTATTTTTTTTTCCAGGAATTGCAATAGCTCTTTGGTATTTAACCAACCTCAGCACAAAAATATGGTGATGTTAGAGATCCCCCATTGTGGAGTTTGTAGTCACTGTGGCTACATTACATGAAGAATGTTTCAAATGTTTTCTACAAGCCTGTTTAGATTTATGCATGTGCACTGGTGGGGGAATAAAAGACATGGTACAAAGTAACTGTAAAGCACAACAATACACTTTCATGAATACAGTATATGGTTTAATGTGTTAACATTTAAGCTCACATTATCATTTCCAGTTCTCACACTACAAAATGGAAAGAACAAAAGGCAGGTATCTTTAAGGCAAATGCATAGGTTTGGTTTAGGGCTGTAGCAATAATGTAAACAAAGTCACACTGCCAGACAAGTAAGTCAAGGTACACATGAACCCTTTCACACATGAATTATGACAACCTCAATCATCATTTTTTCACAAGTATTTTTATTCATCTTTAGGCATGAAAAGATGAATAAAATACTTAAGAAAAAAATCCTGATTGAGGTTGTCATAATTCATGTGTGAAATAACAATAATTACAACGAAACATGTCATACAGGTATAGCAACATTAAACAGCCAGTGGGTGGCAGGGTATGGAGTGACACATCAGTGTCCAATGTAGTGGTTTATGTGCAAGTATAGAAACAACACTGACACAAATACAAGAAAACAGCCTTTGAATAGCTGCAGCGACCACTATACGTGAAAGGGTTAAATCACTGGATACTCAGTCATCTCATATCTGTAACGGAATACAAACATATCGTATAGAAATCATATTTGCACATTATTTGACAGAAACCTCATATAGCCAAAAGGACAGGTTTTGTCCCCAATAACTGTGTAGACAGTCTAAAGCAAACCAATCACTCGGTGGAAGTAACTGGCTCCTGGTTCAGTAAAACTCAGGTGCTTGTGTCTGAATTAGTAGATGTTTTTATAAATGCCTGAAAATTTCAGGTGTCCCATTACATCTGGCATAAAGGTAATACAGCATTTCCATAAAGAAACAACAAGAAATCACAACGGAAAAACAACAAGAAAATACAGTGGTGGTAGTTTAATGGTCTGGGGCTGTTTAGCTGCCTCAGGACCTGGAAGGCTTTGTGTGGTAAATGGAACAATGAATTTACCAAAACATCTATTTCCCAAAACATCCTGAAACAGAATCTCCTGCCATCCATTCATGACCTCAACCTAAAGCACACTTGGGTTCTGCAGCAGGACAATGATCCAAAATACACCAGCAAGTTCACCTCAGAATGGCTTAAAACAACAACAAAATGAACACTTTGGAGGGGCCTAGTAAAAGTATTGATTTCAATCCGATTGTGGCATAACCTTAAAAAGGTGGTTCATGCTCAATCAGGAAGGGGCAAACACTTTCTCAAACCAGGGTATACAGGTAATAGCTTTTCAGATCTACATTAAGTCATGCTTCTCATTGCACCATAACGTCTCAGGATGATATACACACACATATACAAAACTTCCTATTCCAAACCTTGTGCACATATATTAGTCATAGCTCCAGAAACATGAATGGATGATAAGTAAGATGTAAGAAGATAATGCGCAATTGTAGGCAAACTGTCAAAATATGATGCTAACTGTCAATATAAAACAGTCAAAAAACGGTTTTATCCATTTTGTTGGTTTAAGATGCAAAAACATCTAAATTAAAAGCAGGTTAAATAAGTTAAACATGATTAGTATAATTTCAGAGAAAGTTAGTAAGCACATGTTAAATGAATCCCACCGACTACATTTGTAGTCTATGTGTCCAGTGTTGGAAATAACTCAGAGCTGCCAGTAATGTGAATTCCAAAATGTCCTTTCCACCACCTTAAATCCCTCCCTCTACGTGTAAATCGAATGTATCCTACTCCTGGTCCATATTTATGAAACACATGGGTAATCTGAAAAACAAATAATCAGTCAGACAAAAGTTGTCCTTGGGTTTTCATGCAAGCGTTTTGTTGTCATACCTGTTTCCATTCTTCACGTCCTGTGCCACAGTAAATAGTCTCAAGTGAAAAGATCTCAATAAGCTGCTTCTTTTGATCTAGCAACTCTACCCGGATATCATAACTGCCGCCACAGTCGAAACGTGAAAGAATCCTAAATCAATAACACAATCCAATGAAAAAAAATCATTGGATTGGATACACAAACATGTATCAATAATCATTTCATCTTAGACTGAACTTTATGAGTACAAACTGTGCCTGGTGAGCCATATGTTTAATATTTAAACCTCAAAAACCTCTAATGACACAAAAACTGATAATTACATAGTACTTAGGTTGAGAAATAGATTTTTTTTGTAATTTTTTTTTTTTTTACATTAGTGTTATTTTCATGTGCTTTTCATTTTTATCCAATGACATTTCCCATTTTATATGGAACATGGCCTTACTTGTGAACAGTTACACTCACTGGCCACTCAGAAATGCCTCAATTTTTCATGGCATAAATTCAACAAGGGACTGGAAACATTCCTTGCGGACTGTATTCAAATGTTCTCCACAGTCAATCATTTTGCTTACATCTACTTTTCTTTAATACGATTAGTTATTAATAAGCAGTCTGTTAAAGACCCCATGTTTATTCTCACCAATCAGATATTTTGATATCTGGTTGGGCATGATCCATAACAGATGGACTGTAACCTTCCTTCTCCAAGTCAATCAGCTGTGACTTTATGCACATTCTGTGGGGGAAAAAATGGTTTTCATGCTACATAATGTACACACACACATTAATAAAGCAGGACACTTGGTCTCTATATGGTGTCAAGACCAGGAAATAAAAAATATAAGAACAAAGTAACCGTAAAGCACAACAATACACTTTAATTTTTGTTTTCAAATTTCACATAGTGCTATATAGTATATGGCTTTCAAGTTTCCCTCTTAAGCATGTGTTAACATTTAAGCTTACATAATTATATCCAGTTCTCACATACTACAAAATGGAAAGTAAAGGCAAGTATGTGTAAGGCAAATATGGATTAAGTCACATGCTGGCTTCCGGACAAACAAGTCAAGGTGCACAATAAATCACTGAATACTCATTCATCCTACATCAACAACAGAATGCAAATATAAATCATACTTGCATATTATTTGTTCAATGAAACTGGAGGGGTTCTTATGTCTGAAGCAGTAGCTGTTCTCACAAATACCCGAAATTTTCCAGATAAAATAAAATAAAATAAAAAAATTACAGGAGAACACAAAATGTTTAATTTAATCAAATTATACAAATGCATCTTACAAATCATTACACAAAGTAAAATTTTCCAAACATTTTTTGTTTTAATGTTGATAAATATTGGCTCATGAAAAGTTGAGAGGAACCAAACCTGAAAAGTAGAGAGGAAGTGGAAGAGAATGGATGGATGGGCTCATGAAAATCTGAAATCCAGCTACAAGGTAGTGATCATTTTATTTTGAATTTGGGTAAACTTTTAGATGTATTTGTACATGAAATAGTACTTAGCCTGTCAAATTAAACAATACTCTGTAATCTTCAGTATTGACATCACAATGACAATCACAGAAAGCAAGTTTAAGGTGTTATTTAAGGTGTTCTGTGTGAAACATTAAAGAAAATAGCTTTTCACTGGAAAACGTGTGCACATACAGAGATTATAGCTCTGGAAACATGAATAGATGGTCAGTGAGATGTAAGAAGATAATGTGCAATTGCAGGCAAATGCAGGATGGAAGAACTGGACAAATTCCAACAAGCTACGTGTTCACTGCTGGACATATTTCAACGCTGCTGTCTGTGACACGTATTCCATACCATCCAGCCCAGAACTGTGTGTCCTTGCCACCATGCCTAAAATGAATGTATCTCACTCCTGGTCCATAGTCCCGGAATACATGGATCATCTGAAAAATAAATATCAGTAAACCAAATATGCTGGTGGGTTCTGCACTGTTACTAAACTTTATTAAATTTCACTTTGTACATACCCGATTCCACTCCTGATCATTCCACTGATCAAAGAAAACAGTATCAGGAGCATAGGACTGGATAACCTTCTGCTTTGCATCCAGCAACTGCACAAGGATTGAATATTCACATCCACAATCCCATCGTGGTGCATACCTGTAACGAGGATGTATTTGTGCAAAGATTAGGGATCACCAATCATATCAAGCTACGTTTTTCTCTCTTATTATTCAAGCCTTAAAAGGGATATATTCCTATATGTCATCAGTAAGTTTTGTTTAGTTCCACGGTTTCAAAAACTAAAAAACCTTTTATTTTGGGCATGACCTAAAGGTTTTTGTTAAGTGCAAATTTTTTGCACAAAGTAGGGTTTTCAAACTTTATCTCAACACCATTTTCTATATCAACAGGAAAATTCTGACCCCATGCCACAACAACAGAACTATTTGCAAAGAAGTCATGTCCCAAAAAATGTAATTTAGCAAAGCAAGTTTAGAGATATTATTTGTTTTACAAACGATTTAGATAATTTCATTACAGATCGAGAAATATTTAAGAATGTATTAATAAACCAAAGGCCACAACAAACATGACAATACTTAACATCTAAATAATTTAATTATTGTATAGAAAACCTATATTGAAAATTTTAAAATGAACTTTTCTACTATTGCAAAAGTAGAAGTGCTTATTATCTTGTCCACATCTGCCTGCAGTCTCTCTCTCATTCAATGTTCACACAGCTCCGCTTCTGTCTGCAGTTCTTTACATCCTCAGTGCTGCTCTTCAAGCCCACACTTGTATGATTCGGCTGCTCTGCTCCAGGTTTCACTCTTTTTGCTCAGATTAGTTCTCCACACTCTGTGATCAGTTCAACTACAGTTTCCCCGCTCCTCTG
Source organism: Astatotilapia calliptera (assembly GCF_964374335.1). Taxonomy (NCBI): domain Eukaryota; kingdom Metazoa; phylum Chordata; class Actinopteri; order Cichliformes; family Cichlidae; genus Astatotilapia; species Astatotilapia calliptera. The sequence goes on along the minus strand of NC_137441.1, from coordinate 10,340,206 downwards.
CACAGACAGCAACCTGCCCGGTTCTCCATGTGTCCGTAATCCGCACTGTCACATCTCAATTTTCCATCCGCGACACATTCAGCCTGCAGTCATTTTTCATCTTTAATCTAACTACAGTCCGCTAGCAGCTAGGTTAATAATAACAGATGGCAAATATAGCTATCAGTTAATTGCTAATAGAGAAATGGTTAGTGTTAACGTATGCATTTATAATAACGGGAGCTTTACTAACCTCTCGAAATTCTTGAAAAGTTTTGTTCAGTGTTATGAGGATTTACTATTTCATCTATCAGCGAGAGGAGGAGCTATGTGCCTGACTGTCTGCATTGGTCCTGTTTAAAGTTGTGTGTCAGCTAGAGAAGGCCCAGATGGCTCTGTTGGTATCAATGCTGTTGCAAATGAATATTTTTTGTATTGATTAATATCAAAGTATGATTTTAACAACCCTAATGTACATTTTAAATGCTTTTAAAAAGTGTAATTAAATGCTTTTTGCAACTAACTAAGGAACTAACTAACAAACTGTTAGTATGTCATGTGTATTCATCTCACCAATCAGATATTTTGATGTGTGGTTGGAGGTTATCCATAAAGGCTGTGCTGTAGCCTTCCTTCTCCAAATCAATTAGCTGCTCCTTTGTGCACATTCTGCAAAAACAGACATGATTTTAAAACAGTTTAACATTTAATACTAGTACAGTGGTCCCTCGCTATATCGCAGTTCACTTTTCGCAGCCTCGCTGTTTCGCAGAGTTTTTTTGGTGCAATTTTACATGTTTTTTTTCTTTTTATCCTTCTTCTTTTCTTTTTTTTTTTTTACTGGCTGTAGACCATTTTCAATCAATCAATCAATCTCGTGGCGTGTCTCCTATACAGTACAGAATGCGTTCAGCTTGTCAAATTTACATAAATCTTTGCTAGCAGAAGACAACAAACACAAAACACAACAGTGTCGACGTCAAAGGATTATAAAACGCATTAATTGAAACCAAACAGTCAGATAAGTCAAACTTTACTCAACTCATTCTTCTTGCTTCCTCTACTTCCGTACCATTGATTCATTAATGTTGCATTCTCTCGCAGCTGCTCTATTCTCATGTTCTGGCCCTGAAAACAGGGTTTTGGTTTTATTCTACAATACTGGACTTATTTTTCTACGAAGGTTTGAACTTTGAGAGTGTTTAAACGAGAGAGAAACGTGTGAAAATGTTGATGCCTGTCTGAGAAAAGTGTATAAAGTGTGTAGTGAGGTGTTTTACAGCCTTAAAACATCTATAACAATTGTAAAATATACAGTTCACTACTTTGTAGATTTCACCCATCGCAGATTATCTTTAGAGCGTATAAACTGCGATAAACGAGGGAACACTGTACATCATTTGAACTAAGCATATAAAAATAATGGTCATTTATTTTTTGGAGGACCACTGGTAAATACTCACCCATAAGAGGTCACAAAGTTTTTCTTGACTACTTCATTTGGATGTGGCACCATAACGTCCTCTAGGTTCCACCCATCACCACCATTCTTTATTGTCCAACCTGCCATGTTTTCTAGGAAAGAAAGAAACACAGAAAAAGTTTGCATCTTATTTTAAACAAAAAAGGTTTTTCAAATCAGTTGTTGAGCTTCAAGGATTCTGACCTTCTCCTCTTGTATTCTTGAGGAGATTTCTTCTTTTCTTGCATAAGAAGTAAAATAACCTCCAGTCTTCAGGTGTTTTGGAAGAATCACAGAGGTTGTATCCTTCTCTTCTACATCTTACTCTCCATAAAGATTCACTGTCAGCCACTTCTTTCCACTGTGAGCACACCAACCGACAAACATGAACCACCTGGTCGGCCGGAACACATAGGAAGATTTCCTCCAGGATCTCCAGAGGAACAGGGAAGAACTAAACAAAAACAAGCATTGATAAGGTGGAGCTTTGAAAAATTAGTTTAGTTTTCCATCACTGCACCTGGATCAATAGTCCCAGCTGTTTACATAATCTCACCATTTGAACTACATCAGCATTTTACAATATTATTGATGTCCACAGACAACACAAAAAAAAGAAAAAGAACAAAACAAAAGCTTTTAAAAAATTAACTTTTCAAGCACTTCATTCATGAACTTTCATTCACAGGGTGGCTATAAAGCACATTTGGATTCCTTCTAAATGAGGTTCCTTTGTATTGCACTGAAATAGTAACTATTTAAACTGTTTTAATCACAAAACCTAGAAACCAAAGATGTGTATGTCTTGCAGACAAAACCCTGCCTCTGAATGTATTTTTCTTTCTACATAAGGATTGTTGCTAGACTGGAATTATAAAAAAAAAAAAAAAAAAAAAAAAAAGGAAATGTTCTGTTGTGCTATGATTGTTTTCTTTTTCTTCTGATGACAGGCAGCTACTGATGACTTAAGCATCAGAAAAGGTTCCCCAGATGGTAAAAAATGTCAAGTTGGCCATGTTGCTTGTTTAAGTGACACAAATCTCCCTTTATTTGTTATGATGCAAGTTCAACCATCCAGCTAACAACATCCTAGTTAATTCTCTTCATCTGGATGTATTGTTTTTTTATTGGGAACAATCATTTCATCACTCATCCAAGTGACTTTTTCCATTCTCCAAATCTGAAGATGTTTCTGAGTCAGTCATTATGTGATGATGATCACATCAGTGTGATGCATAATCCTCTCTGCAAAAGTTTTACATTTGTGCCAATAGACGCAAAACCTTTGCACCTCGTTACCCACAAGATTCCAAAACCATTTTAGCTTAAAACCTGCGATTGTTCAGGGAATATAAAAGATAAAATAAAAGACATCAAAGGATCCCATCTGACTCACTGGATGGGCCAGTTTCACCAATATTTCATTATATTTTGCATTCTTTCTCCTTAATGCAGATTTATGGTTCAGCAGGAATTATAGAAAAGGAATTGCAAACCCATTTGAAACTCTGTAACCTGGCGTTCACGTCTCTAGGGGGCAACCCCAAAACCCTGTGATTGGTCTGTTGAGTACCCTTGTTTCCTTCTCCAATACTGCTGCGTCTTTACCTGACAATATAAAGCGCAATGAGGCAACTATTTGTTGTAAACTGACACTATATAAACCTGAACTGAACTTTATCACTTTGCTCTTTTCCGTTGCTGGCTGATGGACAACAAACAGCACATGCATAGACAAAGCTCATTCAGCAGTTACCTTGTGTTTAAAAGTCCAGTAAGGCACTCACCTCTTGAGCCGAGGTTGCCTGCTGTGCTACAACGTAGCTTGTGCCAGACTTTGAACTCGCAGTACCATAGCTGTGACTTGCACCCATGACTTTCGTTTTCCTCTTCATGCCCTGCGACGAACCAAGGGCTGTAAAGTAGCCTGATGTTACTATACCCCCCTCGCTGTCTTCTCTAAAAACAAGTCTTTTCTAACGTCGTTGGTGCTGACCCACTTGTAGCCGACAACGCGGAAGTGCAGCTAGAGATAAGGTCCAACTGTTTTATAGATTAGAAGTCATAATGTTACAAGACTAAATTTAACCAACGACAAGTGACTCGTTTAATTTCTACAGTCAAAGTAATCACTTACGGGAATACATGGTTTGTACTCTCATGTTACGTTGCCCTTCCTGTCAGTTGCGGTGGTATTTACCTCGAGACATTCGAGTCGCCCTTCATAGGCGGGGTTATGCTCTAAAATGCTACAAAGGTAGTTCGTCCACAACAGTCACTCCCACTGTGATTGCACTCTCTAGCACGCAGTAACTGAAGAACACAGACTGATTATGTTAATACCGTAAAACACCGGGGATACTCCAGAAAACATACCTAGCTAACACTCTTCTAAGCCTTCTTGACGGAGACTTCCGCTATGGGTCATCCGGGGATTTTCCCCCTTTTTTAAATGAACAATTTCGAACAGCAAATAGACACTATTCATCAAATCGTTTCTATCAAATAATTTACGCAGCTTATTTCATATATACTGTAAGAAAGTTTTAAGGTATTTCTTTTTCCAGCTTTCAAACAACTTGGAATATTTTTTAAATATAATTTTAATGCTAGAAAAGTAAATAATGAATGATAAAAAAAATAATAACAATTAATAATAATTAAAATGTTGTATTATACAAGTCTTGATGCATGCTCAAATATCCAGGTAAGGAAATTCCAGGATTTCACTTCACTGGGAGAGAAATCACTCATTCAAGTGACTTCTCTCCCACTGAAAAGCGCAACGTCCAGCTGAACAGATTCAACATTCTGGGTTATTATCCAACATTTCACATGTCTGCATTGCATAAAATCACGCAGAGATGAAATTTTCATTTTCATCTCTACGTCTATGGGTTTAGAGGATCAGTTACATTTGTATATCCGTTAGGGTTAAATACTCACTCAAAAGAGGTTGCAACATTTGTTTTGACTGCTTCATCTGGATGTGGTCTCCTAAGCAACCCACTGATCGCCACCATTTCTCAAGATCTCCCAGCCATTCAGTCCTTCTAGAAAATAAACAAATAAATAAATAATAGTAATAGTAATGGTGTTTTAAATGTTTTGGATTTATGTGAAAATGAATCATACTACTATGTTAAGTAAAGTTCATTTTATGGTTACTTACCTTCTCCATTTGGATTCTTGAGGAGATTTCTTTTCTGTTTGGACAAGAAATAAAACAACTTCCAGTCCTGTTTTTTTTGAAAAACTACAGATGGGATACCCTTCTCTTCTGCACCTTTTTCTCCACAAAGATTCGCTGTCAATCACTTCCTTCCACTGATGGCATACTAATTGACAAACACAAACCACCTGACAGGCAGGGACATTTAGGAAGATCTCCTCCAGGACCTTAAAAAAAGAGAACAAAAACAGAAAGATAAAGAGAGCACACGGAGACAAGGACAAAATATAAACTGTTAGAAAGAAGTCAGTGATGTACACTAGTAAATGCATAAGGACTGAAATGTTAAGTGCATCATGTGCCGTTCCCAGCAGCCAGAGTTTATAACAAAACAACTAAGAATGTTTCAAGGTCACTGGATTCTGCCCTAACTGGGTTTTATTAAAAAGGACATTTTTAAACCTAATTTGAGGAGATGTCTGTAAATCAAATCGAAACTGGGAGCTGCTTACAAGGGAGAGAAGCTTGATAGCTGAATGCTCTGACTCACAATTTGCTTTTGGAAACTAGGAACCAAAAGCAAACCTAGAATAGAAAGACCTCCACTGGGATGATATATTATAATGAGGCCTGGTCCCAGTAAGTATTGCTGTTGTACAATTTTGAATTCAATGGAGGTCTTTCATGGAGCTTTTTGAACAGCCTAATAATAAGGAATTACAACACAAAAAGACTACAGTAGTGCAGATTACTACTATTTACAAACCACGTTGGGTGTGACTGCTATCAGAACTGAAATCTGATATTGCAAAGAGAAGTCGAAGCGACAACAGTCTGACACATTTTAGACTCCTTAAAAACATGAATCATACGAATCTTGGTGCACTATATCTATTACTCCACCCAGCAAAGTGGGGGTGAGATATATCATAATTGTACCAATGTTCGCCTGTATAAAATATTATCCTAGCAATGTTTATATTTAGTTAGAAACAAACTTTCTGGGGTCATTGGGGGGTTTGAGGCATTACTTTCCCAGACAAAATACAGGAAAAGCATTTATTTCCAACTAAGAAGTTGTTTTTGTTTTTATTAAGTGCATATTTTCCTTTTTAAAGAGTGGTGTCTTGGGCAAAATGTTTGGCATTTACATTCAACTGAATGTAAAACCACTAGGCGTGGTTGCATTACTCGTCCAGCCAGCAGCTGACTGTGACTGGGGCCTAAAAGTAAGTGCTGGTGAAAACACAATAGAAGTAATTAAGGTGCATATTTTTATTCTTCACTCTAACCTCAGTAGTGGGTCACTATAACAATGCGTTTACATCACTACAGAAAAAAAAACGTTTGTTTTCTGTAAATGAAAAATAACAAATTTTAAGATCATTCGAAATTTCGACCTAACTTTTTTAAGAAGCAAGCTTCGGCATGAGGCAGCCCCTTCGGTTTGACATAAATAACTGATGAGGGAAAAATGTTATTACTTGTGGACAAATATGGACTTTTTGTATCAAAATGTGCGAAACAGCAGAAATATTCTAAGTTGTAAGTTCTGAAACAAAGAAAAATAAAAATGTTACAATTATGCACGATCGTAGTTCTTCTGTATCTACTGCATTGCTATGTTTTGTCTGTCCCTCCTTATGAGGATCGTCTTTTCGCCTTCATTGCGGTTTGATGAGAAGTTTTACTTTCCTACAGGAATTTAATATCCAAACGAGGCAGGTTGATGTCAGATTTTGTGTATTTGTGGATAAACTGCCATGATCGATTTCCGGTGTATTGGAGATTTTGCGACTGCGGCCAATTTTGCGCGAGGAGGATAAGGTGACTAAAAATGCAATTAACGCGGTTTTTGTTTCTGTTAACCTGATCGGTTCTATATTTCCAAGTAACTTTTAGGGACTCTTACATCTGCATTGAAAGATGAGGCTGACGCTGTTGCAGCTGCTGAAGACTTCTTAGGCGGACTTTGGTCCGGGTCGGAGCTGCTGCTTTCATCCATAGTGCTCCTCACGTCTTCGACAACCAGTCCAGTCCATTAAAATGCTCGGTCCTCTGCCGAAAGAGTCTTAAGTAAAGGGAAACTGAAGTGAAACAGACGCCTAGATTTCAATTAGTCAACTGACGTGGTTTCCAGTAAATTTCATCCCAGAGCCCGTTAGTCATCCCGAGCAGGCAGAGATAATGCTGTGACTCAGGGTTCCAGTATCTTTTACATTCATCCAGAAAGTGAAAGAACTGCGTTTGTTCATGGAGCGACATACAAATGCCTTCGGGGTTGTGGCAGGAGGGGCATCCACTATGAATATCTGGCAAATCAAACATGCTGAAATACCCGCACTTGTGAGTCAGGGCCAAAAGAACGCGATTCTTCTATTTCTGATAAAAACAAAAGAACGCTAAAAAGAAAGCAAGTTGACTATTTTCTTGGCTACAACAAAGTAAAGACAGTTCATACCAAAAGCATGACAAAAAAGGTGTTTTGGTTCTTTTTGTGTTTTTAAATAAAGGGGCAATAATAGTTCAACAACATGAGAGATAGATTTTAATCATATGGCATTTAAACATAGGTGCATTCATGTCTTCAGTCACACAGGCACTGCAGTTTTTGTACAATACAGTACAGAGAACTCTGTTATAAATTACACCCAATACCAAAAATAAATGGATACCAAAGAGCCGAGGACACCGGGGAATTAAGATGGTAGCCATTGATTTTGGTGTCACATCAGAATTTTAAGCAGGCCGCGACCCAGTCCATAGACACAGATTAATCCAGTCTGTGATGATTTTATTCCTCTCTGCATATTTAAATGAATATAAACACAAAAAAGTAAATTCACAATTTCTGCGTAACAGAGACTTGAATCCATGTCGTATCTAAAACAGAGTTTTATCCATCTTCTGTTAAACAGTCAAGAGGTGAGTCTTTTTGGTCAGCGGGAGAGTGCTCCTATGTGTCTGCATCAATCCTGTGAGCTGTAAAGTAGAAATAACATCCACAAAGTCAGATCGGGCACGCCGAGATGGCAGATAGCCTAGCACGGTATATCTTAACAGACATTTTCAAATAAATAAAAAACAAATAAACAAACAAATAAAAATCTCATGTTTAACATATCAAAAAGACTTTTAGATTTGATGTAAATTTACCCTGCAGTCTAAAACATCTAAAACGAGGACGAGTAAGACAGAAAACAAAAGTATGAATCTGCAAGTATGTTAACTCTATAGAAATTGTGGAAATGCTGGTACTGTACTCACTTCCGGCCACTTCGTTTGGTACATCTTGCCAGTACTGGGCTGGACCCTATTTTGCCTTCTGAGCTGCCTCGATTCTTTGTTGCATAGATTCAATAAAGTCTGGAAACGCTGCTCAAAGATTTTGGTGCATACTGATGGCATTACATTTACATATTACAGGAAATACCTACAAGTTTATAAACTCAGCAACAGATTTGGACCAGAGTAAACAAACTATAGGTTTGAAAACATCCTAAAACTCTTTAGACCAGGCAAAGGTTTTCCAGTCTTCCTTTGTCCAATTTTGGGCTGGTCTGAATTGCAGCCTCAGTTCCCTGTTCTTAGTGGATAGGAGTGACACCCAGTGTGGTCTTTTGCTGCTGCTTCAGTTTCAAAGAGCTGTGCATTCAGAGATGCTCTTCTCCATACCTTGCTTGTAAGCAGTGCTCAATTTAAGTTGCCACTGCCTTCCTATCAGCTTGAATCAGCCTGACTATTCACGTCAACATGCCATTTTCACCTAGAGAACTCACTCTCACTTATCTTTTTTTAAACACCAGAGATGGCTGTGTGGGAAAATCCCAATGGATCAGCAGTTTCGGAAACACTCAGTTCAGTCAATTTGGCACAAATAAATATGCCACCTTTCTCCCTCCCATTCTCCTCAGCAGGTCATCGTGACCGTGTCTACATGTCCGAATGAGATGAATTCCTGATATGTGACTGACTGTTAAGATAATTTGCATTTAAAAATGACTGAAGAGGTGTACCTAAAAAAGTGGCCAGTGAGTGCATAAGCATACTGTCCAAAGGACTTACATTGCTTTGGTATCCTGAGTGACTCCGTGTCTCCTGACAGGACTTGATGCATGACCCCGCGGAATTGATAGAGCACCTTCAGGCTCTTCTCCTCCCCCACACAGGGGTCGTAGAAGCCAGGGAGTCCTGACTGGAAAGGGAACACAAAGTCATGCAGCACTGCCAAGAGACTAACTTAGCGAGCCGTGGATGTCAACTTGTGAGGCTACTCTATTTTTCTGCAGGAAAACACTTAATTCTTAAAAAATTATTGGAATAAACACTATACTTGTAAAACTGACTTTTCAAGTGTTACATTTTGAGTTTGAAAGTCTTGACTTATTACCTTGGTAGCCTCAGTGAGGATGAGTTTTGAGTCTTTCACCAGACACTGCAGTGGCACGGTCACATCAATGACCTTTGCCCTCTCGTGTTTTCTGCTGTTGTCTGTGACGAACTTGCCGTACCAAGCGTTGAGGATAATGAGACCTGTTTAAGTAAGCAGCATCAACATTAAAACCTTTCTTCTGCAATAAAACATCAATAAAACACCCGTTTAGTATTAAGAGTTCAGAAAACCAAGGTTGACTATTAAACACAAATCTCTATTTTCACAGTTTGAACGTTATGTGCCAGCAGTTGCAGCTAAAGAGTCTGTGAAGAGACCAGTGAACTTTTTTTTAGTCATTTGTAAAAGTAATTTTGCAAGTGCGCAATAAAAAGACATAAAAACACCATAATTCATTTTAATCACAGGCTGCATAAACAACACTGTAACCATTTATGAGTGCGGTCAATTAAATAGAAAAGAGCAGCTGCATGCCTGTCACTACACGCACACACACACTGTTATTAACTGTTACTTTATAGGCCTGAAGTCTAAAGGACCGCCGATGATACTAAAAATCAAACAATCTCAACTGTGACAGGTGTCATAAGGCAATTATCGCTCGTCAAACTCCCAAAGGTGAAAATTGTGCTGTCTGCTCAAAGCTTTTTGTTCCTCTGCTTATCAAAGACAAACTAACAAAGAAGACTAATTATCACCAGCGAAAAAGAAAGTAGCAGGGTCACAAAAATCCACTAAAAACTATAGTTCTTTATTAACTGTTTTAGCTTAATTTAAAAAGAAATTGGTGTGAACAATGCAAGTTACCTGATACTCAAAGGAAAGTCGGTTTTAGTGAACCTCTGAAGAAGATGATTACAGTGTTTTCTATGTTTTTTTAAGTGTGTGGTAGGAATTATCAACAAGTGAAAACAGAGATTTTTTTTCTTTTGCTAAAAAAGGATTTTTTTCTTTTGATGTAGCCAAACGCTGCAATATGTGAGAATTTACACTTTGTACTGAGCAAAACTCAAGCCGACATCAATAGATTTCGCTCAAAATGTAAAAAACAGCTCTGAATCCAAAATAATTATATTTTTTCTTAACAATCGGCTAAAAATAACATTATTTTCAGGATACCGCTTTCTTCAAATATTACTAATCTTACCCATCCGAGCCTCCTCAGCTTCAATAATCCTGCGCACTGACTCCTGCATGAGCAAGACCTTTAGATATGAAAAGAGACACAAATAATGAGGTTTTACATTGTGTGGATTAAACTAATGAATTTGACTAATGCTCTGCATTTTATCTAATCCCATCTCTCTCTACTGGCAAGAATAATACTGCTTGACAGACACAACACCTGCATCCCTTATCTAACGTTGACAACAACGCAGGATTGGCACCGCAGCTTGTAAAATACTCACAGCAGCTTCTGCCTCCTGTTTCTTTTTGGCTATATCAGAGGCCGAGCTCTCCCTTTGCTTCTCCAAATCTCTGTTGAGTTCAAAGATAAATGGAGAAATAAAATGAGCTCATAAAATCTGCCCATAATAATACATGTGGCGCTACTTCCAATAACACCGCTTGCGTGAAACAACTAAGGTAAAGAAAGTTTCTTACTGTTCCTTCTGGGCCCGCACATATGGCCGAATAATAAGCTGCTGCATGGCGAGGTAGAATACCAGTGGTCCCACTGTGGCGTAAAATACAGCACTAGGCAGGAGTTGGTCAGTCAGGTGAATAGGGAAGAAATACGTCTGGCTGGCTCTGTTAAGTCTGTGGATACAGAGTTGGTTTTAATATTTCTATCTATAGTCATATGCCTGAGGTTGAAAACACAGCAAAGTGAAAACACTGCAGAACTCCAGGTCAAGTGGGAGAGTGAGCTGTGCGCTGTTTCTCAGATGATTAATTTATGTGATATGCTCTCCTTAAGTCTGTCTGTGTCTAAAAATAAAATGTAAGCTGTACATACACTTGCTTTTAAATCATACCCCAGGAACACCTAACATCATATTGTATTGAATCCTGTGTTAACATGTGCAGATACACACTCCCAATTTGTGAAAAAAAGGAGAAATGGCAACAAGAAATTGAGGGAAACTTGGGAAACTCCAATGAATGGGAAATTGGAACAACGAGTTACACTTACTTAATCTTGAGGGAGACACCTTGGGGCACTCCCACGCTGACTGTGGCCCCCAGGACACTGTGTCGACTGATCTTCCTCTCGGCACCGTATTCTACCACAGTCCCAAAAAACCCTGATCTGCACCAAAAGCGCAAAGTTACAACCACTCTACCCATCATTTACTTTAACAGGCCAGTTCCCTGCACAACAATTATCCCACCCAAACTTCATTTAATAGAAACATTAATCACTCTAGAGTTTTACACCAGAAAAGCAACGTTAATATGACCTACAACAGGGGTTCCATTATGAACACATATTGCTCGTTAACAACATACTTTACTGAGCCCTTAATCTTCGTCTGGTCTTCATCCTGAAACTTGTACTGGTAGCTCATCATCATAAAAGTGTGAGGAATGCCAAGCTGCAGAGATAAAATGTGAGCGTTAATCTTGGTGATACTGTGATAACCGGCTGTGATTTTCAGTTAAATATCACTCCTGGCTCCTGACCTGCATTGCGAAGGTGAAATGGCTGCTCTTAGTGTCCCTCACTATGCTGGTGTTCATAGAAGACTGGATCCCCCAGCGCCACTGCAGGTACCCCATAGTGTTCTTGTCTAGGTGACGGGCCAGCACCGTGGTGAACCCTGGACGCATGCCTCGAGATGAAAACTGGAGCCCGCACTGAGCAGTCACAAAGCTGAGAAAACACGCAAAATAAAGAAATCGGTGAAATTGTTCACGTTGTTGCAAAAATATCGAGGATTGACTTGTTTTTCTCTAGCACTTCTAAGCATACAATCGAGGCGTCAAGTTGCGGAATATCTTCATTCCGAGGAAAGGTCCGTGAGTGTCTCCGGCTCCCAACTCTACCTGTTTAAACACAGACAGCAAAAATGTCTCACATCTTAAAATGTCATAGCGTGTTATTAAAAACCCACACACGCCTGTTTTGTGACAAATCCCAGCAATTTACAGTACTAGGGAGTGTGCAATGCCCACTGAAAACACAGCATACCTCTCCCCACCCCTTAGCTGATGTGACTCTTCTCAAAGCCAGGTTAATAGAGCCGCCTCCGTTTCCATTGTGGGTTGACAAGGACCCAGACAGAATGGCTGTGTCTTTTGTAGTGAGAGGAGCCTGCAGTAGAATACATAAAACTGTGAGTCCTGTTATTAGCATCAAGTCAAACATCTTTCCCAAAAGCCATCACAGACTCATTGGCATCTCTTAATCCAATATATAGAAGAGCAAGAATCCTGGGGCAACCAGTTACCTCTATAGATTGTGATATGTGCATTTTGTTGATTTCCACATGTGGGACTCCACCTCCAACCATATCTTCATAGTCCTCTTCATACCGGTCAAAAAGATCTGTGGCGTCAATACCCACACTAATCGTTCCCTGTGAAATTATCACGAATCGATACAGTGTTTATTGAAAATTCATAAAAAATGCACACCATTCCTGGGTTTTATTCACTTCAATGCGAGGTTTCTTATCTTCCCTCAAACATACCTTTGGGTTGGTCCTTTGCTGAAGTCTTCTCTCCTCTCGCTCTTTCTGAAGACGCTCATACTCTTCTCGAATCTCTGCAGGGGTTCTTTTCCTTTCCACCACCTGCAGGCAGAAGATATGTTATTTGAATGTAAACCGAGCAGAAGTGACTGGTTGCAGATACAGGTTTACACTTGGAAACATAAATAAATAAAAATAAATATATAAATCACTCTCCCATATATTCTTCCTCTGTAAATATTTGTTCTTTCTGCATCATACTTTGTACAGTCCAGCATTATTAGATGAAGGCAAAGGTAGAACAGTTTCACACAAAGGCACCAACGCTACATTTTTTAAGGATGTTATTTTTTAATGCGTGCCTCTTGATGTTTCCATCAGCTTTCTCAAGATGTCGATATCCAGCTAAGAGATATTTGAACACTAACAAAGACAGGAGGCTTTTTCTTTTTGAATTTCTGAATATTGTTTTGCCAACTTGCAATGAATATGGTCAGAAGTTACAAGGTACTTTTGACTGCTCCCTTATTTCCCATGGGGTTACCACTGCAGACGGATCCACATATTTGATTTGGAACAGATAAGACTGGCACTGGAATTACACTAGCTTGTGAACCCCTGAAGACTGAGTTTGTGTTTTGGACCATGCATCTTTTCTATGAAAGACACAGACAAACCACAACACCACAGAGTTCTGAAAATTTAATTACAAAATTTACTCTACGCTTGGTTTTGACTAGCAATGCATGTCACATTTATCATGAATTCAATATACAGTATTTTAAGAATGAATAAGTTGACTCTTGTAATCGGTATTGTCGAAATTCAGAACGCTACAGAGCTGGTATTGAAGTTTTTCGCACGTGAAAAGGAAGTTATAGGTGTGTCAGTGTATATTACTTAATAGCAAACAATAGTTCAACACAACGACCATTCTTTCTAATTATGGATGTGATGTATGCTTCAGTGGGAAATCAACCGTGTAGGTACATTGTAACCGCAAACCCCTCTGAAACCCTACGATGTAACGACCATCATAACCTGACATGCACCTCCCTCCCCGTAATTACATGCCACGTCAACACAGCCCATAACTAGTGATTATCATTGATTCTTTCTATTCATTTCTAGCTACTTTTTCACTGCAATTTATTTATTTATAAGTGAGAGGATAACAATCATTGCCTCAATATAAGGAATAATAATCACAGTATCAGATTATTAGGAATCTCAAATGTCAGCAATTTCCTGGAATGAGACTGCAGAAACTATTTTAACTGATTGTACAAAACTTGAGGGATAAATATGTTTGAAGACACCAGACATTGTGGACCCAAGGGAGAAAAAAGTCTATCGTTGCTGGCACTGGATGTAAAATATGACCACAAGGCACTCAATCAATCAATGGATCACACAGAACAATAAATGCTGGCAGCGACCTCAGCCACTCAACATAGGATATGTCATAGGCACTGAAGACTTCTAAACAAGTCACAAGTCACTGAGAGACTCACCTCCCATCCTTCAACATCAAGTCCTCGCTTGCCATAGATATCATAGATGGCACGTGCCTGAGGGTCACTGAGCACTAGAAAGAGATTCAAAATATAAACCATCAGTATGCTTTCTCTACGTCAAAACATACTCAAGAGCATCAGCAGTTCAACACAGGGTTGAGAAAGGAATCAAAAGGAAATGGGATCAATACTCTTCTTACCTTCATAAGCTTCGTGTACAAGGTTAAAAAGGTGCTCTGCTTGTCTCTTTAGTTCAGGATCCCGGTGTTTGTCTGGGTGATAGAGCATGCATAATCGTCTGTATGCCGCCTTCAGCTCCTCCTGCGTAGCCTGAAGGGAAAAAAAGAGAGCACAGCATAGTTACAACATAACATAACGCGGATTAAAAATTGTTTTTAAAAATGTAATCTAGCCTACCATTACCCCAGCATATTTTATGTTTTAAAATCACTCGGAGTGATATTTTTATAACCGATTTGGAATCAGTTTTTACCTTCCTTGCTTAAGAATGTGGAAATTATAATAACATTTATAGTTCAGTATACTTATACACTTTAGCCTGCCAGCAAATGGTTTTCTTTTGCATAACGAATTTTCAGATAAACACGATGCTTTTTGCTGCTACAAGTAAATAATCACGACCAAAAACGTCCGATTCCTGCAGACTTAAAAAGTCCATCTATACTATAATCAGCACTGCGTGTTGCATGCTGCAGCTCCGAAGTTACATTAGCTACTTAGCACTCTCCAAAGTACATGACATACATGTGAAATTGAAAATAAAACAATTGCCAGTCCGGAAACATCAGCTCTTAGATTGCCACATAAACACACCGATTCTCTGTCCTGCACAAGCAACATATTACGCTGCCAAAGCTGTCACCCACGACCCTTCTGTGCTCACTGAAACAACCGAAGAGTTAACCAATGTCGAGGGTCACTAGTTAGCTGCCTAGCTAATGTTTCATCTATGTTTGGGAGCAACGCTTTAATAACAGCAGTATAAAGTTTATAGGACAACCGATGCTGAATCCGCACACGCAATCATTCAGATCCCAGCTGCATATTGTACCTCTCTTCTGACATTTAGCAGGGAATAATAATCATCACTGGCGAGCTCATCATCGTCTAAGGGAGACGCCATGTTCACACCCGGTCATCTCTTCTTTGTGCCACTTATGTCGCTCCAAGTCTCCTCTTCGCGCTCTGTCGCCCCCTGGTGTTGGGATGAGCGACAACTCCGCGGCCGTTTCCTAAATGCTGACACATTGCGACGCGGTCCTGTGCATATTTAAGTTTGAATTCATTAATTGCAGTTGATGTGCTTATGAGGAATAATGCGTAGGAAAGAATTATGAAGTAACCCTGCTTTTTTTTGCTTTTGTTTTGTTGTTGTTGTTTTTGCACTGCAGCCATCCGCGAATTTACTTTAAAGTTACTTTAGTGTTCATTCAACCTGATTTATTTTATTTCAGTTTTGCAAATGATACTATATAATGGCTAAATAACGTGCAGGGGAGAAATATTATGTATATACACCGAATGTTCTTTTTTATGTGAGAGAAAATGAATATTGCTCATTTTAGAGGAAACGTGTATGCCTTAATTCTAAAGGGATATTGCCTGCATCACATTCAGCTATAGAAGCAATTAAGGCAGGGGGTGAAGAAAATCACATTAGGTCTTTCATTAATTACTCTCCTCGCAATAACAACAAGCCGTTGACTGCACGAGGCGCAGCAGCAGGCAGCAGAGGAGCTGTTCTTTCAGCACCACCTCAAACTATACACTGCATTTCAACGCTGACGGCCAGCAGCCTGTTAAAGGCTGTCCTTGAGTGGAGTGCCGCAGTTGAAGCGATTAAGCACAGTGATCTGTAATTAGATTGCCTCTAGCCATTTAACGTATATTGTCAAGTATGTGTGATTGCGCCATAATGATAGCAGTTACAAGAAAATCCTCCGTGGCATGTAGCGGGTAGAGTTAAAAGTTAACTCTGGACCAGAAACAGCTGTTTACATGGACTCCACCGCCGGCAGCCTCCCTCATGGTGAAACAAGAGGTGGTATCCACATCTCCTGGAAATCAATGCGGTTTTCAGTATTGTGGTGAAATCATTTAGACAGGCCTACAGGGGAAAAAGTAGTCTGCAGGCTCCCCAATGTAAACGGACACATGATTGACAGTCTGCGCAGAGAACTGTCCAATATGTCTCAAATGCTTTATCATTTGTTTCTTTACAGGGCTGCATATTTGTCTTCAACTCAAACTCGGTGTCTTAAATACGGGAAAATGAAACTTAAAACAAAGTGCTCCATGATGGATGATTATGGAAAATTCTCTCTCTTTTTTCTTTTCTGAGGCTGAACCTCCAGTTATTAGTTGTACGAACCAGCTCGTGTCTCCAGTATCAGATTAGATAAGCAGACTTTGATTAAAAAACAATTAATGAAGAAC
The DNA here is from genome assembly GCF_964374335.1 of Astatotilapia calliptera. Taxonomy (NCBI): domain Eukaryota; kingdom Metazoa; phylum Chordata; class Actinopteri; order Cichliformes; family Cichlidae; genus Astatotilapia; species Astatotilapia calliptera. Next base: position 10,323,588 of record NC_137441.1, on the reverse strand, counting down.
ATTAGACACTTAATTTCTTCTAATAACTGGTTTTGCGTCACTCGGAAATGACAGTGTAAAACAACTTGGGTGGGGTGGCTCAAAAGGGAAGCATTTAATATTCACAGTCTAATCAGTTTCTAAAAAAATAAATAAATAAAGAAGGAAAATTATGAAAGCAACCTGCCAGACATTAAAGTTTTCTTTCCCTTTTTATAATACTGTCTTTTAAAGACCAGCATTGCCTCTGAGCTGTAAAAATATATTAAATAAAAATATTTATATTTTAAAAAAACCCTAACAAAATACGGCTGGTGGTGCCAAGGTGAGGTGAGATGTGTTGTTTTTCATCCCGGAGCCTCTCTGTCAGTCACCGCCTCACAGCCAATGATAAGTTCGCCTCGGTCGGACCGACTCGCCGCTTGCTCCTCCGGTCCCTCCTCGTGCTGTCCTCGCCGTGCACGCGCGTGGTACCCACGGTCGTGAGGAGGAGGAGGATGTTGCGCGTGAAGGGGAAATGGCTGCCGAAAACAAGCCGGAAGGTAAGAGAAATATAATGGGATTAATTTACTAGTATGACCGCGGTGTGGGTTTTGGAAGAGCTGCAACTCCGTGCGGAAATGACACACGCGTGAAGCCGAGCGGAGAAATTTTCGGTAGAAAGCGGCTCCGCTATTTTCCTCCGAATAGGCTGCTAAAACGTGGAGACATCACCTAGCCAGCTAATATTAGCTTGCATTCTAGCCAAGCTACTATTCCCATCGTAGCCCACATTTAAAAGCACGCCACTGGGACGAATAGCGTGGCAAAAGTGCCGTGTTTACCGTTTATTGTGCTCGGGTTCCTTGTCAAATGACGAGCAATTCAAGTTGTTAACAACAAGGCTAAGTTAATGACAACATGTCATTGGCATCGACCAACTTCTTCCCTTATTACCCAGCTTTAAAAGCGGCTTGGTTGTGTTAGTTTATATGTCAATACGGCTCTGTTTTCAAGCCGCTTTTTGCAGCTTGTTTTGACGGCATTACAATAGGCTAATTATTAAGACATGTCTGATTTAAAATGTAGCCTGTAAGTCTTGTTTTTTATCTCTCTTTCTTTCTTTCTCCTCTTGGAGAGGGTCGTTTAGTCCCCCACCTCTTGAAGCGCGAGAAATTTCTTCGGCTTTCAGCGGATAGTGTTTATGAGCCAGAAGTGATGTATTGTTTTTAAACGAGCGAATATTAGCCTCCGTTTTCCAAATGCCAATTAATACTACTTGGCCTATATTTGGTCCGAAACACGGGCATCAAAGCGTTGTGATGCCTACTCCGCTCGCAATGCCCTATCGCACTTGAAATGCCATCACACCGGAGGAAGCAGGGAGGATGGAGAGTAGGATTTCCAGCAGCCTGCCTGCCCATTACACTACTTTACAGATAGGACAAAACGAAGACTTCCCTCCCCTCCTCAGCTGACTTCATACGGCTTGCTAACTTGAAATGAAATGCACTAGACTTAATTATTTTCCTTCTTAGTGGAATATTTTATTGCAACCCATATGCATAAGAGATTTGATCTCATTCAGACAGGCCCATGGATTTTTTGGGTGAGTAATTAAACAACGCCTGCATGAAAATAAAGATGTGATCCATGATTTTTAAACGGACCGGTTTTCCTGGCGCCTATTCACTGATAATGGTATTTGAAGCTGGCTGGAGCCAGTTACTTATTTACAATCTCAGTGTTTTTGATACAGATGAAATGTGTATATGTTAAAATATATATTTTCAACAATGATCTTAGAATTAAACGCCTGATTATTTACATGTTATAGTTTGTGTGTATTCATACGTTTTTGCTATTGTTACTTTAATTGATTTATTGATAATTATCTAACTTTTTTATTGAACAGAATACAGTGGTAGATAATTCAAATCATATGTTCTTGTTTTTTATATATATTTGCTGATTTATATAGAGCTTTAGGGTGCAGAAAAGAGTCTTTCTAGGTTTTTCTTTTTCTTTTCTTTTTTAAACTGGCTGCTTGAATTGAGAAAGACAACATTTTTTAATTTAAAAAAAATGGTCCAGCTGTTTCTGAGCTGTTCTTTATGTTTTTTTTGCAGGGTTTAAAATTAAACAGGCATCTGTCAGTCTTTGGTGTCAGTAACCTCAAACACAAATTCTTTTTGATGTAGAATTATTGTAATGTTTCAAATTGTCTCGGTCCATGTGAGGAGAGATGATAAAACGCTGGGATTTTAGTTGTTTGGATGTCAGTGTGCCAACCACTAAAGCGAGTCCCACCAGGGGGTGGTATTGAGCTACAGAAGCGCACTTACATGAGGGCTCAGTCTGCGGCTATGACAAAAAAAATGAAGACATCTGGTTTTGTGATAGTAATGACTTCACTATGGTGTATAGTCCTAATGAATTCATCTACATAGCTGAACTTAGCAAATAGACTGTAGCTGATAATCGCGATGTCTCCCCCAACACGAGGAGCTCTCACTGCAAACCTTGACTTGAAAGTCCCATTGCTGAGCCGGTCAAGTTATTTTCAGAGTTCCTATGAGGCCGGTCAGTGGAAAAAGGAGGAGGAAGGGGGGCATAAAGAGACAGAGAGTGCTTCATACCTTCATGTAAACGCTATATACTCTCATGCATACCTGGCCGTTAAAGCTTTTACATAAAGCTGTCGTGAATCATTCCACTTGAACCAAGTCTTTTTGGCTTTTCAGCAGGAATGTAAAACGTTTAAACGAACACAGCTTTTACAGTTTTTACATGACGTGTTCCTGAATGTCTGGCTGCCACTAAGAGAGCTCAACAGTGTTTCCTTAACCTTTTGTCCTTGTGGTATGCGGGCAGCGCCGATCGCTCTTAGCTGTTTGGCAGGTCTTATGATGGCCCATAACAACTGAGGGTTACATCTTGTGTTAAACCCAGGGGCCATGACCCAGCCTCACGTCGTGGTGTAATGTTTACATCCTGGGGTATTTCTCTCCAGCCTAACTGATCGTCTATCCCCTTGGGGTTATTTTTTTCCCCCCTTCACACTCATAAAAAGCTCTGTGTGTCCGTTACTTTAAGTACAAAGCCTGGAGGGCACTGAAAGGACATGCTTGATATGTCTCACACTGACACTGGTCTGGATAAAACTACAGCCAGTGGTCTTATGAATCCGCTAGAGCAGAAATTCCATATAGATATTTCAGTACTACAGCCAAATGTGAGAAATAAAACAAGGAGGTTTGTAAAGAAAAGAAAACACCATGTGAAAATGCAATCATGATATTAACCTCTGAATTGAAATCTTATGGTATTTTTCCCAGCCTACCAGAATCATGTAGCACACTTTGATTAATATAAAATCAGGTAATTGCAAATCCAATGATGAAGGGAGTGTTTACTCACACTTAAAGTTCATACAGGTGTGTTAACCTGCATAAACCCAAGACTAATCCAAACAGTCAATAAAGGTTGCTTTTTGAAATGTAGTAAATAAGGCCTGCGGTTTCTGCCCGTGTAGGAAGGGCTTTTTCTCATTTTTTTAACGCAGGCACAGTTTGAAAAGTTTCACGATCTTATCATTTCACTCAAAGTTCAGGGTGAAGCAGCAGGAAAACATCAAGTAAACACGCAGTCAGCCATTAACTTACAAAAGTGCTTGTGCAGCAATGGCATAAATATTTCTCTGCTGTTTTGTAAAGAAGGATGAATTTAACCTCCTCGTGATGCCAGACGACTTGCTCTGCCAGTTTTGTGTGGAATCAGGATATAGCTACATTTTTTCCCAGGCTTTTAATTGAATCAGTGAAGTATGGATGGGTGGGACCCACGTCCAGTCTGTGGTTGCTGAGACGTCTGCATGTAATAGACCTTTACCGACAGCTTTGCAGGGTCTCCACTGGTTGATTGTATTGATTCTTCCAGCTCACCAATGACACAATAAGAAGTGTTACTGACCCATATCAAAACAGGCCAGAGCTATACTAACCTATATCAAGGGGCATTTTCCTTGTAGAGAGAAAAAGATTGAGTTGATGGAAAGCTTCACTGTTTTAAACAACCAATAGACAAATTCAATATGTATTATTACCCTGATTATTGTTGGTGTTATTATTATTCCCATCACATTTTTCCCAACAGCTCTTGTGTGTTTTAAATGCATTTCAAAAAACTGTGTGTAGTTTCTGTTGATGTTGCTTGCATGGGGGAGTTTGCTTAGGTATCACAGGCTGGGAGAATGCTTCTTTTCCTCGATTTTCTCTACTTTTCTCTTTGCCTCCTGAAGGACTGAAGAAAGTTCGTAATCCGGATCGAATGTACAGATCAGCAGTGTGTTATGCTGGCCATGGTCCACCTAAGAATATCAGTGATGACACAGAGACGAACAGTAAGAGTCAGTTATTAATACTGCATTGCTGCTGCAAGAGGCCACTAGCTGGCCAATCTATTATTCATCCATCAATTCATTTATTTACTTCTTGATTTCATCCGTCCCCATGCCCCCTCCCTCTTTTATTCTTCTCCAACACAACACCACCTCCGGCTGTTCTGTTGATTGAAGTGTCTGCTTTACAGGATCACGCTGTCAATAGTTGAAGTGTTGTCGTTAACTAAGAGTGATTTCAGGTTGAGGCCAGGGGATCAGGACCTGAGCAGACCCTCAGAGAGAAAGCTTACGCTTTGATCCATCAATTATGACCCAGGACTTGCTTTTTCTTTGCTTTTCTTAAACCTGTATTTGATGGAGGGGTATCAAGTCAGGTTAACGGTATGTTGTAAAAATGCTGGAAAAATAAATAGTGTATGACCAAATATAAAAGAAATAGCATCCTATATATTTTTCCTTTATGGGTTAATATTCGTCTCTGTCTCCCTCTCATTTCATTTGCACTCGATCAGAACTCTAGATCAGACATCATAGAGGAGGTTTTTATGACTTGTAAAAGCCAGCTTCTGTAGGGATTGGTTCAGTGCGCTTACAAGTCTGTGCACAAGCGCTATTTTCTGTCATGACCAAAACAAGTCAATCAGAAATATAGGCCAAAGTGTTGACTTTATTTGTGGTGATTTTCCCTTCATTCCTCTTTAGAGAACATTGCCTGAATTTTAGCCTCTGTCTTTTTCCATTGAAAAAAACGGTCCCCTCTAAAGCAGATTGTTCCTCTGCAAAAAGGAGTGCCTTCATTGTTAATGAATACACCAGTCTCTTCACTGCTGGGAGACTCTGTTGATCTAGGCTAGAGACTGGGTAATTAAGTGTGCTCATGTATTGTCATTTCTAAATAGTAAGTCTGAAATCACCCCCAACCCCTTGTTAGACTCTTCACTCGATATGTGTCACTGGAAGAGCTTTGCTGCACCAGATCTTTTTGGTATTTTTAACAGAGAATGTTTTGAAAGATTTAATGCCAAGGGAGTGCCAGTGCAGATCTATGAAACAGTGATGCAGACTGTAACGGGAACATTTTTGATAGACTTTTGCGTTACCCTTTCATGTGTGACAACTGTGACTGACAATACGTTTTGCCAGTGTTGCTGTTTTCCCTCATGTTATTGCATGGTATTACAGTATCCTGTTCCCATGTCAGACACCCCGTTTAATGTGTTCAGCCTGGAGGGTTTTCTGCCTACCAGGACACTCTGTAGCAGAATACAAGAGCTCAAACAAGCAGGTAAACCATTGATCTGAGTAATCGTCTGAGTAATTGTGGGAGTAGTTATGATACAGAAAGAAGGGTTTTGTTTGTGTGCATGTGTAAGCTAGAGGGAAAAAACAGAAGGAGAACAAGAGCAAGAGAGAGGGAGTGAGAGTGAGAGAGAGACCTCACCTCTGCTCTCCTTGAGATGGGATTTTTATGGATGGGTGAGCGTGGTGAGGGCTGAGAACACATAAAGAGTCATTTTCAGTTTGTTGCAGGCAGTTAACCATGTGTACATGTTTGTTGAACTTTCAGTAATAGGCGCAGGCTTTTTTTTGAGCTGTTTGACTTTTTGACAGTCTTTGCTTATTATGCTACATTATAGTATACTATTAACTACACAGAGACAAAGTGTGTCCAGCATATGGCCATTGAGGTAATGTAAACAGTGTAAATGTAAATAGTGAAAGCTGCAATACTGCACATGTTGCATCTTGTAGCACAACGGCATAAGAAAATGTTCCCAGTGAGATTCAGTCCTATTCAGATCTCTCGCTGGCATGCAGATGCTTTCTCCCTTTCCCAGCGGGGAAAAAAAACCTTTAGCATTTTTTACAACAGCTGTTGTGTGCATTCCCGGTCAAACAACCATCCTTGATTCTTTCACTAGACTCCGTATAATGTTCTCTTTGCTTTAGGTTTATAGTACCATAGCTGTGCTATAGCGAAGTTCACCAGTTCACTTTTTTTGCTCGTGGGCAGTTTGTAATTTCACTAGATGTAAGAGTGTTATCGAACAGGCTATGGGCCAAATGATAAAGATAATTGGTTTCCCCGTCCTACACTAAAACATAGCTATTTTAAGTCTGCGTCTACATACTCCTCTCTGTGTTCCCATCAAGAGCCATCAGGCTGTGGGGAGACCAGCCCCTGGACGATAGGCATTATTGTCGTTATTGCCAGGGAAATTTGACACTACTTAAATTGTCCTGTGTTGTTTTAAAGCTCAGCTCAGGATGTCCCACAAGTGCTTGGCTATAGACTCTCGTCTAATCAAGTGTTTGGTTCACTACTGGACAAGAGCAACCACTTTTTCTTTTAGGTACAGCCTAATCAGTGATATAGATTAAAGGTCTGCATGAATTAAATAGTGTTTTTGTAATATTTGGAAACATTTCAAGCCCGTTAAGATTAGAGATTTCAAATCAGTTTAATTAGTGAATTTAGATTTTCTGTGTGGAAATAAAAGAGAAACTTGAGAAAATCGTTTTTTTGTTGTGTGATATATTTAAAGCTGTATCAAGTTAATTAAAGATCAGCAGTCGATTAATTTTTTTTAGAAACAAGCCATTTTAGCTGTCAGAATTGTTAAATGAATGTGGAAATCACAGCGTTTGACCAAAAATAGTTTGCGCAAGGATTTGGGGGATTAGATGGATCACAGAAATGTGTACACATCTTTAGGCTACTGAAACCAATATCCCGTTACAGTAAATGCATTGGCCATAGACTCATGCAGGTTAAGCCCACTTTTTCTCTTTCCTCTTCATTTTTTTCACATCTCACAACTAGATTAATTGGTTTTAGTTTCCAGCGTGTTATCAGTTGACCATTTCCCCCTGGCTGCATAAGTTCATCTCTGCTTCACATTTGAACACACTTTGTCTGGATTTTCATCAAGCTAACATGTTCCCCGTTTCTACCGATGGTGTGAGCTGTAGGTCCACTCTGTCACCTTCTGTATGTCTGGTCATTATATCTACTGCATGAGACATACAACACATTATACATTTCTCTACGCATTTCATGAATTTTCTTACTGTCTGTGCATGCATTAACTGCATGTGTGCTCTAGTATTTGTCTGCATGCTACAGATAGAAAGCATATATATCTTATACTTTTCTTCCTTCCTGTCTATTTTAGCAGGCCTGTGCTTTTATGTTTTCATAGCCCATGGATATCTTACCTACAAACTGAAACATAATGCAGTTAATTTTTTATATTCCTTTAGAAGCAGTTGGAAAATTGGCTGCTTTAGGAAAAAAACATCACTGCTAGTTTCAAAAGATGCAACAAATGAAAGCACCACACATTAAATGGTGTTCAGGAAGTCTTGAGAAATGTCCCTTTACTTAATAAAAAGTCATAATAAATGCACGTATTTCTTCAAGGATGTTTAAGTGATCAAGATGTGACCATCATTGCAATTTTCATGTGGAAGTCTGCATCAAGGCAAAACCTCTTTGCATATGTTGTTTTTTGTTTTCAGTACAGCACTACTAATTTGTTTTTTGAATACAGCGCTTTGTAGTGGATAAAAAAGCACATTTTTGCCTCTGTTCGCTTGACATTTTGTCACCTCAGTTGATGAAATGTGTCTGAACTTATCTCATTTGCCTAACCACACTAATTTCTAAGCTAAAGTCTTTTTTCAATTTTTGGTCCAGCCCAGTGGATGGCTGTCAAACAACATAATGATAACAGACACTGCCATAGACCTAATTCAGTTTCAGAGCACTTCTTACTGCACAGAGACGAGGGCCAAATATTTATCCACAGGACTGTTTGTTCTTCTCTGATTCACCTCCCATGTGTTCTAGGTATAACTACAAAAGAACAGTTAGACTCCTCTTCACATCCATAAGCCATATTAGCCACTGAACTGTTGTGGAAAATGTTTGCATTCAAAGTTACTTTGGGTATGCACCACCAGCAGCGATTTGTTGAATGATCTATAGCCAAAACATTAGCTTGCTATTTCTCCACAATGTGGGCACAGATTAAAAAGAAAAACTGTCACTCCCAGTGCGCTCTGAGACAGAGACGGAAGAGAGAGGGTTTTGCGTTCAGGGCTCAGATATTGATTAAAGATTTGTTTTTGTCAGCCTTTCCAGTCTCATGACCCTCGCTCTCATCTCTAGGGTGGGGCTGGAGCAAGCTAGCATGACAGATACCCTTAAATTTGGCCCAAGTGTTTGCTTAGCAGCCAGGATCAGCGATAATCCAAACATCATCACAGAGAAATATATATATCTTTATACCCATTCGTCAAAGGGTGATGTAAATTATACAGCAGCATGCACAGACTGCCACTGTTCAGCTCATACATGGCCTGTGGTGGCAACATGAAAGCTGCAGACCTCTAGTCTCTATATTGAAAAGCATTCCTCTCCCCGTTTAGCCTTTTGTATGTGAGCTCACTCATCAAGACCTAGAATGTAATTGGCTCCAGTGTGCCAGCTCAGCTCAGCACATCCTCTCGTGTAACAAGCTCTGGTATCAGCCTGTCTTGCACTTTAGTGTTTTACAACCAAATAGTAGTTTTCTGTAGATCCTTCTCTTGGCTAATGTACAGGCAGTCATTAAGGCTGCTGTTTAAACTCCAAAATAAATATTAAACCTTACAGGGGTTCCATGGGAAAAGCAAAGAAGTAGAGTTGTTTATAGACTTTGATCAACTTCTGGTTAAGAAAAAAGAGCTACATTTACATTCTCAAAGCCACATTTTAGTGGGTAAGTTCCTGTTTATCCACTGATCAAATCAGGCAATTTGATTAAGAAGAGCTTGTCTATATTCTCTAAACCTGCTAGGCCCCCTCAGGGCTGTTTTTGTATCACACACAAACTACAGGATATATACAAGATATCCATTCCACATTCCGCAATGGACAGATTTTTAATTAGTAAACAATACTTTGTAGGAACGCTCACAGTTTCTCCTTTGCATCAGTGAAAATGCTCGGTGGAAGAAAGACATACTGTAGCTGAAATATTGTAAGTTCTGATAAATAGCAGGTGACAGAACAAAAAGAGTTTAGAGTTATTAGAGTGCTGTAAAAGGAAACCTCAGTAATGAAGAGTTCACTTTTGTGTGTTTAAGAGCCTTGTAAGAAATGTTTTTTAAAAGACCCCATTCAAGTTAGACAAGGACTCCCAGATTAGAGAAGGCCAAAACTGAGCATCTGAGGAAGTGCCACATCTAAAAAAACATGGTTTATTTAACAGCAAAAAGCACAGAACGCTGTTTGAAACATGACAGTAGTTAACCTGTTCGTCAAAGAAATGCAGTCATTCAAAACCCAGAGACAATAGCCCTATATATAATCTGATGTTTTGGTACTGTAAGGTCTCTGGCGTTTTTGTACCTGGTGTTAATAATAGCCTCCATAGTAAATGCCTAGTTTCTCTCCAGTTTATATTAAAATGGAAGGAAAAAAAAGATTATCGCCGGTCCACTGAATGAATGATGTTAATGTCAAATATTAAATAAAAGCAGCAGAATTTCTTTGTGTTTTCTGTCTGGCTTAATTTGGACATTATGAAGATTTAGTATTAAAGTTAATAAAGCTTAACCTATATCTTTTCTCATAGATCAGTTAGTACTACTGTTAAAGGTTTAGTTGCAAATCCTTTGCTGTCAATGAATAACTGAAATCCACGATCTGTAGACATAAACAGATACTTGGCAAATTCCCTGGAGATGCTCTGCCAGGTCTGTATTGCAGCCATACTAATTTCTTGCTTGTTTTGGGGACATTTTGCCTTCAGTCTGGTCTTCAGCAAGTGTAACACATGCTCACTTGGATTGAGGTCAGCTGACTGAATCGGCCAGTCAGAAACATTACGCTGACTGAAAAATAGTGAAAGTCAGCAGTTAAAGCCCACAGAGTGTGTCTCATTCAAATGCATTGTCCCGGGGAAACTGTTCTAAATGCACTGCATGTATGATATATTGATTTAAAATTAAATACAGAGGATTGAAAGTATACTTTTTTCAGTATAAAATTAAGATTTGTTAACACCAAAATAAAAATGGCGAAATGCTTTTAACATTCAGAATGTTTACATGTAGCACATTAGTAATCTAATCATTCTCCAGTTTGGTGGTAACCTGATTTCAGAGGCATCCTTGTAAGGTTAAGGGATTAGGAGAGATCCAGTTAACACCTTGTTAGTCTTGCAGGGTTTACATAGGTTGCTTTGACGCTTGGGGGGTTGTTAGCTGACAAATACAAGACTGGCATTTTCAAAGTAGAAAGCAGTTATGTTGCAGTTGTGTCACCCTTTTCATGTGCGCGGCATACTGAGCCGAGATGCTTTTTGCATAATTCAGTGGTCTCTGGCAAAGTTGTAGAACCAAAGGTGCTTTGCTCGAAAACACGTTGTGCAATGACCGGTGTGATTTTAAGGTTATGAAATTATTAAAACCAAGTGGGAGATTTTATTACATCTGTCAAGGTCCTCAATGCTGTTCTCATCCAAAATATTTCAGCCTGCTGGCAGGTTGAGCAGACATATCCTCTTACAGTAGATTTCTATCACAACTCTCTCGGTGAGGAAATCCTCGACATACTTGAGCCTGGTGTTGATGGTGTCATACGAGGGTGTGCCAGAGGGGAGCATTAACTCCCGAATAATCTGAGGAGAGACGGACTCTTCGTATGTACGGATGTGAGCTTTAAACAGCAAATCTTTTAGGAAGGGCGATGGTTAAGACTTTCTACTGACCTGTGAGGTATCAGAGTGTGGATTTAATGTGTTTTTTTTAAATCTGTTTCTTGCTCACATTTGAAGTTGTTGCTCCGAGAACGAGTATCCACATAAAACAGCTTCTTTTCATCTTTTGTCTCTGCCTCTGATCATTCACTTGCAGCATGTTATCTAGTTTTGACAGTGAAACTACTCTGGTGGTACCTAGGAGCAGATGCTGTGTGCGATTCTTAATTGGGTGAAAAAAATCATTACAGATACCTGTGACGCTCACATAAAACAGGGTCTACATGAGGCTACATGTAAAATAATAGGTACAGACGGATATAGCGGATACCACAGATATGCTTGCATTCCTTTGGGAGCGATGACGTTCCACCTTATGGATTATGGTATTCTTGGGATCCATCTCTATGGATCAGCTGAGTTGAATTTTCTCTTTGGATGTTTCTGGGCAGTTGCACTGCACTCTTTCAGAGATATACAGCAAGCAGGCTGCAGACACTTTTGGTATAGTCTCATAATGAAGTGCACTACTGGATTATTTGTATTGGCTTTATAGTGGTGTTTTGCTTTGGTTGAACTTTTTCTCTATTTGTCTGATATCAGCTACCCCAGGGATCCATAGTCAGCACTCATATTCAGGCTTTTTTTTCCGGTCTCCCCCTTTACTTGCCCATTACGCCTAACCTACAGTTATATAAATGTGAAAGAATGCAGCTCAGTCTGTGATGTTTGCTTCTTGTTCTTCTATATTTTCAGACTATATTGCATTACGGATAAATGCTGTATTTTGCATTACATTTAGTGAATGTATTTACATTTAATTTGAACTCATAAGCACTGAATAACAGATTTATTTGCACATGCTGGGACATTACCTGGATTAAACAGCTCAACATCCAAGATTTACAGTGTAACAGACTTTAAATCCATTAGAAAAAAAGAGAGAAGAAGCTTAAAGTCTATATGAATAGAGGACAGGAATAATGCAAACTTTACTGGCAGCTACAGATACTAGACACTTCTTATTTTGCCCTTTCTTGATTGTAGACTATTCTCTCAGCCTTATACAAATCCCCATCCACACAAATGAACTGTTCCCTTTTCCCACATAGACTGTTCTGATTTTGTTCCATCTAATTGTATATTATTGTTACTGATACAAATGGATACACTGACAATTTCTCCTGTTTTTGTTTAAACTTGTTATCACTTGTAATATCCGTGCTTAGAATATTCTTATTTTTATGTAATTTACAATTTCCAACATATAGCTGTTTATATTAGATTTCTTTATGATATTGTTAATTTAATCTGTTTTGTTTTTTTCGCTCCCTAAGCAAATATAATTTGTCCACGCTTAAGTTATCTGCATATTTAAGCAAGAAAACAGCGATGGAATGAAATGAACATTTGAATGCATCCATGCAAAAGGGTCTACTGTTTCCTAATTCTTGTGAACTGATTGTGAAAAGTAAATTGAACAACATACATTATGATGTAAGCATTGGGCCTGGTAATTGTAATTATTTCCCTGAGTAATATACCACATTATTTGTGCAGCACACAGATTCCTAAATCCCCACACACTATGAAATCACTCAAGGGTGTTTATTGTGTTTAAATAATGAATAGATACAGCCTTTACAAGTTGACACTGAAAAATTTCTGGTGAGCTCCCCCGATAGAATGCATTTCACAGTAAAATAATTTAGTCGACCACAAAATAAAATGTATGCAATACTCTATCCTTAGATTAATTTCCTAATTCAGTTGGGGATAGTTGTTTTACTGTCAGCGTTTTGCTGCTGAGAGACTTGCAGACTGATAAAGAGGGATATGAGCAAGTCAATAAGGTAGGCGAGCTTGTGCTAAATATTCTTTTTTATCATGCTCTTTTTGTAGATGAACATGGACATTTGAAAATATACCTGCCCAAGAAGCTGCTTGAATGTCTACCAAAATGCACGTCGCTGCCAAAGGAGAGACACCGGTGGAACACTAATGAGGTACGGACAGCATTGCTAATCATACCTCTTTCCACTAAATCCATCTCTCTTCAAAGATAGCCGTACATAAGACACTGTTCTCTCGGGCCCTTTTCAGACATATAAATCATATGAAATCTCTCTGAAATAACAACTGCTACCTGTGATGTTCACTTTTACACCAAAATACACTGAACAATGCTGGTATACGTTACATGCTTAAATATGACATATGAAGACAGTGAAAGTGTGATTTTTAAATGTACCTATTAGGGTTTATTTCTAGCTCTTGTGCTCCCACTTCACATTACACCTGTTTCAGCATGTATCATTACTTTGCAAGAATTTGTATTTGCATTAATAACTATATTTGAAATTTAAAGTCCATCTTCATCTTATATTGACACACAGTTTCCTGTGATATTTTTTTAGATGTACTATTGCCAACAAAGATAATTCACTGGTTTCTGTTGCAGCATGTCGTGCAGTGGATTTTCTTTTTATTTAACCTCACTTTTAAACTGAAACATGTCTCCGAGCCTGTAATTTGTGTTTACTAGAGATTTGGCAGCGCTCGTCGTGCATGAAAACCCTGTTTGTTAATGTCACTTGTAAGTTTTATTCACAAAACTTCACCCAGCGAGTTCAGCAAGCAGCGAACACGTAAATAGTGTTTTGCACTGGCAGAATGAAAGTGTTTCATGTTTGCATCACATTAGGTAAGGATGACATACCACATTGTACTTTTTTCCCATATAAATGTTTTGCTTTTTAAGATGTTAGAGATGGCCTTTGTTTTCCTTATCCTTTACCAAGAGATCAGACAGTTTTTGGTCATCATTTATTTATGGTGCTAGACATTAAAAAAAATATCATTTATACAGGAATTTGAAGTCTCTCTGGAAAGTAATCAGTGTTTACCACAAGACTTTTTTTCCAGATCCAGACCCATGTAGACACATCCCAAATTAAAAAAATAAAGCATGCTAAAATGTTGAAAACAATAATAAATGTAATTTTCAGCAATCTTTATGATCCATTATCCACAGCGTAATTGATTTGCTCTATGGCAGTATTTTAGAGCGCAGACCAACGTCTACACAAGTCCCTAGCAGGGACTCGTGTTGCTTCATTTGTCAGCCTGCTTTCTTTCTCAGGGGATACGTTGATGAATTTATCGCTTTCATTTTCACTATTGATACATGAAAAACTTTCTTCTTTACAGAGAATAACTGGTAGCAATTAGATTTAAATACACTCCATGACAAATCTTAAAACCAATATGCAAAAATCAACCATCCATGCTCTTGATTAACAAATTGTGACCACATAAATACAGTCATCTGCAATGATGAAAGTTAATTGACTGAAAAACAACCAGATGATAAGGTACCAGACAGGCCCGTTTCTTAGAAAAAGGATATTCAAAAAGACAATCTGTCAGTAACATACAATTAAATATTATTTCACAGTGACTTTGTGTAGTCAGTCTTTTCAGAAAACACTTATGAGGGTATTAAGATATCTTACGGCGCTGATTAATACAGTAAGACCAAAGCATCTATCCTTGTACTCATCACTTCCATACTCGTGACTTTTCTTACACCTCTCTTCCAGTCTTCATTAAGTTCTCTATCATATCTTTCTCAATAGCCCAGCTGTAGTTATAAAAAACGTACAATGTGTGTGTGTTTCTAATTGGCTGGTGTTGTAACTTGTTTGCCCTGTTTGACCTGCATTGTGCTGTAAGCATTCTAAATTAATTAACATGGCTTTGAAATTGATCTCAAAGTGTAAGTCTAAGCATTTGCTCATGAACGCTGTTGGCCACAATTGTTAGCATGTCTTGTCATTTATTACCAAATTAAATCATAACAGACATATTTGAGAGAAAAAGGACCATGTTGTGTTACTGGCCTGCATATTCCTCCGTGGATTCTTGGCAGGATGATAGAAAATTGTGGGGGGAAAAAAGAAATTAGCAAAAAAAGATGGTTCTCTTGGTGTTATGGTATGCATGCCAATAGTGTTTTCCAGGGCTGAAAAGAGCAAGGCAACCTTTCCTTAAATCAAGGACATTTCTTTATTGTGCAGACCATGCAAATCAGAGTGTTTGGACCTCACTGGTGGCAGACAGGCAGGAAGGGAGGGATCAGAGAGGCTCTTGTCGGTGCAATTGTGTGACTCTTAGTGAAAGTGACACCTCATCAATTCTGTGCATATTTTTGGCACCGGCTCAGCATGCTTAATGCACTAATTTCCCACATTTTATGTTTAAGGAATATGAGCAGTTTGGTAGCTTGGCTTCTAATGTTCATTTGAGCCATTATTGTGCAACGTACCCCACAGTTATTTTTCTTTCATAGCGCTCTTTAGGCTGGAAAGTTTGGCCTCTTGTGGGAAAACTACAGCTATAGTGGGTTATAGCTATAGCCCACTATAGCTGTAGTTTAACATGGATGGATAACTTGGATGTGTATGTCATTTTTAAGCAAAAAACCTTCTTGTTCCTTGACTTTTAGGGTTCTTGTTTTATGCTATAATTACATGGATAAGTTTAGATAGTTGAAAATGGACAAAACAAGATATTTAAATTCATTTAAATGCACTAATAAATAAACATCCTAGTTTTGGGATTTTAGTCTGTTGTTAGGTGTTTATGAGTATATATTATAATTATAATATAATATATATAATGCTTAAATCAAGTTTTGTGGTATAATTTAAATGTTATTATTGTGAAACTATGGGTGTTCCCATGATATGGGATATGATATAATGCTGTAGGTGCTTTAGGTGTAAATGCTACAAATAGGTCATTTTGACCCATTGATGTTCGGTTCTTTGACAACATGGTGATGTTATAATATCTGCTATAGATAAGAACCTGCAGGGAACTTAGCTGCACCTGTGTGCCAATTTCAGTTGTTCAGCTCCTGATTGTTTCGAGTTTGCAAACAAACGATTAGAGATTTTTATGTAAGCTAATAAAATGTGTGCAAAGATTCATCTGTTTCCAGATTTTTAGGGTTTTTGTTGTTTTATCATAGAATTACATGGACAACTTTGGATTGTTTTGTCCACTGTCTAAATAATGAGATTAAAGAAATGTGGATTTTTTGTTCTGCTTTTATAACAACACAGAACATTAATTTGATATAAATCATGTAATTTGCTATTAAATCACATCAGCTGTAATTTGCATAACATAATTTATTTAGCATTTTGTAGTACATTAATCGTGTCTCTTATTTATGCACATCCAAACATCTGGTGAACCTCTGATTTTGATTTATTTCCATTCCTAACATGTCTTAATAACTACTTATAAGTTGCACCTAACATAAAAAGGAATTTTTATAAAGAAATTGGTTGCTTATCCTTCTTGCAGCCCACATCTCATTAGAGTCATATGTTTTGCTGTTGTTTAAGTCTAGGATTGTTCTGTTTCACTCTGTTTCAGAAGCTCACTTCACACATCTCTTTTCTTTTTTTTTTGTGAAAGTGAATGAGGATACAACTTGCTGGTTGAAAACTTTAATCTGAAAAGAGAATGAGTCGGGGCTGTGGTGTTGCCAGTGAGGTGAAGTGAAGCTAATGTAGAACTATTCATTTCTATCATTCTCATGATTCCCTTGTGTATTTTCATGAGAAGAAGGTGTGCAGGAATTCATTTCAAGCATTTACTGGAAAATTAGATAAACCAATCGAATCAAAATTCAAGGCAGAGGATGGAAGTTTAGAAGGTTGAATGGTACCCTTGTCAGTAAATCACGAGTAGCGTGCAAGGTACAGATATGCTATCAGCCTTTAAATTATCAATGGGAAAGAAGTACCTGGCTGCTCAAGAGAAAAACATGTTTTTACTGAAAGAAATGGAAAAGGAGGTTGTGATTGAAGTAACACTTTCTTGTGTTGCAATAATCAGTGACATTTCTGTGATTTCTCATCTGTCAAAAATGATTCAAGATCTTAGCACACTTTATAGTGAGCAAGTTGCAAAAGAAAACAGAAAGACTCCCAATGAGTCTATACTTACTTTATTTGAGCAACTGCTTTTTGAGGCTCTCGGGTTAGACAGAGGAGCGAATCTTCATAGAATTCATCTCAGGTCTACAGCCAGCTGCTATTGTCTGGTTTGCTGCTCTGGCACAATGACCCCTATTTTGCTAGACATTTCTGTTGAGATTAGAATCTTTTTAAAGAAGGACATCTTCCACAGGAAGGGCTTTAGGCTTATATCCTTTTCAAGATCAAACAGAGTGAGCCTGATGTTTGGTTATGCCGGCATGGAGGTTTCAGTACTTGAGTTGTGTTGGAGAATTGCTATTTTACCAGGGCTATTTCCCAGATGGACTTTTTGGGGGTTTTTTTAGGTTCACTTTAGACTTCTGAATCAGGCTGTATATCATTATAGGATTCAAAGCAAGTGTCCATTGGGGAGCTACCAGTAAAAGAAAGGAGCTGATTTTATTTAGGATTGACTTTTCTGCTATACTGTTGGACTTTTTGGTCTAAATGGCAACATTTATGATGTGCTATTGGAGTCTTAAAGACAAGAGTGAGTAATATTTTCTACACCAAAACACGTTGGATTAGATCTCTCAGTGTTAGCCTCCTTGGAGAGATTCTGACTTTTAATAAGTAGTTCAAGTGTGACATTATGAAGCATTGATAAACAGAATAAATTTGACAATTGTAGAGAGAGTGACTATATTCCTTGTCACTCCACGTTGAAAAGACGAGGCAGAGGAGTACGGCATGAAGACTTGGTTGAGGGAGGACACTGGGCCTAAGCTGGTGTGACACCCTTAGCCTTTAATGAACGGCACAACGCTCTGAGTACTATGAGCTTCCTTTCAGCTTAGAGGGGACTGCTTCTGAACTGGTGCTGAACCAAAACAGACAAGAGAGCATCAGCTCAGGCCTCCACCGGCCTGCTACACATTTAATGCCCCTGTCGTCAGGAATAATCCTCTCTGCCTCACGCCGCTGCCAGCAGCAACGCAGCGTGGTGCCTACATGCAATATGCCACCGCTCAGGACAGAGCAGGAGAACCAGTAGAAACACTTAGTGGACTCACCGGGCAGCGGGCGTAGCAAGCAGGGAAACAGTGATCACAAACCACAATAAATGAAATTAACTGCGATATCAGATACACTGTCAGTAACACTATAAGATAGGTACAATAATGACAAGCACAATTGGATGCAGTGTGGTGTAATCACTCACTCCTTATCTCCGACTAAAACATAATTTCTGTTAACCCACTCCCTGCCACTGTGGTATCTTGGAACCTGCTGTTTTGATTTTACACAACAATGCCCTTGCTTGAATACAATTACAGAGGGGAAATGAATCATTCTTTATGAATTCATTTGTTCTTTGAGAACTGTAATGATTCTTTTTCAGTGCTTTTTAAAAATATTTTCATTTAAAATATGAAAGGATAGCACAGCGATAGCTCTAAATCTCACAGATGCATTATTGTTATCTTTTCCAGCGAAAGGGTCATTTTAGCTTTTAAAACCCTCCATAATTTCATGCTTGTTTCCCTAGTCGGTTGGAAATAAATACCACAACCACCCAGCTTTGTGGCTTTCTCACTCCAACGTTATGCCCTAAAACGAAATTAATTTCAGGAAGTTTAGTTTGTGTGGGCTGGTGTCAGGTTCATGACCAAAACAAAAGTTTTGGCTTCACTTGCTGTGCTATGTGCAGGCGTGTCAACTTTTTGCAGTTTTTGCGTGCATTTATTGTTCAGTCTTACCACACTCACATCAACAAATGGTCAAAAAAAATGAATGTTGCTCATGCATTTTTATTAATGTAAGTCCTTTGGGCCACCTTCTTCTCTGACTGTGCTGTGTTCCAGCATGCAGCAGGGTTTCCTCCAGGAAATTGGTTAGCGCAGGTGGTAAGTGCTGTCCCCATCTAATCGCACCCGTAGGTGATGCAAGTCCAGCTGGTCAATAAAAACTTTAAACTAAGCAGCAAAGTGCTGTGCAGATTATTTATTACAAAGGAAATGTATGGTGCTGAGCTGAATCAAACAGCTCTTGAAGCGACTTGTTCTGTTATTAGTGTAGTTACTAGATGACAGCTGAAAACATTGTTTGCTTGATTTCCCTGCGTTTTTAATAAGAATGATTTAACGTTTTGTAAGAATAGATCAGTTTCTCCTGACATTAGTGAAGGCACTCTTTATTTTAGATGATATGAGATGCTTGATTTAACAAAAACACTACAGGGAAAAACACCATGTGTTTAACATTATTTTGTAGACATATTAAGCAGACAGACCTGAAGTTATAACTACTGTTTTCAATACTAGCTCAGCCAAACAAAACAAAATAAATTGAGATTTTACTACAAGCCTCAGATTTGAACTTAAAAAAACATGTTAAAAGGCTTGAGCATCCCTTTCAGAATATCCCAGCCTCTTTGAACGCTGTGTGAATGAAAGCTTTCTGTTATGAAATAGACTTATTTGTATTAGAGTGATCTGGTTAAGAGTTATTTCATTCTTCATTCCTGGTTCTGATACATTTCAACCATTACACAGACCTGACCTCGGCCGTCAGTGTTTTCTATGGCCGCTCACCTAATAGAACACAAGGTTACGCTTGATTAAATGTTTATTTTTATTTGAGCTCCTTGCCATGCAAGGCTTTCTCTGTGGAGAGTAATTAAAATGACTCCCACCAATTGCAAATGTTTACAGAAATGTTCATTAGCTTCTCTGGGGCAATCAGTGAAAATTAAAGGTCATGCTTTTCCATCTATCTGTTTGTTTGTTGTTGCCTTTCTTATCTTTGATTCTACTTTCTGGGTTAGATCCAATGTTATGTTTTGTTTTTTTTTCCCAGTGAGAGGTACCGATAACATGTCAGCGTGTCTAGGTGAGAATCTTTTTAAAGTAAGGTTCAAGTTTTATTTATATCAGCTCGTCATTGAACTACTCAGTTGAGGTTTAGATGGCCAAATGCCTCTGCAGTTTATTCCGGCTGCTCGGGGAGCACATTTATTTAGCCACTGTGCTGCAGTGTGTCAACTTTTCACTTTTCTTTTCAAAGGGTTTTTAATGGGAACACCCAGGATAATTTATGTCTGTGTGTGGCGTGGAATGATCCTATACTTTCATCTGCTGTAGTTTCCACTCAATTACAGTTTACTAAATAATATATTTTGCTGTGCTTTTTTCATCACATTTGGCTTGCGAAAGTAGACGACAGGAAGATAAGGAACTGGTGGAGTTTCTTTGGATGGCTGACTTCATAGTAACTTCCTGTGAGCTTGATAGCTTTACTGATTGCTAGTGTTGTAGCGTACTGTGAAGTGTCAATTGCGAGGCCACGATGTAGTGAGGCTGTTGTAATAGGAACCCACCAGTCAGGTCATCCAGGGGGTCCTGTATGCTACAGGAACCCTTTGCTTTTTCCTCTGGATGTGCACATCAAGGCAGGGGTCCTCAGTATCCTCTGAAGACAGGGGTATCCACTCAAAATTGCATGACCTCTATTGTAGCAGATACAGGTCACTCCACCTCCTGTGGGAAGCCTCTAAATTGAACCCAGCTTGTGTCTTCGATTTCTTTCTATTTCTCTCTTCCTCTGGTTTCCCTCCTTTACTCTTATCTTCTGTCTCTTTCCCTTTTCCCTCATGTGTTCACTGAGCTGCAAAGCTATTCAGGCATAGACAGAAAGATTTCTACCTTTCTCTCCGAATTGCTTGGTCAGGATTTTTCTGTGCAGAACCGTTTTGTAATGGAGTTTAACTTTATTTACTAGATAAAGGAAAATGAGTTCTGCATTTGATGTGCACATCTATGCTTCAATAAACTGTTATATTGTTCTATATACAGTAGATGTTCACCTACCTACCTGGCAGCCATGACTGGAATTGCATTGTATTATTATATTCAATATCATGATATTTTCTGTAATCTAAACATTTATTCTTGGAACTTTTTGAGTGTATGTTTTTGTTACTGAATCTGAATAATAAGCATAACTGAATAATACATTTTTCCACTGTGGCCGCAGGGTTATTGAACATGTCTATGCTCATCAGCAGATAAGGAGGTTGCCCATACTGTGAATGATTGGGAAGGTGATTCAGTGGAGTCTAAAAAGTTTTATTTACATAGACTGTAGGCAAGTATCTTGTCTTTTCTTTAGAATTTAGAAGCTGTAACCAATTAAAGGAACAATGTTTCGTTACATTTCTCAGATATATATTCAGAAAAAAGATATTGTATGAAAACAACATAATTTCCCTGATTTCAAATATCTCCAGCACCAATTAACTGATATGAAATTAACAACAAGCAGCTGCTTGCTATTTAAATTGGGGAGAAATAACAGGGATTTGGCCAAAATGGAAACAAAAAGAAAACCTAGACTCAAGTGGAGCTTGAAGAAAACGCTGCTGCTCACAAAGCGAGTACATCAGAGAAAACAAGTAATGAAAGGGACATTTGGTAACACATTGACAAGAGTAGATAAATAAGATGTATGGAAGGAGACGGCAAACAAAATTAATGCCAGCTTTACTCTTACCATTGGTACTCTGTGGAATACAAAAAATGTGGTTTAACATCCTTTGAGAAGTGTGTCAGGAGATTGCTGCATACAAGAAGGCCGCTGCTGCTAGTGTCCGCTATGAAATGACTGTGTTTTGAATAATGCATAGTGCTTCAGATAAAGTATTGTTCATGACCAGTGCAATATTGTTCAGTGTGTGTACTTGATGCTTTGGGACCACCGCCTGAACAATTAAGTACAATACATGCTGACATTAGAGTCTAAGAAAACAAGACCAAGACACGGTTTGATCTTTTTTGTATCGCAGGTTATAGAGAATAAGGTTTTCTACTTCAGCCTCAGACTATAAGACAATAACAATATGAGCAACTGAACAATAGACCAAACAACTCTTTTTTTCTGGACTTTGGCCGCTTTTTCATTCATTCATTTGTTTCATTTTTAGTCCAGTCCTCGTACCTAACCATGACAATAAGGTGGCAGTGGTGGTACATTTAAATAAGATACAACTGAAAACTGTACTTACCCAGACTGGCTGACTGGTTATTCAAGTAAAAGCTTCTCCACGAATTCATGCTCTCATAAAAACTAATGAGAGACATGCATATGTTTTCACATTCATTTCAGAATAATAGATGATTTTCACTCCCCTACTGTCTCTTTTCAAGTCGTATTTTTTTCTGTACTTACAAGCAACCTGATTAGTCAAACATCTCTTTACACATAGTGCTGCCAGAGCAGAAAGAAGCAGCTTTGCTCCAAAAGAGGCTCTTACTGTGATTAAAGTGGCACCTATAATTCTAGCATGTGTATGTAAACACTGACATCACACATTTAAGTTTGCTGAGATGTGTAAATCTACTCTGTATCAAACACACATTGTGCTCCCCGTGTGGATTGCTAGATCTACCATATGTTCTAACTGTGCATACTGTAAGTACAAGTGCGGATGATCATTCAAGTAAAGTTTGCTTTATTTAAACTAGGCCACACTTAGAATACTTTCTGTTTTGACACCACACAACCTAGTTTTTCTAGAGCTTTTAACATTTGATGTATAGTTCTGTGCAAAAGTCTTAAATCATCACTCATTTCTTTGTATTTCTTCCAAGAAGCAGCACTTTGTTGTAATTTTTCTAGTCTTGAGCAATCTTTTGAAGTTGTTTTCTTTGGACATTGGCTGCTTTTTCATCCATTCATTTGTTTCATTTTCAGTCCAGTCCTCAAACCTAACCATTTCCAGAAGAATCCTTTAAAAAAAATTAACACTTAACACTGACGTATGAATTATTCAAGCATAAAAATGGCACCATACTAAAGGAATGAGCCAGTGTTGTGTCTACACAGGCAAGCTGAATTTGTTGAATTAAAAAAAAGCCCATGCAAGCACAGTTTGGCAGGCATAAAATAGTATTTTTGCCCCAATAAGGTGATTCCCAAAGAGCTATTAGCTGAAAACTTGACATGTCTTGGCATAGTGTATACTGTATTCTTAAAAAAAAAACTGAGAAAGCTTACACTTCAGTTGATATACTGTTCGCTCGTCAGAAATGGTCTCAGTGGAAGGGTTTCTGTCAAGAAGCCTTTCTTAAGGAAGGGAAACTAGGAGAAAAGGCTGAGGTGTCAAATTACACAAGAACTGGCCTTAAAATCAGTGGTAGAAGGTCATATCATATTGTTGCCAGGTGTACTGAAGAGGCTAGGAGAGAGGTCCGACAGTGAGTGTCTATAGCCGTCTGTAAAACATGGTGGAGGCTCTGTCATGGTTTGTGTCTGTACTTCCAACAGCAGTGTAATCTTGTGAGAATTGATGGGATTGGGAGTGCAGAAAAGTCAGATTTCGAACCATAATACAATACCATCTGATTGGCAACAGCTTAATTTTTCAGCATGACAATGGTCCCAAACACACTCTTGAAACCGTACCAGGGTAGAAAAGCACACAGTGGAATATATCAGTCATGGCTTTGCCTCCCCCCAACAGCAGTGTGAGATCATCTTGACAGAGAATGGAACAAAAGGCAGTCAACATCCAAAGAAGAGCTTTCAATATTCTTCAAGAAGCCTGGAGAACTATTCCTTAAGACTACTTGAAGAGAATAAAACTTGCCTCACAGAGTTCAGGCTCTGTTAAAGATTAAAGGTGGTCCTATCAAGTACTGACTTTCAAGTTAGTTAGAAATGTACAACCACTATTTTTGCCTCACTTACTTCCTTTTATATTTACATGTTTTAATAAATTTTCACACCTATTTCTCATTTTCCTAGTTCAGACACCTCATTTTATCACAAACTATAGGAGCCAATTGTTAAAATGCAGACTTAACCAGACGTTGTTTTATAACTCAGTCATGCTTTGATAGAGCATCAATCTACTGAAACATCGTCTGCAAAAACAATTCAAATCAAATATTATTCAAATTAATGGTAGTTATGCATAATATTATTATTGAACTGAACCAGACTTTCTGAGTGTGTTTGCTATACAACTCCATAAATTCATGAGCAAGTTCTTGAGATGACCTCTCACCAGTTCTGCAAAAGTTTTTCAAGGCTTAATTATATAATTAATATAGCTAATTACTAAACTTATCTAGATACTATATTTATTTCAGTTTTATAATATTCTTGGTATTTTATACATCTTTTATTGTGACAGCACTGTTTATACATTTTAAGCTCACCAGAATCTCTCTGATGGAGCACATTCGTCTGAACAAACACTAACTCCTTGTGGAAATCTCCAGTAAAATTGTGCCTTTGCTGGGCTGAGGTTTAGTTGAGCTCGCATTTGGAAGGCTTGCCCTTTCAGTTATATTTTTGTTGTCCATTTTTAGATGTTCTAAGTTGTTTCGTAACGCTTCATGTAGCGCAGTATTTGTTCAGCTCTATTGCTTGTCCCATTTTGTATTTCACCAAGGTTAAACAACAGTGCTGGCCGGCAGAAGCACACCATGTATCTTTTTATTTTCGTTGAGAGAGTGAACGCAGAGAGAGAGGCTACTTCAGCTATTCCTCAGAGGAAAGAGGATCTTTTTTTAGAGTATCAAAGGAGCACATCATTTCCACACAACAAAATGTAACATGTTCAGATGGAACTGAGGTCGGAAGATACTTCATCTGGCACCGGAACGAGGAGGCTGCCCTGACTCAGAGTGTATGTTTCACAGACGTTCTCCAGGAAATCCCTTTGATTGTTCTTTGGACTCAGTAGGAGGCCGGGTGTTTGGGTAATCAGTAGAAGGCCACATGGGTTCTTCCGATTCATGGCATCCTTCCGGCTTACCCTGCTCACTTTTTGGTCCATCTCTTTCTATCTCCGTCTCTCTCTTGCTGTCTCTCTTGTTGTGTGTTGGTCTTTGATCTCTAAAGGTCCTTGAGAATAAGGAGCCAGCAACAACAGCAGGATGGGATTCTCTGTGGGCCGGTTTGGATCCAAGCCCATCATGCCCTTTTCTATCTGATGGACAGCTCCAGGCATGACTATGCCTCTATACCCTACTACAATAGTCCTTCATCTGATTAAACCCTTGCTCATTGTCAAAGGAGAACTAGAACTAGGGCTATCATTAACTTTGTTTGTAAGCAGCAGGGACGACTTTAAAATGTAAGCATGTATAAATCATTATATGTCTTAATAATTATTATTTTTTGCTTAAACAGAAGGGGTGTTACGCTGATGCTTGCAGTTCTGAAGAAACCTGTTTAATGGCACTAGACATTGTCTATCTAAATTTTTATTTTTAGATCTCCTATTGCATGTGAGGCATTTATAGAATTAACAGACAAGAAATCTGAGCATTTGGCAGGCTGACATGACTGTGAATAGACAGCTGCTATTTGCTCCTGTCTAAAATCTGGCTATTTCATCCAAAGGCCATGTTGACTAACTTTGCAAATGTTTATGAGTCCAGTCTCAGATCTTAATATGAGAGTGCTGTCAAATCACATTTATCCTATTTTAAATGAATATACTGGACTGAACAACATATTGATATTTTATGGCACAATTCTCTTATACTAAAGTGAACTAAAAAATAAACAAATTTAATACAAATAGTCATCAAGCATGTCTGCAGACCTGAAAATACAATAAATAACTGTTTTCTGAGTCTTGGGAGTATAAGGCTCTACTTTATTTTCACTGCTACTGTTGAAATATATCTTACTTTGTATCATTATTCCTACACAGGTCACCCTGACCTTTTGGATTATATATTTGTATTTCAGTGACTCACAATAGTAAAGGTTATTCCCTATAAGTTCATTGTTTTTTTCTTATCAAAGCTGCCCATTCAGGCACCTTGTAGAATCCTGGTCCAGTAGGATTCAGACGTTTTTCGTTGGAAGTCCTTGAGCCCTTTTGTTCCTCTGGGCAGTATGTGAAGTCCCTTTTCTCTTTGAGATGTTTACACATCAATAAAACTGTCTGAATTTGAAAAATAAAGCTGACAAGGACATAATGATCTGTCCCACAGGTCCCAGATCCAGGACTGAGCAAGTTCTCAGAAACCTTCTTAGCACAAATAAAGTTGCAGAATAAGGAAACTCTCAGTGGGTTTTTGTGATAGATCATTTATTCTCTTTTTTTCCAATGGTCCATTTTGTAAAGTCATACGTAGGACACAAGTGAAAGAATCAACTTTGTGTGCTTGCTCTGTGTGTGTGTGTGTGTGTATGTGTGTATATATATACATATAAAGCAGTTTTCCAGTGAAGAATGAATTAAACTAAACTTTGAGGAAAGTGTACACTGAAGTGATGAGTGACAGCAAAGTGAGGTGTTTATTTTATTTTATTATCTTTCTTTTGATTGAATTCAATTCTCCTGCATTGTTCTATATTCTGTGAATGAGCTGTATTTGAAAAATATATCTGTCAGAGAAAGCTTATGGAATTGCAGCAGAGGAGTTGATTGTGAGCTTCTCTGTCACAGGCTCTGTGGTGAAACGTTGCAGTATATGGTTTCCGCTGCTACTGGTGCTACAAAGAGCGGAAGGGGAACAACTTTAAACTGATCAGATACACCTTCCATTTAATGTAAAAGTCTTAATTAAAAACCTGTATAAATAATGATTTTTACCTAAAATATTTCCAGTGCTGTACTTGAAGCTACGCAGCATATTTAATCCCTCATATGTCAGAACTTATAAAGCACTGAACCTGAAACTTACTTGAATGAATGTACCTTACAGATAGCCAATGTGGCTAACACAGCACTCTTATTCTTGCTTAGCTGTGGCTTTTACGTACTTTGACCAGTGACAGAAGTGGGAGCTGTCTTTTTCATCTTTTCATTTTACAACACTGAATGTCTTGGCTTAATATTTAGATATCGAGGTCAGACTAGTTGTAGCTTTTTTATGATGATGTATACAGGGTCGTTGTTTGACTCTACCATACTGGTTAGTGTTGATTGTTTTGGTGAAAGACAGCAGCGTTTGCTTTCCAGCTTGAGCCTAAAAGGTTGAGGTGTCAACACAGTGTATAGCTAGAGTCCATAATAACCTGTCCCCCTCCCCTATCCTTGCTTCCACTCCCCTAGCCTGTCCTTTAGCAGAACCTTGAGGCACCATTGAAATTCTGCACTGCCTTTTGAAATCTCTGTTGATGAGGCAACATAGACCCACAGTGGCTCTACTGTTCTCCCACTGCAGGGTATTTTTCAAAGTCATGTTTATATACTATAACTAGAAAGGAGAGAAAGTGCTTTGATGGTATGTAACAATGAAAATGCTTAGAAATCTCCCCTGGACTGGAGGCATGGACGCTTCCGTTGGGCTGTGCTTCCCGCATGACATGTGCACTTTCTCAATAGGGCATGCTGGCAACTGTATTTCATGCAGTGACTCTTGGGTCATATTATGTGTATCCAATTGTGCGTGGCACACTGAAAAAATGTTAATTGCAAATTCAGAATGCTACAGTGAGCTAATATATGTCTGAGCAGTCCTGTCTTGTGCGTAGTATATAATTATATGTAATGGCAGAATGATGTAGCTTCTCAGTCTTGGAGGAATTCCATTGTCTGAGTTTTGAAAAAATTTACTAGCAGTATTTTTGTGAGATGTATTTTTCCCACAAAGTGATTTTCTTGAATCTGGGAGAGAATTTTTTTTTCTCTTCTGCTTGACTGAGGAGTGATTTATGTTTATATTTGTTTTCTTGTGAAATTTCAAGTGCTTTATACATATCTCAGATTCTGTCAGATGAAAAAGGAATCTTCAAATGCAAATCTGATTGTGTCTTAAGTCTGCACTTTGCTGCTTTGCAGCTTATCTTTGAGAGATGATTGTACTTTACTATAAAGTCAGCTGCATACACATCTTCATTAAATGCGGGTTGATAAACCATGAATTCCTTCAACCACAGTTTTTTCACATTTATTCTTCTTTGCCCGCAAAATACAACAAAAACACCCAAAAGTAATCCCGAGTATTTATCAACCAAAAACAGTGTTATCACATGACTCTGATGTCTGATGGTGTCTCTGTGTCTCTGGCGACCTTTAAAAAGACAATCTACTGTATTGAGTTTCCAAGTATCGTGTATAGTATGTGTAATTGATCATTAGAGGATGAGATATGTTCCAGTAAGACATCCCACAATGTGTTTGTGTGTGGGTTTGTGTGCATCCATCTGTGTGTGTTAAACTGTGCCTCTATTGCCATTCATGTAGTGTTGGGGTTAGGTCAATATTATATTAGCACCGCCATTGCATTTTCCACAGCCCCATGAATAATGTAAAAGTTAGATATCCCTTCATACAAATACAGCCCATTATCGCTCTGTATCCTTGGTAGACGTAAGACGTTTCATAGTTTCTTCCTACAGATTTGATTAACCTTATTGCGTGGCATCAGCATATGGTGGCCTAAAGTTGAGATAGACCCCTTTCAGTGGAGAAAGAGACCTTACTGTGACCTTGTTGGAAACAATCAATGGCCTTTATCTCCCCCAATGCATAATAAATCCTACCAAAGGGATGGTCCACACATCCCTGTAATGTATTGACCTACACCACCAACATTTATCAACCAGACTTGCTGGCTAAATAATTTAGCTTTTGAGCTTAGACTGTACTTAGTGGCGCCTAGAACAAGTTTGGCCTGCCAAGTTAGATTGATGTTTTCCACATAAAGTAAATAAATGGAGGAATGGAACTTTATTAATCCTATCAAGCAGAGAAACTGCAGTCCAACTTTTCATATCTTCTTGCTACACAGAAAATACAAAAACAGCATTCACAGGCAGGACCTGTTTTATTGAAAAGTTCAAACTGCAAGGTCAGCACCTGGGCATGTTTGTGATTCCACTAGCTCACCTCACGGACACTACCGCTAATAAAACACCTACGCTAGTGTTTGGAAAAGTCAAACTACTTTGTGCCCAGAATGTAACCTTTCATCTTCTTCTGATTAGCCATTTTATCTCAAACTTCTTTCCTTTGAAAAACACAATATATTCCAGTCTACTCGAAGACAAACGAAACCTGACCCATGGCAGTATGTCTTTTATTAATTTTCTACACTGTACAATAATGTCGTGTTTACACAGTTTTTAACTGTCACATCAGGCCCTCAGGTCATACATCCTTGAATCAACATAACAGCTTAGCAGAGTAAACCTGCTTTCTTTTAGAGCATAAACTACCGCTCAAGGCAGGAAAACACCCCAAATCTCTTTTTTCTTGAATACACCCTCATGTTCTCTTTTAGTGCTTGGCAATTTTTTAGAAATATTGAATAGTTTTTGTTAAAATTAGTAAAGCTGGTGATGCAGGCATTTATTTGTCAAATCTTTCTGAATTATCATTAGACGTACAAGGGCATCGCGTTCTTAAAAAAACAATAAAACAAAGCTTTGAATTCTGAGTCGTTAGAGGAGAAGAGAAAATTCATATTCATATTTTTCAGTGTTATTTCTTTGCTTCTTTTCCCAAAATCCCCACTTTTCTGCTTTGCTCATGCTCCACTCCCTCCCCTTGAATATTTGCACTCTGTATTAATAAGAAATTGATGTTGCCGATGACTTTTAGTAAAGCAACCCCAGACTACCATACTCAGCATGAATACTAAACAAGAGAAAGGGACATGTTGAACCTTGATCCAAAACCTGCCTTTAACCAAATCATATTTCCCAAGATGAAAGAGGGAATTGTTCTGATAGGCTGATCAAAGCAGTGAATTTCAGTGTACTATAAAGGAACACCTGGAAACCTAATGAAGAATTCTGTTAGAGTAGTGAGGGCACTAGGCAATACATAATGCATTTGTACATAATGTTTATGTAAACATCTGCTTGGGGGTGTTCTTAACTTATTTGTTTGATTTATTTCATTTGCCCTGCTGCAGATGTGCCGATCCTAATGGCCAAGTCCAGAGACACGAAGACTTATTTCAACCAGTGCTTGGTAGAGTAAGCGTACTGCACTGGTTTGAATGTGGCTGTATTAGTGATGGTTGAGGGTGTTCAGGTGGACCCAGATTTCTTTCCATCCTCCTCTTTTTGAGATTGTTGGATTATTAAATACAGAATAGAACCCCCCCCCCCCCAGAAAAGAAAATCTGTTTAAATGTTGCTGGAAACACGAAAAGGAGAAACAGTCAAATGGTCAATGGTCACACTGAGATAGAGTAATTAGATACTGGGGCTTTGCTTTGTGGGGAATGTTTTGCTGTCATTGTTTGGGTATCCATGTTCCCTTAGAGGGAAGGGTCTCTTCAAATCAATACAAAGTACTTCCAGCATGTTTATCCTATAATGAAAACTTTCTTTTCTGATGGGAGCGGTCTCTTCCAGGATAACAGTGTGTGTTGTAGCCATGGACATTGTTAAACCAATTTGAGCACCTGTGGGAGATTTCTGCTCAACAAAATCTTAAAGAAGTTAATCAAATATCAATTAAATTAAATACTAGAATCAAAGACAAAAGAGAAGATCTAATGGTACATGGTGCTCACTTTATGTTGGTTTTTATCAAGGTTTAAAAGAATAAAATATTTGAATTTGAGTATTTGATTTTTGTCATACAGTGATGCGAGCAATACTGTTAGGAAAACATAATTTTCACAGGACTCTTTTGTGGAAATTCATACCAAAGTCAGACAATGCAACGTTCAGAGACGCAGTGAACTGCATCTCAGACTCTACAGCCCTCAGTGGGCATGTTAAATGTTAAAGTTCATGACAGTACAATTAGAAAAGGACTGAAAAAAGTGTGGCTTGTTTGGAAGGATTGCAAAAAGAAAAAAGAACTGGACAGTGTGGCTTAGCTTGCAAAGCCGCATCTAAAAAACATAAAAATTCTAGACCAACGTCCTTAAGACAGACAGGACCAAAATAGAGATGTTTGGTCAGCACTACGTTTGGTGAAAATGCAAAAACACCTCATACCAAATGTCACGGCGGTGGAGAGGTGATGATTTGAGTTTGCTTTGCAACCACTGGACCAGGGCACAAGAAAATTATCCCAAGCACCCCAGCAAATGTGCAACATAATGACTGAAAAAGAAAAGAATCAAGGGGTTTCAATGGCCCTGTCAAAGCCCAGAACTCATGCTGTGATTGGCATGCTGCGTGGGACCTTAAGAGAGCCGTGCATAAACAAATACCTACAAACCTCAATGAACTGAAACGGGGTTGTAAAGAATAGATGGCCAAAATTCTGCTGCAATGATGTGAGAGACTGATAAAGTCAAACGGAAACAGTTACTTCAAGTTATTGCTGCTAAAAGTAATTCTACAATCTATTGAATCATGGGGTGTACTTAGTGTTTTACAGCATTGCACGGAGTCCTGTGAAAACTTTCCTTTTCACATGACTGTACATTTGATCTGTATGCTAGTTTAAAGACACACACAACCACTTAGAAAAGTCCAACTCCATTGTAATGTGTGGGCAACTCATACAGTTGTACATTCATTTGTGAAATATCTTTATTTAAAATGAAAGGAGGCCCAAACAAAATATATGCATATACATAGTAATTTACGCACTACTTCTTTCAGTGTTTCTCAAGATTGCATCACTATGTATAAGCCAATAATTCCAGCTATGCTGATGTAAGCTTTAGATATGACACTGTGGCGAAAGCTAATGTCTGTATTAGATTGAGAAGAAAACAAAACAAAACAAAAAACAGTGACATTTTCAGACAGATAGTCTTGGTGGTGTGCAATAAGGCATCAAAGAAGGAATGTATATTGTCACTGCATAATGAACTGCATTGGGCTTCTTCTTCCAAACCTGTTAGCTCGACATGCTATCTTCTGCCAGTGTGCTGACATGATGGCTTTTCCAGTGAGTGAGCAGGACTGCCAATAGTGTCTGGGCTGGAATGGGCTCATGGTGTAGAAACGAGAGTGAGGCTCTGTGCTGCTCTATAAATACCCCTGTCAGGCTAATATCAAATCAGCCCCACTCACGAAAGGGCTGGCGTGAGTGTTCGGGGTGTTTTTCAAACACGTCTTCAGAGGTCCGCAGGGTCTTGAAAGGTCAGTGTCACGCTCAATAGCACATTCGTATGAGTAGGTTTGTGCAATGATGTTCATTGTGATGGGTGTCGGAGATAAAAATAAAATAAAATTGTCATTAGAATTAATTATCCGTGGGGTTATGGGACAAAGCTGTGAAACTGCGGCTCCCAACCGCTTGTGTCGTTGCCAGATGAACGACTGATTTAGACATTCACCGTACATGTGCTCTTAACATACACTGCTTTCCAAACACTGCCAAAAATGTCTTATTTGATGCCCAACACGTCCACAAATTCTAATTCGATTTAGAGCACACGCAGACTGGTCTTTTTTGTTATTTTACTTGAATTATAGCTTTAAGCCAAGCTGCTCATTTTTCAGTCTTGCAAATTAAATGACAAAATGTCTTCTTTGTCTGTTCCCTCCAGAATGCCACTTTTCTCTACTGATGCCACTATTGACAGGGCATTGCATGTGTGTCTTACACAACTGTTACGAAGCACAAATCAGAATTGATCTTTCTTTTTTTTATTATTGTGGTTAAGGTTTGGTTAGATTTCAGCATAAAAGTGACTTGGTTAATTTTAGGAAAAGATTATGGCTTGGGTTAATATAAATAATGTATAAAGAAACCACCACTACTGACATTTTGTTGTCCCACACACACTCACTCAGCCTTCTCTCTCTTTGGGCTTTGTGGTATTTTAACACACCACATTACTTTCTTCTTTGCTCCTAATGGACCAGAATCCTAATTCAGCTTGTTGCCAGATTTTAATCATGTGTCATTTGTGGTGTACGGTGGCTCCACAGTGTTGGTGTTTACATATTGACTTAACAAGCAAAAATTCCCTGGTTTGATTCCAGAAGGAGACACTGCTTTAGTGACCCCTTGTGAATAAGGGAGCAGCTGAAAGTAGCTGCTTCTTCTCCTTTTCATTTTCATGGTACATATGGGGAACTATCCTCAGCACTGCTCTTAATCAGTCCTGTTTGTTAGCCTCATTACGTTCTGATTTGTTTCTAAGTTGTTTTCCAAAAAATGGGTCTCTCGTGGCTCTAGTGTTGGGGAACCCCTGATTTAAAAGGCAAACACACCTGCCTGACGCCACTGCCACAGCTGCTGGTGCCAGTGATGAAGAAGTTTCCAGGGAACGGATGATAATCCTGACACTACATCCTCCTAAGTCAGTGAGGCATGCAGTATAGATATGGATGTGTCGCTGGCAGATTGGGAGGTAGATTTCCCATCTACACCTCCTGTGGTGGCTGGTGCCTCTGGGGAGCTGCTATGTAAATAATGAATGCCTGTGGGTGTGAAACATGCACAGATAACCTTCAAGACAGGCGCGGATCAGTGCCTTCACATTAGCTGATAGGATTAAGGTTAAAATCTACAGAAACCTCTCCATAAGAAAACACAAATCTAGCTCACCGAATAGCAGGTTACATCAGTACGTTGTGTTCAGTGATAAGGAAAGGTGGAGGTAATCATGGGGGACTAGTAATAGTTCAGCAATCTGATGATGGAAATGACAGAGCGCCACAAGTCTGCCTCTCTCCACCTAAAAAAGATTTAGCAGTCTGACAAGTTCTAGAATATTTTTTGAGTTAAATTCAAGCTCAACTTGTTTAACAAAATGCAAAATTCATGAGTCGATGGTTGACAAGTCACTAGTGTATTTACACGACTGCTGAACTTCTCATATAAAATAAATACACAAACTTTAAGTCGACATGCAGTGCACTTCCTTTGTCTTGTCATAAGTTACCGGTCCCAGTGTTCAAATAGATGCTCTGTTAAGAGATGAACATATGTTCCATAAGAAAGGGAAATACTAAAGGAACAAAACCATTCCCTCTGTTGTCCCATCTGTCTGCAGAAGGACATTGTGCACCCAACAGCGGCCTGTTAACTTCTCTTTCTCACAAGTCAGCTCTTGCTGAGCAGCCAAAGATGTCCCACAATTCCCTCATCTCCATGCTCCCAAATTGCTTCAGGTATAGTGACAATTAGAGGCTTGAGGGACAAACCCTTTAACAATGTCTGGTGCGTATTCCTGAGAAGAAAACCCACAATGGATGAAACTCATGTCAAAATGAGGAAGCCTTGTTTGGCAGTGATGCACACGTATTATGAAAACTAATTTTGTTAGCTGGGGATGGAGAATTTGAACATGTGTCCTTGTTTCTTATTATTTTGCTGTGTAGAAGAACTGTACCTGCTGGAAGAACTCATTAAACCAGAGTAATTAGCATCCACAGCTGTAACACAATGACGCCTATTTATCAAAGATATTGGTACCTGCGTGCTTCATAATGTGTTTTTGTTGGTCTGCCTGTACTTTCCGTCTGTCCCTCTGTTTATTTGACCATCAGTACAACTCTACTTTTAACAACGCAACATATTTTCTTGCATGTTCAGCTGGCATTGCCTGAAGGTCAAGGATGGATGATGTCCATCTGTCTTTGATTCTTTCCCCCTCCAGTGAAACGTTTATGGTCATAGTTGGAATGAGGAAATAGAGGGTGAGTGAAAGAAAGACTGCAGCAGCGATGAAGGGTTTGGGCATCATTGTTAAGCTGTGCTCCAGGCTGGTCTTGAAGGACGGTTAAACCTGAAGTCCAAACCCAGCATGGAGAGAGGGTTGGAAGCTAATCCCTCATCCTCAGGCAGGTGTATCACAAAGGCTAAACATATACATAGAAAGACCGACCAGGGGAGAAAGTTGGGATAATTGAAGTCCGCTAAGAAATGAGCATTTGGACCCTAAGGGGGAGTCAGCTCTGCTTTGTGGTATTACTTCTTAATGTTATCAAGGTAAAAGAGATGGGGGATTCATTCCCAACCTTTTTAACATTGTTTATTGCTACCCTATTTGGGAATTTAAGGGCGTATTGGGGTGGGAGTCCTTACAGCACTAGTGGGTGAACTGTATTTCCTCCATGTTTACATTTTTCTAAAGCTGCTTCAGGCAGAAATGTGGCTACTGGTACGACTTGTTTGCCATCAGTTGCAGTAAAACTGAATCTTAAGATGAAATGAAAAGTTTCCACGAATCCATGTGTTCTGATAAAAAAGACACGTTAACAATTCGAGCCTTCACTGACGCAAAGAGAGGGAGGATGGGTGATTATTTCTGTTACACGAGCCCTAATCATTCATGACACTACCTTGTCTCTACAAGGTGTCTTTGTCTTTGACTGTCCTGATTCCCCTCAGCAGCAAAACAGCCAAAGTCAAATTGAATCCAGAAAGGAGGATTTTAAACGGAAAGATAAGGGGGCAGATATGCCTTAATCATCATTTGCTCTTGATTAGAAAATCAATGGCCTTTGATGCCAGAGTGCATGTCTGCCTTTGGAGTTAAGAGTGTGACAATGACAATGTGGACTGGAAAATTGGCCTTTTAAACAGCTACTATCTCTTTGTTGTTTGGAGCCCCATTCTTTAATGCAGTGAAAAGTCTCCTCTATCACATAATGTCTGCCTGTCAAAGAAATTACTTTTTCTTTCGCTCCTGTGTGAAACTTTGTTAAGAAATCCTTTCGAAGCTTAGAAAGCACAGGGAATTTCTTAGTTTGTAGAGCTGACTTTCACAGTATTTCCTTGATTTATGTAACAGATGAGAAATAAAGTTGTCACTCAATTCTCTGTGGCAGTTTTGAGATATGCCAAAGAGAGAAAATCTTTGATGCCTTCCCGGTTTACCTGTCAGAAAGGTTTAAAGGCACTGTGTCCCAAGTTATAGTATTGCTAGGCGGTTGCAGTCAAAAAGCCTTTGCACCTATGAACTGCATAACGGTTTTTGCTCTGTGTTGATATAAAACAGAAATATACAGTACCTAAAGCATTAACTTACTATTGCTGTATTTTTCAATACGCCTTCTGGCATTTAAAGTGGTGAATCTTTGCCTTCGTACCTTCATAGCACCTCGAAAATGAATATTTGTAACTCTAAAACAGCTGGTAAAGAAGTTGAGCAAACCGTCTATCCCATGAATAGAATATTATCTGTATCGTATCTCAGCCTACAGTGAATTTTATGTATATTTCATGCCTTATTTAACTACAACAGTCGTGTTTTCACCTCTTATTAATATGCTGTGAAGGATTTTTTTTAAACTCCTCTTACCAGGTATCTTTCATTCCCTTGTCCTCTCTAGTCTTTGCCTTTGTGCCATGCTGTTGTACTTGCTGTGTTTTTACCAGCTCTGCATATCGATCCTGCTTTATCACCAGCCGCTCCCTTTGCAATAAGCCTGCAGGAATATGGATGAGGTCTGGTTGGCAGGGGATGCACAGCTGATTAATATGCTCTGCGTGAGGATATGATGAAAATTCACATTTATATGTCTATATGAACACTGTGATGTCTGTGCAAGGAAGGTCTGTGGTGGTGTACGACGTATGTTAGAGCTTTGCTTCAATCCCAATTCCTACATGTGGATGCTTAGGAAAAACCCCTTGCCATTATATTTAGCTTTTTAATGTACAGGGCTAATATAGTGAGTGGGCTTTATTTTTTATTACCAAAACCATGGCTGTCAAATGGCTGCTGGCATTGGTGCTAAACAAAACACCTTATGACAACAAAAGTAACCTGTGAGTGAATATGAGGTTAAAGAAAGTGCAAAAACAAAACTCTCTCTTATGATTTACGCCACAGCCATCCGTGCTGCTTCCTAATGACTTTGTTGCACTTTCACATCTTCGCTCGTGGCACCCTGAAGTAGCCGGTGTGTCACAACCAGCAGTTTTTACATAAAGTGTCAACGATATGACGACATGAGTATGGGTATTTCTGAGAAATCTCGAAATACTAGATGCATTATCTTATAGTTTGCCCCTGACGATCATGTACACCGTGCACTAGTGTACACAATATATTGATTGCAGTTCAAACAGAGAGCTGACAGCTTCTAATCGGTGTAAAGGTATTAGCCTTTGCTATCTGTAAATGGAAATGTCAGTATTCAGCCCCTGATCGGTTCTTCCCAGACCTAAGGTAATCTCTGGAAGATGTACAAACCAAGATGTATGACAGCAGTTTACTAAAAAGTAAACTGCTGTCAATTTAAAATGTGGATGCCATACAATTTAGACTTGAAAGACATGAAAAAAAGTGAGAATTGTTAATAAATAAATAATGAACTAATAAATATATTAATAAGATACACTGCAAAAAATCCCAAATCTGATTTTCTAATAGTTGCAGTTAAGCTTTGTTTAAGCAAATTTGCAGAGTTTAGTTAGTTGTTGTTTTTTCTTTTTCAATTTGACGTCAGTTTAACAGCTTGTGTTTATTGTAATGAGTGCCTTAGTCAGTCACTGTGGGAAGAGTGCAGTAAAGGTGTTTGGTAAAATTAAAAGTCATTAAGTATTTGTAACCAAAGCTAGAACAGCAATTACTTAATCTCTAACAGTTTGAAGCATTTATAGGTGTATTCTCGATTTTTATGCTGCAGTAGTGACTTCTGCTATCTTACTAAGTGTTGCAATCTCGGGGAGATAAACAGAGTAAAGTTTAAAGTGTGAAATTCCCTCTTTCTTTGTTGTTGGCAATACTTCATGAATATTATTGAGGGAGGCATGTTGCCATCTGCATCCTCTCCAGGCCATAATTGGGTGTAAGGCGCAGCACTGTGACAACGCTGCAAAGGGAATTGATCATTCACCATGCAGTTAAGAAAATAAGACAATCTACCTGTAACTGGGATAAAAGTACATTTGAGTTTAGTAAGCAAAAATGCCCAATATTTTCTTGCGCTATTTTTTTAACGTATAGATGGATTTTCTGCATGTGATATCAACAAGAGCAAAAATTTAAGATGTCACCTTGGAATTTTGAGTTGTACTCTTTACCTTGATTTGCTTAATTTTATACACCCATTTCCTCTTAATAACAATTTCAAGCTAAAAAGAAAGAATCTCAAGCCAAACAGTAATGTGCTCTCATCATAGCTGTATTTAAAAAAAAAAAAAAGATAGGCGGGAGAACATGGATAAAGCTGATATTTGTCAGAGCAGTGCAGGTAACTGCTTTTGCAGTTTTGCCCTTGACTTGCTTCAGTTGGTTTTGCACTGAATAAAAGCCTCATTTTAAGAGAATTACGTAGCCATAACAACCATCTCAGGTACAGCGTATTGTGTCAGGCACAGTTGTTGAAAGTGAAGTAGAGGCTTATTCTCCCTGGGGAATGGCCGCATCAATCAGACAGTAGTGATATGTCTTTCATTTTTACCTTTAATAGGCCTGTTTCCTGTTATGCCTTCCTGATCAGATTAGTGATTGAACACATAAGAAGAGTGGATCACCTCCAAGTAAGCCACTCAAGTACCTCCAGTGATGAAAGTTACCTTAAAGCCTGCTCTACCGTAAAAGAACAGGTTTTAACAGAATGTGACTTTTACAGAAGTGACTTTATTTGACACAGAAGTGACTTTCATTTTTAATGTTTTAATTTTGGGCTTTATTCCCTTGTTTTAGTCATTGTATTCCCTGAGTCCAAAAAGTTTTAGAGTAAACATGTTAACATATTAAGCATGCATTGGTTATACTTAATATGCATATATATATATATTCTTTATTTGTGATAAAGTTATTCATGTAGATACATTTTTTCCTTAGTCTGTCTTCATTTACTTTTTGTTTTTCAAGAGGATACGTTGTAGCGCTCTACTCTTATCCATCCAGCACTCTGTGCTCACAGCATGGCTACGTGTTCCACTGAAGCAACCCTGCTGTGTGACGGTAATGATTGCAGGTGTGTATGGAAACCACTTGTTAGCTTAACAAGATGCAAGTTACAGACAAACAAACATTATGTTTTTATTCTGAGTGAGGAGTCTGTCACACCCTCCCAGAGTGTGATTGTTCAAATCCCACCTGCACTGACGTTTCACCTCAGTGACACGTTGCCATTCAGACGTTGCCTCGTACACATACGTAATTCCATATGGGCCAGTGTTTGTTTTGTTTTTGATATCTCATTTCGGGTTTGACTTTTTCCAATTTATGGTGCATATTGCATTATTCATTGTAAAATATTTTCCTTGAAATGGCTAGGAAACACAAATATTAGGTATATACAGTGCTCACAGAATTTAGCACTGGCCCCCTGGTAGATAGATAGATAGCTAGGTTGCACTTTAACTGGGTTGTGTTTAAACAAGAATTCCTGCATTAAGGCCACCATCTCGGATTCCACAGCTGAATATAAATAGCGGATGCATTATGTGCTCTGTGTGTTTCTGAGCCCTTCTTGGCACTACTGTTTAATATGAGTACTTCTGTGACCAGAGATAAGGCCGTTATGGCCATGACAAGGCCTTGTCTTGCTCTGCCATGATGCTTCTATTGCTCCTAGTGGCGGTTTGCTCCCAGGGCCAAAAACAATATGCTGTAAATTGAGCTACGGACTCTTCAGGTTGATGTGCTGCCTGCAAACGTGATGTGATTGGGTATCGATTCACACCACAACGCTAAAATTGCCTGCCTCATGGCCCCAGACACCAATAGTGACAGCTTCAGTACAGGACAGGAAGAATGCCATGGCATGGGTCTGTGTCTGGGCGAAGATACCTTCTCTCTGCTCTCTGATCCACGCCCTCTTCTCCTCCCTCAAGAGGAAAGGATTAGAGATTAAAAGGACAGAGCTCCCCTACTGTGTTGCATGAACATATCACAGCTAGATATACGGCAATTTAACATGCCTCAGAAGCAATTTTTGTTGGCATTTTGCAATCCCTTTATATAAAAGAAAAAAAACATGTAAACATCTTCCTTTCATTAAAATGCCAGTGATATTTGCACATGAGCAGTTTTTTAATCTGTTCAAGTTTTAACATTTGCAACGCTGAACAAAGATGGG
The DNA here is from genome assembly GCF_964374335.1 of Astatotilapia calliptera. Taxonomy (NCBI): domain Eukaryota; kingdom Metazoa; phylum Chordata; class Actinopteri; order Cichliformes; family Cichlidae; genus Astatotilapia; species Astatotilapia calliptera. Next base: position 10,283,593 of record NC_137441.1, on the reverse strand, counting down.
GTAGTTTTCTGCTGGCTTTTCATTCCAAAGTAGTGACACAGCACTGTCAATCTGCATTCAGCATGATTAAAACATGCCTCGGATCCTGTTGGAAGATGAATAATGCAAGAGAAATTGCTTGTGTAATGAATAAATGGCAAATAATCCTACTACAATTAACTCTTCTACATACAGTATGCAAACCAGTCATGCTCCATCTACTAGGACAAGGTGTCCAGCTAAGGAAAATCCACAGTAGCCTTGTACACTTGAATAAATATTGTTGAAGGTTTAGATGAGTTGAACATGTCTATGCTGTCAGCTTTAATGGAGGCATTGCAGTTTCAGTTTTTTGAGGTACTGACGATGAATTGGAAACTAGAGTCCAAATATTTGAATTATTTGAATGTATTTTTTGGTTGCTGTTTTCACTGCAGTTCACTAAACAGTTATCCAGCAGTTATCCTAATGTACTTACAGAAGAGACATTATAGGTGGGTGGCGTGCATCCCCTTATAATAACATTTCTGGACTAAACCTTGGCAATCACTGGGATCTTTTTTTCATGGACTGTCTCTCCTTAGTTGGCAGTTAGCATTAAGAGATTCATGTGGTAGATTTCTTAAATCACAGGGATACTCATTTTGTTTATATCTTTGCATGTATTATAATGAAATCTGATATCACCTGCAAACTGTCAAAGCAAGAAAATGCTTAAGGATGAAACCCTGTGAAAAAGCTGCAGAGGACACAACAGCTTCAACCAGCTGCAAACTGTTTAGATAGACTCACTTATGATAATATCTACACTGAACACAGTCATTAAACTCCTGGATTGAATTGGAATTGCTTCTTTTCCAAATGAGACTTTATCTCAGCGGAGTTTAAAAAAAAAAATGCTGAAAATCCAGTATTTTGTGTCATCCTTTGCACAAACACTAAATATTACAAATTTAAAAAATGAGAAGAGTATCACTTTAATTATTTAAGATATTGAATTTGTAAACATATTGCACTGTAAATGCTTTTAAATTTCAGTTGTGCAATGCAAAACACTGAGTCTCTCCACCTACACCCTACTCCTTTGGTATAGTAGGTGTTGATGTCAAAAGCTGAGGCAGTTTTCTTTACACACAGCAGAACAAAGCGTGATTTAGGGAAGTGGGAGGGCAGCTGTGGTTGATATATGTGTGTTTGGCTTCATAGGTGAGAAGGATGATGAATGGATGAAGTCCACAGCCACCATAATGGTACCCTTGTGTACCATGGCAGAGGGAAAAGAGGAAGGGTGTACTTGAGAGAATAAAAGTCAGCCTCTTTCAATCAGGACTACCTAAAAGTAAAATTCTTGACAATATATCCTTGTTGTGCTTTCATGATAAGCCTTATGCTTGGGGATGGGGGAGTAGGAGTATGAGAACTTAGGGGTGGAGGGTGTCGGGGGGGGCATCAAATAAGGTGTAAGTAAGGGATTTTTCTATTGAAGAACTGAAGGAATAAAAATCTGTTTACCTGGCCACAGCTGCCTTAAATAAAGTAGGCTGCCTTGGGTGAAAGTCACTAAGGAGTTTGGTTATATTCCACAACAAGATACTGTTAATGGAGGAGCCTTTGAAACACAGAAACATGGGTATTCAAAAATGTTATTATCTCGCACATATTTCCACCAGTGACATGCACACAGTCCTCTATGGGTATACTGTCTTCCTACAGCCATTTTCATATTAAAAAGAAACATTACCCTGTGGTTGAGTATGACAGAATATACGTATGTGAGTGTATCGTGGCATTTGTGTGTGTGTGTGTGTGTGTGTATGTTTTCCAGCCTCTTTGTCTGTCTGTGTGTTTGCAGTTGTCCTGTCAGGTCATTTGTTGCTGGAGCTATTAATTCCCCCCAGTCCTCTGCCCCTGTTGTGCACTCATTTGCTGATATACTTGGTCTGTCATTAGTCTATATGCCTACTCTGCATGTTGGAGAGAAATATTGACATTGTCAAAGCACCGCTCATTGCTTCTGAACATAAGCCGTGCTTTTACATATCAGGTGTCAAACATAAAGGGTAAATTCATCAACACATTCACTTCAGTGATGTGGCAATTGTACTCCCCTTGGACACTGATTGGGAGAAGAGGCACTTAGAGGGAGAGAACGGAATGAGCAGCAAGAGACTGGAGCTGACCCAGCCATTTTGATGCATATGTTGCACAGAAATATTGACCAGCTCTTTAGTCTGTGACTCCCTCAGGACTAGGTAATTGTCTGTCTGTGTTTCTATTGTTTAAACTAACTGCATTTTGGCAGTCTTCCTCCTCAAATCAAGATGGAAACCTTTGCAGAACAATGATGTAAGACAATGTGCACGCACTGATCATTGGAGGGAGCTTCAAAAATAATTGTATTTTGTTGTCATACAATCTAAAAACCTATACTATAGTGCTATTAAATATCAAATTTATCTTAACATCCTGCAACCTAAACAAACCTAAACATTTTATTGCTTTCAGATGTATTTAGAAATAGAACGTTTTTGGATTCCTCATAAGAAAAAGTAAAATTGAAGCAGATGCTGAATACATTTTTATAATCATCATGATGCATTGTTCCCCCTGTGATGTATTATCACAAACTATTGTGTATTATCACAAGCAATTAGTTTTAAATGAGATATTCTTTTTCTTCTTGCTAAATATGATTCTGTCTTCATCAGCCTTTTTTTGTTCTTTATAGGAAGAAAACATCTCTCTCTACTTATTTCTGTAAGACTATACATTGTGTGACATGTAAACAATTGTTCTGCTAATGATGCAGTGTTAATGTTAATTATTGACTATTTTATTTATATAAATAGCACGCTGACAACATCCTAAACCAAGCAAAGATCACCAAGCGAGTGGATGAACATTTACATATAGACATTGGAAAAACAGTTAACAAAATTACTGCCCACTTGGCAGAGTAACACAAGAACTGACTACAAAATGAAAGCAGAATGTGTTGTGAACAATAAAACAAAAGGCTGGACTCATAACATGCGAGTTTTTACTCACAGATGTAAATTTTCACATCAACTAATGAAAAATAGAGGGATAAAAAAATAAGTCACCCTTTTATTTTTCATTACCAATTACCAAGGGCAGGTCTTTTACTAAAAATTCATCTATGCAAAAATGCCAAATAAATCTTTTTGTTTGTGTTGGGTTTTAATGTATATGCATGCCGTGGGCTTGGATGGGACTCGTGTTTTTCTTTTCTTTCTATATTGGTATTAAAACCTGTTCTGAAAGCAGACATTTTCAATTTGTAGATGCAAAATATTGCAACGCTGATCTTTTGATGACTTGCATCTAATTTGGAATTAGCATATCCCAGTGAAGTGTACTGTAATTTGTCTTTGATGATTGGTTCGTCTGTAATAGATGGGGGATTGCCTGAGCTCCCTACTGCCCTGTATCTCTCTCTCGCCTTCCCTCTGCTGGAGAGGCACACAGAATCTTTGAAATGTGATTTGACCATCAGAGCAGTGAGAAAGCACTAATATTTTACTGACCTGAAATGAAAGGGATTAGGTGCAAAAACCTTTTGCAAAAGGCTATCTCGATTTACAGGTGATGTTTTGTTTGTTTCTTTTTTTTCATCTTTTAAAAAGAAGAGACTTGGATATAATCAAAAGATGTGTTCTAAAGCATAAAGCTTTGGGCTTTGAAGCTTTTCAAATGTTTTGCTGGGGGAGGCGAGGCGCTGGAACAGCATGTCTGCATTCAGAGTATCCATGAATCCCTGTCATCAGCTTCCTTCCATCTCCCTTTTCCTCACTTTTGCAAAATCTGGCTTTCACCACAGAGCAGATACAAATACTAGATAATGAACGACTAGATGGCAGGGACTTTGGAAATGGGACTGTTTCAATTTCACAGCCAAGAGCAACATAGATTGCTTTTGTTTTATTGTGGGTATACGTGGCAAAAGAACTTTGCAATTATTTGCACAATTAGTTGTAATTATGGTATAAGCATTTATCTTGTGCACCCAAGAAATTCCAGTGTGTATTCTGCAGGGTAGGATAGGAAGAATTAGTATAGATTCTTTTCTCCAGAAACTGCTGGTTGTTTGGTTGACGGCAATTAGCAGCTAATACCTGTGGGATCTCCTGTCTGCTCAAACCTGTGCTGTTTTCTGTTCCACAATGATCAGACAATTACTTATGGGCTGAGAACACTTGCAGGACTACGGTTTACACTAGGCATTGTCACAGTGGTAGACTACACTGTACAGCAGTTATTGTTGTTTTCTGGTTGAGTGTTTCCCTGCCTTCCTGACACACAGATTATGATGAGGTTACATTTGCTCTGCATGCTTTATCTTAGGTAGTGGAACTAATCACACACAGATGCAAACGCTTCCGAAGTGTCTCCCCAGCCCTTGGGCTTTCTTTCCTGTATTTCATTGCACTGCCGAAAGATCTCAAAAGACATTTATTTGTGAGTTTGTGCATGGTCTTCCTGAAGTGCTAGACACTAATAAAACCTAGTTTTGTTTTGAAAGGTATTTTCGTTCTTGTTTCAGTGCTGATACGCTGCCTCGGGGCTTAATGTGTACGGAGTGTTGTCTTACATCTAATGTTGTTTGGTTTTCATGCTCTGGCTCGGTTGAGGACCTGGAAACATGTTTCTCTTTTGTAGAACCATTTATATTGTGCCTTTTTGCCTACTAAGGGTGACATCTGTTCCCTTGAATGCTCCTTTAGATTTTGTTATTTGAGATTAAGTTTTAATTAAGAAAATGAGTCATCGGCCAGTTGCAGTAAAGATGAGATGATGTTTTAGTGGGTGTTGTATTGGACTCCAGTCTAAAATTGGCAGTTTTTGTTGCTGGCATTTTTCTGTGCGTGGACAATATCTTTCTTTCGCAATGTCAGGATCTGCATTGTTTTTGTTTCCTCTAATGAATTACAAAGGCTACATGTTAAAATGCTCTGCTGCTGACCCCATGGTAGTGCGGGGATCACGTAAACAGCATCGAGAGAGGAAAAGTGTAGAAATACTTTTAGAGACTGAAGATTTTGTTCAAGCACAACATGTTGAAAAACCCCAGAGTCGCATATTTGAATAATATTTGAAAGAATAAGTTTTATTTGGTCTATTTTCTATCCACTTCACACAAACAATATCAAATAAATAAATGTGAACCATTTTATGCATAACAAAATGTGCAGACTTAAATAGATGAATAGTCTCTGCTTCCACTGCACAGCCATTTGTGTAGTTTTTCTTTATTTGGCAAAGAGTAATGCCTTTGTTGTCTTCAGTGTGCGGGAGCCTCACAGACTGTTTTCTAAGCCGGTATAGAAATCTTTCTCTGTTTTTTTTGTTTTTTTTTTGGGTTGAGCAAAAAATCAAACACACTCTTTGTCTTACTAGTGTCTACACTGTGGTAGAATTTGCTTTGTGTGTTACCGTAGGAGATGGGGCAGCCGTGAAAGCATGAAACATAGAGCATGAGTGATGCTGGCGGTGCACTGGCGCTTTGCTTAGTCTACCTAATTTTGCTGAGAGGTTTTGAAACAAGCAAACCTTTAATTTACGGTCTCGACACGGTTATAGGATGATAAAAAGATGCCTTCAATTGTTTTAAAGGGCTGGAATAAGTGTGTCTGCGATTCACTAAACTCTGAAATTGCCCTCCACCACTTAAGGAAACTGAGCACTTCTGGTTTGTACATTGCTGTGAATCAGTGCTTACTACAGCATTGTGTCACATTAATATTTGAGTGCTACATATTGTCAAATAGATGTAGGGCTTAAACAGCACTTACAGTGAAGTGTACTTACTTCAACTCCTTGTTTATTTCTTCCAGAGACATCCATGCAGACGCCATAATGGTTTCCGTGTTTAAATTGAACTTGACCTCTGACCCCTGACCTCCTGCATAAGCTTGGTAATCATTTCACTTTTTTTTTGGTGCATTATGATTGATTTTAACCTTTTGCCATTATGTATCATGAACATTGCCATTATTTCTCACGGACTTGTTTTGTTCAACTTGCTTCTGTCTACTTGCCTTATTTTGCTTCCATCTGGTTAACTGTTATAATTGTTTCAATTTGTAAAATTATAACTGTTCCGTTAGCCTGATTTATTTGTGTCCCATTTATTTCACACTTGTCTCTCTCTGTAGTTTGTTATTTCCACTGTCCTTGAGCCATTAGTGTGGGACAAATAAATTGTCAGTTGTGTTTGCTAATATCTTTAATTTCTTTCTTATATTCTGTCATTTCATTTCATCATCTTTATATGATGAACCATCCAACCATGTTTTCATTGATTTCTTTAATCTATTACCAAGGATTACAACTCCCTATTTCACACATTGTGTACCGCAGTAAGTCTCTGTCAGTATCTCTCTCTTCCCTCCTCTTCTTCTCATATGTGTGTGGGTGGAGGCAATGTTTGAAAGTGACAACGCAAGGAAACTAAAGACAAAAAGGAGGAAATACGGCACAGCAGCGTATTGCAGTATCACATCCCTTGTGTGCATTATGCTATTATTTCCTGAAATATCAACCGAACACCCACCAGTCAGACAATATGCACGGAATTGCATCGTTGTTTTTTGCCAGACGAAATCCAAAAACTTAGTGCTGGTAGACGGCAAGCATTCAGCGACAGCGATAGGCCAGTGGGCTGATGGTGTGGCAGGGCCTGGCCCAGACGTAAGGAGAGCTGGCAGCAGGAGGGAGAAGAGAGTCACAAGGTTGCAACCCAGAGCAGTAGACTTGCTTGTCTCAGCAGAGTAAACATCACCCCTCGTCTGCACACAGTAATGACTAACAGAGGGGGACGTGCACAGAAATACTATCAGGACTACTGCCTTGTCCTGCTAGACCCCACACATGCCATTCCTATCATCTCCCAGCCTTTGCATTCTGAAAACAAGCAGAGTGCTACAAGTATTATTAAAGGTGCTGCATGTCTTTTTACCTTTGCTCTTGTTTGGTTAAGGAAACATGGTCATGCTCTATGAGCCGCCCATCTTACCCACAGGAAAGACAGATAGTAGAGAGTTTTGATGTAGTACTCTGGGTTGAGACAGTTGCATATATGTCGTACTGACCAGCGTGCACACTGATTTATCAGACTCCAATCAGGAGCAGTCAAACACGGCATAACAACAGGAAATTATGACTGATTGGGAGCATCTTGAGATCTGACCCCAAGTTGTTTGACTGATTTTCTTTTAATTGGTTGTCGTCTCCCACTTGACACCATCAAAGCTTCGCGCTGGAGGTGAGGCAAACGGAGTGGTTCTATAATAATACAGCAAGCATGATAAGACGCACTGCCTTAGAAACATTTTAAAATTTGATTGCAATCACAAACTAGTCACCAGATTATTGTCCTGATGCTAATGAAGAAATGACAAGATACTGTATGATTGCACCAGTGTTTCAGCTGAAACAGGTATCTGCCAATGTTTTTCACATTTCCCATACATTTATACCTTAGTCATCTAAATTGTGAGGATCTCTGAAATAACAATAAACTCTTCAAATGTCAGCAGTTAATTTATGGACTTTGTTGTGTGGTTATATTTTTTAATTGCCACACCTCTTTTAGTGGTGTGGTGCAGATTTTCTATATCGGAGCCATCTGCTGTCCTAATGTTTTTACTGTTTGCTACTTTCACTTTCAAGCTTTAACTTTACTGTGCCCAAAGGGAAATTTGTCTCAAAATGCACAGAGTCTCAAGCATACGATACATAAAACATAAAACAGGAAAACACAAAACATATGACATCAATATGTAGACCATATGCTAAAATTGTCTCCCTTTCATTATTAAAAGTAGTTGGCCGGTCAAAAGGAAGAAACCAGCATTTAAAGAGCAAACGCTCTTTAAAGTACAAGGCTGTGAGCTGATCAAATTCAGTATTGTTACCAGTAAGTGTGAGCTAAAATTTGAACCTCCAACTCTAGGAGCATCCATCTAACGTGCTTCCAATTAAGAGCTTTCTTTGCACTCCTGCACATAGTGGAATATATAAACACAGACAAATTTCACTTGGGTTGCATTTTATTTATCCAGCACATTTTTACTGCAGAAACATTTGTTATATCCTGCTTAACAAAAGCAAGCTGTACTCTTTTTTGTAGTAAGGGCACACTCGCTCGCGTAGCGGGGCATTTGTTTAGGAGATACATTTTGAGAGCTTTAGAATGTATCTTATTGCAATCGAAAGCCATAAAAAGTCCATTTGAAAGTTGTTTACAACTCAAAGGTTTATCAAAGCACAATCCTCTATGACAATTAAGGTGTGTTTCAAGCCATTCGTGCGGGATGGTTTTTATCATCCAGCTGCATGAAGGGTAGTGACTGGAAAAGGTTGAGGACATAGTTGTAATACAAAGGAGGGGCACAGCTCTGAAATTTGCATGGTGAGGAGAAGCTGATGCTGCCTGAGACTCAGTGAAGACAAGTGTTTGCTATGCCTAGTGATGTGCGAGACAGAGCTAGTGGAAGATTATTGTTAGCATACTGAGAAAAGATCATGAATTCCAATGATTCCCCAAAGCGCAGGCAGACAATTTACTGAGACTGTGCTTTTACCCCCTCCATCTATGTATGTCACTACAGAGTGCCGTCACCACAGATGATTTTAGGTTGAGGGGAGCTGATGGTGTCCCCCTGTGCACTGATTCAACATCTGATAATGAGGAGGAAATGCTATTGCAGTTAAAAACACAAGTAATGTTTGAGGAAGGAAATAAGAGACGGCAAAGCCTTGCTCACCATGCAACACGATGAAGAAAAGTAAAATACAGATGACGGTGAAAAATTCATCCTTTAGAGCCTGTTTAATATGTGTTAAGGCATAGCATGTGAGACCTCTTAGCTCCAGTAATTTTACTACATCAAAGGCATTCCTCCTCCCCAAGCTCGTGTAGTCCTAAGAAGGGCTCATCATATCCAATCACACATTCACCCAAGGATCTTGCGAAGAATACCTCCAACCCTGTAATTTTGATCATCAAAACCGGACTACATGTTAGTCAACACCAAAACCGAGTGTTGCGCTGTGACGTCGATTGCAGCTGGTAGTCCTTGTCCCTCGTTGACCTGTTTTGTTAACTCTACTGCTGTATTTCACTGCCTGATTAGATGTCACTCAATTAAAAGCACATTTCTGCAGGGAGAGCAGGCTCTCTAGTTGCCATGGATGCTGTTGGAAAGGTAGCAGAACTGCGTAATGTGTGTCCCAGAGCACCATAATGAAATATCCACTCTCTTAAAGCAGAAATACACAGACAAACCAAACTTTCACACCCAATCAATGAAAGTTGTGTGGCAGGCTTTTTTTATGTTGAAAAATTAAAAAGGATGTGCCTAGTAAGTCACAGAGGACTCACCCATTTTATAGTCAGCTATGAGGAGCACGAGGATTAATAGACCTCTTCTAATATGCCTCGCATTGGTGGTCCCTGAACACCCTGATCAGGTAAGGCCCAGCGAAGCAAAGATCATTTATAAGTGGTTCATTATTTTACCTTCAGATTCCTCTGTCTGGCATTGATTTAATAAACACTGATGTATCTCCTTGTAGAAGAGAAGTGCCATTTTTCATTTCCCAGATTTGCTATCTTTGTTATCGCAGTTATCTGTTGAGCGCTGGCATTTCAGCGGTAACACGCTCCCAATCTCAGCTGTGTGCGGGAAGTGGGAAATAGTGCAATTCTTCTAGGGCAGATATTCCTTTTAATGTTTACTGAAAGACTCTTTAAAAGAAAATATTGTCTTTTATCACTTCAACTCTGTGCCTGCACGTCCAGACTTGGCTTTGTAAATGAACAGTTTGTTTAATGAAGTTCCACTAAAGTGCTCTGATTATCTGTGAAAGGATTCAACGTGTGACATCAACAGTGAGGTACAATAATTAATGATCTATCAATGTGTTCTGATGATTAATGTATTTGTTTTTGCAGTTTGATGGACCCAAACTGTGTGAAATAGACAATGAGCTCCGCCATTGTGTATTCCCTGTGGTGGATGGAGGAAACAGCACTGAGGCACACTATAAAAAGCACAGAGAAGTGATGAAAGGGAAGGGAAATGCAGCCTCTTTATTATTAAGGTTAACTGTCAGTAAAGGCTCACACTCCTACCCTATCGTTTTTGTAACTGAGAAGCTTGTTGAGCTTGTTGTATTTTTTTTTTCTGCTCAAAGGATTCTCCTCTGAAGTGTTAAAAGCAGTTTGTGGTCAGATTAGGTGTGTATGTCTCGCACATCAAATCAGGATGAAAATGAAATGGAATGATCAATTTGCCCTGCATTAATCCCTCCTCTCCAGCTGCATCCTATTGATTTTCTTGTTCAGCTTCCCTGATAACAAGAATCATTTAAAGGTCACATTTTGATGTCTGTCAAAAAGAAAACATTCTTAATGCATTGTGAGTGGCCTTTGAGGCTTATGTTTGTCAGAAAGCACAGGCTGAATCTTGGCACCTCAGACAGATTATAGAGAAAACACAGCTAAATGGGCTAAGTTGCACTGGTTAAAGGTTTGTGAATGCGATACCCCTTATAAGTCAACTATGAAAGTTTTACGATCATTCTTAGACGCAATCCTCTTCTTTAAAAGCAGCGTAATAATTATGATGTACTAAAATTATTCCCATCCACGTATACATTTATAATTCATCAGAGGATTGCAGACGGTGCAAAACTCACTGGTGATGCATTGCTTAAAATAGCTTGCTGGATGCTGTCCTGATGGACATAGGAAACAGTAGTAATGAGAGGCCTATGTTGAGCTGTGTGTTTACTTTACCTTACTTTTATCTTAGGTAGCATAGATAGGTTGATGTTGGTTCTAGTCTTGTTTTCTTTCTGTTTTGAAAATCAGTGTTAACCCCCGGTGCAAGATGGTACACATTCACTACTGTATGATACAATAACTGTTCAGAGACAGGCACCCCTCCTGATTTTCACAAACATCCAGTGCTGACCTTTACTTGCTCAAGCTCCAGGATATAGAGCCATGCATCATGGACCCCTGCCTCGGGCACTTAGGATTCTGGGAGGGGGATGTCTTCAGGGAGAGTTTGATCAAACGGAAAGCATGCGCAGTTATCAAAGCAGCTGCACTTTTTGTTTGTACAGTCTTATATAAATGCTAGCAACTGCAGTCAGTTAATTTACACGAAATAAAACTGCAGCAAAAAATGTTTTAAAATATTTTACTCCTACCCAAATAAAATGTTATGTTTTATTCTCTGTTATAAAAATTAAATCGTATTCCTGTAATTTCTCAGGGGTGGCCACAAGCCTTGTACAAATTTTGATTACCATAAGCATGGGCGCAATTCTGGTGCAATGGAAAAGAAAAAGAGGATTAAGCTGAAATAATCCATTAATACGAAACATATTAGCAGGTTGTAGAGGGGTATTTTCAGCAGGTGCGGTCGGCGCGGGCTTCAGTAATGGCTAATCACATCAACTTTTCTCACCTTCATTAAAACCAGCAGACAGTTTAATGGGCGGGGAGGAACGTCTAGACTGGCTTCTCTGAAGAGAAGCAGGCTTTCTCTGGAGGCACCGGCTCTCTACTTCAAAATACAAACATGAATGTAAAAGAACCAAAAATAACTTCTTTTCATCAGTTTACAGGAAAATTTTAACTGTTGCAAATGAGTTACTGTTACTATAGTGGATGATAATTTTGTGTACAAGTGCTTTGTTTAGTGGCACAGTAGGTTTTGTATGTTCTATTAGATGGTGTGCTCAGGAGACTTTAAAACATTGACTCTGGGCTGCATGTAACATTTATTTTTATTAATTCAACAAAAGAAAATCAGAGAATTGACAATTTGGATTAAACTGATAATTGTCTGGTAAAGTCAACAGAAACACTTTGGTTTCAAATGATTTAAATCGAGAAACGTGACCGCGGCGCACACTGCACAGGCTGCAGCAGCCGGAAGGATTGGCATTTATATCCAAACAAAACAACTAACAATCAATTAACAAAACAGTGAGCAATTAATCTTCTTTTCTAATTAATTGATGCACACTGTTTGAGCCTGCCTTGCGACAGACAGGCGACCTGTCCAGGGTTTATCCCTCCTCTTGTCCTATGACAGTTGCAATATGCTCCACACCCACCCACCCAACCCCACCCTGACTTGCAGAAGTGGAGGAAAATGGATGGATGGAATGAAAATATGAACAAACTCAGTGTCCATGAATTGCATCTTTACAATAATAAAAACGGCATTTTATTGAGCTTTTACATTTCTACTGGATAAAATAAATAATATTCAAAGCAAAGCAAAGCAGAATGAACATGAAACGGCAGAGGTGATATGATGTGAATATTTGTTCCCTCTAAAGCCTCTAAAATTGATGTTAGCGCTCAAGCAGTTGTGATGGTATGAAAAAGAAAAAAGTTTATTCTGTGCCAAAAAAAATCTTTTAGTTTCCTCACAGTTTAAGGAACGCGTGCCACGTGTGTAGTTGTGTGTTGTACCTCTGAGCCCATGCTGATTTTTGTATCCTACAGGGGCCCCAAATAGAGGTTGAGGAGAGCTGACTGGGTTTAGGAGAAGAGGAGCAGAGAGCCCTTCCACTCAACGCCTGGGTCAATATAAAACCTCATTACTGGGGTGTCATAGAAAATTTGTGCACTTTCTGCTCCATCTAGCAGCAATTTTGCTGGATAAGCACTGCTCTCGTTTGGCCCGTTTTAAGCATTTTCACTAAAAAAAGGCTTGCAAACAGGAAGCCATCGCTTCCCCACAGGGGCCCTGGCAGTCCATATCCCCCAGTGCTGCCTGTGCTCTTATATATATGTGGTGTTTTTATATATGTGTGTGTGTGTGTGTGTGTGCGCGCCCGCTCCTATATGCATACATTATATAGACAGTCATCTTTCCCTACCGATACAGTGTAGTATGGTGGCAGTGCAGGTACAGAGCGTGAAGGGTATGGATTCCACATTTCCATCTTAAGTTGTTTTGTTAGTTTGTTGTTAGTTGGACCTAAATCTGTTGTTGAGACAGCATTGTGCTTTTTCCCTTACTCTAAAGCTTGATGTTTTCCTGCTTTTTTCCTGTCGTGTGTTATGGGAACCATACATTTTAACCACTTTGTCTCTCATCTCCTCCCTGGTGTGAAAAAGAACATATCAAAGGAAAAATTACAGTTTCTTTTATTTCCACGGAGAAGCCGATGGGGTCAAGGAAAGGTATTCATATGTTGTGTGAATGTTTATTTTCTCATCTGTGCAAAATTGAATTTCATGAAAGCAAACAGAATGACACGTTTATAAATATGGATGCCTGAATTTGAGACAAGCCTCTCAGCCAGTGCCACACTGGCCCCATTGCTTTATGGTGGGACATTGTAATTTCTGAAAGTGGAGAGGAAAAAAAGAATGAATCAAAGGAAAATGATAAAGAATAGAAGTACCATTTGGCCATCCCTAAAGTGTTGTTCCTTTTTCTATTCTTTTTTTCCGTTTGTATACGAGCAGAGACAGTGTCTGGACAAAATGCACACAACAAAGATCCTGAATAAAACATGATCTGATAAAAGCCAAACATGCAGAAAATACTGGAAAGGTCAGAAAGAACCAAGGCCGTAATTATGGCAGGAGTATTTGCCTGGAATGCACTAATTAAACCACAGAAAAATCTCCAGTCTCGACCTCCCCCCCTCACCCTACACCTCCACAGTAGGCCCACATATTAATCATTTGGAGGGGGGTTGTTGGTGCTGCTGTACTAACGTAGTGTACTTTAAAACAAACACAAATACAATACACAGACACTCTCATAACAGACCTATTATACTTGAGACCAAACAAGAAGTAGGGCAAGAGGAAGATCTAGATTGGTTCACGGAGTGTAAAGCTGGACTGAGCTGAAGGTTGAGTAGCTTCCTGCTGAAATAAGGACTGGTACCAATCAGCGTCTCTAATTGAAGTAGGGTGGGAGGCCTTTTTTAACACTGGGGACTCTTGGCTCAGAGTAAAGGAAACAAAGATAATGGAGGTGGGTTGTGTTGTTGCGAGTATCTTAGGCAGCACCACACAGGTTAAAGCTAAGACTGGATCATGTTGTTTCCCACCTGCAGAGTTCCCTGTTAGTGCATGTGTGTGTACATCTGTGTGTGTGTGCAGGACTGACTGCATCATGCTGTTCACCTCCAGTGGCGTGTCTGTAGGTGTCTTTCTCGTTAATGCCGGATGACTGGTGATAATCCAAGTGTTACCCCCTCTACTTTTGAGTTTACAATAGGTTACCACATACTGCCTGTGGGGAGAAGGGGGGGGAGCAAACAACTGTTTGAGTATCTTAAAAATTATCGAATATCAAACCACAATACACAGGTTTTATTTTAACGCTTTGCTCATCACGTAGAAAGAATATGAATTTTGTTATTGTATTCATTCGTGTGACAGAGCTCTAGTTGCGCAGAAACACCACACGCTCGCCTATCTCTCTCTCAGCTGCTCCTTACAGTCTTGTATGGGGGAAAATGTTTAACAGGCCCCTGTGATCCAGATGGCTAACTGTACACGACCTCCAGCACTGAATGATAAATGGCAAAAAAGCGCATTTCATCCATTGCCCAGCTTACCTCTCGACTGCACACTGATATTCCTGCCGAAAGTGTGGCGAAAAGCACAGTTGGATGTATGGATGTGGGCTGCACAGGAGAGGGTTTGATATAGAATAATTCCATTTCTACAGCTATTCTGCTGACAGAAGCTACTTCAACTTTTGTGTTCCCAGGTAAGGGGTTCAAGTCGAAACTACCAGCTGATCAAACAAAATGCTGTCGAGGAAGATTAGAGCCTTCTGTAATATTCTGATTGTGAGCTTATGGGAAGCTTTGGCTACATTTTGTCCTTCTACTGGAGAAGAAGACTTGCCAACTGTAAGGGTCTGTTTTCTGGTTGTTCTGAGGAACAGGTGTGTTCCCTCAACACATCAGTGCGATAAGCATTGTTCAAGGAATTTCTAATGTTAATTGTGTGTTATACCACACCCTGTGGGGTGCTCTATAAAAGCAAGCCATCCAGTGAATTAGATTGTACGTATTACAACACAGCCTGAATGCAGTATCTGAGGATTGCGCTGTGTTTTTTGTTGTGTTCTGTTGTGTTGGGCTCTCCAGTTGCCTGTTCTGGGAGTGGAGACCTGGGGCTCACTGAGCCACATAACGGCCCCTGTCAGAGGAGGCCTGCTGGCTGGCTGGAGTAGCCATAGAGAGTATGTGGCCTTCACAGTTAATCATAACGCCAACTCACTCTTGCCTGATTGTACTGGCGGCTCCAGGGATCTGCCATAATTGGATCCTTGTAAGTGGGATGGAGGAGCTAAACAACCAGATTGCTGTTTGTTTATACCTTTTCATATATTAGTAACGTGCCGAGACTTCTCAAGCAGTCTGGGACTTGTCTCGCTGCTTGCCGCTCTAATTAGTAATTCATTCTTAACATATGCCTCAATTGTGGCCCTATCCAGCTATTTGTGATTAACTCCACTTTAATTAGAGTTGCTCATGCAGACTTTGGCTCTGCGTGGATGTGTAGTGGGCACTTAAAAACCACCAGCATGGGTTCATGTGGCAAAAAAGGTGCTGTTGATGGGTAGGCAGCGTTGTTAGAGCTAGAAATTTAAAATAGCATATGGTGCCAACGCCTGGGGGGAAAAAAGGTGGGGAAATAGTGTGGGGATAGTAGAGATATGTATCGTAAAGAACACAGAAACAAGAAACAAACAAATAAATCAATCAAGTGAATGAAAGGTGAAATACATAAATATCTTTACATTGTTGCCACCGGCAAGCTTTCCAAAGCAATGTATTATAGCTATTGTTGAAGGCTGTGAAGGTGGCAGGTAGCGGAGTGTGATACAACTGGGATTATGCTTGATTTCAATGCATGAAAATACAAACATGGTATGAAATTGTCACTTCCAGGCCACTGGCTCTGTCTTGAATTGCATGATTTATTAACTTATACATTACACATACCAGTTCTTAAATATCAAAGCTTGATATGAATCTGTGATGGATTTTATTGTGCGCTGCGATCCCTCGACAGGCTGGAAAGACACACACTGAATTTCATCTAACGGTTTCTCACCTCTCTAATACTTGTCACCGCCCACTGGTTTAACAGCCTAACTTAATTAACTAGGATTACATATTTCTTTTATCAGTTTCTTTGCAGTAATTAAGTGACACATTTGTCAGACAGCCCCTAAGTCACCTTGGGGAGCGTGTGTGTAATGAGCGTATATGTACATTTTCGTGATATCTCAAATGGCAAACACGCAAGCTGCCCTACTGATATTATATAAGTTTGCAAAAATAAATCAAAAAACGGTTAACACATTGGAACACTTCAATACCAAAAGCCAGTAATTAAAAGGCGACAGCTTTGCAGATTAACTGCGGAATTGGGTTTGTGGGGAAACTCATGCAGCGAAGGGGGCATTTAGTCACATGGCCCCGAGTTCCCCCACAGATAAAGCTCATTTTCTCTAGCAGTGGGGTAGAAAGAGTGGAGAACACAGCCCATTTGGTTTTGGCCTCACATGGGGCCCACAGGGGTAGCCAGCATTTTATTTAAGGTCACCAGGAATAAATGGAATTCAGACTGTGTCTGGCAGGTTGCAGTGGACAGGGCCCAGACTGGGGCCTTCCACCTCTGCTGCCCCCAGGCGCCCTCTCCATCTCTTCTCGCAGGAGAGCGCAGTCCTTTTCCTGCCTTCCATTTCACTGTCTGTAGCCCCAGCTAAATACCTCACAACTCTCCTACTTCTAATACCAGCACTGTGTCAGAGGGTAATAGCATGTTAAAATCCCCCTCAGGTTGTTCAAAAGGGCGAATGCAGAAAAAAGGATCCCAGTAGAAAAGCTCTTAATTCCATTTAGCTCAATAATGAGAAACAAAGAGAAGGGGAGGCATGGGGAGGGCCTGCATTGTTGGGCCTGCAGTGTGTAACACATGAAACACAGACACCCCATGGTAGACCACATGAGATGATCCTCTGTGGGGCGACACTATACTAGAGCCACTCTGTAATAAAACTCACAATACACTGTCAGGGGAATGAGTGGCCATCACAGTTTAAGGGCTTTTCTCTCAGGTGGAGGCAACAAAAAGCTGCAGAGATGGATCTGGCTGCCAGTCAAGCTTTGTATCAGTGACTGTGCTTTTGAGGAAATATGAGAGGCTGGACTGCTGTCCCATCACAGCATGATTCAGAGTGAGAGGGATTGGAGCTCATGCTGAAGCCAAGCTGCTCTGCAGAGCTGTGACTATTTGAGTGGGCCATGTGTTGTGCTGAGATGGGGGAGGGCCCTGCTTGCTCTACCTTCAGACCGAGGCATACTGTACAAGTGCTAAACAGGGACTAACAGCGTTTTCCATATCTGTCAAGTGCTCTGCCTAATCACTTCTCACCATTTCCAACTTGTTATCTCCTAATATCTTATAAATGTCTGAAATGTGTGAAAAGAAAAAGCTTAGTATGCATTTCAGGAGCATATGGACTATAATTGGTATACAGTGTGTAGCGAATCCCTTGCAAGCTGTTTCAGTGCATTAAAAAATCGCAGCTAAACACAGAAGAATAATCTCTTTTTAATAACTGGTTATTTGTGAATTATATTAGTATTTATTATTATTATTTCCATTATAATATCATTAAAAACTCACACAGAATGATTTCTAAGGTGGTTCATTTTTACTTTTGTTAACTTGGCTTATGATGAAAAGATAAGTAAGTAAAGTTTTTGAACCTGTACTGTATACACGTTAATGCCGCTACCTAATTGTCACTTTCTGTGTGAAGTTTTTTTCCAGCTGCTTTTTTCCCTGTTTGCACAATGGTTTTTAAAAGAAACAGTGACTTCATCCCTCTATCCAGTCATCTTCTATTGCTTATATTGGTCTGAGTCATGGGGGCAGCATTCTCTGGAGAGATGTCCAGAACTCGCTCTCCCCAGTCACCAGCTCCGCCGGGGGACAACGAGGCATTCCCAAGTCAGCCAAGAGATATAACCTCTCCAGCCTGTCCTGCCTCTGCCTCAGGACCTCTTCCCAGTGTGACATGTCCGAAATACCTCACCTAGGAGGCGTCCAAGAGGCATCCTAATTAGATGCCCAAGCCACCTCAATTGGCTCCTTTTAGTGGCTGTACTCAGAGACCCTCCCGAATGGCCAAACTCCTTTTTCAGTTTTCTCCGTGAATTAACACTCCTCTATGAATTGCCACCTTATGGTTTGTGGAGAACTTTGCTTCTCCCTGTGATTTCAGGAGCTATGGTCAATTTGATCCTGGTAGAGTCTCCCGAGACAAATTGGTTCTTGGTGAGGGACCAGACACAGAGTGATGAAAAAAAAGAACAGGGGGTCGGTTTGGCGAGCCCTGCCCTGGAGCCAGGCCTAGGGAGGGGCTCGAGGGAGTCTGCCTGGTGGCTACACCTTAGGCCATGTCTGAAGAAGCAATCTAGGCCCAAACCCCCGTATAGGGTCCAGGATTATGTGACTGAGGCATCTATTGTAGGTGCAGGTCCTATTGGTCAAATCCTACAGCTACTGAAACTAGCTATTGGGAGAAAAAGTAAATCAATAAAGAATTACACCAACATTTTGATTATTAGTATAGATCATAAATAAATGTAGAAAATGGAAAGGCTTTTTTTATGTAAGAAAAAACAACTTCTGGTTTGCATTTTGAATATCATCCATTAATCTTTGACATGAAGATTTTAAATTTTTGACCCTTCTTTCTTTCAAAATTCCTTCAAATACACAATGTTTGAGATTTTGCATGCATTACTTTTTTCAAATTCCTGCAAAAAAAGGGGCAGAGATTTGAAATGAGATTCAAAACTGGGCTTTGACAAGGCCATTCCACCCCCCCCCCCCCCCCCCTTCTCCTTTTTGAGTCATTCCTTGGTGAATTTGCAAGTATGAATGTGATCATGATCCGTTGAAAGATCCACTTTCATATCAGCTTCAAATTTTAGACAGATGGCCTAATATTATCTTCAAGCACACTTTGATATGATGCTGATTCATAGTAGAATCAATGACTGCAAGCTGCTCGGTCCCTGAGGCAGAGAAGCAGCCCCAGACCATAACATTCCTATTACGGGGCTTCACAGCTGCTGTGAGGTTCTTCTCCTAAAAGGCTTTCTTTGCTCGTTTCTAAACATGTCCACTGTTACTGTGGTCAAATAACTCTAGTTTTGATTTATCTGGCCAGAGCACATTATTCCAAAAGCCCTGATCTTTGCCTTTGTGTTCACTGTCAAACTGTGTTTTTGTTCTAATGTTCTTTTTGGACCAAAAAACCCAAACTTTTTTCCTAGCAGTCCTCCCTTGCAGGTCAAATTTGTCAAATCTCTTTCTGATTATAGATAAATGCACTTTGACACCAAACGTTGCAACAGCTTGGGGTGTTTAGACTTATTTTTTCTGGATGAATTTGATGGTGCATCATGTCCAGTAACAGTAATAGGTACTTTTCCTTTCAGTGGCATGATTTGTTTAAAATCATTGCATATTTGAAATTCTTTCCCTTTTTATCCATATCCACATTTTTTTGGGAGGAGGGGGTGGCTTTAAAGAATCCTTTAGAACTTGCTATTATAGCACCAGATTGTTCAAGGAGACAGGAGCTGGGTTTAAATGAACCAGGTTTCACCTGTGACTTCTCAAAGGGTTTACAGTCATTGTTTGAACTGATTTAAAAGTTTTGGATTTGAAGGTGTGTTACATTTAGGGGTAGTTGTTACAAGCACTTATCTGTTTATTTATTAATGCTATCAAATATACTGTACAAGTGTTTATATGTAAACTCTGTTTCTAAGATGAAATGTTTCTTTTTTAAAAAGATATGCCCAAAAAGACAATTTGAACTAGTCTTTTAATGTGATTATGAGGAAAAACTATTATAGACTAATAAGGAGGTTCCTCTTATGTTCCTCTAAAAAATACTTAAATCAGCCATAAATATCGCATTTCCATCTGTGACCTGACAGCTGCTTTATTTGTGATATTATTCTCTTTTATAATTAAATATATAGCAGTTAAACTTGTAGTCGATCCTCTGGCATTTAGAGGATCTGACTAAATCTTACAAACATATTTATCTCTCACTCCTATTCGCCGCTGCTTATTTCATCTTTGTTGTTACGGTTTCTCCCACTTCAACTCTGGCAAACAATGGCAATGTTACCTCAGTCACATTTTGAAAATGCAAAATAGAGATATTTAGCTGGTGCTGATAGGCATAATTACCATTTTGGGAACTTGGTTGGCAAGTGCTTGAATTTAATAGATGTTAATTGTACGTGGAAAATTCCCTTACTCCAGCTTTAAACCTGTTGCGTTTTCAGCAAAGATGTGTCAATTTGCCAGGTCATAGAGGACCTATAATTAATGACACAATACAACTGCCTTGACTCCCATGTTGTGTCGTCCTATGTTTGGTAGATTTTTGTAAATAAAGCTAAGAGTCTAACAGTGTTCATCCAAAAAGGATGTGAACACCCACAAAGTGTGAGAATATAGTCAACGCTTCATTTGAATGGCAAAACAATGAAAAACCTGCCATGCACTAATGCTCATGGGCAAATGCATTTGTACAGCAGTGGCCTGGAAATGATCCATAGTATTGAAATGTCTTTTGAGAAAGTCCAATATAAGGGAGATGCAGTATTGTTGTCTATTGCTGTACCTAATCTTAGTACATGAAAGTATTTTAAAAATAATATTTTTTTTCATGTACTATTCAAGTAAAGTATATGATAATTACTGAGAGCCTTTATGCTCCGTCATGGGTCATATTTACAGCTTTTGTACATCAAAGGTGATGAGTACTGTACAATACCCAAAAGGTCTTAGCACAGCCTTTGATACTGGTGGTGTATGGTTCAGAGCGAAAAAAGTATGCTTAAGGATATAACTAATTACTTTTTATTCATGTCTTTTTTTTTAGACTTATTATTTTTTGATGAATCAATTAAACATTTAGTCCACTTTTAACCCATTTCCCAAACTGGAGGGCATAGAGTGTCTCCAGGGAGGTATGGCTGACCAAAGAATGTTGAATTGACTTAAACGAACGTGATGCATGTGATAGAATAAAGTGTTCTAGTGCTGCCACCAGTGCCTTGGTAATAACCTTTCTCTCTTTCTTTTTTAAAATGTCAATATAACGTTACATTTTTCATCTCTCGGGATGAAAAATAAGTCCAGTTTTCAGGGAATGGAGGCAAGAACAACTACTGAAGGGAGGAATTAATTAAAAGTTTTGCTAATCACTGTTTTACTTTAAGAAATGTCATTTAAGACAAAAAATAATACCTATCTCAGACTTCAACATCCTATCAAATGTTCATAACCTAAAGCTGTTCTGTATGTAACGATAAGAAAAGAAATTCCTTGTTTAAGAGAAGCTGCACCCAGAAAATGTTAGGCATTTTTCACCCACTGCTGTAGAAAGCTTTAAAATGTGTATTTTAACATTAAAGGTTAGTAAGATGTTCGCTGTTGCTAATCTGTATATCGACCAATTGATTACTATAATAATTCTTTCAGCACTATTGTGTATACATTGGTACCTATACCTATCTAACCCACACCACAATGCAAAATATTCAGCCTCATTTTTTTCCAAACATATGCATGGAAATTAGGTAGGAATGTGATTATGCAGATTGGGAGAAGAGCCATGGGTACCAAATGTCAGATGTCAGGTATGCATTTTCAGACCCTTGTGGGATGGAGATGATTATCATGGTAATTATTCAGCATTTGAACAATCCGTTTTCTGTGCGAAACACTGGGAAGCACATCTGCCCAGGGACCTGATGTTGGTGTTTGTCTGCTACCATAAACAAGAGTGTGTTAGTCAAAGATATAGGAGGAGACAGGAAGGCGAAGCGGGGTAAAGTGATGAAGAGAGTGCGGTGTCTGCAATTCAACTGAGCTAAACTTGGTTGAGGGTAAAAGAGTTGCTGTTCCTTGTGCCCAATTCCCTCCCCTTTCTCTTAGCTCCTATCCTCAGCTCCTTTTAGCATTAAAGAGATTGGGCTGGAAGTGGAGCAGATATCAGTCATCTTTATCTCCCAGCTGGGGGAGGGCTGGCTTGGACCCAGGTTTTCCTCTCTTTATGGTTTCTTCCCCTCTTTTTGTTTTCCCACCACGTCCTGTGCATCATTTTATACACTGTATATTCTGAGGCCAGTCTTGTGGTTTAATATGCATGATAAATTTTACTCCTGTGTTCATACCCATTATCCGTTGGACTGAACACCCCGTTCCCAGACTCTGCCGTGCTGACAGGGAAATGTCATGCTATAGATGGCCTCCCCCATCCCGCTAGTCATTAACCCTGTGACTGGAAAGTGACCCCCAACACCTACACACCAACAGACACACACACGCAAACTACTTCAGGGCTTTGTTGTCGCTCTTTGATGTCCCTGTCAGTTCCTATGTACTCTGCTGAGCACACGGACATAGCTCAGTTCCCTTATGGCTTCCTACTCACACAACACACGCCATACAATGCGCTTGTACTCTGAACAGACATCCATTAACTGCCAAAGGCATTGGTTAATATAATAGATAATAGACTTTACCTTGTTTTGTAAAGTGATCTGTCATGCAGTATTTAACCTCACAAAGTTTTGTGCTCGAGAAGCTTAGGAAGAGATACATTTAATGGCTGTACTAAGACACAGCTGCGTAATATTTTCTGCTGATGTAATAGTGCAAGATTCAAATTGCATACACGTTCATCCTTCCTTGTTGAGGCCACTTGACTTGTTCTAATGATTAGGGGCAGCTTTGGCTTGAAAACTCAGTGTTCCATATCTGTGGCACTATAACCTTGACCTTCAGGTCTCCAGTACAAGGCAGACACAGAAGGAGGAGGCGGAGATGAAGAGGATACAAGGAACAGACAGCTTAAAAGGGGGTTGAGTGAGTGCACGGAGACAGGCCGGACACCTATTGGCTCCAGATGCATTTTGTGCTAAGTACTAGCTGAAAGATACAGAAATTTCCACCATGAATTGTTAACTAGGGTCGACCCAGGACAAGTCAAGCATGTAAACAGTCCAACTGGCCTTCTAACAAGCTTGACTCTTAATTTACATTCTTCCCCATTTTCTCTGGCTTCCATTATACATGAAATGCCTTATGAAAAAGTTATAAATGCATGAATGCATCCGGGAAATGGCAAACAGATTAATGACTGACAATCTTGTATATACTGTATTTAGGAAGGCTGCTGAACTATACTGCTAGTGGCGCTATTTTATCTGTAGTTTGCTGTGAGGACTGTAGAACTTTATTATGCTGTACTGTTAATATTGGCAGCAACAACAGTGCAACATAGAGATGAAACTGCGTCTTGAAGAGACAGCTGTCATTGGGCAAGAGACGGGTGCACCCTGGTTGCCAGTCGATAGCAGGGCTAAAACAACTTCTTGCCTTGTTTGTGATTTTACTGAATATATATTTGAATGCGTTATTGGAAAATCCAGTGTCATCTACCCAAATGATTGTTGGGCTTTTATTGGACAGTTATTGGAGAGTTTTAAAATAAAAGACACCACAGTTCAGTATTTTGTTACACTTATCTTTTGTCTTTTAGTTAGCTAAACACGCCTAAAGGCTATGTAGTGTACTGATTTGCACATTAGTTTGCCAAGTGAAATGTTGCTGGTTTGATTCCAGCCAAGGATACAAATTCGTTTTGGAGTTTTGCATCAGAAAGGGCATCTGGAGTAAAACTCTGCCAAATCAAATGTGGAGGTACCCGCTGTGGCAACCCTGCCGAAAGTAGCTTTCTTTAGTTGGCTAAATGCTAAATATGCCTAAAACATTTTAGCACGGTTCTATATCGTTTCAGTTAGAAGGTCCTATATGTTCCTTCAGCTTTTTAAATAAATATTTAAATAAATAAATAAAAATGTATTTTAAATACATCTATGGACTACCGTATTGGGCCACACCTCTTAATCGTTGAATTCAGGTGTTTTCAGTCCCATTGCTACAGGTGTATTAACTAGCCATTTGGTCTGAAGTCTTCTCTGACCCTCAGGTGTTGTTTACTGAAGTCTGCAAGTTTGGATTTAGGATGGTAAATGTTGAGCTAGTAGCCCGATAGTGCCTATAGTTTTAAGTATTTTCTGTTTTGCTGACTGTGCATGAGGAGAATGAAAGAAACTTTCTAATGTATTAACTTCAAGGGGCTTTGCATCAAATCTTTTTGTGACAGCAACATTTCATTCCAGCTGCTTCCCTCTGCTTTATCTAATTTCTTTTGTTTTGGTGTAAATAAGGAATTTTTGTGAAAATTAAATTACCGGGGCCACTGGAGATTCTGCAAACACAGATGTATCGAGTGTGCATCTCCCTCTCCCACAGTCTCAAAAGTGGATAGCCAGTGAAGTTTTTAATTTATTCAATCAAAACTTTGCTACTTTTGTTAATCATGCAGAGTGGGCTGGAAGGCCCAGATCAGCGCATACGGGCACATCCTGAAATACACAAGCCTTATTTATTGAGGTTTGTGTTTTTGTATTCTGGAGTTGTGTAATGCATTCAAATAAGGGTGCAACAAGCCAAAGTCACAGTAAGTTGCTGAGGGAGTATGTCAAGCATTGTGGCAATGTTTTTATTCCTGTCTCCTTCCCTCTTCACTGCTCACCCTGCCATCAATAGATCTCATTCAGCTGAGGCTTTTCTTTCAGCCTGTGTTGGATTGTGGCAACAACTGCCTCTTGACGGAGGAGAAAGGATGGCTTGTCAAGGTCAGAACTGTGCGCTAATTAGCGTTCACCACTGAACTGCTGGGTTGACTCCCGCGCCCTTCACCCCTGAGGCCTCGTGGCATTATGTGTCTGTATGAGTGTTGTGTTTTCTATCATGTTTCCCCTTCCCTTTCTCATCCATTGTAAAGGCTGGACATCTGAGACTCCCTATACAGCATATACGTACTCTGTCATGCCCCTCATTGACTCAGATGGGGCAGTCATATAACAGACAGAGGGAAAAGAGAGGCAGATGAGGGGGTGAGTTGGAGGGTGGTACTGAGCATTAGCATCCCACTGGGCTTTGTGTGCTTGTTATAGCCTGAGATCACACAGACAGGAGAGGGCAAACGAGAGAAGGTGAGCAAGAGAGCTAGAGAACGTTTTCACAATTGCCGTAGCAGGCAATGAGAATCCAGATGATACCAACACAAACAGGAGGGATTGCTGAATAATGATGGCAACAGAGAATGCAGTGGCCAAAGTTCAGCCGTATCTTAAGGGATAATTTTAGGCCCTTCACATGGGAACAGCAATTTCCTCCAGCTCTGTGCCTAAGCAATACTACTGTGAAATCATTAGACTAATTCATCATCCTTGACTTCTTCATGTTTTCTGGTACACTATTGGGGGGGAAATGGTTGTTCTAATTGCAAGCCTTAGAAAGCAAATGTATGCTCCGAGTCCTCCTCATTGCGTCTTCCCCACTCTACTCAGAACAGTTTCAGAATTAGTCGTGAGCAGCTGTTACTGAATAATACACTGTCTTTGACAGCCACGGGATTCAATCTGATTGTCAAATGATCAGAATGTTTGTATTGCACAGTAACTTTAAATATTTTCCTCCATACCCCTCTTATTGAGATCTTACTGCATAGCGTATGTAGCCCTACAACACATTAAAATGAGTGATTTGCACTACATAACATTTGGCTAAAGATATTGATCCCATTTTGCATAAACATTATGCTTGGCTGGAAGATTTTTGCTTTATCATATTTTGTTGCTTATTTTAATCCCTCCTACGTAGGTATTGTTGTTTTTAAATGTGGCTGATATGTATTCCATCTATGTAACGCTTTGCTAGGCATAGTGAAGGAGATATGTTAACAAGTTTGCTCTCTAAGCAGCATCCATATGGATGCCTCTGCCCTGCTCCAGTCACTGTAGTGGTAACTCACAGGCCGATGAAACACATGCATGGCGCTCGCCTCCATTAATTTTTGTTTATTATGTATTTATGCTCTAAGCCCGAGATTTGCTGTGATCAAATGCATCTGTTTCGGCATGGATCAGTGGATAACTTTGGCACACCACCATCTCCATCACATCCTGCTTTCCATCTACACCTCTCCTCTGTTTCTGCTTTGCAAGCTCTCTCTCGTTTCCCCTTTTCCTCCACGCTCTCTCATCTTTCCCATTTCTCTTCCTACATTTCTTTTCTTTTTAGCCCCTAAAGTATTTGAGCCTGCATACCATGCAAAGCACTACTGTTTCTCTGAAAATAAGATCAGTTCACTTAATGGTCAAAGGGCATTTTCAGCTTTATTAACCAAATCCAGAGACTTAAATAAGCAGGTCTTGCAAGGGACAAAGTGCATTCTTCTCTCTTACTATTTCACATACTACTTGTGAGAAGAGCCCTTATTTATATCTAGAAATTCCCTCTCCTTTGAACTCAAATTAACTCACTGGCTGTATATGCTATGCAAACACAGAGGCTCAAAGATAAGGGCTAATTGTTAAAATTGTCATTATAACTATTTGTTAGGATATATATTTAAAAAAAAAAAACATGCACATGAAAACCCCCCAATATGATAAAATATATTCAGGGAGCAATGTGTGAATATTATTTCTAAAGAATAACTTAATAGTTTTTTTTCCTTGGGATACTAATGTTTGTATCTTTGTAAAATTCTAGTGAAACTGGGGGAAAACTGTAGCATTTATTTCATTTTAAAATCTTCTTCTTCTTCTGTTAACTAACTACTACATTAGTTACAAGGAAATATGTCCTGAGCATTTGCTGTCTACCGAATGGATTTGAGATTCAGTCTAGCATGAAAATCCCATCAGCTTCTTAGCTTGATGTAAGAGAGACATTTCTAACTCATTATGTCCTAATGCCATCTCTTTAATACTCTCAGTGCATTCTAGTAAAAGAAAGGTTTGTCCTCTCAGCACTTCTTCCATGAAAAACTACCTGTAAGTGTCTATGAACAGTTTTAGGTATTTTTTGTAGGACTCTGTAAACACATAATCCAGGCAGAATGACTGTTGAGTACAATAGTGAGTTATAGTGTCATATAATATGGTATACATGTATTGAGACACAGTGTTGTATAGAAAAGTTTGGAAAACGTGAAAAGAATTTAAAAAAAATCAAACATATATCAATCGTTTTACTCAATGATACATTTAATTCATAAATTTAAAGTAACGAATCCACATTCACTTGCTGGGCTTTAATTGATTCTTTCAGAGTGGAAAAGGGCGAGAATTGTCATTAGAACCTGTCATGTGATGAAATGCCAAACTTTGATATATTCTTTGACTCTCAACTGAGTGAGGATTTAAAAAAGGACCTAACTGCCTACAAAGAATAAGGAAATATCAAAAGAAATATCAAAGCATATCCAGTGTGCAATTCTAGTGTTTGAAATGTCATTAAAAATAGAAGTTGTTGTGGAAATCAAGATAAAATGTGGAAGGTCGCTCAAGAATCCGCTCTTACCTGTTACTTCTGCCAAAATTGATGTGATTCAGTGCTATATGCATTGTGTTTCAGTTCAGTTTGGCCCTTCAAATAATTTAGACAGCACGGTCCTCTGAGAAAAACCATTGCACAGCCCTGGTCGACATAGAAGAATCATCACCTCATCACAGAAGTAAATTGCTGTGAACAGATGAAGTCAAGATTGAGCTCTCTGGCCACAATCACCAGAGGTATATTTGGAGGAGAAAAGTAGCAGCAACACCTTGTCAACTATTGGGGTTATGTTGCTGCCAGCGGCACAGGAAACACGACAGAAGACATGTAAAATACCGGATGAAAAGGCGTGCGGTCAGGCAAGAAACTGAAACTGAAAAGAGCTTTTACAAGAGGTCAGCGATCCTTAAAAGCATGCCTTAAAATCCACCATGAACTGCTTTTAAAAAGCTAAACCTTTTTAAAAGGCCCTCACAGTCCCCTGGCTTGATCTTAAATATGCCATGAGCGCTACACTGCCTTAAAAATATCAGAACTTGAAAGTGAGCTGCAAATAAGAGTTTGTGAAAATTACAAAATCAATAACAGAAAGACTAGACACAAATCTGCACAGAAAAATAATTTGTAAAATGTGATATCTTGGTGTGTGCGTTTCTTTTCTTCAGAAATCATAAAAGAATGTTGCTACTGTTTGTTGTGTGTAATCATTTTATTTGGAAGATGTTCTTCTGCTTGTATAAATTAGCGTAAATCTTAACTGTAGGAACACACAATACAGATACAACATCTTAGTTTAAGAAGGAAAGATAAAGTTTGTCTCTGCTTAGGGAAGCAGCTACTTAACCAAACTCTTTTAGTACAGTCAGCGATTGTGTGGTGCTTGAGCTCCACATGTCTTTTTAATCTCTTTGTTAGGTGAGGATGAAACTCCGATCACTTCTGCCCCGCTCATTATTTCAAACAGTTGCTTAAAGGTCTTTTTAGGTTCAGATAATGTGTTTTCTGTAAAGCATACTCAAGTAAGCTTGTCACATTATTAGCAAGGAATTAACTTGTTTTTCACAGAGAGTGTAAACGGTCAAACCTCTTAGTAAACAGAGGAACATTTGTATTTTTCCGCTAATATGTAAAGCTTTTAAAGAAAGTTAAGCTATGTGAAAGTTGAGTTTTAATCAAAAAGACGTACTTCTGTTCAGCCACTATCCTATGCTCCTCAGCTTTCCATAATCATCTGTCTTGAGGCTCCAGTATATGGCATGCATTTGTTTTATTCCGCTAGCGTATGACATCATTAATTGACTTAGGATACTGAATAGAATGGCTGAAAAATTGAACCCCAGTAGAAGACATTTGTTTTGAATTGATGATGAGAGCCTGGCCTGCTGTTTAAACAGCTTCGCAGGCTTTGGGCAGGTGGAGGAAGAAAGCTCTTATCCGTCTTCATCGTAATATCAAGGTCATGGATGGGTAGCTGAGCTAATCTCCTTCTTCTCATATCTCTTACGGAGCGAAAGAGCTGGCAGGCCTGCCATGTATTAAGCCCTCTCCAGCCCAAGACAGAATACGATGTTCCACACAGGGAAATGTGATAAACTACATTGAAACGAAATTCAGGAATGCGGAGGTCCCAGCATTCGTAAGTGATATACTGTACACATCTACACCCAGACAGCTGCTAAATCAAATAGGAGATAATCTATGCATATTCAAATTCTGTGCCAAACTATATAATCTTCGGCATCTGCTTCATTATGCATGGAAGACACCATTTTGAGCGTATATTTCCACCCAAACATCATAGCTGTGTAAGTGTACATGACTGTTAAATATTGTGCCAGCTCTATTCGGGGTCTTGATCAAAGCACAAAGCTTGTACGTGTGAGCCTAATAATTATAGACTCGTGTTGACAGATGAGATGGGCTAAAGGCTCTGAAGACTGTATCTGAAAGAGAATTGGCTCCTCCTCTCCCACAAATAGATTTGCCCTGCACAATGTTTTATCCCCATTGTTCATTAGACTTCAGAAGGAATAATTAACAAGGCTTTAAAACACAGCTTTTATGGATCACCTGCTGTCCCCCCAATATCATTTTTGTGATTGCGCAGCAGAATACAGCAAGAGGCATTGATGCTAGCGTCTGGCACCCAAATGCCTTGCAGGATCAGTAACTCTCCAATTAAAGCAATATCTCTCAGTCTTGTGCCTGGCGCAGGAGCACTGAACTCGCCACGGGATTCGCCCATAGACAACCACCAAACTTTTTGATTACGAGACCGTGGCCTCGAGATAAGAATGAACTGGCTAAATGCAGTAATGCAACATGCAGATACATGGTGTTTTATGAAGCTGAACTGTATTGTATAATGGTACAGCAAGAACATGGCAGACTAATGGGCGACAAGGACATTGTTCATTTAAAAGTAAGAAAGGGGAAACCGGAATATTCTTTCATTTTAAAGTTTGAGATTAGGGCTAAGAATATTACCCCTTATCACAGAGTGAAGCTGCAGAGAGCATTGTCTCCTTTCAGCAGCACCCCGTTTTACATGAATCACCGTGCCTTCTCAAAATGCACAAATATATTTGTCATGTCTGGGGCCGCCAAATCATCAGGTAAATATTATCATCCAACAAGCAAACAAACAGTCTTTTGTGTGGTAGATAAAGGTGAGGCGTGCGGCGAGGTTAATGGGACCGGCCTATTAGCATTGTCACTCAGTCTGCCAGGTCTGACAGTGTAGCTCAGTCTGAGGGCCTCTCCTCCCCACGTCCACCTGCTTATCACCCAGATAAATTAACTCCGGCAGACTGGAGAGGCAGGTGGAGCGAAGGGGTGGGGGTACAGATCCTCACCTATCACAAGACAGGAACACCAGGCACAGATCGGCGCTCTGTTGACTCTAGTTAATAGCGTGGGGTCCGCGGTGTGTGTCAGATTTTTAGGGGTCCATGAGATTGACGTGTGGGGCAGCAGAGTAAACACTTGATAATTAAACACAACCGCATGTTTGTCAGAGGTGATGACAATGCCCACCGACACCCCCTCGTCCTCACTCGATCCTCCCAACTTTGTACGAAGCAACAGTTCTGTTCAGCTCACCAGGAGTTCCTCAGACCTTAATGATAAAATGATAAATATGCCATTTGTCATTGCCTTCCAAAGGATCGGCATGAAATGTTTATTTGATGCTTGTCATTGCCCAGTGTTTCACAACTCCCTCTCCTATGGTTAAGATTTGGTTAGATTTTAGCAGATGCAGTTGTTTGACTATGGTAAAAAACTATGTAATAATGGACACGATTTAAAAAGAAAACTGACAGACGCAGTCAAGATTTTTGTCTGTTGTTATAAAATATATGTATATAAACTCCAGTAGTTGAATAGAGACCAACTTTATCATCACACCACACCTGTGGCCTTCATCAGGTTGATCTGACAATAACACTGTTCTTCCCGCCTTAGACATCGCTGGAATTTTAATCTCTCGTAACCTTCTCTGTGCAACTTAGAAGTACACGAAATTGTGCCTGAAATCCTTTTTCTGGCTTTTTAAGAATGACAGACTATGAGAGACAACAGTAATCATTTTTCATAGTCATTTTTCACAGCACCCAGAGGTTACATGTCAGGAAAACCTACACATGGCCTTTTTTAATTAAGTTAGACATTGTATGAAATGTGCTGGTTGAGTTGAGTTGCTAGTTTTCTTGCTAAGAATGAAAAGAGTGAATTGATACCAATACAAAGTCTGTACTGTTGATATGGAGCTGTTAGCAGCACCTTTTACATACTTCAAAAGTCAGGATGCGTAGATGTTTTCATGGAAAAACAAAAGACAGAAGATTATAAATATGTGATGAAATCTATGGATTTGTGTTGCAATAAATGACCGCTGCTCTATCTGGAAACTTTTCACACCCCACAGGGCAGGATGGAGACGTGTTTTTTTGTGGAGTCTTTGCTGGAAACATGGATTGTTAATTCAAGACTTCAGAGAGACTTTAAGAAGAAACTGTGTCAATTGGAAAGCATACAGTTGGCTTTATTGGGCCTGGTTTGCCTTGTGGGTGCTCTCTGTTTAATTGAACACTCATTAGAGAGTACACTGTTATACCCTCACAGTTTATAGTGACATTCCCCCCAAATGTAACGTAATTAGGTTTAGGCAAATGGTGGGCTGAATGGATCGAGATCTGTGCTATAACTGTATCCAGTTTATTCCCTCACTGGCTGGTCATAAAAGAAATAATTTTGGGTAAAGTGTGTGACACTGGCTGGCACCCAGAGCATATGACTGGAACAGGAAGATTACAGGCACGGCTAAAAAGGATCAGTAATTGAATTCCAGAGATCCTGACGCACATTACACCAGACCAAGAGACAAGAGAAAGCTTTTTTGCTCGATGAGGGAAGCTGGAGGGTAGAGAGAGGTGAGTCCTCTCAATACACAGCCCCTCCCCCTGTTAGTGCCACTCAGCAATGCTGGAGCCATTGCTGTGTTAACAGTTTCTGTTCTCACGGGACAGGAGAGCCCTAACTGTCGCCCACCTCCAGTTGGCTGAGAATGGTGAAAACCACTCCACTGTGTCTACTTTATATTGGTGGTTAGACGACGCAGCTCTGCCAAGGATTGTCTTTTCTGCTGCTGAACATTTAATGCAACCAAACTATCCATGAAAGACAAGCCAAAGGCCTTTATTAAACTGCCTGCAAATCTGCAAGAAGGAAAATCCATCACAGTGTCCAAGGGTAACAAATTGTTAAGTAATAGCTGGAAAATATTAGAATATCAGCATGTGCATCAACGTTTTGCTGCACAGAAAATTGCAAGCTTGTTATTGAGTGTTGAAATAGTTTGAAACGTAAGACATGCTGCTGTATAGCAAGAAAACATTCCTACTGAGCCCTGCATTGCAACACATTTGCAACAAAAGCCAGACAGTTAATTTCTCGCGTTTTCTTGGTTTTCTTTGTAGTCAAAAGTTTCCCAGACTTCATGAAAGACCTGGCAGTTTAAATATTTTGCATGTGTAGACACAATGCAATTATTGATTGTTGAAAGACCAGTGAATGCTGTAGTACAACAGCAACAACAATTTTAGAAAAAACTTGAGTTTTTAATTGTCTTACTAATTGAAATCAAATTGAAGAGCTGTTACATTAACTAGCGTATTGAATAGTTTTCCATCACATCTGTATTTATTTTTCTGTTTTGTTTACACCACCAAAATAACACCACAATGATTTAGTTCAAATTGAACAGCGGTATGCATAAATAAGACTCCTGTAGACATCAAACATGCTTCAAGTCACACTCGTGACAAATCCTCCAAATGTAGGTATCACGGGAAAGAAATTTCACAGGTGTCTAACATCTCTCTGAATAAAAGAAGCCACAAACCCTTCTGCAATTTCGAGTTCTTGTGTAGTAATTGGAGCAAAGTGGGGGGAAGGGGAAAATCAGGAGGAGAGGTTTAAAATAGGTATAACAATTGTGGAAAAAAGAAGGAGATTGAATCTGTTAATAGAGGGTGTTGCTGAATCTCACTTGGTACCCTCGGTCTCATTAGGCCTCAACTGATGCTGCCGCAGCCCTGTTAATTGGCCGAAGCCAAAGAAATCACGTAAAGAGCAAACTGTGCTGCTTTTTCCTTTGATAGACCAAGACAAAAAAAAACAACTAATACCAGTGCAGACAAATGGAAACAGATAAACAGGCAGAAAATGTGATAATTTGGTGGTAAATGGTGCTATCAAACCACTGACCTAGTAATTTACAAGCTCGCAACAGCCCAGCCACCTTCCGTCTTGCAGCATAACTAAAGATGACTGGTGCTAAGGAAAAAAAGTTCCTCTGCCCTTCTTCTAAAGTTTTCTAAGAGTGAGGAAGCTCATAGTGTGGATATTGAGGTGGGTGAGTGTGGTGCAGGTTGTGGGGTGCTTGAACTCTCTGTGGTGCAGGCAGTAACAGTCTTTACATTCAAGAGGGAGAAGATCAAAGAGTGCAAGTTTAAAGGGAGGAGGGGCAGTTTTAGAGTCTCTCCTCTGTTTGGGAGGCATCCAGGTATCTGTGGTGTGTATTGATGTGGAGCACCTTCGCGAGACACACTTTCCCATCCTTATTTCCTCTTGTCCTGTTGAAGCTAAACGGGCTGTGCTTCAAAAACACTGCTTTATCAAACACACCACTTAAATTGTCTCTCCCTTTTTTCTGTGCAGCCTCTCTTTTCTTCTGATAAATATTATGTGTCTTTCTGGCTGAAGCACTGCAGAGGAGCCTTCAGAGAGTGACTGGTTAAAAGTAATCCCAGAGAGAGGTTGAAAAAAGAAAAGATGCTGGTTAGCATTTCTTCAGAGATGCGGCACAGAATCATGAACAGAAGTCAGATGCTATTTCAGCATGCATTGTGTGCTTTTCCCACAGTGTTTCTTTGTCTGACCCACAGGGTCTAATAAGAGATGAAGTTCTTTCAAGCTCCTCTACAAATGACTTTGCTTTGCTGTTCCACCTGTGTCCTCCTCTGGCCTGCAAAATAATCAAATCAAGAAGTGGTTTGTCATTCAGATCAACAGAATGTGTGAAGCATAGAGAGGCCTGCCTGTGAAAAGGGGAGAGCTCCCTCTAGAAAATACATTGTGTTTTCAAAAGCTTGTACAATGTTTACTCCAGCTGAACAGCTACATGCTCGCTAGAATATGACACTGATGTTTAACTGTGCATATTATTTCATTAGCTATCCCTCTCCATATTTATTGTTTTGTCGCTATAATTATTGCACATGTCTTGCAAATGCATGGCCTTTCATGAGACCCTATTAAAAACCTGCAGTCACAGGGATTAGTGTCTGCATTCTACACAGATTGGCACAACGTCAAAATAAAGAAACCGAACTAGAGCAGGGGTAAATAGGGTCTGGCAGAGATTATAACAGTGGATATAATAATGCCGGTTTCCACTCTAATTGTGACACCAAGCCAAAGCTTTGCAATTGCCGTGCAACGAGCTGTACTCTAAGTCCACACAGCAGCGGTGGGATCAGAAATCCTCAACAACTTTAAGCTACAGTATCAGATTATGTCACTATTAATTAGGCGCTGTATGAGAACAATCCTGTACCGTGTCCTCTCCTCCCCAGATGTAGCCAAGCAGGCAAGTAAACTTAGATCAATAATTACACGAGGACTGTCCTAGCTCCTCCACGGTTCTGTCACCAAATTTCACACTAATTGGCCACACCAGTGGAGAAACCCAGAAACAGATTTTTATTGAGTCAGGGTATGACCGAGCATAGTCTGGAGGGACACCTGCATTACCTAAAGTGGGTACCTCAGAAACCGAAGCTATCAATACAGATGCAGCTATAATGTTCATTTTAAATAAGGCTTGTCTGTGCATTAGGCATGCAAGCAAAAAAAGCATTGATCTGTTCATGCATAAATGCACTGCACAGTCTAGCATAATCATGTGATATATTCCCAACCAGCCAAGCATATATTTTCCAAGTCAACCTTAGCCATATGGCAGCATGCATGTGTAAGTTTCGTCTGTGTTTATTCGTATGTCCTCATTTGCCTCCTGATGCTGGCCGCTGTTATCCTGCCTATTGATTGACAAGAGTAAGAAGCCCAGGAGTACTCCAGTTTCATCTTTGTAACATCCTTTCCTTAATTCTCCTCTGCGGGTTTAATACCGAACACACAGGTCCCTCTTGACAAAAGCCTGATCGAGTGAAATGTTGAGCTACCGAAACAAAAGAGGTGAGAAACAACAACTCCTGGAAACAAAGGAGCAGTGAGACAGAGACTGAAAGGCTCTTGGCTTTCAACTGTCACAGATTGACTTGAGATTGCCATCCCAGCCCTTCCTGATCCTTGTATTAAATGACATGATGAGGGAGAGTTAGAAGGAGTAGTGTTTATATTTTCTTATGGTTGGAGAGTTCTTTTCAGTATGTCCTTGTGCTTGTAAAGAGAGATATTTTATGGGTGCAAAACCATCCTAGAAACTCCAAGATTCTCACAGTAGTCTGTCTTTGATTCACTGAGTGGCAGATAGTGGCTGTTTAAATATGGTTCGGGGGGGGGGGGGGGGGGGGGGTTCGGGGGTCTGGCTAGGCACAGACAGACAGCCATCACATAAAAGTTTGCTTTCTATGCCTGACAGGTTTGGGTTTTCTTTAGTGTGTTTTTCAAGCAGGTCTTATCCAGGTAAATGAAAAGATCAAAAGCAGGGTCTCGAGCTAGCAGCACTTCCATCTGTGATGTAAGGCCTTCAGTTCTTAGATCTCGGGCATTTCTTTTGCCTCCATCCCTGTGCCATATCTCTGATGGAATTTTAATGATAACACTGAATTGTTATCTTGAATGCACTATCACTACCTCCCAAACATTTCATACCCACACACAAACCCACCCACAAATCCCTGAGACCTGAATGAATGTATCCCTCCTGAGAAGTTTCCATTTGGCGAGCTATCTCTTTTGACATACTCTGCAAACACTGCATTTCTGTTTGCCTGCTAGGTTTTGATTAGTGGCAGCACTGATGCCTTTAATATTGAAAAAAAAAACAACAACTCTGGATGTACTGAGTGTTGATGAAGTGTCTTTTTTTAAGATTGGGTGAAGTGCTGTAAAAACCACCGTCTTCTCCCTGAGGGGACACACCCACTCAGCTAGGGTGAGAAAGAGAGTGCTAGTGTGATGATCGGAGAAGCAGACATCTCTGGTGTTGAAATTGAATGTGGTCCCAAGTTTGTTGTGGAAAAGCTAAAGTGACAGAATAGTAGATAATAGGTTTGCTGTAACGTCACGCCTGAGTGTATGGCCACACTTGGGCATTTCTGGAACAGTCCAGTTTCTGACGTCCTCGTGACAGGCCTCATCCTATTTCTTTTCCCGTTACACGGCTGTGCGGCGAGAGCCCATTTTACTTCCACACTTTTTGCATGCTCCGTGGATTGCTCTGTTGCCTATTACTTTGAATGCTGAGCTATCAAAAATGTCTGATTTGTTATTGATAAAGTAATGTTAAAATGGCCATAAAAATGAAACAAAGCCCATTTGTGTGTTTGCCCAGTAGGAAATAGTGCCGGCCTACTTTATTCTCTGCTTATTATTCTCTAGCTGCTTTGTTTTATTATTGTAAAGCCCATGTAATCCTCTGCACTTAAAAAGATAAGTGAACTGTGAAAATAAAAGAATTATTTAGGAACTATTATATCATAATTCTATGTTGTTTGCCTCAGTGTTTTAGTGTGCAGCAAAACAAAGGGTGGAAAAGTTTTCTGTTTTTATTTCCCCTTCGAGCCCAAATTTCTGGCCTCATCATCACTTCACCCATCTCTTTAGTGTTCCTCTATCCCCTTCACTTTCTCTCTTTCTCTTTTTTTTCTCTGAAAGTGACCTTGACGATATTCCTCCTGTGTTTGTTCAGACACAGAACTCTCTTTTTTTTCCCCTCCTTTTTTGTCTCCCTTCCCTTCCTCTGTTTTCATTAGCGGGCTCGGTCTGCCTGCCTAGGGACAGCCCTGTGCTGTGCTCACGTTACAGGCCTATTGACTTCGGAAGAGAGAGAAAATACTGTGGACATGATTCATCATCCATGAACCTCATGATACCAGTTTTATCTGTAACTTATTTTCAATAGAGGAGCACAGATAAACCACACTGCACTTTTATCACCCTCACTTTAGGCATGTCAGTAATCAGATACACAGACAAGACTAATTAACATTTTGAGATACTGCCATGTAACACAAGCACTGCTCAAAAATAACAAAGAGTTGATACAAAGTGTGTGAGCCTAAGATTGACTGAAGACTCTTAGCTGTTCACTGCATTTTGCAATCGTATTTGCACGCTACCTACTACCTGAAATACTGATTGGGCAATTATTTTCAAGGTGGTAATCAATATTCTTTTTCAGAGTTGAAAAATTGCCACAACTGACGCGATGATAGAATAATGGGGGGGAAAAAATGTGCAAATTAATTTCTTTTTCATTCATTATGCATGCTGAATTCTCATACTGATGACAAAGCTTTTGAATGAAAACTGAGGTGGGTGTTCAGTCCTTGTTAACTTCCACGGACCAATCTGGCACCATATTGGGGATTAACCTTCGATAACATTTGTAGTATAGTATAGGCATTTTGCATCGGGTTGTTGCATCCAGTAGTTATGTATCTGCATATTCTTATGAGCTCTGAAACAATGAAGAAGGTATTGGCAGGAAGTAATAGCCCGCAGAGGTGGATGGGTGTTTTATCACACTTGTATCCCTGTAATTAACCAGGACTGCCCTGCAATTCACTGTCTGTTCTCCTATCGCTCCTTCTTCTTTTATTCCTGTCTCCTAATAGAAGAATGGGTTGGGGGTTGTCTCTGCTCATATCTGCAGCTGTAAAATTCAAGCTTTGAACTCTGCCATTGTGGCATTATGGTAATCAAAAATGGAATATATTTTGAGGAACTGTTTAATGCACAAGCACACTGTGCTCTATATACACACAGTTTTTGACCCCATGTTTCTGGAAGGAGTTGGAGATAAATTTTGTGGTGTGCTTATCAGTCCACATTTCAGTGATGATGCACCTGATAGGTTGGCAGCCATGCAGCAATCAGTTAAATGACAGACAGACAGGCTCAGTGCACAGCTGCACAGTGCAGTCTAAGCCAATTGTGTGACAATCAGAGGCTGCTATTTTAGGTTTCCCTCCCCCTACAGAGAACAGATTTCAGTGAATCAGTTGGCCCTCAGGCATCATAATTATGCAAAAGGCTGAGCAGAGAAAAGTTGTTTGTTCCACTATTGTTTTGACTTTCTTTCTTATCGCTTAATCATCTGAGGAAAGTGGCTGTGGTAATATATAGAGAGGTGCGCGCTTTTGTTGACTATAAACATTAGGCCTGAAAGCTATCTGAAAGTTAGATTAGAAATACATGTATATTTACTGAATCTAGAGGCATGCAAATGACTCAAATTTGGCATTTCAAATCAATTTTTTTAGGGCTGCTATTTTGAAAAATAGAAACATTGGAAAACATGATGTGGATCTTGCACATGCAGATTTAATATGTCAGATCTTCAAGATAAGAATTGATGGCCAGATTTAGACAGAAACGACTTTTTAAGGTATAAGACTGGAGCAGTGGTGCTCAAATGTTGCTCATACGCAGGCATCACTTTGAAGGGCAGGTTGGCTTGAGGTCTGCCCATTTGAAAGGGACCTGTGAGAGGAAAGGGCACAGGCTGCCACTCGTTTTACTGGTTCTCCCCCGTGGTGAAAAACAGTGCTGAAACAATTACAGGGCACTGTGAGGTCTTTTCCCGTAGTCTGAAAATGTTATACACACATAAACACCCAGGCTCGCATGGTGAAGCCAAACTTATTAAAACTAATTAACTTGAATTAACATTTAAAAAACTTCTCGGTGCCCTTTAGAGATTTAGGTTGACTGCTGTAAGTAACATAAATCCATCCAGACCTCCAGGACGTGTGAGTTAAGCCTCTGGTCAGTCTATCAATGCAAAGTGAGAAAAGCTGTTTCACTCCCTGGGCTGCACTCCCCCTTCAGCTGCACAGAGCACTACAAGTGCTCTTCGCACCCATGAAGGTGGGAGACTTATGTGTTAATCCTGAAGCCCCCACCTAAGCCCCTGTAATAAAGCACGCTCTCAATCAGGACCTGTCCCCTCCCTCCAGGCAAGGCAGCTTAGGCCTCTGCAATCACTAGCTGGTGAGCCACAGGAAAGCTAATGAGCCCCTTGTCTAGACGCCCAGCACCTGCATTCGTAGCTGTTCTAATGGGAGCGCTCTGGGATGTAGACAGACTGCAGGTGGAGATGATGGAGGTCTGCAAAAGGCCAGCAGCAAGCCCCCACCAGGGGGATCATCTGGTGACCATGCCATTTGCTTTTCTGAATACATAGTAGTCAAACAGACTGCTGCCACGGCCCCGATGGACGTCTTGAACTCACGGCTTACTTGAAGCTGAGCACTCACTCAACGGAGAGGCTTCTGGACTTCTGTGTAAAATAATTAATGAACTCTAATTCCATGCAAAGGTCCAGTTGTTGTTCAGTTTGTGCTTTCTACATAAAACATGCTCTGTGAACAGTTTCCTGCTCCCTGTGGATAACTATTGCACAAGATGCAGAATTGCTTTTTTAATGTGTTAAAGTGCACAGTTCGGAAGTCCTGTTTAAAAATTAGGCATCTGCTGACAATTTGGGAATGTGCCTGTGGGTGGATTCACGAGCTACCTTGGCTTTTTCATCCATTAAATTTGGAGGAAAGGATATTTATTAGAGGTTCACTCTCTTTTTGTTCTTTTAGTGTGTTTGTGATACTTATTGTTACTTTAGTAAAGAAAGAAAGTATTGTAAATAATCATGATTTGTTAAATTCCAAAATCTTTAGTTTTCACACTCTATTTTACATTATTCCAAACCCCAGCTCTGCATATTATTAACTAACCGTTTTTTGGGTTTTTTTTGCCACAAGTAAAATATGTCAACACATGAACACTGATTGAGGGACCAACTAACAGATCTGAGCTGGTGTCCTAGATGTTTTCAGAATCCTGTTCAGGAGAGTAGAACACTTGTGTAAGTGTTTGTTATTCAGGTTTAATTATGTCCACGGGGCCTGGGAGTGTAGGCCAATCTACGCGGCGCCTCTTTAGCCTGAGCCACAGTGGACTGGCTTGATGTCTTCCTCTTCTTTCCTGCACTGAATGAGCAATTAAAGGTCATATCAATTAGAGCATGTTGTGGTCTCCAGACTCATTTTGAAACAGCTTGCTCCTGTTGCGCTGTCAAGAAGGAATAAGTTTACAAATGTTCAGCTTGGCCTTCTTTGCTTAAATGTTATATTTTTTAATATATTTTGAATAAATCTCTGCTCCAACATTTATAAGTTATAAGTTGCCTGGCTTGGGCCTCGTTCCCCATGAAGCATAAGATGTATGCTGTACAGTGTATAACGCATTCATTTATCAGTTAATTTAACCTAAAGCAAAGCAGTGTGGAACTATGAGAAAACTACACTTCAATCATTCACTGGTCAGATATATTACAGTCGCTGGTGTCACAAGCAGAACAAAAATCTATTTAGTCTAAATATGGAGGGTCTATATTTTCATCTCCCTCATATTGGTTTGGAAACAATCATTCACATGGTGCCAAATGAGTGACAAAAAATTGTTTTCATTGATGATCCATGAATTCTAATGAAGAAGCATGCACAAAGAGACATATTGCAAAAGGTGATACGTGCCGTTGCCATAGCGAAGCCCCACACACCCACCCCTCTTCCCCTTTGTGTACTCCAAGATTAAATGTGTTTGTTTGCAAGTGGAACTACTGACGGAGGTTCCTCGGCAGTCTAGCAGTGAGGCTATGTGTAAAGGATGGTTGTGGTTGGGTGGGGGAGATTCCTGAAGTATGATTAGATGAATTTTAATTCATTCATTTATTCATGAAATTCAATGGGTCTCCTGTCTTGCGAGAACAAGAAAACCAAATGCCCTTGCTAGTTTCATCATCACTCTTTCTATTATATGTAAAGAAGAAATAAATTGTTTCCATCTCACACAAATAAGAAAAAGGACGAACCAAAGAAAGCAATACCAGCGCAGAGTACAAACATGATCATTGTGAGACAAGTTGTTTTGCATCAGTAGCCTACATTAATGGTGTGACACAGTTTTTAGTTTGTTTTTGTTGATAGCAGGATGTTTGTGTTGATGACAGGTGGTGTTCCGTCTGCAGACCCATTTCACACAGAATGTAAAAATCTCAACTGCTGTAATGCGAACGTTGTCATAGATTGCAACTAACTGCAGAGGGTCTCGAGGATAAGCGGTATTCTGGCGGGAGCACGGTATGAATAAAACAAGCGATGCCATGAAATATACTTTATAGGAACTTTTTTTTTTCTTAATGCCGATGACTAAAGTCATTTGGAACGGCAGCTCATCGGGGGCTTTCTTGGTGATTATCATAACCAGACCAATGTTAGAAAGGGACCAGAACCTTCCACCGACCATCACCCACAGACCGAGTGAAGCATATTTGCGGAACATGTTTAGCAGCCACATACATCGCTATTATAAGGAGACATTTTAGGAATGTTTGGCACTTTCTAAAATTATTTTATTTTGGATTAAATATAATTTTATGTTGCATAGTTTTTCAGTCCCTAGCTCAAGAAGTGCTGGGCTGCCCTTCTGATTTATACACTATAAGAGTGTAGTTGTGGGAAGTGCATGCATATATCAATATGTGTCAGCAGTCTCATACAGTAAAGTGGGTGTCTTGATCCAGCCTGCCTCACTGTGGTTTCCAATCCTTAGGCAGGTAAAACCAAGGTCAGCACAGTGATGATGGGCAATGCTATAAGATATTTTACGTAAAGAATATAAAAACATGTAAAACTACAACTGAAGTTGAATTCCTGAAATCCGTCACCTGTTGTTCTCTCCTGATCTAATTTTGCAACAAATGGCAAGTTGCAAAAGTCTGTTGTGCAGGGGAACTCTGTCTCACTCATCTCCACATCAAACAGCTACACAAGCAACAGCTAAAAAAGGAAAACCACAAAACAATAGAGTTGCTTCAAAGAACGAAGTTTCATAAGCATTCTCCATTCAAAACGCTTCTTTTTTAAATCCCTTTGGAAATAGTCAATTTATGTCTTGTGTATAATCTTATTCATGCATGGGGCTTAATGCCTCCTCAAGAACACATAAATCTCGCAAACTAATGGTTTTCTCTCTTTTTTATGTCTTTGGATCCTCTTGGGCTGTCACTGTCGTCACCAGGTAAAAAAAAAACAACTTTTTTTCTCCCCTACTTTGATATATGTTGTGTTATACAAAGATTATAAAATACGGCGAGCACATGTAATGGTCAGATTATTTTCCTATCAAACTCCCGTTTACATCCCTTGACCAATCATATTTGATGTTTGGCACTGAGTGCCGGAGTGCCGATGGGGTCCCCTGCTGTCTAAACAAGCCCCCACCTACTGACTGTGCAGCCCTTTCCTGAGCGCTGTAGTGGAGAGAAAAGGGCAAGAGAGCAGCGTTCAGGCGAAACAATAGCACCGCGAGGAGATGTCAGGCCCTGGGAGCTGTGAGGTGGATGATGATATGAGCCCACTGGTGTTGTTGTTTCTCACTCTGCTGAATGCTAACACATGGACCCCTGTGGCTGGGCGTCGACCCACTGTGTGGTCAGGACCCTGGCGGTAGTGGTGGGAAGGGGTGCGTGGGATGTAATGAGCCCAGTCTGGACTGCTGGGCTGTGGTCTGTTGGAGCTGTTTTTGTGTGTGTGTGTGTGTGTGTGTGTGTGTGTGTGTGTGTGTGTGTGTGTGTGTGTGTGTGTGTGTGTGTGTGTGTGTGTAAGCTTGCATGTATTCTTTAGTATGCCACCATTGATGCAGAGTGCCCTCCTCCTGTGTTCCCTCTTGTTGGATATCAAAGGCCTGTTGTAGTGTGACTCCACTCATCTGCAGTTGCCTGCTGCTTGCCTTTGACACTGTCCATAAAATTTAAGGCTTGATTTCACTGTCACCGTTTCACTCAAAAATTGTGAATTGACATTTTGCCAACTCATTTTTACGCCCAAGTCGCCACAGACTGACACCCGGTCAAGACCTGTGGACATCACATTGTAGCACGCTAGGTAACCGTTCCTAATGACTTTCCTGCATATAGTCATTAGAAGTCCCTTAGCGTCTTGAATAGATGCCGTGACACCATAGGCAAAAGTAATATGCCAAGGAATAGTCTCACAATCTTGTTGCAGATGGGGACATTTTGCCTTTTATCTTTTATTAAGGCTGTGTAAGGCTCTATTTTAACTAAAAACCATGATTTTATGACAGGAAGTGATGCCTGGCCAAGCGTCAATGTGTAACCAGCTGGGAGTCTGAAATTGCCCATGGTCAAACAATTTAGTTTTCCTTGTTTTTAATTCAAGAAAACTATAGGAGGACAGAAAGCTACAGAAATGACCTGTCTTGTAATGGGATCAGACCAGCTACAATGCCCATCAACATAATAACTTTACAACCCATGAGTATTAAGCAGTCATTACTACATTAATTCCTTTTTTTTACATCATTGCTCAGCACCACAAGGTTCAGATAGCACCAAAATTTCAAATACACCCTTGTAAAGTTTTGTGTCTGCATTAACATACGGACCTATAAACACTTACCAAAATGAGCACTACAGTAAGGATTTCAAACAGTTTTCCTTGTTTTAGTGGAACACTAAAGGGGAGCATATTTTAAGAAAATCAGGGTATAAAAGCAAGGATCTTCAATGATCTTAAATAAATGACCTATGTGTTGATTTAAGATATCCAATCTTGACATAATATTTGAATAAATTCAGTCTGAATATCAATATCACATTGCATCGTGAGTAAAGGAGATTTAGATTATGGTAATTGCGTCTCAAAGTTTGTTTTACGGAGATGAGTAATAGCAGTGATATAATGTCGAGGTGGGTCGCCATCGTGTCTTCGCAGTGTACATTCGGCAGCCCGTTTTTTTTCGTCTGTTTCATTCTTTTTTAAGTGTGCCTGGAGGACAGCCTGCTGGCAGGCAGGGATGCAGAGAGGTTTTCTCTAGCAGTACATGAGTGAGGGAAACAGATGGAGCATGCCAGACAGTGGTTTGTGGATTTATCCAGATTTATGATGGGAGGAAGTGAGGCTGGATGTGAACAGGGAGAGTCGGGGAGGAAAGGAGGCGACGGGAGGCAGGAGGGCCAGCTTTCGGTTTCATTCTGAAACATTGGAAGCCCCTGGATGGCGGGGGAGGGTCCCAGCACAGTGGTGTTGTTGTTTGAATTGATTGTGTTTTATTTCAGCGCGT
Organism: Astatotilapia calliptera; assembly: GCF_964374335.1. Lineage (NCBI taxonomy): Eukaryota > Metazoa > Chordata > Actinopteri > Cichliformes > Cichlidae > Astatotilapia > Astatotilapia calliptera. Next base: position 10,239,150 of record NC_137441.1, on the reverse strand, counting down.
TGCTCTGTGTATTACTGCTTTGTCGTCTACAGAGGAAGGCGTCCTTGCCTTCACATTGAACTCCATTACATCCCTCCCAGGACACAGAGCTGTCTTTCAGATTGCTTGATTGGCATCTGCTGAGATTTCGCTAACACAAAGGCATCTTGTTTTATTTCCCACCAATTTGGTTTCGCTGGTCTCGCCACTAATATTAACAATACAAGATTGTTAACGCTTCCTCCCTTTGTCATGTCATTTAAATCGCTGAAAATCATGAGTAACATCAAAACAATTGGCAGAATTTGATAAACATCAGTGCCTGTCAAGATAGCAGCGTAATAAAATAGAGGAAAACGGGTGTAGTCACAAAGAAGAAAACTGCTGTATGAATTGATCAAGAGATAAAAGATGATGATAACTTATCATAGCAGATGTTTGTTTTCATGGGAAATATCACTTTGATAATTTACTTTTTTATTCCACGTACCATTGATGTTTACAAAGCTTCAAGGTTGTTAACTCCTCCTCAGGGGAGAGGAAAAAATAACCATTCTGGGATACAGGATTAAAAAATAGAGATGTTTTTCCTTTTTCAAAACACTGAAAAAGTTGAGCACATTCTTTTTAAAGGAACTCTGTTATGCTATGCTCTCGCAACATTTCACAGGTTAATAAAGGAGTCTATTATGAGGGAGGGGGCTGGGGGGCTGGGGACTGAAATCCAATTTAAAGAATATTGAGGGGGATAAAAAAGCAAAATCATGTTTCTTGCCCCAAAAAGTTTGCCCAATTTTTCAGTGTTGTAGCTGCAGTTCTGAAGCGAAAAGATGACACATAACTGTGGCGTGTACATACGGGATTTTTATCCACGTTCACAAACAGCTTCTGTTCTCTTGAGTGGACCAGTGGGTTTCTGACGAATGATACCTTTCATCCTTCATCCATTGGTTGAGAATACATGGGGTTTGTTGGATCGGTAAGAATAAATCAATTTTCAAACAGCTAAAAAACATTGGGCAAGGCTCTCTCTGTAAGCCTGCCATTATTCCACTTCCCTGCATCCTCTGCTGTCTAGGATAACCCTTTTCAGGCTGGTATCCCTGCTTTTAGCCAATCGAGGGGAGGCTTCTGTTTGAGTCAACCAAGGTATAATGGAGCGTCTCCCTGTAGAGGAGTCATGTACCAATGGTTTTCATTCATTTCATTTGTAAACGTCAGGAGGGAATGGCCCTCTCAGAAAGCCCTGAGCAAGAAAGCGCTTGAGAGCGAGTGAGGAAAACCAAAAAAGCGCCATTTGAAAAGAGTGAAAAGGATCACAGCCAAAAAAGACAAGAGCAGAGAATAATAAAGGAAGATACGTCCAGAGAACAACTGAGGAAGAGAGGAAAACAGTGATAACAAAGAACAGAGAATAGCTAAGTAACAACAGTTTGCATTAATTTTTTATTTGAGCTTTTACAACACAGCAGTGATTGCAGGACTTTCGGCTTTCTCTAGCACACACAGAGTGACCTCATCTGAGTTCAAAAGGGGGCTACGACTGCCCAAAGGGCACGTTGAGGGGCAGTTTTAACAACTCATTTTGTAGGCAAGGCCTAACCAGTAATGCTCAAAGCTACTGCACAGTAGTTGGATGAAGGTCAAAGTCAAGGATATGATTCGGGAACTAAGTGTATGTGTCAGTGACTGTCCCCTGGAAACAGCCTGAGCTGTCATGGATCATATAGATAGGGAGGAGGCTGCACTCTGTATTATCTTACAGTAGAGTGACCCCGAAGTGAATTTTGGGATAGGTCGTGACGCAGACCAGTGGGATTTGGCAGTATCTAGGATGCTTTACTTTGCCAACGTCTTGATTAATATACTGACTTCCATCTTACAGTCGCTGTATGGTCCAAACCATCAGGGACGGCATAAGCAGCACACCGATGAAAGAGAGAAAACAAATCACCTCATTCTTTATTATAACGTGTGCGCCCCAGAGTATAGCCGCTAAAGAAATTAACCAGCAAATAAATAAATGACACTCATCAGTGCCTGAACAGGGGAAAAAATGAAGGTGCAAATGTGAGGAGCAGATAGTTCCTCATTAAGTTTACATCAAAAGATTTATGCAGTGTAGTCCCCCCTCTTCTTTTTCTTTTTTTTTTTTCACACTTGACTCATCTCTTTTGATTCCATTTGTGCAATGCAATTATGACAATCACAGTCTGGAGGATTGGCAAACAAGAGACCTTGTGAGAACTGTGAATGGAAAAACAAAGAAGCTTGATGAGAGAAAGGGAATCTTAATTACAAATCTGCATTAGGATGGTTGGATCCTAGTAGCCTTAGGCAGGAATGTCAAAAAAAATGTGATAAAACAAGGCCTGTTTGAAACTTCTACTGCCATCCATTCTTGTTACGTGAGCAAAAAGTTTTTATAGGTCCTGCTTGTATCGTCACAGTTCTATCTCTGTGAGAAAACAGCTTGTGCTCTGGAGCGGCACACTGCTTGATGAGCAGTGCTGCTGGTGAGAGGAGCTTTATTGTCAAAGCCCCCTCTGTCACAGCACCTCCCTGTGGCCTCTGCCTGCACCAACAGCCTGGCAGCCTGAGCATAGTGAGGATGGTTCCCTGGGTAAGGATTATTCTATCAAAGTTATACTTCACACGGTTCTTCATGCCGTTACTCTTAATTTCCCTCTTTCATAGACAAAGAGGCTCAAACAGAATTTCTCTCTCTCTGTCGCTCGCTCTCCCCCTCTTTTCATTCCACTTCCTTCTCCCTCGTTCACCCACTCCTCTACCCTCACAGGCAGATTGACTTTCTTCATCTTGCCTCCTTCATAACACCGGCCATTTTCAATTCTCCTCGTTCTCCTTCAAAAGAGCCCCCCTCTGTCTTTTCCCCACACTTGTCCCTCCCCAACCTCTCCCCACCCCACGCCTGTCTCTCTGGGGAGTTTGGAAGGGAGAAGGGGGCAGTCATAAAAGATAAAGATGAAAGCGAACAGAGAGAAACAAACAGGCAAACAAATAAGACCCCTAAGTAAAGTAGCTTTTTCCATCTCAGTCGCGGCGGGAAAGACGCTGATAGGGAAACTCTGCTGACATGGGAGGGAATCAAAGCTTATTACGGGAGGGGGGATAGTGGTGGTGTGTGCATATGAGCGTGCGCATGAGTCCTTAGTAGACCCATTAAAGGACTAACCACCTAGATGTGGAGTGGATGAGTCACTACCATAACACCTTGGTAAGAAGAAAAACGTGCATTTCCATATTGTTTACCCGTCGTAAGTAAGGGTGTTAAAAGACTAATGTGTGTTAGGTGAACCCTAAGATTTGTGCTTCTGTGATCTATTTTCACATGTTTTATGATCTGTCTCAGCCTTCTTGCTAACCCATTAGTGTATGATGGTGTCTAGTAGTGTGTGCATGTTGCTGAAGTCAGAAGGACTCTGTAGGATCTAATGAGGCTAGGCTCCCAGCCATCTCAGCAGCCCAGCCTTACTTACTGGAGAGGGCTGGGTGAACACAGGGCCAGGGCAGGGAGGTAATTAGGCAGGGAGTGGTGGTCAATGACGGGCTGCCCTGCACCCCGGGCCTCCAACCTCCAGCTGCTTTGTGCGTTGTGTGGACCACACAAAAGGGCTGATGAGGAGGCACGTTGACCTTCAGGCCTGGCACACACTTCCAAGTGTGTGTACAAAAAAACCTGCTGAGCCATTGGAGTTTCAGCTTCCCTGTACACTTCCCGTACACGTCTTTTTGCAGCAGTATGTATTGTGGGCAATTCTCCTAAACTTTTAAAATCTTTCAACCCCAAAGCTCCTTGTGGAGAATTCGTGGACTGAGGAGTGAATACAAATGAGGCATCACCAATTCGCCTCAGCTGCTGGTGAAGTTTTTCCCAAATCCTTCTCGTGCTGCTTTTTTGTTCCCGTTTTAAACTTTCATCCGCCCAATCTATCCTCTGCATTTGCTACACAACAGACTATGTTAGCAAATGGCTATGTCAACTTTGCGTCCCAGTGTGTGAAGTCCAATGCTGCACAGATACAGAGTAATCTTCGCGTGGAGAAGCAGAAGATGTATTACACTGCTGTTTGTATTGTTGTTGCCTAAAAGTAAATTCTCATGCACAATTGCGGAATGAATCATTTGATCTTTAGCATCAAATAAGTCGTTGTTGGCTGTGGCTGTGACATTGGAAAATTTATTTCCTCTTCGGTTATAAAGCTGGCCATGGGCGGACAAGCATCTCTCTTAGATGGGCCACATAAAGGCACAAGACCCAATAAAAGGAATGTCACAGGAAGTGCACTGAATGTCATTAATAATAAATCACAATTGTCTGAAACTGACCCAGCACCAAGTATGGACGTAGTGGAAAACCTCGAAGTAGAGGGAGAGCACCTCTATTTATGTCAATCACAGTCTTGAATCTGGCCTTTTATTACTACAAGAAGCAATTAACCTTTCAGAAAACAGTGTCACTCAAGCACAGACAAAAGAGCATTTTGGAGATGTTCAACAAATCCTGAGACAAATGACTTTGATAAGGTTGACATTAATGGTCAACCTGCAAAAATAAGAGTACAATTCACTTCCCTTTTACATTGTTCTTCAAATATCCTCTCAATCTTCACAATTGAGTCAGTCATGGTGGATCCTTCTTTTTTTATATACACCTTTTGTTTACAAGGTTGGCAATCTTAATTAGTTGAATAGTTATGACTGTATGTTTTCAGTTACAAATGACTAAATAATGTGATAGGTAATAATTTTGGATGCTTGGGAGGTGTTCAGTGAGGCATGAACTCGGCACAGTACCAATAAAGCAGCAAATGGTATTGTAACTCAGCAGGAACTCCGCTCTTACCTCTATTTTTAAGTTGGCACAATAAGCATAACTGCCTCTGATCCAGGCAGTCTTTGAAGGGGAGAAAGATTTGAAGTACACGTGCATATGTATAAACACAAATCACATGCAAATACACAGCCATAAAAAGATACAATATAGATACTCATTTTCTAAAAGAACCAAACAAATACTTTTTTCCCTCTTCTTCTTTTTCTTTTTTTTTTTTTACTGAACAGCTGGACCCAGATGAAATTGGGTTTATTACACAGCTCATGTAAATAGATTTAAAACTATGCTGGGTGGAGCAGCAGGAGGGACAGCTCATAGAAGCAGGCAGCGAGCGTGTTTTCGTTGAAGTGAATGTTTGCTGGCGAGGTCAGTGTGGAGGAATGTTTTTGGTTCTATGTGTCTTAATTGGAAGGCTTCCGGACCCCGGGGTTAGCACACCTGCTCATCTATCTGTGGCTGCAGTGGGAGTCTCCTTTATAAAAATTCAAAATGAGCCTAGAGGGTATTCAGGAAGTGTGTGTGTGCATGTGTGTGTGGGGGGGGTGGGTGTGCATAGGCAAATGTTCCAAACATTCAAAGCAGCAAAGCAATTTGGATGCGACTGTTGTGTTTGGCTGGGGATCAAAAGATAAGAAAAGGTCCTGCACGCTGTTTGATGCTGAACTAGATGAAATCCAACATTTTTTTGTTAAAAGACACCATTTAAATCCCACAAGTACTTTCTTCAAGTCTGTAAACCAAAATGTTTGCTTCTTTAAATACCACAGGTCATTCGATTTGTACGCAGCAACAGATCAACGACTGAAATGATTGAAAAGACGATTTTTAATGCCTCTGAGTTTTTGAAGAGGATACATTTAAAAATCAAAATCAAATGTATGCCTTTAGTGATAACTCGAGTAAAATAGATCAATCTAAAAAAGGGTGACTATTGAAACAGATAAAGTAAGGGCTAAAACTTATTGGTTGTGTTTTTGCTGCCTTCAATGTGCTGCTTTTGTGGTCGGTTGTAAAAGTATATGTCCAAAATATGAAGATCATTTTCAGGGTGAATGATTTTATTAAAAATATCCTAGTTATTGTTAACATATATTATTCTTAATCATATTGAAATCAATCACTTTTCTGTTTGAGCCAGTGCAGGTTTCCTTCCACAATCCCGAGACATCCACGTTTGGTTAATTGGTGATTCTAAATATGGATGTGTGAATGTGAGCATGAATGGTTGCCTCTCTCGCTCTCTCTCTTTATACTGTGACAGACTGGCAACCTGATCAGGGTGTACCGAGCCCCAAATGACAGCTGAAACAGGCTCCAGCCCCCCCACAAACTTTGTGAATGACTTAAGAATGTAGGTACATTCATAAACATAGTATGGCCTTTGAGTAGTGCTTAATTTTGCAGAATTTCATACAATACCACCAATACAATACAATATAAAAAATCAGTTCACTTTTTATATATTGTATGTGGTCTATGAGAACATTATAATTATCACTCATAAAATAATTTCAAACCTCTTAAAAAGTTTTAACTTGGAGCCAGTGATGCAGAATGAGAGGAAACTCTAACTGTACTGTGAAAAACGGATTTATTGGCTGTAATGCAGATTTAATAGCAAATCTTAACATGTGATTCTTAGTTAATGTATCTAAAAATTGTCTTTTCATAGGATACAAGAGACAAAACACAGGATCAATTTAACAGAGTTGTGGTTTATTATATTGTAATTGGTATTTATTTTTGCTATATCAGCTATTCATGGTTACAAATGAAGTGACCTTAGCTTTTTATTTCTTTTTTTATTTCTTTTTTTTCAAAAATGCACCTTCCCCTCAAGGCTGTTAGATTGTAGGCCATCTTCTAAATGTTAATCTCCTGCAGATGGTTTTAAAATGAACTGTCGAGTTTTTTGCTTTCAATTCTGACCCTGACTTTGGAAATCCTGGGTAGATTTATTGTTTTTGCCCGTGTTTTCTGTAGTGCTGTAGTGCAGGACCAACATGCTCTGATGCGATAGCTGTTGCCTGCAGGTTTATGGATGTTTTGGCCCTGCAGTCACCACTCCCTTAAAGAGGCTCTACTCTGAGAGATTAAGACTGCCAAACCTCCACCTCTGCCTTTCCTTTTAGAGTAATTACGCAATTCTGCCTCTCTGAGCGAAGAAGGAAAAAAGGCACTCAGATTCATTGAATGCTAATTCAAGCAGGAAATTCAAAGAAGATCTACATATTTTTTTTCACAATATACGTACAAGGACAGGGTAAAATTCAATAATAGCTAAATATTCTCAAGCAAAATATTGTTTAGATCTCACAAGGGCTTCTCCCCAACAAAACAAACCACTGCAAATAGGGTAGGTCTTTGAGGTCGGAGGAGACAACATGTCACGAGGCCTAGTTTTATTCCATTCTATTTATAATGGATGAGAAAGAGAGAGAGAAAAAAGCGCTGCACGGTCTGGCTGAGCCCTGGCAAATATTTTGGCATCTGGATGCTTAATATTTTATGAGATAAGTTGATGGAGTCTAGGTAGATGATGGACACCATGCAGAGTGCCACTGGTATTTATGTCTGGTAGTTATATATATCCTGATTTACTCCATGTTCTATGGCATGAGCTTGTCATAAGACAGTTCTCTACTCCTTTTTGAGATGCATAGAGGGGCAGAGAAAGCTAGTGGGCTGACTGAGGCAATTAGGTCTATTATTAGTACGACAGTGGAAGGATTGATGCGCACAATAGTCAGTGTGTAAGCAGAAAGCCTGGCTACGTGAAGGAAATTCTAATGGTGAGAATTTCCTAGATTATATGGGCCTTCATTAACATTTTCACACATGGCTGCCTAACAAATGAGAAAAGAGCCCTGGCGTACCAGCAGATTTATCACGTGCGCACAACAGCCCAGCTAGTTCCTTCTTCCTCTATACAGTGTAGACCAGACTCTGTAATGCTCTCACAGCAACATTAGCCGTGGGCACTTTGGGTTTTCTTAGCTTTTGAATAATTGGGGTGCAGGATCATGATATTGTCCCATGCTACATAAAACATAAAGGTACACAGGCCATTATTTCTATGGTAGGAGCTTCAGATAAACCGGCATTGTTCCTCACTGACAGGTTGCCCTGTCAGTGATGTCTGTCAGATTTTCCCAAATGAGGGAAGCAGGGACTTCACAACATTCTGGACTTATTCCTGTATATTCTCTTACTCCCTTAATTTGGCATGAATTGTCCCTGTTATGAACTGATACACAGGCAGGCCTCTTGCCTGCAGGGCAGGCCCACTTGAATTAACTGTGTTGCACACTTTACATTCTCTGCTCCCTGACATCTTGAGAAATGTTCCCTGGGATTTTTTTTCCCACAGAGAAGTTCATTAGAATGACAAATAGCATCCTGCCATAAAGTGGAAAACATCAACACGGCACAACAGAAACTGCGATCTGAGGAAAGTGACATGCAGGGAGGGAAATGAATTAGACTCCATTTGATTCTATGTGATATCAGTAGCCACGGCTTTGCCAGCCCATCGTTTCAAAGATTCTGCTGAATCACTCCTGTTTTCTGTAGTCGTTCTGCTTTTTCCATAGATTGGAGTTGCAGCGCTTTGTGCTTCTTCAACTTGGAAAGCCTGTGGGGCCTTTTCCATTAGCTTAGATCTAACATATTTGATTTAAGTTGATCATCTGGATAATATTGAGAGTTTCTCTTTGAAGAGTTGAGCCCAGCTCTCTAAGAGTGGTTTAATCTCCTCAATCTTGCCGTAGATGCCATGTCAGCAGCAGCTCGGGTTGGAGGTTGAGCAAAAAGGTCAAAGCTGTTGTCTCCACTCAGCTTGTATTGAGGATCGTTGTATGAACAACCTGTTGCTATGAAAAAGCCAGCAGCTTAGAGGGCTCTTCTACACTTCATCCTCTTCGTGGTTGCCCTGGCCCTCTGCCAGCGCAGCCCATCGTTTCAATAATGAACGTTTTAAAGAACAGCTTAGGCAAGTGCAAACCTACCTTATGTCCTTAAGACAAAAGGAGATATTGCCATGGACAGGGGGGCTAGAAATCAATTTCCCATTTGCCGCTTTAATTTCAGCAAGATGGGCGGAGAGATTAGGGCCGAAGGCACCTGTAAACCCACTCTCTGATGAGCTTTACCTGGGCCTGCTGCACTGCATGCCCTTACCCCCTGGCTAATTAAAGTTCTCAAATTGATCCACAAACAGCATGATACAGATCTGTCCTTAACCACCCTCTGCAACATGTCTCGTTGCGAAAAGTGTCCCATGACGGAAGCACAGTTTTGGTCGTTTCCTGACATCTTTGCTACTCTCCATTAGATTGCCCATTTGCCATAATAATGAACTTTATTCTTAAGACTGGACTAACTTAATTACACTTAAGCTTAAGTACAGGATTTTTTAGAATTTTATTGTCTGTCCACAACACACAACAAACACAATTTCTGCTATAGCTCCATGTAACATATGTTGTAGACATTTAAACATGGTTGTATGCAGAGATGCTTTTCATATCACCTCTCCTGTTCCTCCATCCCTCTCTGCAGAATGAGGGCCCTGTGAGAGCTATGCTGAGGTAGCACTACTATCACACTACTATAGACCTCTACACATTGTTGGGCAATGTATGAATCTGGCACAGCCCTGTCCCCTATTTGTTTGATTTAGAACTACAGGAATTGAGCACAGTTCAAAGAGCAGCATTTTCTGCTGTTTTTCATCGTCTTACTTTACAAAAGTTATCACGGACTTTAGTTGGTCTAGTTTCCTAGCTAGTGAAATTACATAATGGCCCATCTTAGTAGTCATGTGCTGAGTTATTTTTAGAAACCTGCATGTTGCCCTTCCCTCTTGTACAATGGTTGCCGGCTCCATTGTGGTGAATTTTTAACAAGAGCCTTTTCCTAAGCCCCTCGGAGGAGTTAATTAAAGTGATAGAGGCTAGAGCTGATGAGCCACACCACCCTGACCTTGAGGCTCTGGTTTCTCCACCTCTCCACAATTATACCTGCATAATCAGGATACACTTGTGCACACACACTCTCATGTATGTACGCACACATAGACATAATTGAGTCAGCCCAGAGGACCCCTACTCTTAATCCTGCCAGTCCCAGAGCTATGTGAATCACCGTGGAAAAGCAACAGTTTTACCATGTAAAGACAATATCACAAGGGGCAGTTACACTATTTTGTAAAGACAATTTTTTGTATTTTCCAGCAGTGTCCAGTATTTGTATGCATGTGTTCAGATTTTCTGTTCTCTCCATGTCTGGCTTTTCTTCTTTCTACCTCTCGCTCACCTTTTCCCCGACTTTACTCAGCCTTTCTCTGTGTCTGACTGTCTACGGCAGACAGTATGGCCTCTGTGCAAAACAGGAGACGACTCGGTATTTGGTGATGGGGTGCATGCAAATGATCCCTCTGTCAAGGCTGCTTATTCTAATATGACAGCGTAGTGAGTTATCTGGTCCGCTCTATATTGGCAACCAGATCTGCAGCTGCCAACTAGAGGGTAGAGGAGCTCAAATGTTTGTGTGTGTGTGTGTTTGTGTGTGCGCGTGTGTGCCATCAAGCCAGACAGTCCGAGACAGGGAATAGATGAAGACATGCAAGAGAGAGAAGCCAGCCAAGACAGGCATCATATAAGCAAAGGATAGGAAGATGACTATGAGCGAGAGACAGAGTGTCTTCCCAGCCCTGTCCCCTCCCCACCCGTCCTACTCCTCCAGTGTTAGTGCTGTTTAGTAGAGCTGTCTCTTTCAAGAACGCCATCGAGACATGAATAAAGAGAAAATGAGGAAAAAAATGTTTTGGCGAGAATGGGGTGTCACAGCAGATAAGCATCACGAGCTGCTCCATATTTATTATGTGCAACAATTTGACTTACCAGAGAATTTAGATTAATAACATTGGGCCCCGGGAAGTAATTTCCTTTTTGCGAAAGTGATTTACATGGCGCATCGCTAAGAGAACAGCTCTCGCAGGCCTTTTTGTTGTGTCAGCTAAAAATAATGACATTTAAAGTACCAACCAAGGTTAATAGGCTTCCTCTATGGTTATGAACTTTTTGTGCCTGGCCCTCCCTTTGTTCTCCCTATGAATCAACCCACTGCTTTTATAGTTACAACATTCACACTCACAGTAAACCACCCATCTCCTCTTTTCCATCACCTCCCTTGGACACTGTTCTGCCCCTACAGCGATCCCCTTTTCAAAATGGATGTTCCTCTAAATCGTAAGGGAGTTATTTTTAGTGTACAGTTACGGCTTAGCTTTGCAACAGACACTGGAAAGACTTTTGGACCATTACCTGCGATATTGGTGTAATCACTGTGCCGTGGTCCAGTTGAGCAAATGATTACTCATTTTCTGGGAAGAAAACTGCTAAACTAAATATTTCTACAAGCAGGTGCCAAAATGGTTTATTTAAATAACACCTTTTCTTGGTAAAACACAACTTTTACAGAGGTTTGGTGCAGTTATTAGATGTGGGTATATGTAAGCTCTTCTTTGCCTTTTCAAGGTTTGCTATCTCTCTGGCCATTTCTGACTCAAAGCCTCAAAGAAGCGTATGTAGTATGCTGTACAGATGGAAGCTCTGGAAATGTACTATGTGTAGTGGATGCAACTCCTACATCACTTTAGGCTGTATTCGTGGTTGGATTGGGGTAGTGGGCGGTCAGGTGCTGGGGGCTGCTAAACCTCTCTATCTCCGGTGGTAAAGCTGTTGCTTGGGCAAGACCTGCCCACTCCTGTACTCTCCCATATTTTGTATAGATCTATTTTTGATGTCAGGTCCCTCCCCATGTTGGGCAGGTGTTTTTAATGAGGTGCGCCCAACATCCTAGGCAGTCTGCAGGAGGGTAGAGTTATTGATAAATCATTAACGTTGGTAGAGGAGGTGTGGAGGAGTTGCAGCTTGCTCTCCTCTGGAGAGCTGTCTTACTCCTGAATATTTCATCGACACACAGATGTGCTGCTGTCTGTGTAACTGCTCATGACTCCTCAGCTCTGTGCGATTACATAGCATTGGATAGTAATCCCCTCTCCTCATCCACTAGATAAATCAAAAGCCAGTTTGATAAAGGAATTTCTGCCCACATCTTGTCCCAGCAGCCACCTCTGCTTACCTCAGAACCCCTCCCACACTTTGCTATAGTGTATGTGAAGAAGGGCAGCTGCCTACAACACATGCCCCACGATAGGGAGGAAAAACCAAACAAGTCTGTGTCTCATAACAGAAAGAGGTGTATTGCAAGTTTTACCCAGCTGTGGCTATGCAGTACTTCTAATGCTGCAATTCCATTAAACTTATCTCCAGTGGGGGAGACAGAGAAATGACTGCTGAGTCAGACCAGAAGGGGCCAGGGATTACTTATTCCCCATGTCATCTGTACAGAAGCGTGTAGTTCATATGCTGTCCTTATCCCCTGCTTCCCTCTCACAAGTGCTTACTCTCCTGTGATGCCATCCTCAGTACACCCATTTGTCTCGACTGTGTAACACTGCCACCTCCTGTCTGGGAGCTCTGGGGTGCCAGCAGGCATGGCCAAAGCACCCGCAGCTTACATCCAATGTGGGCGGAGGAAAAGAGAAAATAGAAGGAGGGGTAGAACTGATAGAAAAGGAACGAGAAGGATAGGATGGAAACAGAGCAATAAGGGAGAGAAAGAGAGAAGAAGAGATCCCAGAGCTCACCCAGCCCTGATCAAAGAGCCATCTCCCTAATCCTCCAGATTCAGCAGTCAGCCAGTTTCTGAGCATTTCCAGTTGCCGACAGAAAGTAAAGGAAAAACACTTGCGGCTAAAGTGCCCTGGAGTGATGCTATTTTTAATTTTTCAAAAAGGCAAAAAGTGGGACCCCCTACTGGGGGTATGCGCAACGACCAGGCAAAATTAGAAGAACAAAGTACATGAAAGCAGCAAAAAAGGTATTCTTATAAAGACCAAACTGTCTCAGTGTACAACTGTAGGTTTAAAGCAGCAGTTACTAAGTGTATTTAAAAGCAATATGGGCATGGTTTTGTGTTGCCAAAACTTGGTGTAAAGATATACTGTTATGGGTGGTTATACAGCTCTGAAAAGTGTCACTACTACCCTGTAACATAATACACACACAAACTGAAGCTTAAAAATTATATACACCCTGGATTTTTGCAGTCTACATATTCCTATACTAAAACACAAAGCTAAACATAAAGACCTTCCAAAAGTATGATATACTTAGGGACAGGTGTGCCTAATGAACTGCAACTAAGTGCTTTTGATTATGTGTAAATCATATATCCAGTGGAAATGTATTTCCTATGACCCCTTTACCTACAAATAATCTGTTCTGGTGCGTCAGCCTTCCAAAGACTATAAATGAGAATCTCCAAGGCTGTAACACTGTATTCAGTAGAATTATAATGGCAAAGAGTTAATGGAAAAAAGACGAGAACTGGATGAATGCATTCTCGGATGGAGATGGAAAAAAAAGTGAGACTGGGTGGAAGGAAATAATGAATGAACCAAGGAAAGGGGCAAGGAAAAGAACGAGGAATGGGTTGAACAGGAGGCTGTAAATCAAGAGAGGGACTCGGGATGGAGGGAGAGGTGAGGTCAGTCAGATGGAGAAAGAGGGAGGAGATTTGGCCAGCAGCAGTAGAGGAGGAAGGGATAAAAATGCGTGGTGAGGTAATGGCAGTGATGAATAGCCCACGGCTGATCAGTAGAAGCCAGGTTTATGTTTGAAGATTAGATTTTAATACAGCGCTTTGGCTTCACTCTGGTTGCAAAATAATCACAGGGGATAAAAGCAAATGAGGAATTATTTCATACAACACAAACAAATGATTTCAGACAGGTGATTGTGTTAGTTTGCCCCTGATGAGAAGAGCCTTCAGACCCTCACTGTGTTTAGGTTACAGGAAATAATTTGAGAGCAAGTTAGTTTGACATCTAAAAAATAAGGGGCCACTGAAGTCCCATGAAGTAATTTTATTTTTTAATCTTGCGTTTATAACTTGTTCTCACAGGGAGGAAACTTTTTTACATACGATAAATCATTGCTTTCCTCCCCACGCTCCCCAACCAGTTGAAGCAGGTGGCTGGGACTTCTTGCTAAATGGGAGTTTTTCCTTCTCACTGTCACCAAGTGCTTGATCGTTGGGGTTTTCCCTCTCTTTAGCTTAAAGACCTTACAGAGAGCCTTGAGGCAACAGTTTTTGAACTGAACTGAATTGCACAATAACTAAAGATTCTACCTTATGGGACTTTAAAGACTCTGTACAATTATGTCAAGTACCTCATAGCTGTAAACCTATAAAAACCTAATCGTTATTTCGCATCCCATCCATGTTCAAAGTGGAGAACTCAAATTAAATGGATCATTTTAATAAGTTAACAGTAACATGAACAGCAGATTGACAGCCATTTCAAGAATTGTGTTGTTTGTGTTTATTGGATTTGTTATGTCTTAATGTTTCAGTTTGGTTGCTTAGGAATAGACATGGCCATTAATGGGCTTGTTACCATGGCTGAAAGCAACTGATACAGAAGCTGCTGCATGTGTAGACATGAGACTAGACTGCAATTATGTGAATGAGATGTTCATGAATGGATTTCACTTGCGTGCTCAGGACTGAATTGCCATTGTCTATCATTTTCCTTGTGTCTAGCTAGATTTGCTGAGGTGCCCAAAATGTAAATGCATGCAGATATTCGTATCAGAGGCCTGATAAGATGTGTAACGTGATTCTTAGTTACTGCATGTAAGCCTGTCTTGTATATGCATGCGCGTGCCTGTGTGTGTCTGATTGTGAATGCATGTGTCTGTGTGTAATCCTGACCATTAGCGGTGAAGATTCAGCTCGTCGTCTTACCAGCTATCCCGGTGGCCAGTGGGGGGACTAAAATAGTACCCTGTCTGTTGCCAAGGTTACAACATTGACAACATGATGTGGCCATTCATTCTCAATACTGTATCTCGCTGGCCTTCTGTGAGAAAGTGGCTGCTAATCTTAGCCCTCAATCTACCCGCCTGTCAATGTGAAGAGAGCAGCAGCCGAGGTATGGGATGAAGGGAGTTGGGTCAGCACCGTCGCCTCACATTGCGTTCCACTCATCAGCGGCCCCCCTCCGCCATGCACCGCCACCACGCAGCTTCTCTCCAGGCGGTGCGTGTTCCCTCAGCTTGCAGATAAAAGCCATTGGTCTCCCTCTCCTGCCAGTGTGTGATGGGTGAAAATCAGAGCTGTTTCTATGCAGACCCATGTGTCACTTTTCCTCATTGCAGGTACACTGTGGCTTGAGGAGGAAAGAAGGGTTGAATGGCAACCAGATGGTAGTCACAATAAAACTCTAATTGAAAGATATGTTATCGTGACTACTTCAAGCTGAGGAAAGTGGTATCAAAGAGACATTCGTGCTAAGGAAAAAAAAGAGAGAAGAAAGGGAACCTCTTTTAATTAAAAAACAGTGCTCAAAGGGGCGACCAAAAGTTGAAACTGGAGGCATGTTTGGCATGAATAAGTTGGCCCTCTCCTTTGTGTGGTGACACTGACAAATAGAGCTCCGTGTGTGAAAAGGAGACTTATCTTTGATGGGTAATGGATTCAAAGTCATGGAGATGAACGTGCTCTTTGAGGTTCAGAAGGCTTTAGTTGAAGACATATTATCTCACTCCGACAAATGGAAGTGGCACTGTCGCATGGCGCCATCCCCGCGACTTGATTCGTCAAACGGCGAGTGTGATGTCTCTCTAGGCACAGCTGTACTGCAGTTGGTTCTGAGGTATTGTTATTGTGATAGCAGTTTATTTGTACATGCTGGTCATCCGAACTTGTGTTCTTTATGGTCAAGTTGTGTAATAGCCTGTGTAGCACACCTACGAGTCCCAGGCAGACAGAGAATTGATTTTTGTTGTATACACATTTCTAAGGCAAACTTACAATACAGTGAGTATGCTGCTGATGTTGTTCCAAGTCAACAGTTGCCCTAGCTGAGGACACCTGCAGGCTACTAGTGGCCAGATGCATGGATATTTAACCGGTTCTTTGTGCTGAACCTTTGTGTTTTTATGACAGACACAGTTTTCAAGATGTGCACAAACCCATTTCTGCTCAATTGCTCCCAGCGGCGGCTCCAAATAGATTTAGCAATGATACTGCGAGAGGGGAGACGGGGAGATGGCGTGAGAGAGGAGAGAGAGACATAGAGAACAATAAGAAAGCAGGAAGGGAGAGTGAAAAAGAAAAGGGGAAAAAAAAAAGTCTGAAAATGAGCTAGAATGGGATTTTTGCAGTTCAGTTAAGAAAGGCTTTGAATGTATTTGAATCACAGACTTGATCTGCCAGCAGCCTATTTTTATTAGCTGCTTGACAGTGCAGCATAGTGTTGGGATTACAACCAGTGCCTGTGTTATTCAGGGTTCCTCACAGCTAAATTTGTATTTGAGCATTCCTAGCACGTCTAGGCACCCTCCTAGAACACTTTAATGCCTCTCTAGAATCTTTTTTTTGTTGTTGTTTATTTTCAAACTGCATAATTTTAGTGTCATGGGTCACATATTAGGAAACAAACATGGCGGCAATTAGAAATGCTTATCTTGTTCTGTTTCTTCTCCTCGATTTAAAAGAGTCATTCCTCATCCTAATATCTTGAGAGAATGGAGCAAAAATTCAAATGAGTTCTTTTATTACCGGCAATTTTAAAGCTAGGATTTGACATTGTTCAAACTCTTAATTGAAAAGAAATGTATCACATCCTCTTGAGTGGTGTACATCATATCCTTCCTCCATCCCCTGTGCGCTAGTTTATGTTATCTGTGGCTAATTTATGCCACACTTAATTTGGCCTTGATTGTAAATGTCCGGGGTGAGATGAGAGGCTTGTCGCTATTGTGCCTGTGCCTGAGCCGTACATGGTCTCGCAGGATTAGATGATTTTAAATTTCAACTGCGGTTTTTAAATGAGCATCTCTCTCATCAGATGAAAACCTCTTTATCATTGTGACAGTTTTTCCCATCTGCCTCTTCTCCCTCTGAGTAGAATCAGAGACAAGGATTTTAGTGTTTACACCCAGAGTGAAACATAAAATATTTTACAGGAAGGCAGAGATGTGTCCGCTCTGCCATTATTGTTGACAGCAGTTGCTTTGAGCAGTTTTTTTAAGCATTCCTTATTGCTGGCATTTGGTGAACAAATGCAGTGGATTTGTTGTAATTAAACCAGGGCTTGGCTTGGACTTGGAGAAAGATGCAGTAAAGACAACAGTTTATTTAGAATAAACCCCCCAGCTCCTGGGAGCTTCACAGGGGAACCTCCACACTCTAAATCTAGTTGCACGAACATATGAGGGGATAAAGTGGCTCTATTAAATTTGTTGACTCCTAAGATCCTCTCTGAAGCTGCAGCGTATTGCATTTGTTGGCGCTTCCATCCCTGCTAGGCTTCTCCACAGCTTCTGGGATTGAATCAGACAGTGCCCAGATCCTCACCATTGCATGAGATGAACACTATTGAATTGCTTGGCTTGTAGATCCACAATTCTAACTTCTTTAGACTATATTGAATTTACCATCCTGTGCAATCAATAATACTAAGTTTTGCAGGCAGTATTGAACTCTATCCTCACACATCTACTTGGTGGTTGGTTTCTCCCCGATTGCTCTGGAATCTGCAGGCTGTCACGTACAGAAGAACTGATTCAGAGTTGGCTTTTTAAAACAAGCTTCATAAAGCCATAGGAACATTGCAGATTTAGCCACTCAGTAAAACAAAAGGAGTGTGCACCTGCTTAACTTGTAGTTCAAAAAATAAAAGTAGTCACATTCTGGCTTTAGCAAGAACGAGGGTAGGATGATATTTATCAAGGTTTGTTGCAGTGCAGATATCGAGAACAAATGTACTTTTTTCCTATATGTAAAATAACTTAATTACTTTGATAATCCAAAATGGCTTCCGGTGTCAAAAAAGACACTTTCTGGAACATTATTCTGTCCTCTGAAAGTCTGTCCATGATAGCAGTAGGCCTAGAGGGCAACAACAGCATAGCTGTGCAATGCTGTGGCATTCAGTGCATTGCGATTCACCATTGCCCCCTTGGGTAATGAAAGGCCTAATAAATGAATCCATCAGAGTGTCTGTGTGTTGCTCTCTGTGTGTATCTGGGATGCAGTCAGGCCCAGACGTGCCCAGTCTCCGGGCACACAGAGGAAAGGGATGCCATTGCTGGCAGAACTGATGAATGGGTGGCATGCCGCACCATGACAAAGACGAATGTGACAGCCCCCATCTCCCAAAAGGGAGGCGGTACTCAACTACCAAGGGGAGATCATGTGATGCTGACCACCTCCCTTTCCTAGTTACATTCCCTACTGGCTGTGCCCAAGGTGGGGGAAGAACCAGAGTAAGGAAGAATATCAAACTAAATCCTACCAAATGACTTCTTCCCTTATGTTCTTCTTATCAAGCATGGTGTACAAAAGTAATCATAAAGTCAAAAGATGTGGGCCACGATACAGTGTATTCATTACTTTCTGTCAAGTAAATGATGGAAATAACAAACGCTTCTTTAAACTATAAGTGCAGCATTTAATCATGACTCTCGACAAAACAACAGGCTTAAACAAACACAAGGGAATTCATCAATAAATCTTCCTCGACCAGAATTGATGCCACAATCTGTGCGAGATAGTAAACAATGGAAGGCCCGAAGCTCTATTTGGTTTTCAGCATTATTAGAGGTGGGAGGAAATTAAAGACTGCAGATCAATATCAATATTTGTTTTATATTACTCAGGTGTCCTTTGATTGCCTGCATGAGTGAGCGACTTGGAGTCTGATTTTGGTGTCTCTATCCGATAACTACTACGGTCTATTAGGCGGATCACTTATACTTAAAATGAAGAGGTTCTCGTACTTGTCCAAGTGCTTTTCAGTAATCACTTCTGTTAGAGGGCAGCTTATTATCATCAGATCTCAATGTGGGAAAAGGGTTATTGTAAAGAAAAATCTTCAGTGTTAATTGTAATTGCAAGTCAGTTTAAGATGCCATAATAGTCTAGTGTCCTACACAAGCATATGCATATATCTACCTAAATATATGGAGAGAGAATTATCCAAACAAAAGTGTTGCACTTTAATTGAGGAAAACCTCCTTGACCTCACTTCCAAACTCCTTAATAGATAGAGTCATTTTCCTTGTGGCAAGGAAGGGATGTGGGGGTCGGTTAACTATCCCCCTAAGATGGACCTTTGGTAAGAGAGAGAGAAGCAGTAAGTCAATGGGAAACTGAGATGATTAAGAGGCTTTCACTGTTAACAGAAGAGCAAGGATTGGTTTCTATTGCACCCTCCTCTTTTCATGGCCTGGTCTAGTGGACAGGCTGGTGCTACACGCTGAACAGAGCCAAGACTTGCCTATTAATAGACTATTGAGTGCTATTGATCCTTGGCTCGTGTGACACACAAGATACAATGAGCCATAGATCCCAGTAAAGAGCCGTGCCTTTCTTTTCACTTTACCACAATTGCATATGATTATAGGAGTCTGAAGATCAGTCAGAGAGGCCTATCTCTCTGTAACGACGACCAGAAGTGTGATGGTACCCTTGCTAAAAGCCGACTGCAATTTGGAAACTTTTGTCACAAATACAAAAGCTCTTGAACAAAATGGCCACAATCGAGACCCGGCTTTGCCTAGAGTGAATGCTGCCTCTCCATAATTTAATGGATATTTTGTGTGTGTGTGTGTGTTTTGGGGTTGTTGTTTTTTTTGTATAAACCACTCAAACATGGGATATGTTTCACAAAGTGAAGATGCTTTCTCTTTGCATTCAAGGTGAGAACAACTCCAAAAAGCTGCTATACAATTACGGATAAATTAGAGGGATAATGATGAGGGGGAATGGTGGTTATATCAATAACCCCTCTAATGGTCAATTCCAGAATGCTGTCTGCTGTGTGCTAGATTTAGTGTAATGGATAAGGTGCCTGTTTAGCAGAGGCTTACTTGTCGCCAAACGAGGGAACAAACCTCAAATAGCCAAATTAAAAACTGAATAATAGATGAGCGATGCCAGGATGAGAGAGAGAAGAGGAGACAGCTGTAATTTCTACTCCTGGAAAAAAGAGAAGCCTTGGCATGCAATTGTTGATAATTTATAAGGGCACCGAAGAGAAATAGAGACAACAGGAGATATACAAAGTGATGTAAGAATCACCTTTACTGAAAGGCACTTAACAGTTGTTATAACACGTGGAAACACTGGAAAATCTTCCAAACATTGTAAATACTGTTTTGATTAACATTGATTGCCACTTTGTGTGAAAGACGGCCTCTTTTCGTGGGTTTTATCATTTTTTGCAAGAGCAGCAGTCTTGAATTGATGCAAACTTTTATTCTTTGTTGAAAAAACAAGGAGCGAGTTTGTTTTGGCAAAGATTTGTGCCAAATTGTTGAGTGAATGATTAACAAAAATGTGCAAATTGTTTGCTGTTCACAGGGTATCATTTTCAATCTGCATATGAAAGGCAAGAGCCTTTGAGTGCAAGAACTGTTCAATACTCTCATTCGCTTCCCAGAACACTGTGCCTGAGTGAAATTTTGACCTCTGTTCAAAGGCACTCCCAGTACCTGTGGAGTGGGCTGAAAATGCAAGAGGGATGCCACAAATTGTACCAACTATGAGTAATGCATACAAAAAATTGTTTCCAGTATAAGAAAATGTTGCACCTAGTACAAGTAGTATACAGTAGCATTAAAAAAGAAGGGATTGTGCACTGCTACATAGTTGCCATCAAGACCTTTAATATCAGGAACTGGATTTATGTAACTCATGTTCCAGGTGTGTTTCACCTTGCTGGTTTTCCAATAGTCACGATTTTTTCTGTGCACCTGCAAGGAGGAAGAAAGCAGGATTTCCCTGCTTGCCGACTGGTGATGCAAGCTGATATGAGTGGGGGCTTTGTGATCACAGAATAGCCTCTGTGGTGAAGAGGTGAAACTATTACTGCACCATTGAGTGCAGGTCATTTGCCACCGCCACCTGGCCCTCTGATCACTCCTTGGAAAGGGCTATTCATAGTTTTCTGTGACATGTGACTGCTCAGAGACCCTGGAGGGCAAAACGCTGTTCCAATAGGCCGGCTGGCCAACACTGGACACTCCAATGAACAGACACAGGCCTGTCAATTTTCCATCTGTTTGAGGCTGGGAATACTTAGATCATCTTTCAAGAAAAGAAAAGAAAAGAAAAGCTGGAAGTTCTGGGCAGTTGTGATCCACATACAGCCCTACGTATAATATTCCAATCACTAAAAATAGCATTCCTGCTACAGATCCCCTTAAGGCACCTACAGGACTGTAAGATTTTAGCAATCATAAGTTTATTGCAACCCACACTGGATCTAATAAACTTGTCTACAATATCAAGTTTGATATACATTGCACAATGACAAAACCTTATAAATCACTGGCTAGAACACATGGCTTCAATTCCACCGCTATGTGTTTCAGTGCTGGGTCCCACTGGAGCGGTCATAATAACAGCTGAAGGATGCGTTCAAACAAACAAGACGTCTGCTGCCACAACTAGATTTTCTCCTTTGTTGAAATCTCAAATATTTATTTTGCATACTTTATCTCCATCTTTGCATTTGTCTGTGGGTTTTGATCACTGTGTCATTTCATGCATTTGTTAATAGACTTAGGACAGTCCAGTAGTCATATACTGAAATTGTGATTCCAATATTATTTGGTCTTTATATATTAATCATTGTTTATATTCTATGGCCAAAAATCAATATATACATGTAGGAAAGATGAAGTCGAAATTGTTGTTTTTTCATTAACAAGGCCATTAAATTTGCCACAAAACTTTTGCTGCTCACTGTTGTGTAACAATTTGCAGTGATATTTTCCTTTAAAATGAAGCCAGTGTGGTAGTCCTAAAAAAACCAAAATTTGTTAAGTGACAACTTAAGCCTGGATCCAAAGGAGTCATTCCCTGTAGACTCCCATGTTAAAATGACTAGTTTTACATCAGAAATAATGAAGTTCATAGCCTAATACAAACACACAGTCCTAAGATTCAGGGCTTCAGAACAAACCAATGGGGGATGTCAAGCTGACTACATCAGTCTTTTCTGTACAGTGTATGGTGGAAATGTGTGAAATGCTCTGGAGAAGGAACAGTCAGTACAGTTTTGCGCTGCATTTGTCTTGCAGGGTTTACAGATATGTGTTTGCATTCACTTTAGCTGTGAACAATACAAGTAAAAATAACCACTGCCACAACTAGAAATAACTTGTGAGCACTGGAAAAAGCTGACTGGCCATTCATTTAAAGATGTGATGTGATGAAAACAATAAATACAAGATGGACTAGTCACATCCCCTGATTCTCAGATTTTTCAGAAAATATTTTGTAAAATTAAACGTTAAAATAATTTTAAAAAACCTTCTCATGTCGGTGATTATCCTCAAAACTCTGAATATTTTCCAAGTCAAATCCTTGTCATATATTCAGACTTTTTTTAAAAGTAGGAGGTCATGTTTTACAACAGGAATTTAAGGTTTCTATCCCAGACCTAGACCTTCTGTTTGAGAGCCCTGCCTTCATGTAACTTCCCCTCTCAAGTTAGAGGAAGTATTTCAGATTCTATGTGCTGATGGTAGAAAGCTGGCTACCGCTACAAAGGAGTATAAAATCCGAAATACCTTCAACTGATGATTGGATTCGTGAGTTTTGACACTGCACAGTGAAGCACCATGTTTTTTTTAAGGGAAACGTCAAACTTGCACTCGCCTGTACAAATATTCCATAACTCTTTCACAAGTTGCACGTTGTAAACCACAGAACAAAGAAAGGAGTGTGTAATGTATGATTCAAGGATGGTAATGTTGTTTTCAGACCCATGTAAAATTTATTTGAATTGGTTTATATAGTACATCGATCCATGTTCTTGTTTTTATACTTTTATGTTCTGTACATGTTTACATCGTGTCATGTTTAAATGGGACGCTATCTCATCAAAGTTTCAGTGCTGTTTGAAGAGCTTGAGAGGAAAGGTTTGTAATGGAGAGGCACTGAGATGGGATCTCAGCAGCATGTTGGTGAAGAAGGCCTGCTGGCTTGCCAGCTCATACACACAGATGGACGGTGTGTCAAGGGAATCTCACACACACTGATCAGAGGCTCCCCTCCCGTCCCGCAATGGGAGGAAATGGGACTGAACGAGAGGAGGAAGAGCGAGAAAAGGAGTTAATCACCGCACTAATGCTGCACTTCATCATCGTTTCCTGAGCCCGCCTGCTCACCCTCACTGCCAGCGCTTGACTGTCTACACAGCGCCCCCTGGTTTTACTTTTAACTATGGCAGTGTTTAATCCCTCAGTTTGCTCATCACTTAGAGTGAGTGGAGCTCAAGTAGGATAGCATGTTTATGGAAGAGACACGCAAAGCACCAAATGAAAGTTGTTGATCCTTGAAGGTGATTCAAGTGGATGCCGATAGGGAGAGGATTTGGACAGACCTTGGCTGTTGTGCAACTGATATTTATGCAGGGCAGAATACTTTTCGTGCTTTTCCATGCATGCATTTGACACTGGTCCTTTGAGAAAGAATATTTATTTTTGAAAAGGCCCACATGTGGTGTGCTGACCCTGTGCTATGCATGAGCCTGCGTGACAAGTATGTGTGCACAAGTACAGACATATATTTTTAGAAGTGCACTTGTCTTAGTGTGTGTTTAAGTGCATGTAATATGCATGCTGTGCCCAGAGATGAATCTGAGGCCGACAGTGAAGGTGAGTAAGTTTAAGCAGGCTGCTCCTTTGGGTTTTTGTTCCATTGACAGTTACAAACAGGATCTTAGGAAGTGCTGCTGCGCATGCCCGACTACAGGGTTGGCCACTAAAACATACGGCCAAGTGCAACGTGCATAACTCATAGTCTTGCTGCCACATCCGTCCCACTGCCCCAGCAGGCACTCT
This sequence comes from Astatotilapia calliptera, assembly GCF_964374335.1. Classification (NCBI taxonomy): domain Eukaryota; kingdom Metazoa; phylum Chordata; class Actinopteri; order Cichliformes; family Cichlidae; genus Astatotilapia; species Astatotilapia calliptera. The sequence continues at coordinate 10,215,318 of NC_137441.1, read as the reverse complement.
CAGACTATATCAACCACCACAGCCTCTTAAACCCATTTAAGTCTGCTGGATAAAACACTGTAAGTCGCCATTCATGCCCAAGGTAATGCACAAATCCTGTCTTTGTCTTTGACAAATGCAACTACTTACATATACCTCAGTTGAGATCTTTGCGAAATTCGTGTGCTGTATAGCTAACGCTACCAATCTGTCTTTTATTTTGCTTTAAAAGCCAAAATGTTTGCTGTTATTTTCACAGTTTGTGATAAAATAGCCTCCAAAGAAAAACAACTGTCATAATCCTCTATTACTTTCAGTTATTCCAAAACAAAGTTTCGTCTTATGTTTACTTGGCTTTTCGGCACATCAGCTTACCTGACTGGTTCTAATCTACTACATTGCATATGTGCAGAAGGGTAAGAGTCTGCTTTTCTAAATTTTAAAGCTAACATGCCATACAAGTGACAGTATAAAGGAACAAAGACTGTCTTTTAAGATCTGTCCATACAGTAGGCGTTAGCACGGCTGCAGCGTGGTATGTTGTGACGGCGTTGTGCGTGTGTGTGTGTGACTGTGAGTGATAGAGTGACAGCCACATGACAGGACTGAGCTGTGATCACAGCTCTGTTGAGGAGACACCGTTGGCAGTGCTTGGCTGGATGCCTGTCAGTTTGTCTATCTGTCTGCTTTCTGGTCATACCGTAGGTACACATACACAATGACACACTTTAACATACCTGGATTTAGGCTTAATGGGCTCCTGTCTTTCATACCCACATTTCCACACAAACACAGTCAACAGACTCGTGGTGAAGATGCCACGGTGCAATGATTTCAGCTGTGGTTCCACATCACCTCCTGCTGATGGTGGTAATTAATTGATGAATGAGGTCAGATCGGAGATATCCAGGCACATCTCTATTCGGTTACAACCCCATCTCATCCCTGAGCTCACCTCTCTGCCACCCCCAAGTTGTTTTCTTAATGCGCAGTGCACCACATTCCCTCTGTGCTCATCTGCATAAGACCTTGGGATGAATGTTAACGATGTTTAATTAGACAAGACGTGGGATGGATGAGTGGATGGAGGCAGTGAGGCCAGGGTGGTGCTGCCCCCCGTTGGGGGGAGAGAACACATAAAACTCGCATAGAAACCGGTAAGCATGTACACACACATGCACTTGATGAACAATAAATGACCATTAAAAGGCCAAAAGCTACAGCTGAACATGACCTTACATGCGATTGGTGCATTCTAAGTTGTGCTACGAGCTCCCCATTCCATATTTCACTAACATCAAGGACATAGACCCCTCGTTGTTTAATGCAATATAAATGAAGCATTTCTAAATGCAGTATATTTCGAGGATATTATGTCGTGGGTAGTAACTGCCATTTATAGTAAATCTAATTAACCAAACTTTTATTTCTCACAGGGTTTCTGTTTGGAGTCAACTCTTTACTTGTAAAATGAATTAGCCCAACATTCAGTATTTCTGGAAATTTCTTCCTGAATTCCCTGACTCTGTTTGGAGACTTTCTAAAGTAATGTATAATTACTTAAACAGAGGGTTAATTGATAGAGTAGTGATACCATACAAAATGTTATTAGCTTTACCTTTTTGGGACTAATTAAACTCCAGCTTATTAAAATTTCTGGTCCACAATTGCTTGACTGAACATTGGGATCAATGCTAGGTGAGAGCACTGCGATCCATGCCTGAGGCCAGGAGGCTGGCTTCTCATGCTTATCTAAGACACTGAGAAAACGTTCCTGTCCCAGCTCGCTCTGTATAAACATTTCCACTACACTGATCTGTGAAAGAACATCAGGAAGCAGCTTACTGTAGGGTAATCCAGTAAATGATCGGCGTGTCATTTCGACTGTACAGCCATTGCCGAGATAAGGGGATGCAGATGTTTTCTCGCTAGCTGTTCCCCGATGAGGTGTCATTATCCAAGCTTGGTCTCAGACCTGCTGTTTTCAGCCCATCTCCTCAACTGGGTGACTGACTGTGGACTGGATGCAAAGGCACACTCACACGTGCACTTTGTGTCTATTGCTCTCTGCTGTCTCCTCCAGGCTTGTGCTTATCTTGTGGTCACGGCCAGACAGAGACACCTGCGAATGCTGTGGATTAGCATGCTGCCTGGGGTAAAGCATTTAATGTGTGCCCCAAGGATCTTGGGCTGAAGGCAGGCTGACTTGTGAGGCTGACGCAAACTCAACGGAGGCATCTTAGGGTCTAGGCTAGGATCGATGACTTCTCAAAGCTGCGACATAAAGCATTTGATGAAACGGCCATTTGAGAGACACGAGTAAACACGCTTTGATTACAACAGAGAAAAGGGGAAATTGTGTTTGTTCTCTTAAAAGTCGGGCTTAAACAACAACAAGACTGCTTGTTCTCCTTTGTGTTGGAGATGCCATGTTAAATCTCCACTCTTAATTAATTTGGAGAGCGCAGAGAGGGAGCGTTTGTCACCCCTGCTCTTGCCTGTTAGTGCTATTTGTCTCTGGGTGACCTTTGATTTCACACTGCATTGGTTTTCTCCTGTTATGGACAAGATGCGGTTTTTGCTGACAACAGAGGAAACCTTATCTTTTAAATAAGTAATTCCTCAACTGCTCAGTGAGTCCACCAGCAGCAAAATATTGGGATTGCGGAAAAGGCGAGCACAGAAGCTCACTGGGGAAAAGATCTCCTCTCTGTGTATGCTGTATATATACCTTTGCCTTAGTCATTAAAAATTCCACAACAACAAAGTGTTTGCAAAAGGCTTTCTACACAATAGTATATAGGTTTCTGTGTGAGAGTGTATGAACAGCCTTTGGCTTGGCATCTGCTCTGTATGCGAGAGGGGCAGGTTTATCGTTGTATTGTTGAGGGGTTTAGGCAGTGACACAATAGCCCCAGCCAGGCCTTCTTGGCACCAGCTGTGGCCCAAAGCTTTAGGCTTTTGGGAAGAGAACATTGATTGGGGTGATGGTTGGAGTGACTGAGAGGTGGGACGGATGAGGGAATTGCAAGGGGATGGATGTGTTGGCACTTGGCTCTGTGGGTTCTGGCTGGGTGCTGGAGCAGTCTCCAGTAACATTGATGCATGGCCATGAATTATATTATGCCTTGGCAGCTGCTTACTCCCAGATTCATCTCAGCAGTCATTGGGTTATTTATTTATTTGTTTCCACAATTTGTCAAAGAATTCCCATGCAAGAGAAAAAAACTACCTAACAAGATTTAAAAACGAGGCAGATTTAGAGTATTTAATGAATAGGTACTTTTTCAGATACACACATTATGACAGTAATGTAAGTTTAGGCGTGGTACCAAAATTCTGAAAGAATACCTAGTTTCTAACTTGATGCCATAGATTTTTTAAAAAGTGCAGCGACGTACATGACAGTTTTCTCAGAACCTCTCATGAACATCTGCTTGGAAACCTGCCTGGATAACACCTCATTCAGTAGCTGCCTGCACACTGTTTGAGATAGAAGTGATGCTTTCGGCCCTTTGTGTGACTCTGACATGGCTGTTCGGACACCTTTGTTCTGTGAGGAGAGGCCCATTCACAGTGTGCCCAGGGAACAAATTGAATCTGGTTGACAATTAATAGCCAAGCGGCATGTTTAATTAAGAGCATGTAGCCAGCAAGAGACATGAGGGAGATAAACAGAGGAGAGCTGCACAGAGCCAGACTGGGCTCACAAAGGAGCAGGCCATTGGAGCGGCTGGTTGATCGATTCCCTACCGTCTGCGAAGGCAGCCTTCACAAAGAGCATTCTGTGCCTCCCTTCTCAACGGGCTGAACTTTTAGAGGGGAGAGATGTGAGACTGATAATGCACACGAGGCAGATGGGAGTATGCAGATAGAGGCGAAAAAGTTGAGGAAAAGTTTGCTTGGTGAAAACATCTACAAGTGAAAATCTATACAACTGCACAGACCCACTTCAGCATTTGATAGCTTCACTTTGGGTAAAATCACCTTGAACATGATTATTACTGGTGTTGAGTAGTCTCTGGCTGTGTCTCATGTGGATGGATAGTGTTACATACATGTCTGGCGCTGGAGTCTGCTGTTAGGAGACGAAACATTCATGCCAGCAAGCTGGTTTGACTTCAGGCATCTGTGACCTTCACAGTCCTACATTCCCGTTATTGTAACGTGAACACAAAGCGGCAGAGAGCCAGGAGAGAGAGAGTGGGGGAGAGAGAGGGGAAGAACACTTGACAGCTTGTCTGATAGGCCAAACAATACCGGCTATGGCCAGGCGATGCTTTGGACAGATAGCTACACACACGCGCGCGCACTCGCACCCACTTCAATTAAAGGGAGCCCTCCTCTAGAACTAACAATCACATCATTGTCAGTGAGATGTCAGGAGCTGAGAGGAGATAAAATGATAGCAGTTCACGTGAGGATTTGACTGGTGCTATATGTGCACTTGCCTTTGCATTCGGTGTTCTTATACGTGTTTTTTTCGCCTGGATGTGTGCGTGCTGAGAAGCGAACAGAGAGATGACAAGAACAGAAAAGGAAGTTGCAGGAATGTAACTGCTTCGTGAAAGAATTAAATGTGTGTATGTGCTTGCGTGCCGTGCCGACGGTGTACACCAAGTAGCAAAAGAAGATAAAGGCATGGGTCTGACAGACAAAGGGTGATCCTTCCATGCTGATTAGTAGTTGGGTGGGGGGAGTTTCTTCTGGCTAATTGGCCTGAGCTGGAGATCTGACCGTTCGCCTTGGTAAAATTTCCAAACTGTCTTGTCTTCGTGTCTTTTCTCATTGTCTCAAAAGCAGAACATGTCACTTTCCGTGGACGGACGTGACAATTGGGCTCAGTCTTGTAGTCTTTTTCTTTTCAAAGCATTCACAGCAGTCAGATTAAACACATCACATTTTGCCCTTTTACAACATCTTTTGCTTCATTCTCTCCTCCATCTCTTTCTCCTTCTTGTCCTTCACCTCTTCTCTTCCTGCTTGTAACATCGTGAGCAAGCTTGACTTTATTGTCACATGTTGTCCTCGTATCAGAACGTTCTGCATTCAGTCCATTTCACTATGTAGTTGAACAAAGATTTTTACTTTTATCAAAGCTTCTCAGCACAGCAAACGGCTACTTTAAACAAATGTGCACCACACGCTCAAAGGCAAACATGGAAGATGCTGCCAAAGGAAAACTGCAGTTCTGGAGGAAGACCTGTAGGTGGTTCTGGGAGGCATCAAGGATTGAAAGTTAAAATTGGTTTCATGCAAGGGTGCACCAGTCATTTGGCTGCACTGAATAGTAGAATTCAGAGGATAATGTGGGCATTAATTGATTTTGGAGCTGAAATAAATAGGCTCTCAGGATCACATGAGACAGAATTCTGCTCATTTGTGCCTTTGAGGAAGACGTGAGAATCTCTCAGCCGCTTTCTGCTCGTCTTTCTGGTCCTACAGTTACCCTAAAATGAAAGCTGACATCATTTGATTGATATGAAGTAAATGGGAACCTTCTAGATTCCTCTCTCACTTCTTTTATGCATGATTCCATTGCTTCTTGACTTTTGTAGGGGAGGGGGGGGGGGGGGTGGAATAATTTATGATATTTAAGGATATAATGCTCAGATTCTTACAATGTTTCCACCGGGAGAACTCACACCTCAATTATATTTAGATGACATTTAATGCCCTCTCGGTGGATTTTCACTAGAATATCTTTCTCTCCCAAAGCATAGAAATGCAACAAATGTAACATTTATGTCTGCTCGCGATCAAATCGTGAAATTATATTAGAAATCACACAGACCTGCTGGCTGTTGGCTCACACGGCACTTCCAATATCTGCTGTCTACCAAAGCTGGAGCATCTGTCAAATGGGGGGGAACAAGAATAAGAAAGAGAGAAGACACAGAGAGAACCCTCTTGTCTAGTAAGTTTGACTGCTCCTGCAGTTTTTTTGTTTTTTTTTTACTTTTGTTGGCAAGAAGTTGGGTTTTGAGGAGGAGGATAAAAGTTCGCCAACAGAATGGGGTAACAGCCTGGAGTCTCTGCAGTGGGGCTGGGGTAAGGTCAGCATCACGGAGACTACGCCACTCTCCGTTCTCCTTGGTTGGGCTGTCAGCGGGAGGGAACAGACATCCTGCTGCATAGCTGATGAAGAGGACATGCAGCGCGGACGCCAGAGGTCAGACAGCCATGGGGTGTCAGGAAGTGAACCTGGCCACTTCCCGCCGCGCCCTGAAGCGAACCACCACAATGCATCTGCGTTTTTGCCCTGTTTACCAAGGTAGCGCTCCACATTTCCACCAAGCCTCAAACATATCTTAGAGTCTTGCCAGAAGTTAGAGCCTGCAGGGAAAGAGGGGGAGCAATAGATAAAAGAAGAAAGAGGTATAATAGAATTATTACACAAGACACATCTCTCAAGGGTACAGCAGTAGGTGGTCCCATATGGGCTTTACATCAGCAGGCACACACATCCATAGCAACAGCCACTGGGTCACAACGCACACAAATTGTGGCTGGCAAAGATGGATGTATTTCATCTCAGTCAACTTTATGTCCAGTTCACTTTTTGTCAGACACCACATGCTGCAAATCCATTCCCATGCCAGCTATTTTTTTTTACTCTTCTAGGTTTGTCTTGTGCTTAGCTGTACACCAGTGTCTCTGCTTTCCTCCTTCATTTGTCTTTTGTGGTGATGTAGCCTCCTGTGGGAGGCGGTGGCTGACCATTGTAGTCCTTCAAGGCCAAATAATTACATCCTCTCAATGAACATCCAAGACAGCAGCTCTAGCACCAAAGCCAAAACAATCCTGCCTTCTGCCAGCTCCTTCTTGGTCCTGGTCTTCTTCTTTCTGTTACACTTTCCCTTCATCTTATAGCTGCTCAGATGCACAGTATTGAGAATAGCTGCTTGACTGTGGAATGAATATAATCATAATTGTTTGGGTTGATATAAAGATCATTTATCACAATCACTCATCAACTTTAAAATCATAATATATCTGTTAAATTAAAAGTTTTTTATGGGTTCATTCCCTTCAGCTCTAATAACAGTCAGCTGCAGAGGTAAACAATGAGAGGCCCAGGTGGCAACTGACTTGCGGGCATCAGAAGACTTGGAGTGAAGCCACTGAGGGAGACTTATAGGGCTGAGCCTCCTCTGGTTCGACTGGCAATACCTTGTTACGACTTTTACTTCCTTCTTATTGATCTTGAACAGCTTGTCTAATAGATGCAGGTTAAATAAAGGTTCTCTACCTACCTTGGTTGGAGGTGCATTAAACGATTAAAATTGGGACTTTTAGGGATAGCACGTGACTAAAATGTAGTAATATTAAAGAATCCTTATTTTTTGTCTTGTCAAAGTCTTTCATAGTGCCTCAAATAACGTAGTGAACTGAGCTAGTTAGTATATTTATATTTAGGTAGTATAGCTTTTTTCTTTGCTTTCTTTGAATTCTGGTTAAGTGTTGCTGGTTCTGTGTTTACTGTAATTGCCTTTTGCAAAATTACTCCTTACTTCTGAAAACTTTTGTGGTACCGATCAGCCTTGATTGCAAACACCTGTTCGGTCTTTGCAATATACAGATACTGACATATTAAAGGAAAAGGGAAACATTAAGCCACCTCATCACCTTACATACACACACACACACATTTCCCCTGAGGAAAGACTCGTCTTTCTCCGCTGTTGTCACTTATGCTCAGTCTTGTTCTTGTGCATAACTACAATATAGTGTACAAAAGTGATATAGTAAACAAAAAAGAGAGTGCTGGCAGAGCAGCTGCTGTAGGTAACATTGATTGTGGGAGCAGGGAGGCGTTGAGGAGTGAGTCTCCCCAGGAGAATGCCTCCTATTTCAGAACAGTCTTATGACCAGCATGCCGAGCAGAAATGTGAAGAGAGGCATTGACCAACTACTGGAAAACATCTAAGCTATCCAGGATCAATGTCAAATTGATTCCAGAACTATGTATAATGTAGGCCAGTGGACAGCTTGTCTCGCTCTTTCCACCTCCTGTATGGCTGCGCTTCAGGAGCTGAGATGGTACATAGCAAGCTAGATGGACAAACAGAACAAAATCGCCTGAGGTGTGTTTTAAACACATTGCAAGCCCTTTTGTGGTAAAGGTGTTCATGTGTGCTAAGCAGCTATTCCTCACAGAAATGTGTTGTGCCATGGTCATGCACCTTTTGCCTTAAATCAGTCCGTTACATCAGTTGCCAAAGTTTCAGGATAGTTTGAGGTTGTGGGTACAGCCACTGCAGAACAACTAATTTGCTCGTCACAGTGGATTAACAGAGTGGACACAGTGTGACTTCCACCCTTCCCTTTCAGAAGGGAAGCCCCATGCAGGTTCTAATGAGCAGTATGCTGGAGAGGGGATTTTTTAAACCTAACACAGTACTCATAGGACAGCCTCACCCCTCTTCAACAGATGCCAAGTGCAGCTGTCAACAGCGTCATACCCTATTGTTGTTTTTGCTTTCTGAACTCTCTCATCTCGCTCTCTCGTACTGACCATTTGTCTTGATAGCAGATCAACTGCATCCTATTATGAGACATGCTCAGAAAATCTTAAAGGCAGCTGGAGGTTAAAGTTGGCTCAGATGGATTCACTCTACCTTACCACTTTTCCTCTCTTAAAAGAGAAATGTGGCTATATGAGATTACATGGATACAGCGTGTAATACGTTATTGTCAGTGCATTAAGAATTCATGAATTATAAATTTAAAAAAACAAACTCAAAACGATTCAGCTAAGGTACGTTTGCTTGCAGAATTGAACCAAATCACACTTATTAAATCACCGATATACCTTTAATGCATTTAAACTTCAAACTTTTTACTCTGTCCTTTTTAGTCAGTTTCTACTATCTACATTTTCAGTAACTCTACTAGCCGCTTTCTCTTTTCTGTTATCTAGTGCTCATCTCTGTCTGTCTGTAACTAATTGCATTTTTTAAATTTATTTTCATTTTTTTGGGTCTAAACTTGTGATAGCTGGTACTTTGGCAAACTCCTTCCACCCTCCCCAAACACCAGCCAGTGCATTTGTGCCTGGACAGGTTGGTTTCCTGGGCTGCCCTGGAGGAAATATCAGATGACCTGGCACTCCACAGTAAAACCCAGGTCATCAGGGAGGGCTCCTCTAACCATATCCCTCCCATGGCCCCCCCTTTCATTCACTTCCTGCTTTCAAGTGTAGTGCAAGGTCAAAGCTTTGAGGATGCATTCCCCAGACTTCACCATGAGGCAGGCTGGAGGCGCTGTGCTCTGCTCTCTAACCAGACTTTTCTCCGTCTATTCTTTCACATCCTCTTGCTCTCACATATTCATTTCATTGGCTCGGGCTTTTACTGCAATCAATACTGTTGCTAAAGTTAGTTTTTCTAATACAGCTATTCATTAAGTGCATTTTCATTAGTGTCAGTAGAGAACCAATGTAACTGGAATAATGGATAAACATATGCTGTAATTGTTGAATCCTATTTTTGGGGTGATGAAGTCTGGTTTTAAATAACAGAGCTCACCCAAAAGAAAAATAAGTCATTACTCTGTTTTTACATAATGCCTAGTAAATTGTGGGTTTTAAAAACTAAGACTCAATTCTCAGACAATGATGTAACTAAGGGTATTTTAATGCAGGAGTTGCACAGAATAAAATGCACTTAGAGTTTTGTCCTCCCAGCTTTGTATTGTTCCCAGCCCTCAATTTTTCTCTCGGCACAAATGCTCTGTGGATGCGGAAACAAGAGCGAAGCATTATGAATGGTGTTTAGAGACAGGTGTCTGATCTGTCCTGAGATAATGCCAAAAGACTCCTATCTCCCCTTCTAATGGAACAGCGACAGTTGTTTCAAGTAATCAGGCCTGTCATCCAAATGTTGAAGCGCTGGTCCTCTCAACACCTCTCTTTTCTTTCCATAAATCAAAGTTGGTGGCAATGCAGGAAATCAGAGGATACAGCAAAAACAATCTGGCAACGAGTTCTTCCAGAATAGGGAATCCTTTCTGAATATCTCCATCAAACACAGGGGTCATCTTTGTCTGACTTTTGTGGAAATAAGAAAGGGCAAGGGTGAAATCCATCTAATCAGCTCTACAAACAGTTCCCATAAGATTATCACTGCATCTAATTTTAACATCATATTCAAATAAGGGATGAGCCAAATAGTGAATACTTTTTTTCTGAGAGTTTACTGCTCCCGCTCCCCTTTCTTGGTCCAAAGAAGTGAAATGGGATGAATATGTTAGTGTCATCTCCAATTTCAAATAGGTAGACATTTCAAAAGATGATTCTCTCTGGAGAAAATGTTATACCTCTAGAGTGAAAAATATCATTTGAAAAGCAAGACAGTAAAAGCCAGTCATCTCAAAATGAAAATTTTCTCATGGTGGCTTTCCTTTTCACCTCAACGGTAATGGGAAAGAAAAAAAAGGACAGGGGGTGAGGTAGGAGAGGGTGGGTGGATGCTATAAGAAGAGAGAAATAAAGGGGAGAAACACTGATGAGTACAGGAGTGACACCGCTTGAGGAGCATGTTAATAACGTGTCAGGCACAGACAGGTAACCAGTAATCAGGCCTTGTGACTGTAACAGGGTAGACAGAAACACACGCACACATAAACACCCTCCTCTCCATCTCCATCAGCCCTGAAACTGTTAGACTGCTCGGTCATGTTCTGGGGCAGCCCCCTCTGTAAGCTTTTACAGAGACAAAAGAAACAAATGAGATGGCTGGGTTACAACAAACAGCTCCGGGTTGTTCTTTCCCCTTGAAAATGAAAGACCCTCTTTTTTGCAAGTACAGTGTCAATTAGAGGTGGTTTTGCTCCTGCTCACTCTCCAGTTCTTAGCTTTTGCTGATTGGCATTTATTTAGAAAAAAAGGTTGCCTTAATTCAGGATATGGCGAATACAGGAGTACAGTACAGTATATTTTAACGACACCAGGAGGTAAAACGACAGCAAAGATCATGTCAGTAGGGAGGGTGAGGCATAAACCTCATGCAAGTACAAACAACCTTGCACGAGGTGGATTCTGACCTAAGCGGGAGAGTGTGGATGGAGCTGTGTGTACAGAGAGCCTCCTCTGAATATTTCCCTAGTGAGAGAGCGTAGGCCAGAGGCAGTAAGGTCAGCAGATAGAGTCCAGAGCCAATTGACAGCTGCTGGTTTGACTTTGATACACCATCAGTGCTCAGCACAGCGCTTGCCCATTTCCCCCTCCACCCCTCTTGCACTAACCCGCAAGTGTGTTTGCTCAACCTGAACGCATGCTAGCCTCTCATTATGCCGCCCATGCAAACTTTGTCTCCTTGCAGCTGTTTAATGGCTGCACGTCTGTTTTTGTTTGTTTCCTCACCATAAGATTATTGCACCTTTATGGCTGGTCGGGGGGTTGGAATAATCCCTGGCATCTGTTCAGAGAGGGAGGGGTGAGAAAGAGCCAGAGGAAGGGCCATGCTTCTTTCTTTCTTTCTTTCTTTCTTGTTTGTTTAAATTTTTCTAAATATGGGACCATGTGGCCCTCTATTTCATCCTCTGCGACTGAGACTGGAGCTGTGGTTGGATTTTAAAGGCAAGAATGATGGAAAGGGCTTCGTGCTAACAGGCACAAAGGTCACTGAAGGAGCTTCTTGTTGCCGTTTATAACTCCCAGAATGAACACAAAATAACATCACAGGCACGTTAGTCCAGTTTAATGGATGCAGAACAGTAATGCGTTTGATACCTGGTTAGTTTGTGTTTTTTCTTTGAATATTGTAATTGTTGTTGTTGGCTCAGCACACATTCTCTATGTGTTTTGGTGTCTATATAACAAGATTACTTGCTCATTAAATCAACAAGGTTGTTACTGTCTGCTCTTATACTTTCAATGCTGTTTTATTTTTCTGTTGCATAGCAAAAGTTGCCTGAGCTCCTTTAGAAAAGCCTCATCTCCTTTCTGTTATTTTATTAAGTCAAGATGCCATCTTGTCATGGCTTCTGTGCCTCCGGTCATTATGGCAGGAGAACAAGAACTTAATCAACAGGGCATTATCTCCCAGTGTGCACCTGGAGGCAACACTGCCAGTCATGCTACCATCGCTTTTTTGTTGGTAACCCTGACAGCCTGGAAACCCCTCACACCACACACCCTGCAGCATCCCCATGGGCTATCACCAGTGTCTGTGCCAGGTCACACTTGTGACACGGCCTTGAAGGCCCAGTTGGTGCCTTCTTGCAGTGGTGCATATTTTAGAATTTTTATGAATTTGAAGAGAAAATGATGGAAGAAATGAAGAAATGGTCCTGGTTTATGTGCTTGCTTTATGCTGCCACACACTGGATGTGTCATATTTTTCCAGTTTGCACTTTTGAAACAGCTGCTGCTTTTGTTGACATTATTGCCCCGTGTGGGCAGGTGAAGTAACAGCATTTAGTCCCAAAGGAAGCTATTTTCAAACCCTATCCTCACAAACCAAAGAAGACAATATCTTAGAAACACATTTACTCTTAAAGGTTTGTTGACACTCCAACATGAGGTGAGACACGCATCCTTATAAACTGAAAAGACAGTGTTTTTGTGGAAGATGGCAGCAGCTCTGTCCTTGTGTCTAGCTCTCTCTAGTCTGACAAATGTTCTTGCTGAAGAGTGAATTACTGGCTGTCGCTGGTAATCATTAGGTTGTCTACCAGCATCCAAAGTGCTTTTTATTTCTGCCCATTAGTTTGGTGAGAAAATGGCCGGGTATGGTCCAGTGTGTTCTCCCTTACACTCAGACTGATGCAGTAGGCAGGGCAAGCATGGGAAACATGAAAGTGTTTGAAGTATCTCTATTTATGCCAGTGGCAGTTTGGGCTTTTTTTAAAAAAGCATGGTGTCTATAGCATCTCTGTACACAACTGACTCCAAAGGATCTACTGCCTTTTCTGAAGAAGCAATACACACACATGTCAATATTGTGAGACTGGCGTGTAATTATCATTCAAAGGTTAAAGAGTGGATTGATCCATAGAGAAGTGTCAAGGGCAGATCAAAGGGATTTGGGGGAGGATCGGACCAAAAATGTTAAAAGCTGCTCACTCTCAAACACAGAGACGTCAATCTTTCAGAAAGCACCTTGATGTCCTCTGAGGAGAACCTGATCAAAGCTTTTGTAACAAAGATAGTCTCAGAAGATGATCTGACCTCAGTTGCATTCCACTTCTGTCTTTCATTTTACTTTTAGCAGTCTGCATTTACCTGGCTGAACTCCCCAGCACTGCCCCGGTTTCCGTCTTTCCTGTGTTTGCACTGCTGGTTAAACTGTCTGAATATCAATGAAGCAGTCTCACCGATGTATAACAAACACAAGAGAACAGTGATTAAAGATGACATATCTAAGCCTCACTCACTTCCTTCTCCTCTCGTCTCTTTTTCACAGGAGATCGCAGCTTACTTGATAACATTTGAAAAGCATGAAGAATGGCTAACGACATCCCCTAAAACAAGGTAAGACCATTACACTCACTGCCCTCTTTAAAACATAGGGTTTTTAAGATTTATAGTCCTGCAAGTATTACACTCTGTGAGTCAAAATTTACATTTTTGTTTTTTCCTTTTTTTTTCTTTCCAAGGCAATTTCCCTTATGCGCGGCTCAAAATTACCTTCAAGTTTACTGTAGGATGTTTAATATTACAGGGTGCTGATGGCTGTTCAGAAAAGTTTACAGTTTGCAGATGAATTATAGAATATTAATAATGACTAATAACTGCCTTTTAGCACTCCAATTAACACAACATGCACTGCTGCAGCATCTGCTGTGAATGTTATGTTAATGTGCCTCTATCTGTCTGCACATTCGCCACTCCACTGTCTAGGTCAGATGTTACACCCCCATGTTGAACAAAATGCCAAGAGCTAGTGCTATATTTGAAATAGAATCGTTTTTCCAGCATGGGACCTAATTTATTTTATTAATATATGCAGATACATATAGTGCCAATTTGCATGTCCTCCTCAGTTTTTCAGCAAATTTCAGCAAAAGCAGTTTAATGTCAGAATGTGTCTGTGGCAGCACTGGCTGTGATGCCATTATTTAACATACATGGTATAATGACTGTTAATGAATGCAGCTGTGATAGCAACCTTTTACATTTAACAGCATTAGATACATTTCAGTTTGAGTGTATTTGGATAATCTTTTTCGTATTATACAGCTTTAGAGTTGGCATCTTTGGCCTCTGTTGGACTATCAAACAGAAGTGTCGCACTGTAAGACCACAAAATCTTTTCTTAGCTCCAGCATATACAGCCTATTTAAACATGATCCCTTTTGCTTAAGTTTACATGTTCATGCATTTAGAATAAGCTAATCAATGTTAAATCTTTCTTTATCTTCTTTTTTTCTTTGAGTTTGAATTGCTGTGTTGGCATTATTAGCAAACCTCATCCGTGCGTAAGTGGACTCTGGGCTTACTGGCACAGAACCGATTGCTCGCATACCCTCCTCTCTTCCACTGCCTCGGAGGGACATTGATAATAGTCCTGCATTAAAACACTACCAATTAAAATATGTTCTCCGGTTTAATTCTAGGCCAAAAGAGCATCAGGCACACCCTTTTTTTAAAATCAAGAATCCTTCCTTCTTCCCAAGCCACTTCTGTCTAATTTACCAAAATGAATTCAAAATCACACTTTTTTCTTTCGTGTGACCTGTGTAGTTGGCTTTACAGTCACCTTTATTTCCTCTTCAATGTATACGCATTCTTTTATCTTGCTCTAGTACCTTAAGTGACCTTAAGGAATAAAAAAGGGATCGTAATCAAAAAAAGGCCACGTTTTGGGGTCCTGGAGAGCTACAAATGTCACAGTACTGGCATCATAGTGCACAAGACAGGCTAAAAATGACTCTTGTGTGAGATGTGAGAGACTTGTGATCCAGTGACTTTCTATACAAATGGTCCTCAGGATAGTGATGGCCACAGTCTGTCACCACTTGCTGTATGTGATGCAGTGGTCTTAGTGTGCTCAGGGATTTCAGCCCCATGTCATCTCGTAGCACAGGTGCTGATATCTCAGATATGTCATCAGGGAGCAGTTCCTAGTGTACATCTACAGATCACCTGACAACACAATAACACATCTCATGTTTTAGAGTACCTGTCTTTTCAGCACAAGATGTGTGTGTTTACTCTGTATGTGTGTTTGCCAACAGGAGAGTCAGCGAGAAAGCTTGTGAAGTGTTTGTATTTTTCCAGATGTCAGTGGAAGAGTAGGGTGTAGTGATGGATGTCGGGGCCAGGAAAGGTTGGCGAGAGTCAAAGGATGAGGCGTATATGTGTGATTGATGGTAGCTGATTGATGGCTAGGCTCTACATGAAAATTTTCTGTTCAAGGTCACGGGTGAAAGGTCATGCTTGGAACACCTGTGCTTAAGTGATGCCTTATCATTTGTCATCACAAATCTTCAGGTGCGTTTCGGCGGGTGTATATGCATCTGATTGTGGGTGCACCGTGTGCATGCCTGTGTGTGGGTTGACCCCTGTGGGGAATAGGCTAAGTAGGCTAATTCTCCCCCAGCCAGGGCTTTTACTCCAGGTTAGTGGGGCATGATGGGAGGCAAAGATGAGCAGCAGGGTCATACACAGAGAAGCACAGCGCTACATGGCTGCACCGCATGCATGCAACAGCTCTGACACATGCAGGTCATAAAGATGGGAGTGGGCCACAGTCAGAGCTCAAGGAGCTGACACCAGCTGTTTGACCAAGGTGTCACGCGATGCTGTACATGCCTTGAATAGAGATGGCATCCTGTCAACACGAGGAAGATAAAACGAAGTGGACCTGTTTCATACATGCATAGACGTATCTCTGGGTTCATGCTGATGCGCATACAGTAACAGTAAAGCCAGTGTTATCTTTTGCTTGGGTCTGTTTCTGTTTGTTTATCGTTTCAAAATCTGAAGCATGCCAGGGGAGAATGGTGGAATGCTGAGTGATTGATGTGCTTAGCTCTAGTAATACACATTCCCTTTCAGATAGGAAGTGCAACAGTGCTTAAAATCAATACCAGTGTTCTCCCACTGACTGCTTGAACAGCACTACAGCTAATTCAGGCCGCACCTGTCAGAGCTGGGGAAATCTTTCCCTACTCGGGCCTTACACTTTAATTTACACCCACAGCCTCGCTGGCTTCCATTTCCATTAAAGGGAGAGCCTGGCATTATGGCTTTAATGAAGGCCACGGCCAGGCTGTGATTTAAGATGGCCGTTACCCCGCACCTTCACTCCACAGGAGGGAACACACTTAAAGGGACAATTAGGATTTTCCTCTACTGCATCCTTCCGGAGAGCCATACTCATTCTTTCCTTTTGGCTTTTTAAAGATGTGACCATACTGCTTCAGTTGATGGGATCTGAAGGTGCCTGTGGGAGAAAGGTAGAAACAGAAGGAAGGGAAAAGAATTGCGGTTCCAAATCTAGACAATAACATTTGATGTGACCTCATCATGGGCATAACATTGCGCTCCTGTTGAGAACAGGCATTCATTATCCATCATAAATGACACAAATATCTCCTTAAGGGGCTGTTTAGAGGTGTTTGAATGCTGACAGATGGAGTAACTATTGACTAGATGGTGTCACAGATTGGTCAGCCCAAAGAGCTAATGGACACCTGTGTGTAGTACAGAGAGAGCTCGTTATCGTGAGCGTCCCCTGAACATCACATGGTTTCATGTTGAAGCAGTTGCACATTAGTGCTTCTTGTCTTCACTGTTTGTTTTATTGAACCGGTTAAAAGCAATCCGTTGCAAAACACAGCACAGAGACCCCGCTTTTACACCTGCTAGTCTACTGTATGCAGCGATACAGTAGACTAGCTGTAGCTGTTAGAAAGTTGAAGTGGTGGGTTGTGTCAGCTATTTGCTTTGACTTTTGCACTAGTTTGGAGCGCATACATTTACACATGTGCTTACATGACCACAGAACACACTCCTTCTCTCTTACTCACGCACACACACATACACGAATGCACACACACGCACCCACACATTGTATATTGAAACTATCAAACAATAAGCACCAGTCCTTGGAGGGCCCTGCATTGACACTGAACCTAGCCGCCCCCACGTCCCAGCGCAATAGCCCTCTCTCCTCCCACATCCACAGCAACAGAAACAGCAGCAGCAGCACTCCAAAATGAAACCAAGTCCCTTTAGACAGCTTCCAAAGACAATGCTTTTATTAAAACCTACAGTAGTGGCGCCACCCCAGAGGCGCGGGTACACCAACAACAGAGTAGAGAAGAACTGAGAGGCAGCCTGAGATCTGCTAATGACTGTTTGTTTGCGATTGTGTATGGTGTTTGCTATTGTGTAGGGTGCCTATGAATGTGAATTTCTGTCTGTGACAGTGGGAAAGACATAGATAGAGGGGATTGTGTTTAATGCTTATGCGTGAATTTACTCATGTGTATGCACACGATATGTGCATACACGTAAAGTTGAGAGTTCATGACTGTGCAATTATACAGGTGTTTATGAGTATATGGAGCTACCATGTGTACATAATTACAGCTGAAACTGTGTGTGGTTTGAATAAAAACCACGCTAGTCCTGTATACCATGTGTGTGTCAATTTTGGAAGAGACTTGGTATCTGGGTGAGTCTGTCATTGTGAATAAAACCTCCATAGCCCTATGTGTAAGCTGTGTTTCTGTCATCAAGTTTGGCAAATGGTGTGAGGAAGTGCTGGACCTTCAGTGACTGTGTGCGTGTGTATAAGTGTTGGGGGGAGATGTGTAGGATGTGCCTGAGAAGGGCGTCTGATAGTATTTGGTCCTAATGCTTTGTGGCACTCGTTGGCTGGCAGAGTTTCAGAGGAGAGTGGAAAAGGACAGGAGCAGCAGGAGCAAGAGAGAGAGAAAGAGAAAGGAAGAGGGTGAGGAGACAGCTCAAAGAGCGATACATAAAGAAACAAAGGCATAGAAGATGAGGGGGTATTTCATTAGCTAACACTGAAATTAAGACTCTAAGACTGCGATATCGTCCTAAATCAAGCTGGGGCTATTAAAAAAAGCCCGCATGACATGTAACTGGAGAAAATGTTTAGCGAGCCACTGTAGTGGGACCACCCTCTTCTTTTTATCTGCATTTTCCGCTTCTCTTATGTTATTTTCATCCCAAATCATCATGGGAAAAACCGAGCTGTTTGCATAGTGACACTTGGTTGTCCCATTGTGTCGGGACAACACACTGGGTCATTGTACCCCACTGCTTCCACCCAGTCAACAGCACTGACAAGGACAGGCCTTGCAGACTGGGTGAAATAAGGCCCACCTGGGAAAGCTGGGAGGACAGGAGTCAGGTGAACCTTGATAGCATAACGTAAGAGTGAATGAAAGTGAGAAAATGAAAAATGGTCATTGAAGGAAGAGTGAATATGATTGAGCGAGAGCAGTTTAGAAAATGGAAACATGTCGATAAGAGAAGCGAACAGACGAGATGGAGATGGGAGGAATAGTGATGGATGTGGTGAGGAGAAAGAGGGGGGGGGGCATACGCAAACAGACGAAAGAGCAGGGGAAAGATGGAATGGAGGGGGATTAAGCTGACATTGGACGAGAGAGAGAAAAAAAGAGAAAAATAGAGTGGGTAAACAGCAGATAGAGATGGAGGGAGGTGAGCAATGGAATCAACTGACAGATAGAGAAAAGTCCTGTGGTTTTGGGGCATGGGAGGGAGAATGCAAACGGTCAATAGATTACAGCTAGTGTTGTGCCAAGTGCCAGGGCCTCAGACTCCAAGCCAACTTAATAGCGCCTCTTGTTGTCTGTCCTTTAAAGTA
Organism: Astatotilapia calliptera; assembly: GCF_964374335.1. Taxonomy (NCBI): domain Eukaryota; kingdom Metazoa; phylum Chordata; class Actinopteri; order Cichliformes; family Cichlidae; genus Astatotilapia; species Astatotilapia calliptera. Next base: position 10,196,524 of record NC_137441.1, on the reverse strand, counting down.
ATGCCCAAGCCAAACCCAGGGAAGCAGCCTGAGCCCGAGGCTAGTGGAAATGGACAGGGGACTAGATATATGTTAGTTTGCATCCCAGCTGCTGTTTATTACCCTGGCCAGCTTGCTCACTAGAGACCATTCAAAAGAACATAGAACATCATCTAGTTTTATTGCCTTTATTCCCCCTACATGCAACAGGGCTGCTGCTGCTGAAGGCCAGGAAGGGCATGATCTGTCTTTGAAATTAATCCTTTTTATTATGTGCCACTTTCTGTATGGTAATAGACATTAAAGATTAGTACATTAAAGTTTAGGACTGTGGTAGAGGGCTCCAAGTTAGTCTATACAAGTTGAGGATTATTGTGTAGTACAGCTAGACAAAAGCAGTATGAAAAATAAGCATGCCTAGCCTTGTTTGTTATGCCAATATGAGAAAGAGGTGGAGAGGAGGAAGGAGTGCAGCCAGTAGCTGGCCACAGGAGAGAAGGGATAAATAAATAGAGGAGGAAGTTGATGTCAAGCAGGTGTTCAAGGAGAAAGTGTCAGCCAAGCGGGCCGAGATGGGGAGAAGTGCTGCCTCTGCAGCCTGATAATAAAGACTTAATTCAATTAGCGCTTCTGCACCGGTGAGCAGCGTGCAGGCTGGCTGTCGTGGAGCAGGCCATAGACACAGCTGAGCTCGCCCTCAGCCACCCAGACACATAGATGTCCAGCCCTACACCGACCCAGCACTTTGCTGTGCTCTCTCTCCCCCTGGGTCTCTCTCTCTCGCTCACATACACACAAAGAAGACCCAACATTATTCACACCTGAGTCACTGAGAAGTCCAGTGACTAAACCCTGCATACACATCTCTCCTACACAGACCCTGTAACTCACAACACATACACACATAGTCTTCTTCACCCTCATCCCTCCCCATAAAGCAAACTCCCTTCAGCTCCTCTCCCTTTTCTGCCTTCATACTCTCCTTTGAACCCCCCTTTGCTCTCCACCTTCTTTTGTACTTTTTGCTTTCACGTTGTCACACTGCAGCGTTGGTGCCGAATCGCCGTGTGTTGGCCAGTACGGTGAGGATTGTGACTGCAAGTCCCTATTTTCAGCCCATCATACCCTGGTGCCCAGTTGGGTGCTGTCCTGTAGGCATATGGTGTAGCGGAGAGCAGATCCTGGGCCTTTCGAAAACCCTTGGGGGTATTTTAAACAGCTTTCCATCCCACGCACCTCTCTATGCCATTCCCTAGAATCTGGTCTGCCACTCTCTGCTTTGGGTGCGGTCTGTGAAAGTCTGTTCATGACTTGTCACTTTATGATCCTATTGGTGTACAGTAGTAGCACCACCGAGCAGAACGCAGTCATGTCTTAAAAGCTCCCACACATACAGGAAGGTGGAGGATGGGGAAAGGAAGTGGCAGAGGACTGTGAAGAGGAGGAGGTGGAGGAGGAGGAAAAGAAAGGACAGGACACACTGCTTCGATGATACTTTTCGCTGTTATGTAAAGAGAAGGAGAAAATAGGTCCTGGGCCGTTGCCAGAGAGCATGGTGAATCACCAGCAAAGAACAGGCACGACATGAGTGTGCATAAACACACGCGCGCACACACACTGGCACACATTCTGTCCCATTTCTTCACCCCAACTGAGCTTTGCAGTACAGGAAGTACAGCAGATGATGAGTTGCCTTTTGGCACCATTAAAATGTGTAAAAACGTCAAATGGCAGGACTGACCCTTTGCACCTTCTCCTCTTTTTGCAACCACGAAAGAGCAGTAACCTGACTTGCTGTGTGCCTTACACATCAAGGCCACTAATACACAGCGCATTCAGGTTCATAGCTCCTTTATTTACTTAAACTTTGACCTTCACCGACCAGGCTGACCTCCACAGTTTGCTTTCATCCCTTTTTTGCTTGACTATTGATTTTTATTCCTTCATTTATTTATTTGATGTCAGTTGTTACCTAACCATGCAGAAAGCTGTTCCCCGGTGCACATGCCTCACTCACCATGAAATACTCAGGTTGTTCTTACCTGTCTTAGTCTGACTGAGACACTGTTGATTCTAATGAAACATCATTACATTTGTAGTAGGTGGACATTCCTGCCCGCTTCGTCAGTCAGTACTTTATTCAAGGCAAGACCCTTACTTCTTTAACTACTTCATAAAAGACGAGACAGAGTGTCGGGGATGGAATGTACTGGATAACCATGTATTAATTTTGCATTAGTGAATTAATCAATTCGAATATAAGTCAATTGATAAATTATTCAAATCTTCTTGTCATGCACATTTGAGAGGAGTGGGCAGAAGGAAAGGTGAGAACCATTTCAGATTGGATTAATTAATATTCATGACATTTTTAAAATGAAGTAAGAAAAATAGCCATCAATTCAGTTAAACAGTCATATAATTAGGAGTGTTTGATAGAGACAATTCCCACTATGATACAATTCCCTACAATAAAAAGCAAAGGGTTTGATTTGTCTTGTCTCCCTCATCTTATCATAATTTCTACAACCTTTCAAATCTTGCCGTCTTTTTAAACTGCAGCTTGACTGATAGAACTCAGAGAGAGATAAATAAATGAGAAGATGATGAATCTTTCTTATGCACATCATAAGCAAAAATAATTAACAAGCCAGTGCAAAATTCCCGCCCTCCACCTGCAATCCACGGCTGGCTTGCTGAGAAGTCAGGTATTTGTTTGCTGTATTTTTAATTTTTCATCGTTCCTTGGTGTAGTCAATCATCGTCATTTTTTCTGTTTCCTAGAGGTTAGTGCTGCGCTCTGGAGAGTTATGGAGACAGGTCAGCCAAGATTTAAAGCAGTCCCACGCCTGACCCAAAGGAAAGCACTGCTGGATACATTAGCATGATAGCGATATGATTATGTCGGAACGGACATGAAGGGTTTCAATTATTTACAGGTGATGTGCCCGTTGAATTGGCAATGAAGTGGCTCGTAAATTATCCCCTCTGTCTAATCAAGCCTCCAGCGGAATAATGGAGCAAGTACTGATGTGGAAGAAGCTCTTTCTCGTTTCCTTTCTCTCTTCAGTATTTTGGGTGTGGATTGGCCAGAGGTGTGGACTCGAGTCACATGACTTGGACTCGAGTCAGACTCGAGTCATTAATTTTATGACTTTAGACTTGACTTGAAAAAATGTTCTAAGACTTGTGACTTGACTTGGACTTTTACACCAATGACTTGGGACTTGAATTGGACTTGAACCGGTTTACTTGAAAAGACTTGATATTTTACCCCAAATATAAAATTTAACATGCATATTATATAGAGATTGAAAATGTGACGTCATTCACGGGTAGAACCGCAAAGGATTCTGGGAACTCGTGGCAAGCGGTCAAGCGGTACTAGCGCACGCAGGCTTTCAATTAAAATCAGTTATACAGTGATAAAAAGAAACACAAGAAGCCGTTGTATTATTAACTGCAATAGCCGGTCGCATGACAGCCACGGGAAGCCGACGGGTAAAGAGATCGGTTGTTATCGGATTACGTCGTTGAAGAGAAATTGTTCGAGCCATGTTTCCGAAGTAACAAAGAGGCGACGGATGGCCTGGATTGCAGCCATTCAAAGACCAATTATAACGTCCCAGAACACTCCAGCTCACAGGTTAGTCTGCTCCAAGCATTTACACGAAGGTCAGTGTTTTTTAGTAGTTAATGCGTCATTTTTCTTAACATAATTGGTGATATAGGTTACAAGCAAGTCTGGCGCTGAACAGAAATTGTCGCGCTATGCTCCTTTGTTTATTGTGCATAAATAGTGAATTGTCCTGACACAATATTGCGTTTCGCTTCTGTTATTATGGTACATTGACAAAAACATATACTTTTATTCACAGGATAAAACAGGTTTTTTGTATCACTAATTGCCCAGTACGATTACAGCATATATTATTGTCACTGCTACATTTCTGTGATGCTACCAGAAATTATTTCCACTGCTAATTAATTACCGTTGAGCTCAAAGGTTATATTAATAAACGGTTAATGAATGTGTATTTATGACGACGATTTGTGAGACTGGTAAACTTATGATACGTACGATGGTCTTTACTTTCTACACGGTGCATTTCAAGGTCCTGTACCCATCCGTCGGTAAACTGTACCTGGGCTTGTTGCAGTGACCTGAAGTTACTAAACTTCACGAGTGTATGCACTCACTCCAAGAAGCGTATAATTATAAATATGCATATAAATATGCTACGATGAGATAGCTGACTTCATCTAACTAGCAAATGTTGTCCAGGCTACGTTGGTGATACAGTTTTTTTTAATGTGTATGATATTTTTGTCATGCGATTTTAAAGCTGGTCCTACAAGCGCATCCAAGAATAACATGCAGCGTATCTCAGAACTGTCGGTGAAAATTATTCTTGGAGCTAGGTTTAATTGAGCTGCATTTTAAAGAGGTGCAATTTCACAATTTGTGTATATTTTCTAAGTTCACTATTTTGTCATGTGTTGAGAAAAACACAGATTTAAAAATTACATGGTCTAATATTTACATTTAGCATAACTGCAACATTATTTTTTCATTTTTTTTTTTAAAGACTCGAAAAGACTTGAAATTCAAAGTTTCAGACTTGTGACTTGACTCGGACTTTTACACCAGTGACTTGAGACTCGACTCTGACTTGCCTGACATTACTTGAGACTTGACTTGAGACTTGAGGATAAAGACTTGAGACTTACTTGAGACTTGCAAAACAATGACTTGGTCCCACCTCTGGGATTGGCTACTTTCACAGTGGGATGATAACAGTCTCCAGATGACATTGGTTGAAAGGCAAGAAATGTGCCAGCAAGCGCAGGTTTAAAACACCTCCATTTCATCACTGCTCAGTGCTTTACTGCGCTTTATGTCACCAGACAATGATACAGTGACAGCCAAGCATCAAATGTGCAGCACCAGCACCTAATGTGCACCTTGGTTTTGTGCCTGAAAGAGAGAGTATGAGAGACAGACATATAGACACACTGAAGACAGACAGGTAGAAAACCAGACAGGAAAATAGAGTGATGCTGTAATGGTTGGCATGGCTCTGCTCCAATGCAGACCTCCAAACAGAGCAACACTGTTCAGACAAAACACAGCCAGCCACCAGTCACTGGCTCATTTCTAGCATCTTCTTCAGAGGCCCGTGGCATCGAGTTCTGTTCAGCTGAATGATGGTGTATTTGATTAAAAGATATTCAATATGAGTTTATTACTCAGTTTTATGTGTCCCCAGTGAATGTGTTTGATTTCTTGTGTATCCTGCTGATATGCCGACACGCTGCGATTGATGCAACCTACAAGCTCTAACCACAATGTTAATCTCACAGAGGTTCTCAACTGTATTGAGTAATAATAAACCTATTTTAAGGAAACAAAGACAGGGATTCGCCTTCCCCACCCACCACCATCGCAATCCATAATCACCTTAGGCGGTTTACAGTATAAGAAGAAGAGTGAGAAAAAGTAGAAACGAAAGGAGGCTGGAGAGGCAAAGGGGAAGTGAGATAAAAGCGAAATGTAATGGTGAGAGAGTACCACCTACCGTTCTGGTGTTTTCTGGCAGAAGACTCATTTTGAAGGGAAGATCGGGTGGTCTGTTCACAGCTAGAGCCATAGCTGTGTTTTCCCCCTCTGTCCCTCAAGAAGTGAATAAGGGGTGACTGCACCCACAATTTGGCAATGAGAGGATTAGTGGCAAGTAGGAAAGTGGTTGGGGGCTGTTTTTTGTTTGTGTGTGCGCTTACTATTCCCTGCGATGCATTGTGGCAGTGGATCTGGATCTTTTTCAATCCCATGTTCTCAAAAATAGAAACATCACAAACAACATAACAAGCCAATGTGCAAGAGGAGAAGAGGGCAAAATAAGAAGCCCACTGTGTGCTGTGCTCCTGTATGTGTTCACAGTTTTATCCCAGCCTTTCTCAGACTTTCCCTGTCACCACATAACACATCCTTGGAGTCTGTCTATTCTCTGTTCCCTTTTTAATGCCTTTACAGACGGCAAATCCCCAGCAACCTCCAAAATGTCTGAACATCCCCATCTTTGCTTCTATTTCGATCGCATTTCATTTTCCTACGAACAAACACAAAGCTCACAGGGGGAGACAAAGCATTAGGGTTATTATGGGTTTAAAGCACTTAAAAGCTTCTGGCCATCCTGACACTAGGCAATGCAAGGGTCCAGAGGAGCAGGGAAACATTACGCTACAATTTTTAAAGAGAATCGAGTCCCTGATGTGTTTTCTGAAGTGTTTAGAAGGGAGCCTATGCAGGTTTATACTTTGTATGCACACGTAATAAATTTCATGCTTGCATGCAATGATTTTCCTATCTCTAGAAGCTGTATGCCATGCACGTGGAACTTGTCAGTGTTGCTTGTGGCCGACAGTATTAGCTCATTGCTGTGCAACAGTCAGATTCTGTATCACAGCATCTTAGGCTGACTCTTTAGAGCTCTCTCCCCTAGGTCACACATGGAATTTAAGAGCTTTTCTGAGGCAAAGAGGTGTGACTCGCCCTGAGACTCCCCTCTTGCTCTTTCTCTGCATCTGCGTCTCCCTTCTCTCTCTCTCTTACTTATTTCTCCACACTTTATTTCCCCCTGCTTTGCTGCTCCACTCAAGAGTCATGGGGCGCACACTCAGTGGTAAACCAGTTTCATTTAGTATGTTTTCACATTTTTATCCAATCATAGCATGCTCAGAGGTTTCAAAAGCCGCATGACACTTTTATTGGGGCCTAATTAAGGATCTGTGATTTAATCCATGTAATTTAATAGAGATCAGTCATGGGTATGAGGCTCTGGCTTTGTGAAAAGGAAAGCTGATACATTGCAACCCCATGCATTCTGCTACAGCGCATTAGGGTTAAAGGGCTTTTCATTAGGGCTATTATTAATGCGTGGTATGTATACGCCACCTGTTGGACAATGAGGGTGCAAAGGTCTTCGTCCTTTACACACACCCTGTGGCTTCTCTGACAGTTGTAGCTACAGAGCACAGCCTCTCGGGTAGTTTTACCGCTACCAGTAGATCAGTCTGTACTCGAAGCCATCGGTAATTGCCTCTTAGCTTTCTCGTTGTTCACATTCACATTCTTTCTGCAAACACAAAAGTGGATGAAGCATTTTCACTTGTTACTTTTGTTTTTCAGAGGTGTGTCTACATCACGGAATGCTTGGGGCTGACTGCCTTGTTATAATTGTTCAAACTACGTGTATAGTCAACACTTGAGACTATGATAAACTTTATCTTAGATTGTTATAATATCAGTTGCTCTCATAGAAGGACTGAAATGCAATGCCGAGAAGTGCTTTCTAAGCCTTGCAGGGAGTGGCTTGAAAAAAAGTAAGAGAGACAACTGCCTGGCATTGTTCTGTCCTTTTCAGTAGCCCTTCACAGCACTCAAGCAGCCAGTTTTGTGACACAGTGTTGAGAGGGGAGAAAGCAGAAGAGCTAAGAACGGCCCGGGTTGGCTGGGGTGAGGGATTGCATGCTGGGAGGTGTCTAGACGGTCTGGGATAAGAGGCTAGACAGAGGGAGGAGAGGAGAATGGCAGAGTAGTCTGGGCCAGAGGGAGGCCATGTCGAGGGCATGGCTGGATGGGTGCCTTATCTAAAATCAGGTCTAGTCACCGTGGACCTCAGCTTCTGGACATTAACAGCACTGACAGTTGACAGGGAGAGCAGCCACTTCCTGGCCCAACACACCATCACTCACTTGTGCTTCAGTCAGAGACGTCTCTCTCTGTTTCCACCCCGATCTGCCATTTGACTCTATGTTGTGATCCATGTAGAAAGCAGCCCAACGGCTGAACCAGCTGAACATTTCTTTCTGCTGAATTTATAGTGTGTACATTTAAATGTATCTGCAAAATCTCGCATTGTTTTATAAAACAAACGTCTGGCAGTCAGCCTAGATATTCTCTGGGTCTTGAAGAGTTCCAATCTGGCTCTGTCATGATGAAGTCACGAATTTATGGGATCTCTCGACGCTTATATGAACCAAGTTGTCTAGTTGATCCTTGGTAAATGAGGAAAAGAATTCGATGACTAACGTTTCCTATGTGTAGGACTTGGTCTCATCTCTACCACTCATTATGCCTGAGCCCTACGACAGTTTGGAGGACGTTGGAGGCATTGCCACGTTGGCCATATGCTTTCCACGGCTCCTATCTGTCAGAATGTCAGGACATGGCGGGGGTGCGCTTTTCTGCACCAACAGAGGAGTGGAGCGCAACACTACAGGAGGCCCTCATTACCAACACACCCCACCAAAAGAGACTCAGGGATGGGCGAGAAGACATACTGAGCGATGTGTTTAGAACCAGAGGGTGAGCCATTTAAAAAGCACTCAACCCAAGCAACTGCCCCTCCCTCTCAGCAGCTCCATTATCACAGCAGAAAATGTGACACAGGATTTTTTTTTTAAGTAGATGCTTCAACAGATTAACAAAGTAATTAAGGCAAACAAATTGATTCGCTCAACATTTTAATTGAACTTTTGCCTTTGTGTCTCCATCTGGCCAATCCCCTCTTACCCACAGCCAAACACCTCACATGTTTATCTGAACTGCCATTAGGGAACCTATATTGTGCCCCTCACCTCTTGGGTAACAAATGATGCGGAAGCTATGGTTTTCACAACTTATTGTACACATTATAGTGTTTGCACTATCCTTGACATGCAGCATGTTTACTTTCTAGGTTGCATATATGTCATTTGGCTTTTAGTAAGGCTTTATGTCCCTCACCATTCCCAGCCCTCCATCACCACCGAGCCATTAAATTTATATTGGGATCCTGCTTTCAGATGGTCAAGGTAAAAATCAAACTTTAGGCATGGGAATCTGTAATCTATATATCTTGAGTTAGGGTGCATTAGTGGTCTGGTTGCTTCTCACGCAGGCAGTTGAAACGCTCAGTGGAGGAAGGATCCATTAGAAATCAGGCAAACTTTAAGGGACACTTTCTTTAAGACTTTTCAAGGGAGACATTATTCAAAAAGTTATCTCTGCAGGGGTAAAGCCACTTCTCAGTTGACTAATAACTATCAAAGCAACTCATCTAAATCTCTACTTTATTTTCCAAAATGTTTCGGTATGGTTTTACGTAGAATTGCTCTAGCCTTTGAATAGGTTTATTTCCGATACGTATTCATGTAGAAAATTTCAGTTTAAGTTAAATGAAATGCCATATTCCACACAGCCAAGACGACTGGATGGTCACAAATATCTCAATATGAGTATACTTTGCATTCAGCAACAGTGTTGTGTTATAATAGATCATTAGCAACCACAAGTAGACATAAATCTGTCCTACTCGTGCTATTTAGAAATGGAAACTTGGTGCCTGATACAAACAAACTGCTCATCTGTATAAAGGCATTCAGGCAAGGATTTTGTGTCACAATGGTGTGACTGGTGTCTGACTGCATACTGGATAATGCAGTTTAGCATGCACCCTGCTCTTTTAGAGATGACCACAAGTTTAGGAGGTATTAGGTCCAGATAGAGAGGGTGGAGCTCATTGCAGCGCTACACAATGTCCCCTAATTAAATTGCTCAGTCCCATGTACTGTGGAAGCTAGCGGCTCGGCAGATGTAGCGCCATGTTAAACTTTATGTTGCTTGAAAATGGCTTCCGCTCCAAGTGCATTTGAGACAGAGATGGTTTGACTGTAAAATGATGTGTTTTATGGCACCGTTATCATGGCGATATTCCTTAAAGATGCAGCGCTGCACACTGTGGCATTCTCTGTCTGCAGGAAGGAGCAAATTGATATGAACAGATCAACAGAGCTATGCCCTTCTGGACGTCCTTGGCACCATACTTGGCCCTAAAATTGATTTCTCTCCATATCTCCTATGCCAAAAAACTCTCATTCAGAGATTTTATACTCCCACTGCTGACACATTTTGTTCAGGTTTGGAGAGGATGTACTGTTGGAATGTCATTCATTTCCTCCCACATTTTTTTTCCACACTTTTGAAGTAACCTAATAGTCTCACAGTGTATTTGATAGTGGTATTCATCAGTTTTCTGTATGTGTATGTTCATGTTCATGCATGTGTGAGAACTCTCAGTATAAATTGCCAGGAGCAAAGAGATTGCTTTTGATTTAATGGCTATTGTGCTTGACTTTGTGTGTGTTCCACTGTAGTAGTGTGTCCTTCCTTTGCCTCTGTTGTAGCAGGTAAACTCTCTCTGCCCAACATTATTTACACATACACGTACTTACGTCGAAGTGGCACACACACACACACACACACACACACACACACACGCACACACAGGCACGGACAAATACACATACTGCCTTGGCTATGCTCCATTAAGTGGCCAGTGTCTTAAACAGGATGCTGACGTAAATGCCGGGGTTGGGAATATAGGACAGATTGTGTATACGTGTGTGTGTTTGAGTGTGCGTGTGTCTATGTTTGTGTGTCTCTGGTCTCAGTTTTATTCTCAGTGTCCTTATTGTCTCTCCCAGTGGACCCCCTCCACACACACCCTCTTCTCTGTGTTTGTGGCCTGCTGAATTCTATTGATCAGGCTGTGAAAGCTTGAATGGCTAAAGAGGAGAACAGAGAGAGGCAGAGTAAATGGTATTTTGGAGCCCATGTGTGTTCTTCAAATGATGTGTGTATATGGTTATAGATTTAATTGGTGAGCCAATTAAAAGAAAAGATACAACAAATATTCCAGAGTAGCAGAGATATTTGTTTTCTTTATTATCATTTGTGATTTACTACTAGTGTTGCTATGGACACTTGGACTTGTGTAAACTGCCTCTACGGATTGCTCTTTTTACTGAAGAACTGAATGGAGATTTCTAACCAGACCAAATGGCATTAAGACCTATTTCATAAACTTTCCAGTCAACTAACAGGTTCTAACACAGGCATGCACTGCATGAACACAAAAAGCTTAAATAACTGCAGGTGAAACTGCAGGAGAAAGGTCACCTGTCGTTGTTGTTACAGATGGCCAACTACAGTTGAATTTTACAGTTTGAGCAACTTTGCTGTTCTGTTTGCTTTTTAAAGGTTGAAAAACGGAAAAGCAGAAGTGTAAATGCAAGTGGCTGGCATGTTCATGCAGTGGGAAGTGTGAATGGAGCTTTCCTACCGCAGAGACAAACTGCTACTGTTCAGACCCTCCCTCAGGAGGTCGACTTCTAGCTTCTCGTATCACAACACAATAGAAAAATTTGTACTATCAGCATGGTTTATTGGTTTATTGGTTGTTGTTGCTGAGAGGCTGAAATTCCTCAGACAGATCCAGTGAACTGCTTTAATCTGAAGTCTCAGACCATCAGAATATTTGTTCTTTTAAATAAAATAGTCAAACAAAAGATAGTTATAGGCATGAATTAATGCTAAATTGTGTTACGCTGTCTTGGTGTGCTATGATGATTGAATAAGACCAGATTTATTTCTGTTACTGAATTTGGTAGCCTGTTCTTAATTTGCGGATGCTTCTGCTGGCATTATTTCCAGCAATTCCCCTGTTAGGGGGCAAGGTCAATGCTAATCAGTGCTTATATAATGTATTTGCATGATCATATGGGCTTTCCATCTTAATGACACTAACGGAAAATGCTATCTAATACTTCGCTTCGAATATCCAATCAATGCACAAATGGCATCCTCTGTAGTAATTAAGAAAGCCTTGACACATGGCTAATGTTGTTATCACGCTGTTTAAACCACTGGGTGACCATTTGTGTCTTGTTGATAGGGACATTGACATCCTGGAAGGCACTGTTCCCATCAAGAAAGAAATGCATTATGGGACAATCGCTAAAGATTCATTAATTAATAGCATAGATTTTGTCTAGATGAAAAACTAGCTGAGAAATGCTGGAATCTAAATCATGGCAAAAAAATGTACCCCAGACTCAGAGACCGTTTGTGTGCTTGTCATGTAATACACACGCCATGTAACGAGCAGCGATGACCATAATCTGTCTCAGTCTTGACTCTCGTGTTTGTTATGTGTAACACAGATGTCTTCTTCTCACTTTTTTAAATTAAAAAAAAAAAAGCCACACTTTCTTTTTTTCGTCTCCCTTCTACCCTAAGGTCCAACAAATGGTGAATGAGGTGCAAAACAAAGAGTTCTTTGAAGAACAAAGTGAACCTGCCACATACAACGACTGCCTGGAGACAAATCCTATCCCCTAGATTGCATGCTTTCAAGACAGGAGAGAGAAAAGCATCCCTAACAACAAAATGATATAAATTACCACTGTTATGGTCTATACGGTTCAATTTAATGTGCTTGTAATGATAAATTATTTTGGTTATGAATCTAAAGTGGACCTGAGTGCAGTCGGAGCAGCAGGACTGTTAGAACAATTGCAGCTGTCTCCCAGGGCTGTGGCCATTAGTCAATAAATTAGAAAGTAATTAGTTTCTGCTTCTGTGGCTCTATTTGAAGCGCTTCACACAGGTGTAATGAAAATTTATTGGAGCTGTTGATCCGGAGGAGAAAAGAAAAGTAGGGGATTTGTAGCGTGTGATTGTAATGTAGGATTTCCATCTGCTTTTCTTATTTTTTGCTTGCAGTGTGACTGGTAAGGTTAGCCTCGATGACCAGTACAGTAACATTTTGTCAACTTGACAATAGGCTAGCAACTATAAAAACTTTTTAGAATATTTTGAGTTTGAGATTTTAAATTAGTCACATTTTGGTTAAAAAACAACAACAAAAAACTGCCCTTCTGCTTAACATAGCAAAGTAAAAGACATTTGTTCTTTGCTGGAATCTAACAATGTGTACTATGCTCACACAAGCCTATGAGGAAGACAGCTATATCACTGGGATATCTGTTTCATTTTAATTCTCTGTGCTTTCTGGCCAGCGGGCGTCTCATCACCCTTTGTTGTTCGCACAGCACTTTCATTTTTTCCAGTGTCATCTGACGCACTGTCTCTGTCCTCTTACTCGCTCATAAAAAGAGGGAGAAAGTCAGGCTTCAGCCATCAGGTTTACCCTAATTGAACAGCTTCACATTTCTCTTTCATGCCATTGTGTGTGGATCAAGGCAGTCGCATGAAGCTTTTTGTTGGCAGACAACATCAAGGCTATTTGTTTTGTCTGGTGGAATGTAAGGTCAACAGGAGAGGGAGAACAGAAATTGGAAAACATTCGCACAAGTGCGATGTCAATGAATGGCATTAAAGACAGTGGGAGGGAGCTGCCGCGGCAGCATATGGGTAAAAAGAAGAATTAGAGGTGAAAGAGAGATGAGGCAGAGAGAGGAGGTAGTGACGAGCTGAAGAAACAGGCGTGAAGTTTTGAAGGCAGCAAAGAGAGAGAGAGAGAGAGAGACAGAATGAAAAAGAACAGAGAGGACAAGGAGTGGAACAGAGACAGGATGGACGGATGGATAAGGACAATCAGGCAGATTGGTCCCAGCCCAGGCTATGGCCAATTAGAATAAAATTAGCTGGACCTTGGCAAAAGCTAGGGCGCACAGTAGGGCATGGAGGGAAGGGAGGGGAAGTGGGGGAGGGGCAAAGGGGGAGAATATCCCGGTGATTAAAACCAAATGATTAGTGGTGTGCAAGGCAGAGGGCTCGAGAACCAGGGTCACCTGAGCCTGGAGGGAGAGAGAAGGTCTAATAGTAATGAGACCAACCTTCTCTCTCCTCGTCATCGCCCTCCTCCTCTCACCACCCCTTACCTTCTTTTTTCTTGTTCACACTCCCATTTCTCTCCCGTAACCATTTTTAGTTCATCCTAAACTACTCTGGATTTACACATTCTACCGTTTTCTGTCTCCCAGTGTCCCTTCCCCTGTCTGCACCTCACAGTCTTCCTGTAGTAAACCCTGTTACTATCTATCACTGTCTCTTGCCTTTAGCCAAAGCATACACTAATGCAATTGTAGCAAGACGCAATTTAGCTTTCTGTGATAAGCAAAGATTTATGAGTAGTTTACCTTTTTTAATCACTATTGCAGATCTGCAGACATATGGTAATAGAAGAATTGAGCTACTACATAAACTCAACACAATAATGGCATTTATTAGAGATTATATATGTGCTGCTGCTTTAGTTTGAAACAACAGTTGGGCCCAAATGCAAAGCAGGAATCCTGTTTGTGTATTTTGGCTCACTATTCTGTTTTCGACTCTTTATAACAATAATTTTAGGAATCCCCAAAAATGTGACCATCAGTGTGTGAGACACCTCACATAAAAGGAGTAGCTGCAACGACTGGATGCTACTATTTTTTTACCCGTTAGAAAAGATAAATGGATTTTTACCACATGACTAAGACTTTAGTATAGACACCAAGCTTAAGACCAGTTTGGTGAGTGTTTTAAAGTGTAGTAAGCTTCAGGATCAGGTTTTTGTAAAACAGTCTTTATACTAAACAAAGTGGAGAAACTCTTGTCATGACAGTTAGAGGTTTAGAAATTATTACCATCATAATTATTATTATATCATTATAATAAGTCTTCTCTTGGAGGACTTTAGACAGCCTCTCATGTCTTTCTCAGTTTTTTCCCACTGAGGAAACCTTTGCAAGAGAAAACTCTAGAGAAGCAGCAGAGCACTTAATCAGCTTCTTATTGTGACATGTGCCATGGTAGAGATATCATTGTGTCTATTTCCAACAAAGCAGCCAAGGTAACATCAATACGCTATGAGTCAACAGGTAATCATGCAGAACGTGCAGCGAGGTCTGCAGATGAGATGAGAGAAATCCAGCTCCTAGATGCTGTTTTAAGCTCCAACTTGCCTTAATTACAAACCTACTTGCAACCTTCTCTAAATGGCATTTGCTTTACAGTGAGCATATTCTTATCTTGCAGAGACTTTTTGTCAAGAACAAAGAGCTAATGTTTCAGTTTAACTTAAGTATCATCTGCCCTCCTCACACCCTTCACTTTTTAAATCTTTTCCCTTTTTGTTCTTTCACAATCAATTTCTGTACTTTCTGTATCTTTCTCAGTCTCCGTTGTAGTAGATATCCCTCTGCAGAGAGGGCGAGTACAGTAGGTCTGTCAGCCCTGGAGGACTGAGAGAGATCAGAAGACATGTCAGAAGTCTGGTGGGTCTTTTCCACCTAGACCCCACTCAGGTATGTGGATAAAACCTAAAGAGAAAACGCAAATACAGCCCGAGGTCCACACCACAGGTCTGTAGCCAGGGGAGACAGGAATGCCCCCTGACTGCAGTCAGACAGACGTCCTTGAATAAAGAGCGATATCCACAGGGTGGATTGCCATGTAGAAAGAATGTAATTCTGTGTGTGTTCCACAGTACTATGCGAAGAAACATGGGTAGCTGTATGCACAGTGGGAGGGAGAGAGAGAGGTGATAAATGGACAGTGTGCTATATGTGACCATTGTTTGAGTTGCCAAAGTGCTTTGTTGTTGGCCAGTGATTATCTGTGCTACAGAACACTATGATGAGTTTTCAGTTTGAAGAAGATGGTAGAGGAGGAAAAGTGGGCAAATAAAGGTCTTTCCTGTTGGCTACGTGTGATGACTTAGCCAAGCCAGAAGACTTATAGCACAGTCTCACACATAAGGCCGGGGGACCTGGATCACTTTGAAACCAAAAAAGTAGAAGTAGAATAAAACAACTGGTGGCTGCGCCAGAGCCCCCAATGAATTGTACTGTATTACAATGCCCCTGAATGGCCTCCGGTCGGAGGTGAGCAGTGGCAATTTTAGCTGGCTCCTGACAGTGGACAGAAGGCCTGGTGAACTGGACGACAGTGAGGGTCACAGGTTCCCCTGGGGAGGAGATATCCCAAAGGGGGTGGGCAGATGGGGTCTGGAATGAGAGTGTTCTCAGACAGGTGGATGGTTGTCACCCTTATTTTGCCACCGCCAGCAAGCAGGTGGCCTCTCCCTCCTCCTCTTCCACTCAAGGGTCACCTTGACATGGCACTGCTTCCCCATGGGTCCCATCCCTTCATATACACTCTATACACAGACACACACACACACACACACACACACACACACACACACACTTGTGCTCACACAGACACGCCAATGGTTCTCTGCTCCTCTCAGTCAACCCCAGCACCTGGGGACTGGGAGTGTAAACAGTCGCTCTCAAGGTTGAACCCAGGTGTTTCATTTCCATTAAGGCCCTCATCACATTCACAGCCTCCTCCCTCTGACTTTGGTCATAACACAGACGAAATAGTCATTAAATTTTAGATTACCTTCTCTTTGCCTTTGTAGATGTTGAGATGCACAGGGTCTATTTTAAATGTCTTTCTATGAAATAATTATCTCCCAACTCTTTGCACTCGACGCCTTCAAAAGAGGATGTTCCATTGATGATTTTTGCCCTACATCATAGCTTTGCTCTTGCCGCAACTCTAAAACCCAATATAGCGTAATTAAACTAACACAGTGACATCAATAAAGACAGAAGTGCTCTGTAATTACAGTCTGTGCTAGGACATCATAAGCAGGCAGTGTCATCACCCTAACGAAGGAAATAAATCGATGGCAGACGGACAAAGCCCCGCTTTACAATCCCCTTCTCCTCTGACACACAAAGCCAACCATAAACACGAGTAAGGCAAGAGTTTAATGGCAATCTTAAAGTTGCGGAGGCCACTAGCTTGTCTTTACTGCTCCTGCCCTGCAATACAATGGGTGCCTTGACACTTTAACCATTCCCTTACTCTCCTTCATTAGCTGGGCTTCTCTCTGTTTCTCCTCTAAGCCTGCCTTTTCCCTTTCCCTCCTCTTCTCTGTGGTGTCTAGTCTCCTCATCCTCTGGAGACACATGAGTGGCAGGCCTTCCCCTTAATAACTGTGTATTCCAATTCTGACACAGTTGCACACAAACAGACACACAGATATAAATACACACAAACACGCGGAAAAAAAAAAGTTGCACGATTCAAGATTGGCATTCCCACGTTGCTGCTTCCTGCAGAGAACCATGTGGACAGCAAGGCTAAATGTCAGAGAAAGATAGTCCACACGCACACACACACACATACACGCAGGGTCGCTCCCACAATCCGTACAGACAAGACGCCGCACACCGATAGTGTTTGGAGTGTGAGGCTAAATGTCAAGGGATGATGTAAATTCTCATGATTGCTTCCAGAAGTAGTTTATCACAATGCCAACGATGGCAAGATCAGTGTCTCATTGTCCTCAAAGAGCAGGACAGTAGCACTCCAGCACAAGTAGTAGACAGTGTTTGTGTTTCTGCAATCAGTAGCACTTTACAGCTTGGTCATATCATGATTACTGAGTAGTGACAGTTTGATAACAGAGTTTTAAAGAAAATGATTAATACCCTGTAAATAATAAAGTAACCAGGAATTAGCAAAAGGGTATACCTGGCTAATATAGAAAGAAACTGATCTAACAGGGTGGTAAGGGGCCAGAAATAAAGACTGAACATCTAATCATGTCAAAAAACATTTAAACAAAGTGTTGAAGGATGCAAGTATAGCAGTATTTTTGAAACAACTACTACCTATAAAAATGATGCTAGTTAAAAATTGAGATTTGAATGTTTTGATATATCATGCCACAACCTTCAAAAACACATAAAAATCATATCAAAATCATCAGTCATATCATATCATATCATATATGATATAAAGTGGCTTTCTTTATATTCCAAACATCTGCTTTTTGTTAAAAAGTAATACTGCTGTATTTGTTTAGTGATGTAAGTTTTTGTTATTTTGTTACTTGTTTCTCATTCTTTTTACTTTCTGTGTAATAACCATAAATCAGAGCTGCGTAATGCTAGCTGTTGCTTTCTGTTAATATTAGTATTTTATACTAACATTGCTTTCTTATTATTACTTTGGTAATTCCATGGGTTAACCGAACTATTACCTCTTTATTATCAGTCTATCGCTATAGTATTTCAGTTCTATTACCAAGCTGTAGTGTCAAGTGTTGCCCAGAAATCTATAATAATATTTCTTCTCAGCGTCTGTTCTCTGCATCAAGGTTTCCAGCTGAGATTAGTCTGGGCTATATCCAAGCGTGTTACATGCAAACACGAGGGAGTGTATGGACCCGACCCAAGACTCAAATCAGAAATAGGGATGCCTGCCATAGTTGAGTTTGTATAAAAATTCTTTAAACATCCAGAGTAGTCTCAGGGCGACAGTAGTGCATCTTCCTTAGCCTTCTTTCCCCCTACACATCATTTGTTAAAATGAACCAATGCTAAATATGCCATTTACAAGAAATACGAGTAACTAGTGAGTTGTAAAGTTGTGTATACCACTAAATGTACATATCACATCAATTAGTAAAACATATTTAATTCAGGAGTGTGTCTCCCTGTTGCCTTGCATTATATGCGGCACGCAGCCAGAAACAAACTCTAGTCATTCTGGGCTGTTGCCTGGACTCCCCACCCTAACTTGCTGCCTACTTGCTGAGGTGACTGATGAGCAGACTCACTGGTGTGTCAAATATGTGGGAAATAGTCAATCAGCTAGGCCGGTGTGACAAGCCTGTGTATTTCTGTGGTTTGGAAATGCTGTTTCAAAAAAGTGTGTGAAAGTCATGCTCGGTGACAGACTAAGGATAAACATTTTATGGTTTTGGAATAGGAGAGTTACGCCTCTTCCTTCTCTGGAAGGTATGGTTAGATGCAAATTTTATCTATAGTTAGTTGACCCCAACCTGTGGGGTATTTATTGCGCTCTTGTACTACTAGGGCAGCTGTGCTCGAGTGTATTTCTGTCTGTCTGTAAATCTCTGTGTGTGCATTGTGTAGCTGATTTTTTATTTTTTTTTACATAAATGAGAAAAAGATGGGAAGAAAGGAAAAAGATTATGTTTTGGACTGGAAAATTTATGGAGGAGATACTGTTGATGTGATTTAGTGTGTGGGTGCTCCATGAGCCACTGAACATGGAAAATGAGAAGGCAGAGGTGGCCATGATTAGAGGTGTGCCTTGTTGACTACTTTATGAGTGTATTCAGATGTGTGTGTACATGTGCACATCGATGGCTTCAACTTAAAGTTGAGCGGCCAAAGGTAAACATAGCAGGACACGCACAGTCTATCATCTTCATTGTCTGGGTAATAACTGTCAGTGTTGGTGTGTATTACCAGGAGAAGCTAAGTTGACTTTTCTCGTGCTTTGCTCAGTCATGCCGTGTGTGTGTTTGTATTTATGTGATTATGTGTGAGGTCCTCACCCCAGCTGATGTATCTGAGTAATCTCAGACATGTGTTAGGGGCCAAGATGAAGGGTCATCATATATAAACACACCCAGGGAAATAGAGTGTGAGAGAGCGTTGGGGCTCGTGGGACCACGTGACTAACACTCTCACCCATGAAATCATATAGTACCCAACATGTTTCTTCTGTTTGCCTCCATTCAGTTACTGGAAAAACTGATTATTTGGTCTTTGAATAACATCAACAGAACATGTCAGAAATAAAATTGCAAAGAGTCCACAGGATAACAGTGGCAGTAGACAAGAATAAGAATCAAAACGCCAGGGTTCATTTATCCATCTCCTTAAGCCGCTTAGTTCAATCAGGGTTGCAGCGGCAAAGCAGAGGATCCCAGACATCTATGTTCCCCACAACTTCTTCAATCTCCTCCTCATTTTATGTTTTGGCTTGTCATCTATGATGATAGGTGTGGGAAGGGTACATGGAAAGCATATAGACTAACCAAGTACACAGATACGTGGCTTCAGGTTTTCTAGTCATGTATAAATTTTCACCAACCCATAGATAATTCTGTTCTGCATTTTCATTATTAGTTTTTCCTTAGTGTTACATTTTAGTTTCCTATTCAGTTTAGTTTGAGTTAGTATCCAGAGTGTATTTGCTTGTTTCAGTTCTTATTGTTTAAAAAAATATTTAGCTTCAGTTTAGTTTCTGTTAGTTTAAAGAGTTTTTTCATTGTTATTCAAGTGGCACTTTTAGTGGCAATTTTGCATTTTTTTACTGTCATTGGTAAAGAATAGTGCAAAATATTAGTTCATTAGGGCTTTTTTCAGAAGTTTATTTTTCATTTTTATTTCAGTTAACTAAAGTGTTTTTCATACATAGATTTTTAGTTTAGTTGTATTTAACCAACCAGAGCATTTTTGACACGGGAGAACCTGCTAAAAAACACGGTGCTCTGGAGAATATATTTATTAGAATATTATAATGTCTATTCAATTTGTATTCAAGTATATCTCTTTGTTTTGACTTTGAGAGAAGAATATGGTCAATCTGTTTAAGCCGGATCCTCTACTTGCACATTTTCATAGTCTGCAAAATGAATGTTGACACACTCTGAAATCCAGTGTGGATTTCTACGCTTCACAATCATTAGTGTTTAGTTATGCATTTCCATGAGGATTGTCTGCGTATTAGGCCATGCCTGGACAGCAGTCCAACTACAGCAGACCTGTTTACAGTGCTGGTTTGTTGTTCGTGATAGATATTTTAACAGCGTAGCATCCTTAGTATCAGTAGGAATCTAGATGCTAAGGATTATAGGCATCTCAAACTATTTTTTTTTCTTTGTCAAAAAGCAGAATCGGCTACCAATTGTCCTACTTATGTCTATTTTTTTTTCTCTTACTTTGTTTAACCAACCAAGGTGCAGTACAATCACTGAGCACAAATGCTCTTTTTTTATGCTACACACAGTTGCACACATTCACAGTTGGAGGCTTCCCAATGCAACTGCAGTTTGATCTCATGGCCAGCTAAGCAGCTTTAATCTGTTTTGTACAAAGTTGGATCATACTGATTGTCCCACACACTGCACTCCTGCAGCTGTGCAAAGGCTAGTCAAAGCTCAGTTTGATGATCAATACATTAGGTGATTGCAGAGCATTTGTTATATTTATGGGAAAAAAAATCAGTGAACATTACTTGTAATTGCCAACAACTAAACAAGAGCAACCAGCATGTATTATCTTTCAGTTTGGCTGTTGTGAGGAGAAATCATGTTGGAATTTTCATTCAGGTTGACATGCAGTACACTCTTACCACAGTTCTTTATGTTATGGCTCAAAGAATTTAATCACAGACGTTTGCTTTTTTTTAAAGTAAGTAGCTTATCTTTATGTTTTTAATCTTTTTGTGGACAACAGCTCTCCCTGCTTAGTTAAAAAGCACAACAGTTCCATTCAATATTCACTGAAGCTCTTAGTTTGACCACTGAATTTGCTGGGAATCATGACTCTGTATTTACCCATTTACACTTGTCATTTTCTGTTTTGTCTCATATAAAGATCAGACTCCCTTGATGCTTTGTATACTCAACATTCTGGCACAGTTTGTGTTTATGGAGGCGAATCACAGTGTGTCCGTGTTCGTGTGAAATCCCTATACCATACACAGGGATCAGAGAAGAAAGCCAGCGCCTTACTTCATGCTGGAATCCAATCCAAGTGTTTCTTTGAAGGGGGCTTGGTCTCAAATATGTTTAGTGTTACCTTGAGAACGTGAGCCCTGCAATGCAAGCAATGCCTGAAATTCGATTTGATCTGCATGGCCACCATCACTTGACCATGGCTGATGTCTGTCCTTCTCCCCCTCACTCTATCTGTGCCTGAGCCGCCGTTGAGCCCAGGGCTCCAATTAAACCCATGATGCCTGGCTCTGGTTGGTATGGTGACCAGACAGGGCAGAGAGAGAGCTGTGATTCCCAGGTGAAAGGTGGGATAGACTTTCTGATTCGCTCCAGCACCCAGATAGAGTTACAGCTCAATTTCAACCTCTCACCCTCATCGGTCTATCCTCATGACTAAAATAGGACCAAGGAATGGAAGGGAAAGGAAGAATAGCTTCTTCTTTTCCTACTCAGCTTTCCTGCCTGTCTCTCTTCCTTTACACACTCCTTTTTTTTATCACTCCCTCTTTTCAACCACCTCCAGCCCCCACCATAGCACTGTGCTGACGTTTTTTGTGACAGAAGGGACTCTGAGATGTGCTTTATAGCTTGGTCAGCTTGTAAAGCAGCACTTCTAAGTCTGTAGTTCTGTCTCACTTTAAAAAGTTGAGTTTTTTGACCTCCCTGGCGCTTTATCCTTCTTTTTTTTCCAGTCGCGCTTACTGCTTGTACTTTGTTCTTTTACCTTTTTTGTGGACAAGGCAGGATTTGTGAATTAATCATAAGTGGTTCAATAACTGGCCTTAGCTGTGCTCCGTCACTGAGGGATCAATAGGGGAAGTTCAGTGGCACTGACTGCTCTGGAGGAGAGACAAGGCCCTCACGTCCAGGTGATCCATTAGCCTGGTCTGGCATTAGGCAAGATGTAGAAGAGAGCCTGCTCTCAGCCCATCCTGTATCTGTAGAGGCCTCTAGAGAGACATACAGTAACCCTAATTTCAAGGTCTTCTTGTGATGCCCATATTATCTGAAAAAATATGAATACAATATCTATTTCACAGGTGTTTTATACTCACAATCAAAACGAATAACTTAATATATCTTCATAAAACTGCTGCCAATACGCACAGACTTAAGCTCTCAATGTTTTACAGTTTGTTCTGGGTTTGAATCTCTACCTTTTGCTTCTTCTTTTTTTCCCTTTCATGTTGTCGTTTATATTTTTCTGTTTAGGACAATCGCAGAAGTTTATATTGCTTGTTGAATGTGGCTTTAGGAGATTGACATGGAGAAATAAAAATCTTTGATCTTTCCCCCTAAATTGGGCTCTTAAAAATACATGACCACATCATTAAGTTGGTGTCTGAATCCCCCCTGCTTCTCATATAATAGAAAGGAAGATTGTTGTTACTAATAATAAAAACCTGACCTTTTCTTGCTGCAGTCTAGTTCGACTTAGATTTAATTGCATTAGTATTTTCCTACCAGGGGAGAACATAAGCTGCTAAAACAGCAACTTTACCCCATGACATAAAATAAGGCTGTACGCAATTCCCTGCTGGCCATGCATTATTGAAAGTACAAAAGCATCCTCTTTACAAAGTGTCATAATAAGGCAGTGCTACAGGACTTAAGTTTACACTTGCACGATGCACACAGCATGTAGTTGTCAGCAGGAGCTGGGATGTAGAGAAACTTCATTCTGATGGCACCTTCATTTACAACGTACTGAGACACACCATGGATGATTTGTGAAGATTAGCGGAAAGCATGTGAGGTATGAATCATCGTCTCCGTAGTCGCTTTTTTCCAAGTAAGCATATGCATACAGTACTGACTAAAGACTGGAAATAGCATTCGCCACAAACATGATGTGGAAGCCTTTTGAGCATGCATTTGAAAATCATCAACAGTCCAACCCAGTTAAACACATTATATGCACTCTCTCTCTCACAGGTACACACAAACATGCAGTGACAGTGTGCATTTCAAGTGAATAAAAAATGTCTTCACAGCCAAAACCTTACAAGCACTGAAATTCAGATTCCGTGTCACCTAAGCTGTACATCAAAGCTGCACATTAGTCGCTAATGCTATGTGTGTATGTGTTGACACAGAGAATGGAGAGGTGTAACCAGTGTATGACATGGCTATTTGTAAATAACATCCAAACCTCATCCACTGGCAGCAGCTGAGAGCTTTAACTCTGAGCAGTGATGGCAGCCTCCCTGAAATGTGCATGAAACCAGCTTAGTGCTATCAGTAAAGCATCACCGCCAATCACCAGCCACCCTCTCATTCCGCCGGGCTGCTGTGGACCAGATAAGAGCCACGCCACCCTCCTCCCCTACTGCTTCCATCCGCTTTATGTTGTCCTCCAACAATTCACCCACCCTCCCACAGCAATTCACCCTTATCCTCTTTACAAGGTCTTATAGGGACAGAGACACTGATGTGCAGCTACAACAGTAATTTATATTCTTTGTAAATTGTCTGTGATTTTTTCATTGAGATAAGTGTGGGGGAAACATCTGTTTTGTGCTGGAAGGCAGTGGGCCGGAGCTTGAGTTCTGTGGCAATCACCAGCAGTATAGATAGAGAGGAAGAGGGGAGGCACACGATCTGTCTCCCTATCCTGAATTACAACTCCAGGGGCCTAGCTACCCTCTCATTATTACTGTTGTATTTAGCTGAACACTGGGTAAATAAACATTGAGCTCCATCTGTACAGCCTTGGAGATCAGTATCTGACGCCATGTTTGGAAAACTTAACTTCCATCATTTACTTCAGTCTAATTCGTGTCAGCCATTGTTTTATACTCTTAAATTAGTTTTTTTTATTAAAAATATTTAGAATAAAATTCAAATGTGTTTCAAAAAGTCTGCAGAGGTGAGAAAATAACACCCTAGGAAAAATAATAGATCATGAGATATGATTAAAAAGATGCATGACTTGTTCCAGCTGACTAACCCACCACACAGCCCTCATTGTCTTAATTATCAGAATGGTTGAGGGCTGGAGTCCTGAGCCGCTCAGGACTACAGCAGTAAGGCATTACAGTGACCAGGTGCTAAGGCCTCATTGGCAGTCAAAGAGGAACGCGACCTGCGGCATCTCGACATACGCACACTAGCGGGGGAGTTGGAGGGTTTCAGAGCAGTACAGACGATGAATCTCAATCATGAGGCCATGGCAGATTTACATTTAAAGTAGTTTTAGTGTACGCCCCACTTCCTGATGCATTCGTTGGCAGGTCTGAAAGGAGCAGCTTATCTGCGAGTCATCAATTGCACGTGATGCGTCCAGATAGGGGCTCCTGACGCCAGCACCTTTCTGTTCACACATCTAGCTCAAAGATCATGTGCTGTCTAATAGAGCACCATTGCTTGCCATGTAATTACATTACATGCGAAAAAACGCTGCAAAGTTTTGACAGCTCCAAGTGTGCGCATGTGCTCCCAATCGCATGCGTATGAACACGTGATTTATGTTTTAACTGTGATTGACAGAAACTGTAATGACAAGCATCAGTGTGTTATTGATGGTCTGTCACTCTTCGTGTTAATAATGTTATCCCCATATGGAGCAATGGGGTTACTGTGTGTTGTGCTTCTGTTCGAGTGCCCAGGGGCATATTTATCCCTCATATTTATTCTTAATAGGATTGGTTTTTGTGTAACACAAAATACAGGTGTGTATATGTGGATGTGTTTAGATGAGTAGTAGGTAGAAGTGTGGTTGTTGACACAGTGGGGTAAAGGCTATGATGGCTGAAGGCTCCGATGGGTAATTGAGAACAGCAGGTGTCGCCTCCCTCCTGAGCCACTTCAGGCCCCAACCAGCTCACCCTCCGATCTTCAAAGCCTCTCCAGCCCAGCTCTTCTCTCCTCTCCAATGTCAGTCGAGCTTGCTAGGGAGAAAAACAGCATGTATTGCAGCATGGTATTAATCAAACCTAGAGCATCACAGGGAATGTGGCGGAGTGGGCTACGCCAGTTCACCAAGACTGAGATATTTCATTCTTGTAAGCCTTTTGACAAAAATACATTCAGAAAGAAGCATAACCTTTACTATTATAACCTGGACTACCAATTTAGTATTCTTGTCTTACACTTGAGCACACCTGCTACAATTGAGTAGTTTTAAGTCCAGTAAAAAAGTAATAACTTATACCATGTATTATGAATAATGTATGGCCTACATGTTGTGTCTTTTTTCATTTTAATCCAAGGCGATTCACCAGAGCTGTGGAGAACAGAAGAATCTCTTGTTCTCACTCAGATTTCGCTTTTTGTGTGCATGTAGCTTTTCCCTTTCTGTTTCTGTTTGTGCCGACAGGCCTTTAGACAGTAAAGCTGAGAATGTGAGCAGTTTTTTTTCTTCCTTACCTGCCTTTGGGCCCAGGTTTCCCTGCTTTGGCTTTGTTACCCATGCTGATCACGTCACCAGCCTCATAAAACCTCCACCCTCCCCTGACTTTTTCAAATCAACAGATCTGATTGAGTGAATGCCATTACCTGGGTAAATGAGTGATTCCTAAAGGACTGGACAAGGCCTAACACCACCCTGAGGGTGAAGCTTATTATCGCTGCAAACTCCAAAGAAGAGAGAGGCAGCTGTGGAGCTTGTGTGCACTTTTTTAGAAGCCTGTATTTCCATATTAATCTGCCACATTTAGGCATCTGAGACAGAGGGCCTCCTGTCACGCTTCTTTGATAACGGAGCAGTTAGCTTTTTCCCCTCATGTATAAATATGTGTAATTCTGATAAGATTAATTGAAGCGCCTAAGTATACAGTAGTAAAAGATGAGGGGGAGAGAGAGAGAGTGGGAGACAGCAGGAGGGAAAGGAGACACATTATGCCAAAGCATGCATTTTAGACTAGTTTTTGCCTAAGACCTACCCCAGAATGGGTGCCTAGCCTCTCTCTTCTGGGCCCTAAGTGCCTTGAATTGAAAATAGCATCTACCTAACAGTCCCTCAAAAATAGCTGAGCGAATAAGTTTTTGCGCCGAGCCGATAAATACGGCATGGAGCCTCTGACACCGAAGCCTCACCCCAATTTCCAGTGCTCTGGAGGAGATCAGATAGCCCTGTGTCATTTGATTTTCTGCCTTATCTCATCCGCGCCCATCTTTTTGTCTCACGCAGAGCTACATTTTAAGAAGCACACACTCCTTGTATCTTTTGAAGGACAAAACCCAGAATGATATTGAAGCGAATAATAGCATCAAACTTTTAGAGGGCCATTCCTTGTTTGATTGCTACCAAAAACAGGAATGGCATCTCAGATGAGCGTCCTTCAAGTGATATTTGGTATGCAGATCTGCAGGAGTACATGATGAGATTACAGCAATCTGCAAAGTTCTTAGCTCCAGAGTGCCATTTATGATCGCATCTCAACGATGGGTGACGTTATGGATGCTGTAAACTACAAAACAATTTATACTTTGTGTATATTGCATACAGCCATCGAGGAGTTCCACTTCTCAAGCTGACCAATAAACACGTCTGTTTAATAGTTGATTTCTGCAAAGCATGCAAAGTACCGAACAAGACAGGGGAGTGAGTAAGGAGAAGACAATAGGAGAGAAGGAGGTGTGGGAGGGTGTAGGTGAGGGATCCTGAGACAGATGAAACAAGAGGGAGAGAGTGAGCAGGGAGCGAGGGAGGAGACAAAGACATTCCCTGGTGAACAGCTTGAGTTGACTGACGGCGAGAAGAGCAGGCTTCAGCGAGGGAAAGGGAGGAGGAAAGGGAGGAAGGGAGATCAGGAAGGAGTGAGCACATCAGTGTGTGAGTGGCGTCTCTCATTAGAAGGTGCTGTCAGGGGCCACAGAGGGGGGACTGCAGGGACCCCAGTTCCCCTCTTCTCCTCCCTCTTTACTGGCCCCTGAGATCCAGCAAGGAAAAATGATTGATGAGTGATACCAAGATAAACACACGCCCTGGCCCCTAAAGGCAGCCCTGCAAAATGATGCACGCAGCTTTATAAATAAATCTTGTGGAAAAAAATTTAACAATAAACAACAAAACAATGCAAAACAACCATTGGTTTTTCTTATTTTGGTTATTGCTACAGAAGCCACAAATCAACCCGACTTTTCCCCCCCTTCGCTTTGATGAGAGTTTTTCCTCTTTTTTGTGTTTCTAGTTTTACATATCTGTGCCTGTGTGTGTTGTGCGTGTTTTATGTGTGGAGCAATGAGCAAAACACTAACAAGGTTCACCAGCTGACTGGATGGTTAAGCCCCCTTCAGTTACACTGCCTCCTCAGCAGCCTGGGCAGGCGGCTTTCCCACTCATTCACTGTGAGGCAACAAACACTGATGCAAACCTGTTCTCATTTGGGAGAGCTCCAAATCATAGCAGCTGTGTGTGATGTGTTTATACTTGTATTACTTATGTTGTGGGGACCTAACCACATTTACATTCACTTTGTGGGGACTGTCTCTGCTTCTGGGGATAAAATGCAAGTCCCCATACCACTAATCATTATAATTTCGACTGGACTCCTGGAAGACTTGGTTCAAGGTTGGGATAAGTTTAGGGTGAGGGGACGTTGCCAGGAAATGAATTTGAGTCAAAGCCATGTCCAGTGATGGAAACCCACCACTGCACTGTGGAGGTATGGACAAGTGTGTGGGAATCTGTGGAGAGTGAGCACTATGTATGGATTCATACTGATGATTCGTAACCACTGCACAATACACATAAATACTAATACATAACCATGTCTAACTGCTTCCTAATTGTTGAGAAAGTCATAAATGTTTTATGCTACACTTTCTGTTAATGTTTAACACTGAGCGGCAAATGCCTCTGTTACAAATCGAAATGGAAAGGCAGATTATCATCAAATAGTACATTATATCATTATGAGCCTACAGGCTGTGGTCTGGTGGAGGGAGAATGAATTATGAATGGAGTGTGAAGGAAGATCTCTTTCCCCTAGGGACTTCCAACACCACAACTCGTTTAAGTTGGATGAATGAGAGATAAGGAAGAAACCCACTCACCCCCCATGCTGCTTTCCTTACAAACTGGCCTTCATATAATTTACTCTGAGAGAAGGAGTGTCACTTTAACTCCTCACAGCACACACACTTCTCATTGGAAAAAATGTATGCTGAAGGGTGCTTTGTTCATTGTCAAACTGTGCATACCAATGCTGAAAAACACCATAAAGAAGTCTTGTCATCTAAGTCACTGGTGCATTTTCTGCCTGGCGTAGACTCATGTCAGGCTTCTTTGTACATCTCTAAAATGAGTCCCTGAGCTGTGCTGTAGCTTTGCCTAAAAATTCTTCTCATCTTATCTTATCTTTCTCTCTTTTGCTCTTCCTCTGTCTCTCCTGTCTCGACGGGTCCAGGCCGCAGAATGGGTCGATGATACTGTACAATAGGAAGAAGGTGAAGTACAGAAAGGATGGCTACTGCTGGAAGAAGAGGAAAGATGGGAAGACCACACGGGAGGATCACATGAAGTTGAAAGTGCAGGGAGTTGAGGTGAGTGGGCTGACAAGAGTTTGGATTTAGAGGGAGTAAATGGGAAGAGAGGTGGGATAGGGGTGGGAACGGGGGTGGCTACGGGGGTGGGTGTGGGGTGGGCGAGAGCCAGCCTTCATCCTGACACAGACAAACAGAGGTCTACAGTGAGCTCTCCCTTGGCTGTAATGGAGACAGCCACATGCTGCAGCCGGCTTGTGTCTCCAAGGAACTTTACCAAGAAACAATGCAGCACAACAATAGTTTTCCCTGGGAAGCCAGTCGAGTGGAACCGATTGTTTGTACCTTATTAAAGCTCTGGATGTTGCCTTTGCTCCAGAGAGCCTACATTAATCTTGCTGGCTCAAAGCAGTACTGTGAAACTAGTGTTCCCTCACCTCACTCCAAGTCACTACCCATACCAGCTGCTGCCATAAAAGCCCACTGTGCTTGGCTCACCTAGCCTCTCAGTAGACTTAAGTTGGTGACAGTGTTGCTACCCTGGCTGATCTATTAGCAGTCATGTTAATGAGTCATGGCAAGACTCATCCAAAGACTCAAAGAAAGTTCCTCAGCATTTGATTATTGCTCAAGTTTTAGTTCTGGTCTCTTTCTCACATTGACCACAAGCAGTAATGCTAAAAGTACAGGAGTTGAGATCAATGATAAGGGTGGGAGATTCTGAGCTTTCTTATGTGAATGTGCTCTCATGCACACACAAACCCAAGCACACAATTTACACATACATACACCTAACCGCACACCTCAGGGAGTGGTGCTGTGCATCTGTGTCACACTGTGTGACAAAGACAAAGCTCGGGCATTCTCCCAACAGGGGCTCTACTCTGTGTTTCTACTCCTCTAGATATTTGTCACTCCAAGAAAATGGCCTCTTCCCTCGCTTAGCCAGCTCAGTGTCATCTCTGGTCCTACAGTGGTCTGATAACCCATTGAGACTACACACATCAGTCCTTTTGAAGCATTAAATATGATTCCAGTTTGCGGCAGTTTTGGCTGTAAAGAAGGTTTAGTAAGCTAAACCTGTATTACTCTTTTTCAATTAATGTGTGAGTTCAGGCTATGTTTAGGCACTATTTTGTGTCTGAGCTCTGACTTTATCAGTAGCCACTGCATATATAAACCAGTACAGAGAGGAACTCAGAAATCCTTCGTCCCTTTGTGGTTTCGTTTCTTAGGGGGAAAAATGCACAGCAGCCAAGTGACATCTGTCAGAGTTATATGGTGATAGGAAGGCAAAGTGTGTGCACTTCCACTGGATATAAAAACTAAGTTGACTGTAGAATCCCAAACTCATAGAACACCTTTCATCATGCCTGTGTGGCACAATTCCTTACAGTCCAAAGACATGCAGGTTAACTGGTGATTGTAAATTGGCTGTAGGTGTGAATGTAAAAGTGAAGATTTGTCGCTCTGTATGTGGTACGCCGTGATGCACCTTTGACAGGTCTAGGGTTTAAGTCCCATCTCTTTCTCAATGATTACTAGGTGCAAATGATACTAAGCTCAAATAGTAGTTAAGAAAACTGAGGAATGGTGCATGAGAAAAGTGTAAACATGACCACTCTTATAAGTAAATCATAGTTCGAGACTTTAAATATAAACAAACCTACTTTATATCTAAAGCAGAATATTTACTGCAAAGCAACAATTGATATTAGTTGAAAGTGAGCTTATGTCTTACTCTTTCCTGATGTCTGCTATATCATCTGTACCCATATCAGCATCCACTGAGGCAGTGCCTCCTCAGAATACTGTATTATATTTTCTATTTTCCAGCATCTATCCTGCTCAGTGCTTCAGAAAAGCAGCTGTTTTTTCTTTGGAATAACTTCCTCAATTGGAATATCACTGTCACAGCTCAACTCACTACAATTCTGAACTACAAAAAAAAAAAAAAATCCCAAAAGTTAAAACAGTTCTTCTTTATTAAATTCATTGCAGGCAGAATTAGTCAAACATATATGGCAAGAGGTAAAGTCAGCAGGCTTTCTAATAGAGTACACAGTTAACAACTGCTTCTCAACTGCTTAACATAGAATACATATAACTTGGTTTTAAGACCAAGAACAATGAAAAAGTTTATGGCATGTTGGATTCAGCAGTAACATTTCTGTCATTATCCAAATAATACACAGTGATGGCTAAACACTGACAGAGATGTCAAGCATAGTGAGTATTTGGCAATCACATAATAACTATCAGTCACTGGGAGAAAAAGTAAGTATCTGATCAGTTGGTCAGTTGGTGAGTGGCTGTGAGAGGTTACTGGCAATTGTTAGGAGAAAATGGGCGCAAAAAAGTGTACGGTACTGCACCGAAAACCCCCTTTTGATCGCTTTGGCCGCTAGCAGATTGCTGTGGTCACCCATAGTTTGAATGGAAGATGCTGACTTGTCTGCAAGTACGTGCCAACCACTTGTTTAATGGTAGTAAAACTGTGACGGCTTAATCACAAATCAAAAACACAGACCATTCCCCGTCCAAGTTCTGCCTTTTAAAAACCTGTTGGTTTCTGCAGTAAGGCACAACTTTTATTTGGAAGCTGAATGTTCCCTGTTTCTAGTTTGAAATGCTCATTTCCAAGTTTCACTATTGCTAAGTCATTGGTTAACTGATATTTGCAAACAAATCAGCGTCTTCCTTGGAAACTACCAATGACCATGACAATCTGGTAGCACCGTCTTTGTGATTGATTTCTACAAGTGACAGCCGGCAACCTCCAGAAACCACTCATCAACTGGTCTGGGTTACACATTCTTCTCTATGGTGATGGGAGGTTGCCGGGATATCACTGACCAGTCTCTAGGCCTTTGTCACTGAGCCCAGTGTTTTTTGTTGTATTCTTCTACTCATTCACCTAACTGTACCTGTATCTTTTTTTTAATCCTACTGTTTAGTTCCAGCAAATCACGAGCCTGCCACTGAGCTTTGATAGTCCACAAGCATGTAGCCCTAACAAGCACTTGGGCAATTACCAGAAATGCATCATGCATCAGAGAAGGGAAATTCTTTAGCAGACACTATTTA
Organism: Astatotilapia calliptera; assembly: GCF_964374335.1. NCBI lineage: Eukaryota > Metazoa > Chordata > Actinopteri > Cichliformes > Cichlidae > Astatotilapia > Astatotilapia calliptera. The sequence goes on along the minus strand of NC_137441.1, from coordinate 10,164,641 downwards.
GCTTGTGTCCATCAGTCCAAAAAGACTGTCATGGGCTGAAAAATTATAGTACAGTTGCTGAATATTCAACAATATGAGATAAAGAACATACTGAACTGAAATCATTATGAGTCACATGCCATGGCCGATGGCTCTTGTTGGCACACTTGTCAGTTACTTGGAAAGTGTGTAACTCACCTTCTTGTGATTTTGTCTGCAAGGCCCTATGCCTTGTAACATGTCTAATTTACTAGAGCTAATTGCTGTATTAGCAGCAGAGGTGGCGAATACTATGAACGTGAGCTAGGTGCAGAGGGAAAGCAGAGGAAGAAAATGACTTAGGACTGCAAGGCCACATGAGAGCTTGTAGAAATTGGCCCATAACTGCTATTTCATATTGTGTATATAGAAATACAGTGCGGGTTTCATCTGTGCTGACTTATGTTGCTTGGACTCTGCTGTGTCTTTCTCCATGTGCACGCCACCTCTTGCAGCCTTGAAAGACCTGGGTCATGTCCTTTAAACACCTCACACCTCAAGAATGGCAGATGAGAAAGGTGATCCATCACTGCTGTAACTACACTATGATGGATGTGATGTTTACTGTAAGCACATGCTTGACATAAATGACTTGACTTTTGCCCTCCGTTCAGTGAATGTAGGATGGGATAAAGAGCTAGCAATTTCTTCCCAGTACTTCAGAACAGAAGAGAATGATGTTTTTATGCATAATTCATATTACACATTCACAAGCCAGAACACAAAGAATTGGCATAATTTGAGCACATTCTCACTTGTTTTACAGGAGATTCTTTACACCGTTCACACTGTGCTGTAGATGCTCTGATTCTCTAGCCATGCAGTGCTTAATGGAGGTTCTGTGGTTATTACATGGGCCAAGTTTAGTGCACACTGAGGACAAATGTTGTGGGTGGGTCAGGCTAGTGATGTTCAGGAGCTCTGGCAAGGGAAAGGCTGTAAGCCTGGGAGCGAGGGGCCTTCTGGGGCCTGCGAGAAGCAGCCTAGCATGGCAGAAGTGGATGTCAGTGTGCTGCTGTCCTGTCTACTCCACAGTGCTTGCTCAGCAGCCTGTGGAAAAAGATTCCACTTGTTTCTGCTTTTTACTATTTTGTGAGCTTTTCTCTGTTTGTTTTATTTCTGTCTTTTAATTCATTCACAAGACATCTCATCATTCTCCTCTACTCCCACCTCTTTTTCTTCTTGCTAATCCCATCCCCTCACTACTGTCCAAGTCCACAGTCCAGACGGACAGAACCTTGAGTTGGGCGGTAATGCTCCCTGTTCCCTAAAATTGGAGCGCAGGGCATGTTGCGGCATTAGCGCTTAACAGGCCGTGAAATAGCAGCCTGCCTTCCTGACGTCTCCCCCATCACTCCAGGTGAGTTGGCCAGACGGCTGGATAAATGAGCAAGCAGCACCCACATCAACCAGCATGCATTTGGGGAACCTGAGGAGAAATGTCCATCAGTGATTATCTCACCACACCCGGTGCTTACCAAGCTCAAGTTATTCACCCAACATCCAAAAAGACCCTTTCAAGCACTTCCAGTGACTATCTATCAGTCCGAATCCTCTTTTGCAACAGGCCTTGATAAACTATGTTTAAAAAAGAAAAAAATATCTCATCTTTATATTCAGCATGTATGTCTCACATGTTCATAGCTCTCACGTCCTATGGCTTCCCCCTGTGAGATAGAACAGACCTTAAACGCTTTTATTTTGGGAAACTCCAGCTGATCTCTGTTCTGCTTCTTGTCAAGCTTCTACCCCAATGCTACCACCTTTTCGTTCTGATTAGCTGTTAATGTGCGCTCAGCCTCCATCACCTCCACTCCTCCACCCCTTCTATCCTATCTTCCCATTATTCCTAAGCTTTAATAAACTCCCTCAAATACAGATCGATTTTCTCTTAAGTGAAGGTGGCAGTGCCTCTGACTTATTTCATTACCACAGGCTAATTATACCGATTGAAATGAGCTTCTCTTCTTAAGGTGTGCTGTGCTGCTCTGTGCCCCCGTGCTCCTTACACTTTAATGCTGGTACAGTTCTCTACCAATTCCCAAAATCCCTTGCCTGCATCTCTTCCACCCCACCATGCCTTCATCTAACTCTCTCATCCTCCACCACCTAAATAATCAGCTGGTAGTCCTTAGGTCCCGTAACTTGTCATTTTATGTTGGATCCACCCTAATGTGTGATTTCAACTGTGCAACTGTGCAATGAAGGAAGGTAATGGAGCATGCTGGTGGCTCAATCGCCTCTGTTCATTGATAATAATGAAGACAAATGTCAAAACATTAGTTGCTAATGTTGTAATGGAGTGGATGCTACTGGATGAGCACTGGATGCTACACTGCATTGGCTTTCAAAATCACATGACCTTCAGTATTTAACTCCTGCTTGCAAGTATTCTTGCCCTTCCGTTTGTAGCAAATCAAACATATATTTAAATTTGTAGGACTGTAATATTCCCCCGAATCCAACTTTTAAAATCCAGTCTGTCTGTTCATTTTTTGCCCAGCTGGTTAAAACTAACATTTCACTATTTCATGGCCAAATGAGTGGGTAGAGTTGGTAAGTTATAGTGAAACTGGCTGCATATCTGTGAAATAGGGTTGCTGTGGGTGACTGTATGCGTTTTAGTAGCAGTAGTAACACTGATTTACAGATGCAGTAGCTGATATCACCAGATTGTGAGGCCAGATGTGAGAGGGCACTAAACAAAACCCCTTTTTCTGTGAGGAGGTGACACAATGCGTGCTTTCCCTCCTGTCCCTGCTCCAAGTCAACTGTGAAATTAAGATCACATTACTGATACAAGCAATGCCCAAAGCAAAAAAGTTTGTATTTTACATTTTTATTCTAACTTACAGGCTGTCTGCGAGACAACAGTCAGTTGCCTGCTCTGTAAAGGCACTAAATTGATTACTTTTCCCATCGTATTCGCTCTTCTCCTGGAGTCGACTTTGTTATTCACTCTTTTTTTTTCTCACTTGCCTGAGAGCACACTAGCTCTTCCCTTTTGAATTACCTGATTGTGGAGGAGTTAAAGGCAATCTATGAGCAATATTTTAAAGAACTGTTTCCATGGTTATAACCTTAGGGTCTCACATATAGTAAAACTGAGCGGCTACATGGGCATGTGAAAGCAGTTAAGTTACCGGTCTTCTCATTTCAGGCTCAGGTATAGGGTAAACCTAAGCTTATGAAGAGAGAATATAAAAAAGCTTCATGGCATATTAATGAACAAAGTCAAAATCAATCAATACAAATAAATTATTAAGGTCCTTAAATGTTGCCATGGACATTAGAGTGCTAGACCTAAAATCTAAAATAGAAAACTATTTTGTTGTTGTTTTTCTGGCACATTTAATTATCCTCTCTCTTCTCCATAAGGGCTCAACTGTGTTTGTTATGCTGTTATCAGCGACTGAATCAAAGCCTTCTGACAAGAACGTGTTACCCTTAAGCCTTAGGAACCTGCACTTTACTCATGATTTTCCTTCAAGCTCACCGTAATTAGTTTTTGTCCCTTTTATCAAACAGTTTCCAAATCACTCTGGAAACATTAAGCTCTGTATTTCATGCTGACCCAGCTATCATTGGACTATTGGACCATTTCGGTCCATCAGCCTATTTTGGGTTGGCTCAACATTAGAAAGGTTGTTGTATGGAGTGATGATATAAAGAGTGTAATATAAAGCTGTATATTATCAATACCTTCCTTAATTTAATTTACAACTGTTGCAAAATGTTGTGGTGTAGTCATGCTGAGGCATCTCCACAGGGGTCTTTTTCTGTGTTGTGTTGAGGAGGGAGGAACTCCCCTCACAAAACCAGACACAGACATATTTTAATTTGTTGTTGAACTTAAGGACATTGTCTCTTATTAGACTGAATTTGGCTACCCACAGTAGTTCCTCAAAGCCCTCCGAGGTCTCATGGAAAGGAAGAACTATCTGGCAGCTTCAATTCTTTCATTCTCCTGTGGTAAAAACAATTTGGAAAGAATAACATGTATAAAGATGACCTAAAGCAATATGACACAGCAAAATGAAAAAAACAACAACAAGATTTTGAACAGAAAAGAGAATGCTTAATAGTAGCAGAGCTGAATGTTAACAGGCAACATTTCTGTTTTCTACCTTTTCAGCGGCTCAGACTAGAATGCTCTTCAAAGACACACACTCAAGAGAAAATACTAAATCTTATAGTGAGTTGTGTTATGCTTTAAAGGTCAACTCTAGTCAGGGCCTCAGATCATTCCTGGCAATGATTTGCTTAAATCATAGGTGGGAGAAAAAGAAAAGCAGGCGGTACCAGCTTTTGCCTAGTTTATACACTTTTGTAACATTTTTGTGTAGAGGCAGGGACTCAACGATCGCCTTATTTATGTTTAAAGAGTAGTTTTATTATCTTGAAAACCTATTAAATGAACTATAATGTGTACTTTACTTTCTTCAGGATATGGAGGATAGGCACCAGAGCACACAAACTGTTTGGGGAACCAACTTTGACAGGGAAACATTTGGCTAAGTTCATTCGATTAAAAAATAAAAATAAATAAATAACATTTAAATGGGCAATACAAGACAAATTCATAAATAAATAAAATCCTAAATAAACCATGAATATATACTGGGCCACCTTTACAGACCATACCACAAATTTAAGGATAAATAGAGTATTTTAAACAACATAAACCAGTATGCTTAATTACAAGAGTGGGGTCACACTCTAAAGCTACAATATATGGATGAAAGCAGTGGGCCACTGAAAAATTACACCTAGTGCTCAGCCATGGTTATCCATGCCATGAAGCTCCCAGTAAACTGTTTTATGCTGAGACCAGTTATGTTAAGACCAGAGGAGGCTGCAGTTGATAGATTAAGAGTGAAGTTAAGAGTGATGGCATCTTTTGTAGACTGTGCACCACAGCACTGCATGACCCCACTGTAACTGTACACGATTTGCTGCTAATAATAACTATTCCAATTTTGTTGTATGCTTGTGTCAGTGTCAAAGTCTTGCTGGTCACATGATTGCTGCAGAAATGCTAAATTTTTGTTAACAGAATAATTAACTTGAGCTCTATCTGCTGTAACTAGGTGTTTAACTTTTTATTGCCAAACTGTATGACTTAATTTAGCATTTGTAATGCCGATGCTAAGGGTATGCCTTTACCTAAGCCACAAGTTTCCATTTTTACCCCTCTGTCTTCATCATGTTCCTTTAACTTTCTGTGTGTGTGTAACTTTTTTGCTCCATCTGCTTCTCTCTTTTGAAAAAGCCACTTAGGTCTCTGTTGTTATGAAGCCATTATTACAGTGAAAACCAGCCCCTATGTCAAGAACAGCAGTTTTCCTCCGATCCCCTATGGCCTTGGCAGAACCGTGTCTGCTTTCCTCAACGTGGCTATTTTAATTTCTCTCAGATAGGGTTTGCAACACTGGAGTTAGTGTTTAGGACACTACTGGGGGCCAGCAAAGGTGTTAAGGAAGAGTCATCCAGTGAGTTTATCTTCTCTTAACTCAAAAAGCAAGTACAGCATCACAGTTTGTGCTTAATCTGCAAAAAATATTGAAATGTTAACAGTTAAACTGAGATGAATTTGCTAAACTCAAGCATCTCACTTGCTGGCTTCCTTTATCTTTCTTGTTGCTTGGCTATTTATTCTGCTGGCTTCTGCACATGGCCTATGTATTATTAACCAGCAAAACAGAGGTTTAAATGTAATTTGCTGCTGTGTTGCATTTAATAACTTCAAAATCAAAACGTACCAATGCTCCAACATTCACTCTTCAAAGGAGGTATAATGAGTGGAACTGCAAAGTTCAAAGAGAATACTTAAGTGTTTGTATAGAAATATACAGTGTGAGCAACTGTGCTTCCCTCAGAGTGATATTGAAAGGTTTGATATTTTACATGAAAGAGTGCTTAAATAGTAGTTTAACACAGGAAACAGGTTTAACCCTTTGCTTTGGGCAACGGAGGAACTATAATAGCAGATAAAAGTCTCTTCATTAGCGTTTTGTTCATTTGTGTTATCCATCTTTTTCTCTGCTTTCTATTATCTTTTCTGTTTGTGTGTGTTGCTCTGTGCATTCCTCTCTTTTTCTGTATGCTGACACATCAGCGTACCAATGCTGTTGTTTTTTTTTAACAGTGATCTGATTAGATGTTAGCTTCATCATGCCATGCAGCGCGTGCATCTTTGTCTCCGCTCCGTCTTTGTTTCGTGTTGATTTTAAGGATGTCTCTTGTTTAGCTTTTTGTTGCTGTTTTGATAGTTTTTTGGATTAGCAGCAGACTTCTGAGAAATTTATTGCACATTTTAATGTGAAGAGAAAATGAGTCATTTGTTTAAGCCCAAGGGGTGCTAAGCTTGTTCTGCACAGTGTGCAGAACTCCCCTGTTCCTGTCACTACCGAATAAAGACGCATGCATGTAGAGCGATTCACCTACAGAATTCATTGCATTTACGTACATGTATAGCTTTATTATTAGGGCGTTAAATTTGTCTTACAATATGTATATATATATATGTTCCATAAATGTGAGGGAATTTCCACACTGAACACACACACATAAGCAAATTCGGTAAAACCCTCATTTCATAAATGGTGCCTGTTATTGCTAGAAAACGTTTAAAGACAGCAAAAAAAATCTCCTGTATGATAGATGAAAATGGGAGAGATAAAAATGAATCAAAAAGACTGTAGACTGTGGAAAATAAAAGACTGATGAAAAAGAGAGGAGGGAGCAAGAGAGGCTTAGAAGGTGGATGGATGGTAAGGGAGGAAGGAGGGTGGGGAGGGGGAGAGGCCAGTGTTGAGCGGGGAGGAGAGAGAAAGCCGGAATGAACGATATATAGCCCCTGGCAAACAGAAAACAATTGTTACACTGCCTCCCATAACCCACTTCAACCTTAAACAGCAGATTTTTTTCACTCAATTAATTTCTACACATTGGAGCAGGAGCCTTGGCTGAAGCTAGGCTTTTATGTGCTTCTGCTGCTGCAAGGCCTTTGCACATCTCTGTCTCTCTCTCCCTCTGTCCCTTCTCTCTCTCCCGCTGTATCTCTAGGTTTTTTTTTTTGCTTTTTATTTTGCTTTTTTCATCAGAAAATGAACATTCTGAATTGGAACGGCCTTGAACACTTTGAGAAATGATATCTGAATATATTTTTATATATTTTTAAATTGCATATAGGACACAAAAAAATGGCAAAAACTTTTCTTTGAATCCCTGCTAGGACAAGAAATGACATTTAACCTAATCAATATCATAAAGCACAGCAATGCAGAGCTATGAAAACTCCTCTTCCTGCACCATGAAGTGCATGTAAAGCTTGATGGGAAGAAAGAACTTCAAAAGAGGCAGCTTTCAGCATTGATTCCAATCATCTGTTAAGAAGAAATACAAAGAGATTCATACTGGAAGATGACAAGCTTCATACAGAGAGCTAATAAAGATAAAAACACAAATAATGAGAAGCAATAATAACTAGAAAGTGCATTTTCTGAAGAAACTGCAGTGTGAATGCTTGAATCTGAATGTATGCACTGAAATGAATTAATTACTGAATTTAAGTTAAAAATCTTGAATGAGATAAAAAAAAAAAAACCCGAATTTAACCTGAAAACAAAAGTGCTGAACTGCTAAAAGCTGAAGGTTACACAGAAGAAGAAGTTGGAAAAAAGCTGAAAATGTTTTAATTGTAAATTAGAAAAACCTAAGAAATGAGAAAAGAACATTTAGAGTCAGAAAACATCTGAATGAATATTAAAAGGTCATATTCTTTGAATCACTGAATGACTAAAATGTGATCCCTCCACTTGGACCCACACAGTTTAAAAAGTTTACATCTCTGAGCTTTGAAAGACAAGATGTTGGAAAAAGAACAACGATGGCGACGTTTTGAGGGTAAAATGATGGCTTTAACACTGTGGACACAGCAGCAGTTGAAAGAGAAGTGTTTAAGATGAATCTTGGTACAGTGGCAGGCAGAGCTCGTTAAGCAGGCAGGTGTGAGCCTGGTTGCTATAGTGACCGCACCCAATGGCTCCATACACACGCACACAGACATGCACCTCACTTTTGCTGCTTAAAATGAACAGAAAAGTCAGGCCGAAACAAATCGTTCCCAAATGAAAAGTATAAGTCGTATTGACAAAATTCTTTCACCGTGAGCGACAGCAATGTCTAGTCTACCTAATTCTCAGTTTTCATGTCTGTGGAGTTTATTATATGGACGTGGTGACAGTGGAAAGACACCATGCTCTTCTGATTTTCAAACGAACCTTCTGAGCCATTTTAACATTAGAGTCTATGGAAGAGTTGGAGGGAGGAGGCTGTGCATTGGTGACATTTACGAAAGAACCATAACACCTAGGACAATAGTAAACACATTGGATGAAAGAGGACAGCGATGGCTACGTTTTGAGGGTAAAATCATACCTGTAGAGCAAACGCTGCGGACACAGCAGCAGTTTTAAAAAAGATTTTAAGATTAATTTTTTTGCTCCTCTCACTCTAGCAGTTGAGCTGCCTCACTCTAGCCCCAACATTCCGTCCCATACACACCCATTATAAACTCTGAAACGGGTGAAAAAACATCATGAAACTTAAACTGGAACTGAAGAAAAAGTATAATAGATATTGAAAAGATAAATACAAGTTGAATAGTTGAATGTCTTGTCTTCGTTTTAAAGTTTGAATGGTGGCTCTATGTGAACGTATGTTGAAGTAGTAAGAGTTTAAAAATGAGTAAGTTGAATGAGAATTTGAAGGGTCTCCCCATTGAAATACATGGGAAATTTTTGTTGAATAAAGTTGAATAAAATTAAAAATATAAATGTTAAAAATGAGAAAAATACAAGCAATGTTGTCCAAAATAATAGGAATCTAACGATGTTTGAATGGTTTTTCTAAGTTGAACGGTTTTGAAGGAGTAGGCTTTCAAAAAACGTACGGAAAAATAAAATATAACTAGAAAGTGCATTTTCTGAAGAAACTGCAGTGTGAATGCTTGAATCTGAATGTATGCACTGAAATGAATTAATTGCTGAATTTTGAGTTAAAAATTTTGAATGAGATAAAAAAAAACAACAACCTGAATTTAACCTGAAAACAAAGGTGCTGAACTGCTAAAAGCTGAAGGTTACACAGAAGAAGAAGTTGGAAAAAAGCTGAAAATGTTTTAATTGTAAATTAGAAAAACCTAAGAAATGAGAAAAGAACATTTAGAGTCAGAAAACATCTGAAAGAATATTAAAAGGTCATATTCTTTGAATCACTGAATGACTCAAATGTGATCCCTCCACTTGGACCCACACAGTTTAAAAAGTTTACATCTCTGAGCTTTGAAAGACAAGATGTTGGAAAAAGAACAACGATGGCGACGTTTTGAGGGTAAAATGATGGCTTTAACACTGTGGACACAGCAGCAGTTGAAAGAGAAGTGCTTAAGATGAATCTTGGCAGAGTGAGAGAGAGAGCTCGTTAAGCAGGCAGGTGTGAGCCTGGTTGCTATAGTGACCGCACCCAAGGGCTCCATACACACGGACACAGACATGCACCTCACTTTTGCTGCTTAAAATGAACAGAAAAGTCAGGCCGAAACAAATCGCTCCCAAATGAAAAGTAAAAGTCGTATTGACAAAATTCTTTCACCGTGAGCGACAGCCATGTCTAGTCTACCTAATTCTCAGTTTTCATGCCTGTGGAGTTTATTATATGGACGTGGTGACAGTGTAAAGACACCATGCTCTTCTAATTTTCAAACGAACCTTCTGAGCCATTTTAACATTAGAGTCTATGGAAGAGTTGGAGCTAGGAGGCTGTGCATTGGTGACATTTATGAAAGAACCATAACACCTAGTACAATAGTAAACACATTGGATGAAAGAGGACAGCCATGGCTACGTTTTGAGGGTAAAATCATACCTGTAGAGCAAACGCTGTGGACACAGCAGCAGTTTTAAAAAAGATTTTAAGATTAATTTTTTTGCTCCTCTCACTCTAGCAGTTGAGCTGTCTCACTCTAGCCCCAACATTCCGTCCCATACACACCCATTATAAACTCTGAAACGGGTGAAAAAACATCATGAAACTTAAACTGGAACTGAAGAAAAAGTATAATAGATATTGAAAAGATAAATACAAGTTGAATAGTTGAATGTCTTGTCTTCGTTTTAAAGTTTGAATGGTGGCTCTATGTCAATGTATGTGGAAGTAGTAAGAGTTTAAAAATGAGTAAGTTGAATGAGGATTTGAAGGGTTTCCCCATTGAAATACATTATAAATTTTTGTTGAATAAAGTTGAATAAAATTAAAAATATAAATGTTAAAAATATGAAAAGTAGAAGCACACCATTCCAAAAGAAGAGGAATCTAACGGTGTTTGAATGGTTTTTCTAAGTTGAACGGTTTTGAAGGAGATAGTCGGCGAAAAACGTACGGAATAGAAAATAATAATAAAGATTAGAAGAACAATACTGTGAATGCTTTTCAAGCATTCACACTAACTAGAAAGTGCATTTTCTGAAGAAACTGCAGTGTGAATGCTTGAATCTGAATGTATGCACTGAAATGAATTAATTGCTGAATTTTGAGTTAAAAATATTGAATGAGATTAAAAAAAAACAAAAAAAACCCGAATTTAACCTGAAAACAAAGGTGCTGAACTGCTAAAAGCTGAAGGTTACACAGAAGAAGGAGTTGGAAAAAAAACTGAAAATGTTTTAAATGTCAATTAGAAAACCCTAAGAAATGAGAAAAGAACATTTAGAGTCAGAAAACATCTGAATGAATATCAAAAGGTCATATTCTTTGAATCACTGAATGACTCAAATGTGATCCCTCCACTTTGATCCACACAGTTTAAAAAGTTTAAATGCCTGAGCTTTGAAAGACACGGTGTTGGAAAGAGAACAATAATGGCGACAATTTGAGGGTAAAATGATGGCTGTAACACTGTGGACACAGCAGCAGTTGAAAGAGAAGTGCTTAAGATGAATCTTGGCACAGTGGCAGGCAGAGCTCGTTAAGCAGGCAGGTGTGAGCCTGGTTGCTATAGTGACTGCACCCAATGGCTCCATACACACGTACACAGACATGCACCTCACTTTTGCTGCTTAAAATGAACAGAAAAGTCAGGCCCAAACAAATTCTTCCCAAATGAAAAGTACATGTCGTATTGACAAAATTCTTTCACCGTGAGCGACAGCCATGTCTAGTCTACCTAATTCTCAGTTTTCATGCCTGTGGAGTTTATTATATGGACGTGGTGACAGTGTAAAGACACCATGCTCTTCTAATTTTCAAACGAACCTTCTGAGCCATTTTAACATTAGAGTCTATGGAAGAGTTGGAGGGAGGAGGCTGTGCATTGGTGACATTTATGAAAGAACCATAACACCTAGTACAATAGTAAACACATTGGATGAAAGAGGACAGCCATGGCTACGTTTTGAGGGTAAAATCATACCTGTAGAGCAAACGCTGTGGACACAGCAGCAGTTTTAAAAAAGATTTTAAGATTAATTTTTTTGCTCCTCTCACTCTAGCAGTTGAGCTGTCTCACTCTAGCCCCAACATTCCGTCCCATACACACCCATTATAAACTCTGAAACGGGTGAAAAAACATCATGAAAGTTAAACTGGAACTGAAGAAAAAGTATAATAGATATTGAAAAGATAAATACAAGTTCAATAGTTGAATGTCTTGTCTTCGTTTTAAAGTTTGAATGGTGGCTCTATGTCAATGTATGTGGAAGTAGTAAGAGTTTAAAAATGAGTAAGTTGAATGAGGATTTGAAGGGTCTCCCCATTGAAATACATTATAAATTTTTGTTGAATAAAGTTGAATAAAATTAAAAATATAAATGTTAAAAATATGAAAAATAGAAGCAGTGTTGTCCAAAAGAATAGGAATCTAACGGTGTTTGAATGGTTTTTCTAAGTTGAACGGTTTTGAAGGAGTAGGCTTTGAAAAAACGTACGGAAAAATAAAATATAATAATAATAATAATAATAATAAAGATTCGAATAACAATACTGTGAATGCTTTTCAAGCATTCACACTAACTAGAAAGTGCATTTTCTGAAGAAACTGCAGTGTGAATGCTTGAATCTGAATGTATGCATTGAAATGAAATAATTACTGAATTTAAGTTAAAAATTTTGAATGAGATAAAAAAAAACAACCCGAATTTAACCTGAAAACAAAAGTGCTGAACTGCTAAAAGCTGAAGGTTACACAGAAGAAGAAGTTGGAAAAAAGCTGAAAATGTTTTAATTGTAAATTAGAAAAACCTAAGAAATGAGAAAAGAACATTTAGAGTCAGAAAACATCTGAAAGAATATTAAAAGGTCATATTCTTTGAATCACTGAATGACTCAAATGTGATCCCTCCACTTGGACCCACACAGTTTAAAAAGTTTACATCTCTGAGCTTTGAAAGACAAGATGTTGGAAAAAGAACAACGATGGCGACGTTTTGAGGGTAAAATGATGGCTTTAACACTGTGGACACAGCAGCAGTTGAAAGAGAAGTGTTTAAGATTAATTTTGGCAGAGTGAGAGAGAGAGCTCGTTAAGCAGGCAGGTGTGAGCCTGGTTGCTATAGTGACCGCACCCAATGGCTCCATACACACGCACACAGACATGCACCTCACTTTTGCTGCTTAAAATGAACAGAAAAGTCAGGCCGAAACAAATCGTTCCCAAATGAAAAGTAAAAGTCGTATTGACAAAATTCTTTCACTGTGAGCGACAGCAATGTCTAGTCTACCAAATTCTCAGTTTTCATGTCTGTGGAGTTTATTATATGCACGTGGTGACAGTGGAAAGACACCATGCTCTTCTGATTTTCAAACGAACCTTCTGAGCCATTTTAACATTAGAGTCTATGGAAGAGTTTGAGGGAGGAGGCTGTGCATTGGTGACATTTATGAAAGAACCATAACACCTAGTACAATAGTAAACACATTGGATGAAAGAGGACAGCCATGGCTACGTTTTGAGGGTAAAATCATACCTGTAGAGCAAACGCTGCGGACACAGCAGCAGTTTTAAAAAAGATTTTAAGATTATTTTTTTTGCTCCTCTCACTCTAGCAGTTGAGCTGTCTCACTCTAGCCCCAACATTCCGTCCCATACACACCCATTATAAACTCTGAAACGGGTGAAAAAACATCATGAAACTTAAACTGGAACTGAAGAAAAAGTATAATAGATATTGAAAAGATAAATACAAGTTGAATAGTTGAATGTCTTGTCTTCGTTTTAAAGTTTGAATGGTGGCTCTATGTGAACGTATGTTGAAGTAGTAAGAGTTTAAAAATGAGTAAGTTGAATGAGAATTTGAAGGGTCTCCCCATTGAAATACATGGGAAATTTTTGTTGAATAAAGTTGAATAAAATTAAAAATATAAATGTTAAAAATGAGAAAAATACAAGCAACAGTGTCCAAAAGAATAGGAATCTAATGGTGTTTGAATGGTTTTTCTAAGTTGAACGGTTTTGAAGGAGTAGGCTTTCAAAAAACGTACGGAATAGATAAAATATAACTAGAAAGTGCATTTTCTGAAGAAACTGCAGTGTGAATGCTTGAATCTGAATGTATGCACTGAAATGAATTAATTACTGAATTTAAGTTAAAAATCTTGAATGAGATAAAAAAAAAAACCAAATTTAACCTGAAAACAAAAGTGCTGAACTGCTAAAAGCTGAAGGTTACACAGAAGAAGTTGGAAAAAAGCTGAAAATGTTTTAAATGTAAATTAGAAAAACCTAAAAAATGAGAAAAGAACATTTAGAGTCAGAAAACATCTGAAAGAATATTAAAAGGTCATATTCTTTGAATCACTGAATGACTAAAATGTGATCCCTCCACTTGGACCCACACAGTTTAAAAAGTTTACATCTCTGAGCTTTGAAAGACAAGATGTTGGAAAAAGAACAACGATGGCGACGTTTTGAGGGTAAAATGATGGCTGTGACACTGTGGACACAGCAGCAGTTGAAAGAGAAGTGTTTAAGATGAATCTTGGCAGAGTGGCAGGCAGAGGTCGTTAAGCAGGCAGGTGTGAGCCTGGTTGCTATAGTGACTGCACCCAATGGCTCCATACACACGTACACAGACATGCGCCTCACTTTTGCTGCTTAAAATGAACAGAAAAGTCAGGCCGAAACAAATCGTTCCCATATGAAAAGTAAAAGTCGTATTGACGAAATTCTTTCACCGTGAGCGACAGCAGCTTCTAGTCTACTGAATTCTCAGTTTTCATGCCTGTGGAGTTTATTATATGGACGTGGTGACAGTGGAAAGACACCATGCTCTTCTGATTTTCAAACGAACCTTCTGAGACATTTTAACATTAGAGTCTATGGAAGAGTTGGAGGGAGGAGGCTGTGCATTGGTGACATTTATGAAAGAACCATAACACCTAGGACAATAGTAAACACATTGGATGAAAGAGGACAGCCATGGCTACGTTTTGAGGGTAAAATCATACCTGTAGAGCAAACGCTGCAGACACAGCAGCAGTTTTAAAAAAGATTTTAAGATTAATTTTTTTGCTCCTCTCACTCTAGCAGTTGAGCTGCCTCACTCTAGCCCCAACATTCCGTCCCATACACACCCATTATAAACTCTGAAACGGGTGAAAAAACATCATGAAACTTAAACTGGAACTGAAGAAAAAGTATAATAGATATTGAAAAGATAAATACAAGTTGAATAGTTGAATGTCTTGTCTTCGTTTTAAAGTTTGAATGGTGGCTCTATGTCAACGTATGTGGAAGTAGTAGGAGTTTAAAAATGAGTAAGTTGAATGAGAATTTGAAGGGTCTCCCCATTGAAATACATGGGAAATTTTTGTTGAATAAAGTTGAATAAAATTAAAAATATAAATGTTAAAAATGAGAAAAGTAGAAGCAGTCATGTCCAAAAGAATAGGAATCTAATGGTGTTTGAATGGTTTTTCTAAGTTGAACGGTTTTGAAGGAGATAGATTACAAAAAACGTACGGAATAGATAATAATAAAATAGAATAAAGATTCGAATAACAATACTGTGAATGCTTTTCAAGCATTCACACTAATAACTAGAAAGTGCATTTTCTGAAGAAACTGCAGTGTGAATGCTTGAATCTGAATGTATGCACTGAAATGAATTAATTGCTGAATTTTGAGTTAAAAATTTTGAATGAGATAAAAAAAAAAAAAACAACAACCTGAATTTAACCTGAAAACAACAGTGCTGAACTGCTAAAAGCTGAAGGTTACACAGAAGAAGAAGTTGGAAAAAAGCTGAAAATTTTTAAATTGTAAATTAGAAAAACCTAAGAAATGAGAAAAGAACATTTAGAGTCAGAAAACATCTGAAAGAATATTAAAAGGTCATATTCTTTGAATCACTGAATGACTAAAATGTGATCCCTCCACTTGGACCCACACAGTTTAAAAAGTTTACATCTCTGAGCTTTGAAAGACAAGATGTTGGAAAAAGAACAACGATGGCGACGTTTTGAGGGTAAAATGATGGCTTTAACACTGTGGACACAGCAGCAGTTGAAAGAGAAGTGTTTAAGATGAATCTTGGCAGAGTGGCAGAGAGAGCTCGTTAAGCAGGCAGGTGTGAGCCTGGTTGCTATAGTGACCGCACCCAATGGCTCCATACACACGTACACAGACATGCGCCTCACTTTTGCTGCTTAAAATGAACAGAAAAGTCAGGCCGAAACAAATCGTTCCCAAATGAAAAGTAAAAGTCGTATTGACAAAATTCTTTCACCGTGAGTGACAGCAGCTTCTAGTCTACTGAATTCTCAGTTTTCATGCCTGTGGAGCTTATTATATGGACGTGGTGACAGTGGAAAGACACCATGCTCTTCTGATTTTCAAACGAACCTTCTGAGCCATTTTAACATTAGAGTCTATGGAAGAGTTGGAGGGAGGAGGCTGTGCATTGGTGACATTTATGAAAGAACCATAACACCTAGTACAATAGTAAACACATTGGATGAAAGAGGACAGCCATGGCTACGTTTTGAGGGTAAAATCATACCTGTAGAGCAAACGCTGCGGACACAGCAGCAGTTTTAAAAAAGATTTTAAGATTAATTTTTTTGCTCCTCTCACTCTAGCAGTTGAGCTGCCTCACTCTAGCCCCAACATTCCGTCCCATACACACCCATTATAAACTCTGAAACGGGTGAAAAAACATCATGAAACTTAAACTGGAACTGAAGAAAAAGTATAATAGATATTGAAAAGATAAATACAAGTTGAATAGTTGAATGTCTTGTCTTCGTTTTAAAGTTTGAATGGTGGCTCTATGTGAACGTATGTTGAAGTAGTAAGAGTTTAAAAATGAGTAAGTTGAATGAGAATTTGAAGGGTCTCCCCATTGAAATACATGGGAAATTTTGGTTGAATAAAGTTGAATAAAATTAAAAATATAAATGTTAAAAATGAGAAAAATACAAGCAATGTTGTCCAAAATAATAGGAATCTAACGATGTTTGAATGGTTTTTCTAAGTTGAACGGTTTTGAAGGAGTAGGCTTTCAAAAAACGTACGGAATAGATAATAATAAAATAGAATAATAATAATAAAGATTCGAATAACAATACTGTGAATGCTTTTCAAGCATTCACACTAATAAAGATTAGAAGAACAATACTGTGAATGCTTTTCAAGCATTCACACTAATAATAAAGATTAGAAGAACAATACTGTGAATGCTTTTCAAGCATTCACACTAATTACACCCAGGCCATACCGGGTCATGGTGGCCCTATATGAATAGCAGGTTGACTTGCCTGAGGGCAGAAAGAGGGAGAGCAGGCAGAGACAGATGGACAGATAGATAGCGAAGGGCATGACTGAGCTGTGTCTGTGTGTGGTGAGTGAGGGCCAGTCGGAACAACATGAATCATGGCTCCAGTTGAGAGAGGAGGAGATCAGATCAATAACAGCCCAGAGGAGAGAGAAGAGCAAGAGAGAGAGCAAGAGGATGAAGGGTTGACACAGGAGGTGTTCATCACTGGACCACCCCGACTCCCAGCTTGCTCACCTTTCCTTTTTTTTTTATCTCAAACTATACAGTTAATGTATTGAGCAAGGCAAGGATTCATTTTCTGTGTGGCAAAAAAGTAGAGACACAGCCAGTGCGCTGATATTCTAGTATAGCAAAAAAAAAACAACCATATATGAACACAGGTTGTACAAAAGCATAAGGAGACTTGATTCACTAAAAAAATATACCACATCTTGACTATTTAAATGATTATTATCAGCCTTTTAATTGTTACCTTAAGTCTTATCATCTGAAGAGGTGGGGGTTTTTGACTTAGTACTAGAGGACAAGAGTCAGCAGTGGTCATTTCTCATCAAATGACCAGTATAGCTTGGGGAAATGCCTTTTTCTAATGTATGTCTCTGTGCCAAAGGGTAGTGGCCAGTGTTGGAGTGGCTGTCTGGATGTTTAAGCGTTCTAGCACATGAGTGTACGATGGCCAAGTCCCATTCTCCACCATTGTGGAACAGGCAAGCAATTTTTCTCATCCCTCCTTTTTTATATAATTTGGTCGATAAAGGTGAAGGACGTTTCATCGCTATTTCTCTCCCTCCCAACTCCCTCCTCCTCATACTCTCTGCTCTGTCTCAGAGTGAAATCCAGAGATAAAGCTGTGGCAGCGCTCCGTGTTTAATGGAGCTTAATCCCACAGATTTAAGATACGGAGCTGTGAGGCAATTCCCCCATGCCCATCTTCACTAACACAGAATGGTCATGTGACTATCTAATTCTGCCCTTTCAGACGCAGACAGACAGGTGGACAAAAAAGGACAAAAAAAAAAACATAAGTATAACTTAGCCAAGGACAGATGTGTTACTTTTATTTATCAAACATTTTTTGGGGGGAAAGGGTTGGACAGAATAGTCACTCACTCATTCGCTCACTCTTTCTTATTTGCTGTAAAACTAGACATTTTTCTGCCACTTTTTCTTCAACTGTCTCTTTGTAAAACGTGGCCATGTCTACTTTGGCTGGTCAGTCAACCTCCCTCTTGATGTGGGATTTATAAATTAATCTGCAACACAGAGAAAATCTGAGCCAAAGTGATGAGTTTGGGGAGCCATAACTGAAAGCTTAGTGTCCACAGACAGGACTCCGGCCACAGCATCACGTCAGCACACTTGGAGAAAGTTAAGTGGGGTTGGCTGGCTTGAGACTATTTGGAGAAGCCATGTGCAGGGAAGTATTATACCCACCAACAATCCTCCTTAAGTGATGAGCTGACACTAAGCAATTTAGTATTCACCCTGCCAGTGAAAATATCTTCAATCCAAGTGCATAAAGCTCCCATGACAGGAAATATGCCAAGCGCTCTTCTTCCATCTGACTCTTTTTTGTTTCAGAATAGCCACTGTATGGTTCAATTTACCCCAAGACATGCTTGTCAGGCCTGCTTGACATGAGCTCTGGTGTCAATGTGTAAAATAGTCCACATGGATGATTGCAGAGCAGCAGTGGTTGTTAGTGGCTGTGAGTAGAGTTTGAGAAAAAGGAAATGTGCATGTTGCCAAATATGACTGGTCTTTATATACACAGAGAAGTAGGCTCAAAGCAAAAAACAAGAAACCAAGCAGGCTTGGTTATTTATTCAGGTTTAACATAGATTTCAAAGAATCATAGATTTCCTTGTCTGCTCTTATTCCACCTTTGCTCTTCTTTCCTTTATTTTTTCACTCGATCCTTAACATCCTCGACATTGTTCTCCTGCCTTTTCCCGTCTCTTGCCCTCCTTTCTTTGTTGCCTCTCAGGTATAAGACATCTAATTGTCATGGGAGCAGAGGAAACAGTGGAGTGAAAAGCACAGAAACACTGTATAGTTATTGTCCAAAACAAAAAGCGGGCTTGAGCACTCAGAAAAGCCACATACACAGTGGCATCCGGGTGTCAGAGTAGTACGGCAGGCTGAGTGTTTCAAACTCTGTCTGTGGTTGTTTATGTACACGTGAGTGTATGTTTTTGGCAGGTGAGGGGGCACATCATCCTTTATAGCTGCACTCTCACTGGCACTGTCACTTCAAGGTCTCAATCGCTTGCCATTCTGGGTCCCAAACACTGCCAACGCAGTCGATCCACCTCTGCCAAGGTCCTCTTCATCCCTGTGCTACTGCTCTTCTCTCTCCTCCTTTGCATAATTACCCAGGTAATTGTGGAGTAATTGACTGCATCACCTGCTCCTAGGAAGCTCTGGCATTGTTTAATAAACAGCTGGAATATGCGCCACATGTTGTTGGAGAGAAAGGGGAAGAACATATTGGGGCAGAGGGGGACAGGAGGAGGACTGAAAAAAAAAAAGGAGTGGAGCTTAGTCCAAAAAGCAGACAGTGCTAATTTCCCAAACATAGAAATATAGATATAACATTTTCTCAGTCAAGGCTGAAGTTGCTATCAATGGAAAACATATAATTACCTATCGAAAGATGGGTGAGGAAGGCAGTAACGTGAGTGGGAGATGGATAGATTTATAGGCACGTGGAGGAGAAGAGGCAACAGAAAGTGAGAGAGAAAGTTTGAGGCATAAGAGAATAAGATTCGGGGGTGGAGGGGTGGGGGTTAAGCGAGCCTCTCAGGGCTAATGACATTAAGGAGGTTTGATGAATCGACACCCGCTGAGTGTTATTGACGTCCCCTGAGCCTGCCCAGGCAGAGCCAGCCTCCTAGGCCTGTTATTGGCTAGCGCTGCTCCTCAATTAGACTGCCTGATTAGATTCCCTCGGTTGTGCCCTCTCATGGGGTGAGCAGGGTGGCATGATGGATGTGATGGGCAGGATTATCAGAGGGGGGTGTCACCCGTGCCCCGCCTTGGGGGCACCAGACGATGGGTTTGACCAGTTGTCACAGGGGCATGTAGGCGGAGGGCACGGGGCGCGGTGCGAGTCTCTTATTGAGGCTGTCAATCATTGCCGCTTACAAGACAGAGGCTGTGTCTCTGCACACAGATGCGCAGGAGTAATTACTATTCCATCTCCCTTGGCATCTAGATATATGAGGCTGTTCGCAACCACTGACCTCATGTGGCAACCCTTCGCCATCTTTGAATAAGTTTGAAAATGCTCAGTTTTACATATCCTGTCCTTCATTCACTAATCCTTCAAAAAGGGACCCTAAATGTAGTCGTGCTTCGATGCCGCAGGCCCGGAGTATTAAATTAGTGTGCAATTCTTTTACCTAAATGAGTAAGTGCTGCTGTCTTCTGTGTTTCTGCATTAGTCCCTCATGTTAAAGACTTTGGCTAGGATATGTCCTTAACCCTATTTTCTCTATTTCCTGGTAGTGACAGTTTCATACATCCATTCATCAACATCTTGGCTCTTATGGTGCAAAAAATGGGGCAAGTCAGGTAAGTGTCCCAATTCAGCAGTTTTGAAAGGCAGTAACTAATGATATCTCAGGAACGGGGCTGCTGCTGTTTCCCTGAGAACTTTCCTTCCTGTTCCATTGTGTGTTTGTGTGGCTGGATAGCTAGCTAATGGCCTGTCTCTGATGAATTAGAGGGTCTGACACCCAGCAAACACACTCTCTCAAGGTCAGATTACCATATCTGGGGGGTTTAACAATTTAACACAGCCCCAAGTCAGACAAGTTGGCTCCAAAGGAAGAAATTGCTTTTAAAGCAGAGAAAACATACAGTGATATCTGCTACTGATGTCCCCAGCAGTGGCTGTGATGTCAAGTGTCCATTTATTCATCTCTCTCAGTTAAGGCACTCTTGCAGTTGTGCACTCAGCAATGTTATCCATTTTCTTTATTGAAAACTGCTATTCAACTCTCCAGCCTGTGTTAGAGTCCTCTAACACCCCACAAAGTGCTTAGTGAATGTGCTCTGCTGAAACATTTCCATATTTCTTCACAATTGCATCAAGCTGTTTTCAAATACAGGGACTATTATGTTCCATTATGGAGTCTAACATATTGTTTAATGCATTGTATTGATTTATCACTGATTGTGGTCAGTGTATCAGCCTAGTTGTCAGGTGGACACTTTCACACAGATGTACACTCCGGTCTGTGTGCGTTTGACAAATTACAATTTTTTTGCACTTCAATAAGTTCAGTTTGAAAGAAAGTAATTGATGCTACATTTAAGTGCCAAGAGTGAGCTTTTTCTTTAGGTAGATTAAAGTCAATATAAGAATAACTGTGTGGCTAGTGTAGCACTTTTTACAGCATTGTAACTACGTGCTTTTTTGGACAGCTGTATAACATTTATTTATGCACAAAAGAGGTCAAAATACACTGAAATTAGAGAAGTTCAGTAATTCTACTGAGACTGTTGGAGGTCAGTCAATATGAAGAGTAAAGAGCTGTGTATTCAAGTGAGAATAATAGAGCTGAATAAAGCAAAAAATCTATATAAAGTTATATCAAAGGTAATTGGTATGACAAAATCCACACTTGAGTACACTTAAAAGCAGTTGCACAGTGGCTGGTAGACTGGATCATGAGTCTTGAATAGAATAATTTGAATAATATGCATGCAGAATACGTGAATAGTGATGTACACTTCCATGTTTCCTTTTTGACGGTCAAGAGAGGATCATAACCTCAGAGGATTTATTAAACATTGGGTAAAATTCAAAAACAAGAAGGTCAGGTTGCGTTTCAGACAAGTTCTGGAGTAAATTTCTAAAGAGTGATGAAAGAAAAAGTAACCTCTATCAAAATGATGAAGAAAGTGGGCAGAAAAAAGTACAAGCTCATGAACCGAAATATACTACCTCATCTGTTAAACATGGTGGAGGTTCTGTTATTGCTTGGGCATGGCTGCCAGTGAAACTAGCAGACTGGCATTTATTTATGATTTCACTGATGGCAGAGGATGAATGCTTACATTCTGTGTCTTCAGATTCAGTCAAATGCATCAGAATCGTTGGTTGGCATTTCATCATACATCATTTGGACAACGATCCAAAGCTTACAGCCAGAGCGACCAGAGAGCCTTTAAGGGTGAAAAGGTGCTATTTGACTGGCAAATCTAACTGAGCTGTGTTTGACTTGTTGAAGGCCAAAATCAAGCTGAAAGTGGCTGCAATGAAGAGCTGGGAGAGGATCACCAGGGAAGATAGAAAGCATGTGTTTGAAGTATATTCCTCAAAAAATTATGAATTGGGATTTGCTTTGGCTCTGTATGTTTCTGCCCAAACCATTTGTGTCACCCTAAATGCACTAAAAGGGACCATATTTCTTTCTGTATTGATACAACTTACTCAAATTAAATAGAATCGTCATATTATTTTCAATCCCAATGTGCTGAAACAGCGAGCCTAAAGAACAAAATGTCTTTAACCGTGTAACAACTGTGCAGGGTGTGTTGTCAGGAACACAATCAAACAGACACTTTGCAAGCATGAAAATTACATAAATATGGAAACTAAAAAAGAGAAGACATGAACTCTTATATCTAAACCAAAAATATGGACAGGCACGCATGTGTGCTCATAGAAGCAGAATGTTATACGTAAACGCATACACACATCCACCCACACACCTGCCATATGTGTCTGCAGGGAGCTGGCTAAAATGTTAAGCTATGTGCATGGCTGCCTCACGTCGACGCCTCTCTCCTTATTTCACAGCAGCACCTGGTGGTGACAAAGAGCACAGAGGAGAAAGTCTCCCCAGGAGAGGGGAGGAGAGGAGAGTCTGTCCATTCCTGAGACAACAGACTATCCCTATCCTATCATGTACTACCTGCCTGTCAATCCAACTCAGGGCAGCTTAATTTCACTTTGAATTGACGATGTTCGAGCCCATGCCAAAGTTTGAGGGATTTTAGACGCACTACCTAAGCCAAGGAGCATAATGAATGAAAAGCCCCTTCCCAAATTGATTTCAAACTAAATCAAACCCTGGTATTCAATTATCTGCCAGAGCTGCCACTGAGGAACTTTAAAAGTTGTATAGGCGGAGAAAAAGGAGAGAAAGTGAGGAGAGGGAAGCAGGACTGTCGGAGCAGAATGCAAATGACTCCATCCCTGCATAGTGTCAGAACAGGTGGCCCAGTGGTAGCGCTGGGGCTGATGAATGAGCTGTTGAAGTGGAGCCCATTGCTACCTCTAGCTAGTGGCAGCTCCAATTCTGCCTAGTTAAGCATTTGGCCTCCTCTGCCAGGAAGGCTTAATTGAAGAAATCATCACAGGGACAGGGACAGATTTGGTGTTACGGGGACCAAATTGTCTGTCTGCCTAACCAGACTGTAACATCATAATAGTTTGATAATATCCATCCACTAATCACAGGAAAAGTATTCCATTACAGGATTCAGACCAGGACAAATTCCCTTTGAATTATGTTGCACCCTTGTGATTTGCTTTGGTCCAAGCCTTGTAGAAATGTCCCCCGTTTTGGCAGTTTTACCTGTTAAACTCTAAACCTAACAACGCATTTGCTGCAGTCAGAAGTCTATTGGTGTATTACAGGCTCCCACTGTTGCTTAAAAAACCCCAATAAACGCAGTTAACAGAGACATACTGCTGCTTTGACTAATGTAATACATCATGTTGAACAGTACGTGTTTCGCCGCTTTTTCTAACATGCTTTTATCACTCAGTTAATTACTGCTTTAGCATGGTTTAATACAGGATTACAAGTGCTACGGGAAGACAAAAAATGTGGCATCTGCTTTTGTTTTTTCTTGATTTGTTATATTTGTTTTAGTTGAACACTGCCTGGTGGGCATTATTCACACCAGACAAGCAGACCGTGAGGCAGGGAGCAGAGGGAGCACACTCGATTGGTTTATCTTAGCAGAGACCAGTGACTTTTTTTTATTGTATCAGGGAGTGAGGGTAATTATTGGTAAATTACAAAAACCTGTCCTGTCAGCGATATCAAGCAGAAACCAATCAAGTCATTGACACTGCAATAGCGATCCAAAAAACAAGTAGCCTTTGGCCCCCTGCCGCACCTGCGTGCAGTGTATCAAATGTTTGGCCTAACTAATGAATGACTGGATGCAATTATAATGTACTTTTTCTAAAATCGGCCCTGCCATAGTGTTAATTACATAATTACTGAAGATGTCAGCTCCATGCGGGAGGGTGGAGTATCAGTACAGAGAGTGGAGCTCACAGGGAGGCAAGTTGCTTTGCTTTCAGAGATGAACTATAGACGCTTCTTTGATTCATGATGCCGGCTTTGTGGAAAATATCGCCTTTGCCAAGTTAATTTTGAAAAGGCCAGCATATTTGGGCAGAGACAATCAGCCTGACCTTTCTGAGAACAGCTCCAGTTTTCACTCTTTCACCTCTTTTGTGTTCAATTCCCCTTTTCTCTCTTTCTTTCTTGCTTTGTTTCTTTCTTTGTTTTTCGTTCATTTCCTCCTTTCTTTTCTTTACTTTCTTTCCTTCCTTCATTCACATCTCTCCTGTCTCTGTTTGTTGTTGTTGACATACAAATGCGTGACAGTAGCATCTGCTAATAGACACAACAGTTGTTTATCAACGCATTCCACTGTTAGAACGGCCTTCCTGCTTCTGTTGGAATATTTGTACAAATTTATTGGAGGCTGCCTCTATTAGACGCGGGCCTTTGCTGGGAAACGAGTATGCCTCTAGTTTAGACAGACAATTGTATTCTCCTGCGTGTGTACTTCACTAATCAAGGCAACGCAGATGACTTTGCCGTTGTTCTGTGTGCTGTTATATCATGCAGATGATTGGAATATCAATTCATTCCACATTTGCAGCCTTGTGGCTAATTTGCAATGGCTGTATATCAAATGTGTCATGAGGATGGGGCACCATATTTCCCTTACAGAGAATATAGAACAGAATTTATCATTTGCCATTCAATGCGTGGCTCTCCCTGGTGCCATTTGCAATGAAAACTGAGCAGTATGTGTGTGTATGAGAGTGAGTCAGAGAGATAGACTGTAAGTAAGTGTTAATGTATTTATATCGAGTGCGTTTGAGAGTATTTGACGCTGGGTCTGGGGCTGCAGAGAGACCAGGTATAATGGGACCAAGGCACCCAAAACAGGATGCTGATGAGGAGCCATGCTGAATAATCATGTACCATCACCTCTATTCTACAGACAGGAAGGGTTCTCCATCACAGACACAACCCCACCTTCATCCCACACCACTTTCCATATTCAACCATCCCTAGGGATGGATCAATCAAGCTATACCTGAGGACCGAACTGGTACCAGTGTTAAATTTGTACGCTGAATTAGTCAGTATGATGAAAAGATGGAGAATTATTCTTTTATGTGAGAGGAAAGATCAGGCTCAACTTAAGAGACTTGCCTAACTTTGCAAAAATAAATAGATTCAAGAAATTAATTTACTTTGGTATTTATTAGCAACATATTAAATGAAAAGAGGCCCAGGATTACGGTGAAAAAGTAAAGCTTGATTTATTTGCAGTGGTCTCATTCCAGTTCAAAGTCAGAATTATTAGGCTGCTGCACACTGCTTGCATTTACACTTTACATTTACAGCTGCTTTCTCCTTTTTCCTCTTCACACACAATCGTGTAGAGCAGAAAAGAGACAGCTGAGGTAAAATGCTGTTGATCGAGTTGACAACAATATATTATGTTACCGTAAGTATAATAAAAGCTTCCCAAATGTTACACTGAACCAGCATCCATGTAGGTAATTGTCAGATTTGTTCAGTCAGCTCGCTTTGACCATGGTCTGCAGTTAAGTAAAAAGCTTTTGCAAACTCACAAATGGAAGCTGTTGGTGTAGTTGGCGTGAAATACCTTCAAACTGCTGACCCTTTGCTGTTAGCTTCCTCCATGGTACATTAGCTCTGTTGCTAGCTGCTGCTGTTCCGTGTTGAAGTAAACACAGAACAACATAAAGCAGAATGGAACTGATCGGACCGCGGATCAGCTCATTGTCACCAATATCCGATTCACATATTGGATTGTTGTATCTCTGCGTGTCCCCTGAAACTAATCCAACTAGTCAACATGTCTTCATTTTGAATTTCAAGCAAGAAAGATTTTTAGAAGAAGAAACAGAAGGCTGGAAAGGTTTAGGAAAGAATAAAAACTTGAAAATCTCATAAATAATTAGGTCTATATTGCATATATTGATTATACATCATGTATGAAAAGAAGTAAAAATGGGTGGGGGTTCACAGCTCTGTAGAAGACTACATGATCAAGCTGTTTAAAAATTTAAGTTTCTTGATTTGAAATTCCAAAGAACCTTTGGAGCTCATCATCTATTGTACTTATTACCATTAAAGATTTAGAGAATCTACAGAAATCTCTGTATACAAGGGGCAAGGTTGAAAATCAATCTCGGTCTCTATTTATTCAATTCCACAATGGGGAAATTCACTTATTACAGCTGAACAGCTGAATGATGGTAACTTAAAGATATATTACGAAAAAAATAAAAGAGATATATAAGAAAAATTGTGTACAAAAAAGCCAAAATACTACATTCTTCTGTTCTTTTTTTTAATTATATGTACTAAACTTGTCTGAAATAGATAAAGGTATGTACAGTTACTCTACTCTACAGTTACTTTACATACTTTTTCATATGTACATAAAGTGCAGTAGGATCGATAATAATATACATGGATTTTTAAACATTTATTGTTCCGTTCATGGGTATGGTACAGCACTAATGCTTAGCTACACATTTGTTAAGGCATTATTAATGCTGAATGACTTGCACCAATTTTGGAGCAACATATGCTGCTATTGAGGTGTTTGGGGTTTGTTGGTGGTGGGTTTTTTTTTTTATCAAAACAGTGCAGAATCATATTTTACACATATTTCAACAGCATGGCTCAGAAGTAATCTGGGTGCTTTGCTGCCTCCAGCCCAGACCTGCCAGGAGTAGAAAACATTTGGTACATTATGAGCTAAGATATATACCGAAAGAAGCCCCAAACCTTTGTACAGTTCAAACCCTATATCAACCAAGAACTGCAAAAAAACATTTCACTTTGAGAACTGCAGTAATTGGTCTCCTCAGTTCCCAAATGCTTTTTCTTTTTAAAAGAAATGATACGTTACACTGGTCAACCCGCCTCTGTCCTCGCAAGTATTTTTAAATTAAAATTGAAAATATTATTCAGTTTCAACATTTGTGCTATTTTCTATTAAATGTTAAAGCGATTTCTAAATTATTGTTTTCTTTTTTTCTTTTTTTTTAAATTTGCATTTTTTACATCATCCCAATGGGGGGAAACAGGGTTGCGCATACTGCCAACAGGACAAACTCTAGGAAAACTTTTCTAAGATTGGAAAATAATTTACCTTCTCCCTGTTCTCTTTTATACTTCCACCACTGCTTCCTGCCTCGGTAGTCTGCTGTTTTCACAGGAAATTAGCCAGATGTCCCCTGAGGTAGATCTCGTGCGCAGCAAGATATCTGCCTGTCAAGGTGTTCTACGGCTTGTGCATTCATTTGCTGCATGGAGTCTCTCACACTCTATTCCCCCTTCTTTTACCTGATGCCTGCATCTGCTCCATCATCTAAGGCTAATTCTATATGCTTTCTCACTCCAGTGGACATCTAAGGCATTGATACACATTCATCAAGACCTGACCAACAATCTTTTATAAATAGTTTATTGTTCTTGTCTTCTGTGAAGGTTTGGACAATCACTATGCTAGAGTACTACCTTGAATTTCGACCTGTATTCTAGGTGTTATAACCCTGGGTAAACAAGACTTGAGATCACTCTTTTGAAGAATAATTGTTCTGCTATAAGAAGGTCTAGCCCGGTCCCTGGCCACAGTGGGTATAAGTGCTTAAATACTCCTTGACCTGAAGCACTGTATTTATCACATTTTGTTTTATGACCCCATAAAACGGTCCCCTGATGAATTTGATAGGTTATGAAAACATTTCCATCCACTAACAGTAACAGTTTCAGAGGGACAAATCTGTACAGTAACTTTTTCCAGTTGCCATATTCTACCTCAGGCTAGTAAACCAGTCAAAGTGCTTTATTCTGTTCTTGTTTTGCAAATCTTTTTCCTTTCCCAGTTGAGGAACATTGTGATGAGTGACTGATAAGGAAAGAAATTATTAAGTGAATGGCCCTTTTACACAAGAGATATAAAAAGAAAATAAACCAGACATAGTAGGAGAACACAATAACTCTATGGTTGTTTTTATTTTATTTTAATTTTTTGGTGGCAATAACTTTCTTTATGTGACTCCTTTTTAGACCATCTTGTGTTCACACTTTCGTGGTTATCATCACTTCAGGCCTTTAGCTAAAGTTGGGTTCAAGTCATTGAAATGGGTCAGATTGTGGCCCATTTTTGCCCCTCTCCATGAGAACAGAAGGTGGATGTCATTCACAGTGGGGGAGCCCAGGGAGGAGCAGCACCTCTCGGGATCTGTCCTCAGTAAAGAATCGCTGAAACAGGGAATTCAGTGGCCCAAGACTTCTGCAACACAAAGGACTGTCCTCTTGCTCTGGCACAGAGGGGATGCAGTCAGCAAAGTACCTCTTATAGCCAACACCAGAGCACTGGATTCATTGTGTCTTTTGTAGTCTTTGAGCCACTGTGCTGCTTTTTTTTTCTTTTTTTAAAATTGTATTATTATTTTGCTTAACTCATCCAGACACCTTGGTGTGCCAATGAAGGATGGAATTTTTTATTTATTTTTTTAAAAAGAAGCCATTTGGGGATGTCTGACACAGCACGTTGTAATTGCCAATTAATGCTAACTAGCTCTGAGGGAAAAAAAATCAGTTCTCTTGTTTTGGTGCAGTGGAAAAAGGACTGAAAGGACAGGTCTGTGGGATCGAGGCTTTAAACATATAAATATTGCGTTTGTAGAAATGCTTGTGTGTTTTGCCAAACATGATTAAGGAAAACATCTTTTAATTAAAGATACTGTGGTGCTCTTAATAGGTTAGATTTTTACTCAGTTATGTTATAAGTTATTTAGCAGTGAAATGGTAGATCACATTGCTATCATCAATAATCCACTGAATAGGTGTTTTGACAACCCAGCTGTTTTCTTCAGTGCATGAAGCCTACATTGTAAAAGAAAAAAAGAGAGAGTCACGTTCACACATGCTAATACACGTACAACACAAACACACAATGCAACACACTATATTTATGCAATAGGACACATTTGAGACCTGACTGCCAGAGCAAGGGGGAACGTGACAGGGGCTTAGGGGTCTCCCGTGAGCTTACACCTCCTTATTTTGTTGATTGCCCCATGAAATATTAACAGTGGCTGCCTCCCCTCTGAATAAGTCAGTAGAGTAGTAAGGGGTGAGGCCTCACACAGTGTTTAATATGTGCCCCTTAAGGCCACTGGTTTGTCTTAAAAAATAGTTATTCTTTCTAATACCTCTTATTTACTTTACAAAAAAATTGTCTAAGCCTCTCCTTAATTTCTTTATGTCTTTTTCATTCATTTTCTATTTTGTATTAGCTTAAAAATTACACTATTTTTTTACACGTTCTCTTCTTCTCTCATCGGCTAAAAAGAGTAAGACAAAAAGTGAGATAGAATACAGGAGAGTGTGAAATAAGCAAGAAAGAATGAGTGCTGGGATTTTGTGGGCATTACATTATCAGATAGCCATAGCCAGTGCTTTGGCTTCTTTGCCTCAGCCTGTTGTTGTCCTCCGTATTTTTTTTTTTACCCGTGCTAAAGGGAAATGGTTGTTGAATGGCAATCTGTTTTATGAGGCATGCAGGCGTTTTCTGATCCGTTTGTTCTGGCTTTCCCTCTCGGACCAGACCAACCATTTAAAGGTGACTACAAGACAAAACAGCAAATACCATGAATAAATTAATCAGATGCTTAGATGTTTATTTTTATGTAGATTTGGTAGCGTTTGGGTTGTTGTGCAACCTTCAGACGAACCATATTGGTGAAGAGGACATATCAATGCTCTATTAGATGAGTCTTTGCTATTCCTTTTATAGAAAGTCTGACAGTGACAGTAATAAACCCTATTTGCTTCCCTGTTTCCATTCAACCCACGTGAGTTTGCACACCAACTATTTCCTAATCCACAGCCATCTGGCTGTAGATGATTGAGCGCCTTTCCAGAGCATCTTGCAGTACGTTCACTTGGCATCAGAGAGTAAAAAAAAAAAAAAAAAAATCTAATTTAATTAAACTGAAAGAATATCATTAAGGTTCTTAATGATGATTAATGTCTAAATAATAAAAAACATTTATGAAGTATTAGGTTATTATAGTTCTCGCTGGATGTGAAATTATTCTTTCAGGTGCAGAACTTTGTTATAACAAATAGCAACCCTCATTACTCATGTCATTGGCTTCTGGGTTAGAGATTCAGACAGATCGGGAATCCATTTTATCTCTCCACTGGATACTTTCTTCTCTGTAAACTATAGAACATTCGGCCATCTACTCAGCTCTGAAACCCGCTGACAACCGGCTCTTTGTAGTTTTCTTCCTGTTGACTTATTTTCGTACTTTCCATTCCCTGTGTTAAAACAAATGGCAACGGTAGGAAAGAAAAAAGAGCTGAAAAGTTGACATTTAGCTTAAATGGAGGTGGAATGGGGCACAGGGATGCGGCTGTAACGATGCAGGGGAGGCTAGGGCTTCTTTTCTCTTCCCGTCCTGCTAAAACAAGATTTATGACCTCACGAATACCACCATATTTTAGCAGCTGATGTACACTGTGGGTGGTTTATCTGGGATTGAGGGCTCTGCTGTTGAGCCTATCACTGTTGGGTGTCTATGAGTTACAATGGCAACATGCAGCAAAAAGGACAGCGTATTATTGGTCTGTGGTGTCTCCCATATCTTTTGAGTCCAACGTATGACACATTTTCACCACAGAGCACTAAGCATTTGTTCTTCTGTTTGTTTGTTTTTTGCTTTTTTTTCTTACCAGATCAAAACTCAGAGTCAAAGAGAAAAATTCACGGCTCGAGGAGGAAAAAGAACAAAATAAAACCCTATAAGTCAACCTCTTTTATTCTCCAACTAAAATTCCTTCTATCCATTTTTCTGGAGGAGCATGGGGAGTCATGGAGCACTGAATGAAAGAGCTTATATTCATCTGTGCTCCCTGTTTTGTGTGTCATTGCCATACCCTTTTGCTCTTCCCTCACCACTTTCCTCTGGCAGTGTAATTGACAGGCTTCAGCAGTTAAGACCTCCAACAGCTCTTTCTTCATTTGGAGACACTTTGTCGGTTTTAATCAGGGCTTTAATTGGCAGTCTGGCAGTGGGTGAGTGGCACCAGGGGCTGGGGCAAAGAGGGGACACTGACTTTCCTGAGATAGTCATTTGTGCTCCCCACCCCCCCTTCCTTCTTGTCCTTCTCTCAGTACTGCTCTCTTTTTCTTCCAACGCTTTTTCTCCCACCTGATTCTGACTCTTATTTACTCCTGGTTCCACAAATATTTAGTCATAAATCAATATGTTTATTTTTCTACTCTGTGTTTTTATTTTATACCTTTGTACTATCTGTTATCCCACAGAAACACACTGTTACACACAGATAAAAGAGTGTGCTGATGGCATTACTGATATAACACACACAATCCAAAATATAACACATTCCAGTCGCTTTATCATCATCTGTAAGAGTGTGTGTGTGTGAACAGTAGCTGAGGGTCCTGTGGGCTCTCGGTATTGTTTTTAAACTGGGCTGCTATGTGTAGCTGATTTCTGAGCCCTATATGGCAGCTTGTAGGACAGGCCAGTATGTGCTTCGCTCCTGCCAGTGGTGCTGAATCTAGGACACCAGGACTCTTGTCTGTGATTCTCCCTCCCGCTGAGGTGTTAGTAATGCCAGGGGACAAACTAGAACGGATTGAAAAAGCGTGAAAAATAGGTGGTGGGAGGTAGAGAGAAGTATAGATAGGCTGAATAAAGAGAATATGTCCCAGAATTCTTTGTCAGAATCTTTTGTTGGCAGTTGAAGTCCTGCTTTTGAACCAGGCGCAGCAAAGCCATGAATTGTCTGTCATTTTGATGACATGACAGTTATTGTCAGTGCTGCCCGCGCTAAAGCGTGCCTCTGTTCTAGTTTGGTTGTATCTTGCTGTTTATAGACTTTGCGTATTTGTGCATCTGTGTCGAAGCACAATCGCAGGCTGAAAAAACACCCTATAATCAACAAGCATCCTGTGTATTTGCCAGGCCAATTAAGAGTCATTCATTTGCTAATGAAGGCCCTGTCGAGGTCTAAACTGCTCCTAGGGGCATGCAGACATGCAGTCAGCACACACACGCAGCCCTCAGCGAAAGCTCAGCGCCACCAACATAGTCATCAGCCTGTGCCCGCTGCTGTGTGCGTGCCTCGCGTTGCCCACTCAGCACATCTCACCAGCAGCCGCTAAACACTAAAAAGTATAATTGAATTCATTATTTCCTGTTTTATGACTTGTTCCGCTGTGGTTTTAATTCGTCCTGTAAAAGATGAGGCAGGCAGGCAGGCAGTTCTTCTGTATTGAATTCCCTCCAGTTCCCCTCTCCCAGGCTCCCTTGTTCTGCTACCGAGCCCAGGATTTTATGAGGTGGGGCTCTCCTGTGTCGTGGGAGCCGTCTCTACCGCTAATCAACTCCTCAAGGTTGTTACCTCCATGCCATGCAGGAGGAGGTGGAGATGTGCTGCCAAATTGCGCGCCTAGCTGCCTCTTTAATGGGCTAACTGCTTGACCTTCACAATGACTCCATCCTAACTCCGCTCTGAAGAGACGGTTCATCTGTGTATTGATTTAGTCATGAGAATATAATCTAAAAACATTTCTGTCGATATTTCTTCCCTGCCTTCAGCCTCCTGGAGTGAGATGATGTTCAGCAAGGTTATCAACAGCATCTTTGTGTTCATTGGAGACACACTGTATTTTTTTGCAATAAGAAGCCTTTATTTTAGACTTTCTTAGACGCGTACTTGGCGGAGTCGTTGAACAGTCAGTACCTCTGGGCTCTTCACTTCAGCCCAGCGACTGAAGATGACTGCAGTGCTTCCAGCAGTGGCTGCCTTATTGGTTCCTCTGACTCCAGAGACATTTTCCACTCTCTTCCCCCTTTTCAAGCTTCCTTTTCTGTCTTATTTTTTGTCCATACATCAATCCTGTCATCATTGCTTTATGGTCAGAGTCTCTGCAGGGTTGCTGACCTCCTAAACGCTGACCAAAATGGATTCAATGCATTCCTGGACTGAGGACAGTATCCCATGCTGTTATCAAATAACAAAAAAAATAGGTCTGTGCTAGCACCTCTTGGTGACAGAACATTGATTGACAGCTAATAAGACTTTGGCTGTCTTTGTTATAACTGTATTCGGTGTTGTTTCTTTGGTTTTCACAACTGTCGCCATATTTCTCCTTTCTGTTCCCGGACTGGACTGACTCCTGCTCCATGCAGCAAATATGACTTGTATTTTACTATTGGTGTGATCTAACAGTTTTATTTCATGGTGTCAACATGAAATTGGAATCAGATCATAAGGCATTATGGTGCTTATACAGAGATGAACAGCAGTGTAAATCAGCAAAGTGCACTTCTGGCTCAGGTAGAATTTAAATCTATTGTGAATTTTTAGTACATATGTATTTAGTGGTTGGGACGAGCGTCAGTGATGACGGTAATGATCATAACAGGCAATGTACCATGTATTCATCTGTTTGTTTTAAGACCTCAATTTGGCACACCTGCCTGTGAGACATTTTGCTGTGCATGAGAAGCAGCAGACGAATAAGAGAGGATCCTGTGTCTTATGCAATTTGGAAATGTAGGCCACCTGGTTGGTATAGGGGTAAATGTGGGTCTTCTTTTGTTCCTGCCATGAGTGGGTCTTGCTCTGATGATGTCATGTGTAGTTGTTTCTATAGCGGGATCCACTGTGGGCGGCTGAGCCTGGCACAGAGGTACAGGGGGGATTTGGTAAGTGTCATGATTTCACTGAGATTCAGCAAAGCCCTAAATACAGGCTGAGATAAGCTATGTGTCAGAACACAAAGTGAAGAAAATCTGGAGACAATAAATATGCAGAAATTTAGAAACAGAGAAAAAAATGCAGGAAAAGAAATCATAAGTGTGGGTTTATATATGATATAGATGGGATATAGATGGGATATGCAACAAGACCCCCTACACGGAAGTCCTCAGTACCTTTGGACAATGTTTATTAAGAGATAGTAAAATAAAAAAATAAGACAGGTTGTATGTGATATGCATTTGAGTAGTTTAGGGAGGAGGGGGGTATTTTCAACACATGCCTGGCACGTACAGCTCAGCCGAGCAAAGGAGCTTTGTATCCTCCTCACCAGGGGAAATAAAGAGAAGGTGAGACAAAAAAACTTTTCCATTGCTCCAGGCTACTGTTACCTGGCAGCCGCCAAGGAATTTAAAATATCATTCTGCCGCTGCATATTTTCTAGAAATCTGTGACAGACACACTTCTCTCTTAAATGTTTTCTCTCTCACACACACACAAACACAGATTGCCAAACCTTCACGCACAACCTAGAGTGGGGAGAGAGGGAGACTCCCTGGCCTCAGGCAGCAGGAGGTGGTGGCTTTTGTTTTGGACGTCGCTCCTGTCGATGTCTAAAAAATTATGATGTTGGTTTCTCACTGTCAAATAAGCTGCTTCTTTGACTCCCAGCCATTTGCATAGGTAGCGTTATTCCACCAGGAAATATGGGGCAGCTTCAAGAAAACTCCACTTTGGAGAAGCGGGTGGAGTAAAGGCGGGTGGAGGAGAGTAAGTGATAGTGATGGACGGTGTGATATAAATAGAAGTGGTGATGGCAGGATAATGCATGGCTCTTTCTGCTGGGCCGAGGTTTAGGCCTGTCAGTGAGACAAGGAAGAAGGGAGGAGGTGAGGGGAGAGAAAGAGAGAGGGAGAGAGAGAGAGGAAAAATGGGGGAAAGGAGGTCTGGGTGTCTTTTCCAGGTCACCGTTGGCTCCTAGAGGTGCGGAAGAGCCCTTGATTAATTATGATCATTATTATTATCATCTTGGCCAGTGGCATTAATCACCGCCATGTCAGAGTGAGAACTGGACAGGGGGCAAGGGGAGAGTAGGAGTGGGGCATTGTGGACATAGATTGTTGAGATGCTAGACACACCTCTATCCCAGTGCCTCTCACGTGTCAGTGCTCAGCATCCATATGTCGACTGTCAGTGCAGCATCTATCAAGGTAGGCCTGTTGTCAATCCCACAGCTCCAAAGCAAACTGACTAAACGCAGGGTGATCAATGGCGGCTCTTTACTTGAACCAGATGCCAATAAAGTCAGCCAAGTATGAATTGACTGCTAACCTGACAGCCAGCCATCCAACTGAAAAGACTGTTTGCGAGGTCATCCATGGTTGAACTGTAATGAGTGGCTATGACAAGCTGTGTTAGTGTCAGCACACAGAGATTTGCAATAAAGCAGTTTATCTCAAATGAGTGCTGGGTTCAGGTATTGTCATCAAAAATCATCTCGAAATAGAAGCTTTGATTCCACCTCCTTATTGGTACTTTGTAGGCTTGCAGACTTTGTAAGCTTTTAAACAAATTTCATTTGTGCGTTTGATTTCTTTTAAATAAGTTTGTAATGAAATCATTCTAACCGTCTTTTGGATGTTGTCAGTATTGTGATAGCTTAATACAGATGCAAATGCTTCATCATATTTAGCCTTTCACTTTCTTCATCAATTTTCTTTAACGGACTATGTTGTCTATTTTTCACCTTCACATCTCCCCTGCCCTCCATGTGTGCTACACGTAATGATAGACAGCTCCACGCAGCCGTGACAACATGAGCTGGGTGTTCATTGCCAGCCAGCCGGCAATACTGGGCACTCCACTCTATCGAGACGTCTCCCTGAGTTTTATGAATACATGTACACAGCTCAGAGCGGCGGTGGATTTGTCTTTATAAGTCTGGGTGACACGTCCGCAGCGGCCCCACTTCATTTATTCCACTTGCGTAGATTAAGGCTGGCATTACAAGTAAGGTCACACCATGCATCAATGTTACCGCGACACCACAGCGCTGCTGAGCATGCTCAGGCGTTGCCATTACTCCGCCCCAGTTTCTCCACAGGAAATTTCTATTAATTGCTTGTTTTTTTCATCTTCCTCATACTCTGATTTTCCTTATCCTCGACCCTCATATTTCTCCCCATCACAGTGTGTTGCTCTGAAGTTTGAACAGGTGTAAACATTGCTCCAGGAATGGCTTTGAGCCTCATACTGTGTCAGAACAGGTGCGCTTCTGGACAGGAGGTGTGAGGCAGGTGTTAGATGAAGCCTCGGCTCACGAGTGTAACTGTCAAAATGTCTGTGTTCCCCCTTCTGTGATGACATGTTAATCCCTAACACTTGGTCTCTGTTGGGAGCTTCTGCATCACTAAGTTTGAAAATAAACAGCAAGACGAGAAACATCCTTCACTGACACCTGAAAACTCACTCGTTTTAATTAATTCCAAATATCGTGCCCCACAATCACCCCCCCCCCCCCCTTTTTTTTTAACCATTTCACTTCTTCTGTCTAAAAAAGCCCCTAGATGTTAAAAAACCTGAATGATGCTACATTGTAAAGTAGGTTATCTCAAGCTAGAAACACATTCTTGGTTAGATTTCTCATGAGAGGAGAAGTTTGACTTTGTAAATGCAGCTCATTGGTAGCTGGTGGGCCGAGGTCCTCTCAACCTTAACCTGGCCTCTTTTAGCGCGGGGACTCAGGGACAGCAACAGGGACGGTCATTTGTCCTTGCAGGTCTGAGTCCTTGTGAGGCAGAGAGGAGCTCTTAGCTGTGTTGGTATTTATATCAGCCTGCTCCTTGTTTATCCAGGACTTTACACGAGCTCCCTTGGCCTCTTAAGTAGGGACTATCTCCTTGAAACATAAACTTGACAAAGTGGAGGGTGGCAGTTGTCAAGGGCTACTCTTTGCCTGTTTTCAGTGCTGTGGGTAAAATATAAAAGTCTGCGGAGAAAAAAAAAAAAGCTGAAGTGGCATAGCAGTTTGATGTGTATTGTTTTGTTGTTTACTATATCTATCTTATCTTGTATACTATATCTGGTGCTGATTTGTGGTTAGATGTCCTGGCATACTGTATGTGTGTCAGATGCCAGTGTCTCAGTCTTCTGCCTGTTGTCTTGTGTGAGTCTCTATCACAAGCCCGCAGTTGTATTTTTTTTTTCACAGGCTGTTGGGAGGATTTATTCATCTTTTACTACTTCACTGAAACAGACTCGTAACTCACGAATGAACTCCATTCCACTCCAACGCCCTGGCTTGCTGTGCTTCGAGCTCCATCCTTAGCATCTTATAGCCGTCAATCAGGCTAATCTGCTCCTGCTCACGTAGCCACAAAAGGCTTTGACATCAAAGAATGGCAGGCCTGCCGTCGAACCGTACTCCCCAGCTCTAAGCTGTCCACACAACATCTGCTCAGTCTAACACAGTCCCAAAGAAGGGTCACAGGCAATTTACAAGCAGATATAACTAAATATGATATCCTCAGTTTAATATGTTGTTGGAAGAGGTGTTTGTAAATAGTAACAGATAGGTTGTTATCATCGTTAAATAAAAGCTCCTGCTTTTTAGCGCGTGTCAAAAGAGTTTTTCATTATTACGGTTGGCTTGTTCGCGAATGTTTACAAAGAACACTCGCTTCATATTTTATAGGCTCTATTGATTGTCTTGTCACCAAGCTTTTTCCTTTCGTAGTCACTCAGGTGATAAGATTTCTCCGTCGCCAGCCTTTTGTGTCTTGATGGTGGGAGTTTATATGAAGTAAGGGCCATCACTGTCACCCCCGCATATCTAAAGATGACACATGGATGGCTGCATCATGTAAAGGTGGCATTTGAAGTGACACAGACATGTTACATTACCAATGCAATGTTTGCGGTATTGAGATGACCTCCTCTGCTCTCATCCCAGCTCTTATCCTGCCTGCCTCACCTTTGCCAAACGCCAGAGCTGTTTGTCATGGATGATTTGGTAATAAAATGAGAAAGGTGTTGAGTCAGCGACAGAAGTCTCCGTTCCACCTGGCCCTCTGTCATCCTTTTCCCCTTTCTCACACACATGCTCATTCAAGCACGCACAAGCGCGCTCACACAAACTCTCCTCCCATATCCGTTGCACAACTTGCGCGTGTGCGCATTGGCCTTGACGTCTTTCTCTCACACATACAAGCACAGAAGCAACAAAATACGTGTAAAGGTATACATGTATCTTAAGCACCATAAAAACCGTACCTTCCTCTTTTATATCCCCTGTTCTCTTTTCTAATACCAGATGTTTCATCTTCCCTCACGTAAAGTTGGCCCCAACGACATTTGGTAGTGCTGATTATAGCACACATTAATTTGCTGTTAAACAGTTTTATACAGCCAAATTATAGCGTGTTACATGCTATGCTAAGTGCTGGTGTCTGCCAAGTGCAGAAATACATACTGATATTAAAAATCACAGTGCTGTGTAACCCGATCTGCATTTATCATAACTCACATGACTGGGCTGGGTCAAATGACTCAGCAAGGCAAATAATTGGTCTAATGAAGTGCAAAAAGGAGTCTGTCAGAGTCCTTTTTCTGTGCCAGACACACATAACTTCACCTTATTGTAGCTACCGTTACTGACTGATGAAGAGGAGAGGATGGTAATAGAGAACCCAGGCTTGATGGGCTCTTGGGAGCTTCAGCCAACACAAAAGGGCTTCTTGTCATTGTTCTGGCAACTTAAATATTTATAAGAGAGAAATTTTGTTGTGCAGGAATAGTTTGAGTACAGTTACTATGCATAAACTTTGTATGGAATCCATTAGATACTGCTTACTAAGCTGTTTCTGATTTAAATTTGAATAGTAGATACTTTTGAGTGATATAGTACTGTTAATCTTGTGGTATTCAGAGCTTGTTGTTACATAGTGGACTGACAAAAAGTGGTGACCTAATGATGTTTTGGCTTCAGCTACACAGCAGAATATAGAGAGCTTTATGATAATCTGCACCATTGTAGTAGTTGAGGATCATGCATTATGCAGACTTTATGCTGTAAAGCACCGTTGTAGGATGCTCTGTGGACCTAACCACCGTCTGTTTCTTATACACCCTTCATGGACACACACACAAATGCATTCAAAATCCTGCTTATTCACATTACTCATATTGCACTTACTGTACCATCCCGCTGTCTTACCTAAGCAGTGCTGATTTTATCCAAGCACAGAGAGCAAGTAAACAACAGTTACCAAGCAGCAGCTCCTCAGATGAATATTGTATACACCTAGTCTGGCTAAGCGTTGTTGTTTATGTCAGGGACAGTGTTTATGGTGCTTGGTGGGCCTCTTAGTGCAGTTAAGCTTCTACAGCATCCCACTATGGCCATCAATTTCTGTACAAGATCGTCTGGGTTTGTGGGGGGTTTTTTTCCTCCCCTTCTCCTCCTCCCTTCTTCCGTGCTCGGCTGGTGTTGCCTGCCTTCTCCCTCGTCTCTGCTTGCCCATCTCACCTTCCTTCCTTCCAGATGGTGCATTTCACAACCTGCTAGGCACGATCAATCAAGCCCAGATGCAGACTGGGCTATTAAGGTCAGTAATGATCGGCCTTTGAGCGTTATGGGCCCGGCTCCTGTTGTAAAGCCATGCATCAAACTCTGTTCCAGCGCTCAGCTCGCCTGCCCTTAACAAGCCAGCTTAAAATATCGGCCGGAGGATACAAAATGAAAAGGGTACAACCTTATCTCTCCAAAGACAGGCCGCTGTAGCCCCAAGGTGTAATAAAACTACAGAACTTGGCCGTCGCCTGGAGTCATCTCTTTTATAAGCAATATCTTTCAAAGATCAGCTAAGCGGTGGGCTATGGGTGCTGGGTAGCGAAATGTAATGCATCACACCATGTTCCCCTGCACAGGAAAACCCTCTGCTCACTATTCAAACCTCTTCAGGAGAGGTAAGTTCTTCCATCCTTGTCTCACACATCACATGGGATTTATATTTAATAGTGTGAGAAACCCTGGAATTGAGAGGGATTTGACAGGCCCTAAACCCTGCCTCCTCTGACCAGGTACAAATGCATGACAAGGACCAGAACTAAATCACACACCAAGGAAGGAGGTGTTTTGAGGTCCTGGAAAACAGCTGCTTTGTGAGACACAAAACCCCAGTTATTTACTTTTAAAGGCTTTAAAACCTCCTTGTCTAACATACGTTGCGGCTATACTTGTATTTAGACCAATTTATTCTTATTTTACAGTCTTTTGGTCTATGTAATGATTTGAATAGTATCCATGAGGTGCCAAGAAGCATCAACCAAGGCTCCATCTGGGGAAGATGGGTGATTGTGGGATTTTTGGATGATGGATGTTTACGTGAGGAAAGATTCGTTTTTTATTTGGTCTACAATATCCTCATTAACATTTCTAGTCCACATGACAATCATTGATATAGATAATTTAGGGTGGAAAAAACTACAGAGGCAATGACAAAATTGTATAACTCACAGTAATGGCATTGAATAAGGTCTCATTAGTTCCCATGAGAAATATACAACTAAATAATACCTCAATTATATGTCAGTGTTGCAAAGAATAGCCATTTGGTTATAAATATCTATCCAAGATTAAGCCCAAAAAACCACAAAAGCTGTTTTATCTGTCCTTTATTGTTAGAAGTTTAGAATAAAGTAGACCTGGGCGACTCCAGGAGCCTACATTTTCTGACTGTACAGTAGCCACGGCTTACTTATTCCATCCATCTGTCTGTACAGGTAATTACCAGTTTTGAGCCTGATTTAGAAGTGAATTTCATTTCCCTTTCAGATTTGCATAACCCATTTTTGTAGGAACTGGAACAAAAATAAAGACCAGCTAAGACTCTGTGATTGTGCCAGTGAAAATCTAGTTTTTGTACGGAGCAAAGGATGGATCTCATAAAAAGCAGTAATATCTTGGACAAAAGCAACAGTCACCTCAGCCTGGTACAGTGTGTTATGATTAGTCTTTGTATGCAAGAGCGCTGCATGTGCTGCCAGCGTGTGTAAACATGATGCCTTACTGTGTATCAGCGAATGGGGGGTCAGGGTGTTTTGTGGTTGGCTGAAGATGCCACGGGACCCTGTCCCTGGTTGGCCAGTGGCCTTGATGTCACCCTAACCACAACACACGCACCAACGGGCAGGGAGTCCAGGTCAGCCCAGCCAGTCAGTCTGGAACCTTTGCACAGGCTCATAAAACACAGAAGCACAGAGCAGAAAATTGAAAGCATCACTGAGGTGCCATGCCTGTGCTGGGGAGGAAGATAAAAGTCTTTGGCCAGGGTTGGAAGCATCTTAGCTGGAGATGCATGCTGGGGGCTATAGGATTTAATAACCTAAGACCAGGGGTTGTGGGGCTGCAAGCACACAGTTGCAGAGCACAGTAATAGTTTACAGTTGTATGACAGTAAACTGCAAACCCCTATGATTAATAATATAGCTGTAAGGCATGACATGGCTGCAGTGTCCTCTGTATCTGTTACTATTCTGTGTTATATTTTTTTATAGATAGTTTGCAAACTGCATCTTGTCATTCACTGTCTTGGACATGAGACAAGTTGTCATGTTACAGCCTGTCATGAGTCTGTCTCCCAAGATCAAATAATGCCTACCCAGAGAGACACGGGTGTTTGTCGTATTGTGTGTGTGTGTGACATTTGGATGAAGTCATCACAGCTCCTGTTTGATCGCCACAGCCCTTTGTGGACATCACTATGACTAAAGCTGTCATAGAAGCAGAGGGAACATGATTTATCCTCAGAGCCACTCCTTCATGCCACCTTTGGCATTCTGTTATATCATAACTAGGCAATAAGCTGATGGATTTTTTTCCAATTTGGTCCAGGTGTAGCTCCTGTTTATCTTCCTTTCTCTGTTCCCTGCAAATTATTTTCTTCCATGCTGTGCTGTCCACCACTCCCCACACCACACACCTCTGTCTTACCAGTATCTGTTATTCTCCATTTTTTAACTGCGTGTACTCATAAAGCTGATGTGGATTTTATCAGCAGAATAAAAGTGAATGTTAGCCTTAGTGCAGTGAGCCATTTCTTTAACTCCCAGCTTGACAAATGAGTTGTGACCTTGAGTAATAGTTGCCTATTATTCACAAGGCACCTGAGCAGATATAAAGATAGCTTTCCTTTCACAAAGTGGAAGGTATATACAGTATGCATTCACATAACAAAAGTTAGAGGTGGAAAAATAATGCGCAGCTTGCATTTATAAATGAACTTTATTCAAACCAAATTAAACTCAAATCAAATAAATGTTCCAGCATAACCTGCCCCAGTTCTTCTGTGGATTTCAGCTGTCATTATCTCGTTTGCTTCTTATGCAGAATTTCTTCTTCTTCTTATCAATGAAAATAATTCTTTATGACTGTGCCTATGTGATTGCATTTGTTGTCAAGCTTCAGGATAAATCTTTTGCACAGTTCTCGACAAAATTCTTTCCTTCTTTCACCTAAAATCGATTCATATGTAGCAAACCTACAGTGCCAGGCAAATCCCCCCACCCCGTTTTCATCATCAGCTATGTGAACAAAGCTTCAGTACCTTGATACCCACATACAGCCTCTAAATCAAATGCAGAAAATGTGATCTTAGAGTGCTGTGTCATTTAAAAGTAAAATACAGCCCATGTTAGGAACCAGTTTTACTGTAGCACTTAGTTTTCATTTAGTTTTAGGTTTAATACTGCAGTATATTCAAGAGAATATTGGTTCAACCATTTCATTTTTCAAGTTTTAATCTGGTCATGGTTTATTTGAAAACTGGAAAATGCAGTCTAGTCATTAGGATTTTTTTTTATCACACTTAAAGCTCCCTACAGACTTATAGAAGCTATACAACTTTTTCAATATATATACAGATATATATACCTTATATGTAAGCTAAACATATAATGTAGTTAATGGAATGCGACTAATTAATTTCTGTGAAATTATACTATTTGAAATGCGTAATCACTTCACTTTCTCACACTCACAGTCTGAAGTATAAACAGTCATTCTTTTGCTTTTGTTTTCAACTTACACACATACACAATCTAGTGTGCACTAAATTTGTTGGGTGCTATGAATAGCTACAGCCATGGAAAATGGTCTGCTTTCCTCATTTGAACTGATGAGCTTTTTTGCCTTTCTTTGTATTTTCAAAATATCGCTTTTTTTTTCTTGTCTTTTCTTTTTCTTTTTTTTTTCTTACCTCTGCCGGGGTCTTTTGAACTTGCAGAGTTTCCTTCACTAGTTTTTCTTCTGTTCATGATTCCAGAATTTCAGACCATCAAAAAATGTTGCTCCACCTCCCCAGTTAGTGTCTCACTTCCATTTGCTCTTTGTTTTTGATGTTGCCTTAATTGCCATGTCTAATAACTTGTGGTGCAGACACAGATTTTATATGCAAATGGTGAATTAGGGAATGTAGATATCAATTCATGGATTAAAATGGTAGTGCATATCAGGCTTTAGCGTTATAGATCTGATATAAAGAATGTGTATACACAATTCAGTCTTTGTGCATACTCACAGTTTTATGAATCTGGCCCACATGGTCAATACACAAGGCGAAGAAAAAACCTAAAGCCAAGGAAAGCTAAAGGAGAAGGCTGTCAAAGCTATGTATTTTATTGACAATGCATGAATAAATTCATTTCTACAGCTTGCATTTATAAATGAACTTTATTCAAACCAACCTACAGCGGCAAGTTTGTTTGGATGAGAGGCCTAATTCAGAGTGAATTTTGTAAAGGAAGAATGAATGAAATTCTAAAGTTATGCGCATACAACAAATGAAGCAGCAAAAAGAAAACCAACATTGATTTTGAGAAGAACTGGATCTATGAATAAATAGAGGAAAATGTGTTTTTCATTATTTAAATACAGGTCTGTTTCTATGTAATGCAACCTTAGTGTAAACAGTGGAACTAGAATTCATTTGACTTCTGCATCATTCTAGACTAACCTCTGCTGTTATCAAAACAGTTCAAGCTCTTTCTCCTGGGTTCGTTCGTAGGGAGATGGGGTGCCCGCTACAGAAGTCAGCATGAAATTGTAATCAATGAATCTCTTAATGTTGACTT
The DNA here is from genome assembly GCF_964374335.1 of Astatotilapia calliptera. Lineage (NCBI taxonomy): Eukaryota > Metazoa > Chordata > Actinopteri > Cichliformes > Cichlidae > Astatotilapia > Astatotilapia calliptera. The sequence continues at coordinate 10,120,531 of NC_137441.1, read as the reverse complement.
CAGTGGCTTCAGTATTTACTTCTGTACAACAGCAGAATACATATGATGGTATTAGGTTCAAGGTTCTTTATTTGTCACATGCATAGTTATACAAGTATAACACACAGTGAAATGTAGCCTGACACGCTCCTCGACAAGTGCAAAATTATTGTTCACCTGCACTGTGTTGACGGTGATCTGTACACCCTGGAATCTGATATGGGCCATATGGGAATAGTATGACCAGACAAAAAAACAAAAACAAAGTAAAAAACAAAAAAAAGCAGTAAATCTGAATTGAGCACTAAGGTTTCATAGCCTAAATCTCCACCATGTAACCCCGACTTGTTTCTGTGACAGTATTACAGGTTCCAAAAACCTTTATTTTTCCCACTATCCTGTCTACCCATCCTCCTGCTCTGTCACCTCTACCCTTCAGCCCACAGAGGGCTCTTTAACTTCCCAGGGGCCAGAGCATGACCGCTTGACCACTCTGCTGAAAGGCATGATGGGTAATAAGTGGAAATGGCAGTGATCCGGCTCACAGCTCTCGCTACTACTGCTCCCGAGCTCACAAATGCCAGTGAGTGAAGATGGATCCATCCATGGTGTGACCCCAGTAAGGGCTTTGCTGACACACCCTGTCTATCTCCCTCTTTATTGCTCACTCCCACTCTCTTATTCTGACCCTAAAAGACCACCTTACTCTCTCTCCCACTTTTGTTCCTAACCTTATCTCCTTCTTATCACATATCCTCTCTTGTCCTCTTCCCTTACTTTTCCTGCACAGTTCCACATAGCACTGTCGGGCTCTCATTTCCATCTCTATTATATTTTTTTCGGCCACTCCCTCCCTCATTCCGTAGCTTATTACCTGCTATACCTTGCCTGTCCTTTTTGTGTTTTCACTCCCTCCATCTCCTGTTTTCTTTTACCAATGCAAGCGCAGTTTCCTCTCACTCTTACTTTCCTTCTCCCAAGCTTTTTCTTTTCTCTTTCTGTTACTTTTCTATTACTTTTATTCTATAACCCATCTCACCCTTCCCGCACCCTGACCCGCTCTTTTTCTCCCTCCCATTCTCCCCCTTCTCTCGGAGCTGGGTGTGCAGGCAGCTCCTGAGTGGCAAGGTGACATTGTGTGTCATATCAGCATTCCACGGCAGTCCCCTTTCTCTCCAGAGAGTAATTATTTCTTTCAGAGTGAAAGGTTCAATTTGCTATAAAAGAACAAGAGCCTCAGGTATAGAGGGAGTGAGGGTGGCAGTGCGAGGAGGGGAAGGAGGGAGGAGGAAGTGATAGGGTGGCAGAGAAAAGTGGGGGAGAAATCGGACGAAAGCTGGGAGTGGAAAAGAATTAGAGGGTGGGACAAGGAAGCAATGAAAGAGAGGAAAAGAAAAAATAGTGAGGAGGACAAGCCAAAATCTACCCTTTGCGTAATGGACACACTGCTCTCAGACGAGAGCTTGCGTGTGTAATCTAGAGATGAAAGAGAGGTTCTATGAGGTCCTGGGTGACGTCATAGCTCCCTTGTACTTCTGTCTCGTCCAAGATTACGTCACCCAGCTGGAACTGAGCGAGGCTCACAGCACAGCCTGGCACAGACACAGAGGCCAGAGTGCACGAGTAGTGTCCAGAAAAAGAAACTGAACAGTGATTGAAAGCAAAGACATTTGGGCCTTGATGCTATCTTCTGAGCTCTGTGCTGCTCGCTTCAGCCCTTTTTATTTTCACCAGCTTCATTTTTAGAATTAGAATTTGTGCTCTGGAGCCCCTAAAGGATGTATTTTAAGAGGTTGTGGGTGCAGGCACTGAGGTATTTGTAGGTAAGCTGTCTCATTTCCCATCCATGTAAATTCCCTTTCCACTTCTCGATACCCCCCACATGCTCTTTTTGCCTCTCCCTCTATCTCGCCCTGCCGGTGAATCCTGCTTCCCACAGTTACCTGCTGTAAATTGTTCCACTCTCTCTGGTGCAGGAGTGTTTTTTCACCCCAGTGTCTTCCTGTTGGAGTGTCTCTCACCACTGGGATTAAGGAGCCTCTCCAGACAGGCTGAGGCGCTTATTTAAAGCAGCAGGCTTGTCACCAGGACTATTTTAAGTGGGAGCTTGAAAGCAATTGCTGCCGTGTTCCAGCACAATGTTGGCTATGAGTTATTATGCACTGCTTCAGTGGTAAGGAGCAGTAGAACCAAAAAGGCTTACCCTGTTGCTCTGACTGGAGCCTATAGATGAACAGGAGAATGGGGAAATGGGAAATGGTTGAAGAAGACTTTAAGACAAATGTTGCAATTTGTCAGTCTTTGTAATACGACCGGTAGAAGTTTTTGCTTTGTTTTTTCCATATAAATGCAATGACTATCACTTTTAACCTGTTCCGTCAAGTCATTTTCCTTGGGAACAGCAAGAGGCGTTCTAAATTGGTTAGCTGATAATTTCATTTTATGATTTCTAAAAAAAATTACACTGATTGCTCATAAGTACCATGCCCTCAGGCAAGTAACCTTTATATCCTATCCAAAAGCCGTTAATATTCTGTCCATATTAAATATTGTCCACCACCAAATAAATTGCATAGACTTTCCTCTGAAAGGAGCTTTTTTGCCTGCTGAATCTTTGGAGTCAGTCCCATCAACAGAAGAAGGAGATTCTTTCTAGGGAAAAGAGCTGCTGGATGCAGCTGCGTCTTGCTCTGTTGACTGAAGCGATTTTAATGTTTTATTGATTTTTTGATTTATTTTTTTCTGCTCCAGCCTCCATATACACACTCTCACTCTGTCTTTGTCATGAGGAACAGCCAAACAAGCGAAAACCTCCAGCAAGCTTTGATCTTGGTCCCCGTGTACTCACATCCGCCTTTTCCAAAACAACAACGCTCAGTCATTTTCAGACGTGCTTGATTTTGACTCACCTCCAGTGGTTCTGAATGATTATTAGTTCTCACTTTTATAGCAACAGGTATCCAAAACATCCTAGCATGACCATATAGTGTTTCGCTCCCACTCTGCATGAACATAAATTGTCAAATTAATAGGAAAATAAACCAGTATACCGGTGGAACAGAATGACAGAAAGGGGAGATAAAGCTAATCTGCATGCCCCCACCCAGAGGTATCGGAGAAAGTGGGAGGCAGGGATAAAAGAAGATGAAGAGCGTGTGAGGAGTGGAGGGCAAGAACAGAGTGTTTATGAGGCAGCTAAAGCAGCATCTGACACCACTGAATGCAGACTGTTCTCTCACAGGCATTGGAGCAAACTACACCACTCCATCTCTCATACACGCATGCAACAACATCTCCAAGGTTGTATAAATCACACCACTCTTGTTACTGAACCAGCATATCCTGCCCACCACGAACAATTACCACCCCACCCCTTGCTCAGATAACAAAGCAGCCTATCTTAATAAGCATCCACCATGGGGAGCTAATGGTCTCACTGCTCCTTTTAATTTTATTCATACCTAACTATGAGATATTAATAATGAATGCAGAGTAAACAACAGTTTAAGATGCTGGCCATGCCATTGTGGACTAATTGGCTCATTAAATGTAACATTAGGTGGGAGAGGGCCCCTTGATTGGGAGCTGTAGGCCCCAGTCAATGCTAACACTCAAAGATCATTGATCTTTACCCAGCCTGCAATGCTCTGATTAAAGAGCAATAAAGATGGGGCTGGTTCCCTTTGGCTCCATAACATTGCCACGATTCCCTGAAAGTGCCTTTAGACACTGCCCAAATGCAGACTAATATTTTGTCTTTCATGATCCTCCCACTAAACATGGCAGGGTGAAACTGGTGCTGTAGGACCACACAGACACATCTGTGGCTACAGACCCCTGAGTAACAGAGGTGCTAAATGGTCTGAGGAAGAGATCGATGAGAAAGGGACTAGCTGCGTCCATCAGGTCCTAAGCACCCAGCATTTCACCTGACTCCCCAGGTCTTGACGTGACATGTGTGCATGATTGTGTCTGTGAGTGTTTCAGCTAGTCTCCTCTCTCACGCAGCTGCCGAGGTCTCTAAAGTGCTTCTGGTCAGTGCTCTACTTCCCATTTAAAAATTAAAGAAGTCCAAAATAGACAGGGGAGAAAATCCCACAATTATGCACTGCCTACCCTGCCAAGCACTGTATTTGTTGTAGTCAGTTGCTTCTGAATTTGGAGCTGGCAAACAGCCAATATACTTCTGTGTCCTTGTTAATGCATGGCATGCACAGATGTTTATGTACTATATGGTATAATCATTCATTGCTATCTGTATATACTGGTAGAGCTCACATATTACAGTAAACAACACAGGCACCCCCTCTGTGTGCATGACTCCTACACCTTTCCAGAACAACCTGGTGGTAATGGTCATTAGGGGACAGAAGTGCTCCTAGCAGCCCAGTGGCATCTGGCCTGAACAGGCTAGCAAAGCAGTTCGCTGCCTCTACTGGCCAGCTATAGAGGGCAGTTTTATAGCAGCGCTCTGGCCCGGGCATTGACTCCAGGTCTAATAAACATCCAATATGTTATCCCACCCTCACACAACAAGCAGAGATGATGCTCTGTAAAAACACAACAAGGCCTTAGATTGGCCTGCAATAAAAACCTTTTTACAAACTTTGTGAACCTATATAAAGGACTTAGATAGCACAGGCAAACAGACCTTGACCAGCTGTATAGGGACTTAAGGTGTTGCCAGTAAGAGACTGTGAAACGCCTCTCAGTTTCCGTTCCAATTCAGCAAATTTTTCTACAAGCAATAATGTCGTAGTGCTAAATTATATTATCACCCAGCTTAAACTTTAGATCATGCAACAGGTCACCGTTGTCTTTTTCACTCAGAGTAAAATTAAGAAAAAAGCAGAGTTAAGATCATTCTCACCTTTGCTATCTGATGTGAAGGTTTTCTTCCATAAAACACAAGGTCACTATGCTATTATGTACAGTAAGCATCGTGTTGGTCTTTTATCTTCCTGCTGAAACGTTATTAGTTTTGTAAATGCTGAACGGTGACCAGATCTGGTTAAAGAAAAGGACTTGATGGTGTTTTTTCCCCTAGTTTTGTCAGTCCTGTTAAAATGTTGAGATTTACTGATCATAGCTTTTCATATTGGGAAGGCCATCAAGTCACTTTTTATTTCCATTTGCTCATGCTGCAGATATCTTTTTTTTTAATGCGCAGAATAGTTTCCCTCGGGGAGTACTATTTTCCTGTTGCCTTGGATGTTCATTTTGATAAAAATGCTAAAAGCCCAGCACTTGAAAATAAACGTCTTTCCTTCTTTAAATGGCTAATCCTTTTGACTTGCAGCTGCCACGTCCATGTTCACACCCAACAGCCATTACAATGAGCAAAGTATCTGGAGCAGCATAGCAAGAAATCAAACCTTGATAACGAGTGCCTCGAGTCTGGTTAAAGGCATGGGCTGATATCTTCTGTGCACAGCCTTCTTCCTTCCCATCTCTCTCGTCTGCACCCCCATCTGCCTCTCTTCCCGCTTCAAGCATGCCTGTGCTGCACCCTTCCTTTGCCCTCCACTGCCCCACCTTCCTGATCTCATCTGGAGACAGAGCAGGTGCTATGGAGAGATAGAGAAAGGCTAAGAAAGGCATCTCCACCCAGGCTAATGACGCCTGCTTCTTTCTGAGCTCACTATACTGAAACAGTTTCACTGCAGCAGCCAAGCTGAAGCCAGACGGGAACAGGAAACATCACAGAAGTTGAGGCAGACTGTAGATGGTTTCCTGCAGATGAGAATGAGATTGTTACCAGTGTATGTGATATGAGAAGCTCTCCTCACATCTGCCTACTTGTAGAGTCAATGGTGCTACACATGATTTAGATATGAATATGTGTGCCTCAAAACAATCATACTGCATCTCCTAACTCATAAAATTCCTGGGATGCCAACACAGGCTCCTAATGAATTGCATATAAGACACAGTTATATCACACCTCATATAGTATTACTCAAACATAGAATTTTTTTTTCTATTTCTTTCTATCTTTGTCGCTCAGACTCTAGTGGACATGCAACATATACTCTGGACCACACTATTATTGTGAAAAGGTGGCATTTTTCAGTGACCTTTGTGCTGCCAGACTGTGATATTCAGCCAAGGTCAGCAGCCATCAGCAGGAGGCTTGGAGAAGGAGAGGCAGTTGAAAAGTTCAACCAGCATTTGGACTTACATGCACAAACTCAAATACGGGTTATAATAGCCTACGCTCTGAATTAAAAACACTAGGCCACAGTGAGTCATAAAACACACCTTGTGATTCACTCTTCCGAAAAGTCAGCAGCACACACATGCCAGTATAATAAGATGAAATCTAATATGGAATCTAATATGATTTGCAATGTCCCGTATTGAAATATAGGCACGGAAACTATAGATGTGAAATATTTAAATTACTGTGCTTGCTGAGCACGGTTAAACTAACTTTGCATACTTTTTCAAAATTGTGGACACACACATACTTCCCATCAAATGAAATACAAAAAGGGGACGGTGGGATTAACGGATCAGTTCCCAATTTCCCTCAGCCGCCCAGCAGTAATCAGATCATCTTGCACCTGACGTGAGGCCTGAATTCCATTAGGCTTTATTAGCAGTAATTATCCCTTGCCTCCACCCCATGCTGTTCTCTCACTCCCCATCCTCCATCATTCCTTGAGATCCTGACATGCCCTCTTCTCCCTACATCCTCTTTACTCCTCCCCCATTTTTTCCAGTTGTTTTCCACCTGTACCCTCACTGTGAGTGTCATAATTCTTGTGTGTTGGGCTCTTTGGCCATTGGCCACATGTTAAACCACGTATTTCTGCTCAAGGTCACATGCATTCATGCACGTGCACGTACATTATGCTTTTACTCTTAGTGGAGCTAAAGATAAGGCCTCTACTATCCAATCAACACTCCTCACCACCCCAGTGGTATTGAGGGGCCCAAAGATGAGGTGGACAATGGTGTGCTCTTTCAGATAGTGTTTCTCACTCAAGCAGGAAGGAGCATGAGGACTACAGAAAAGGCAAAATCCTCCTGGGAACAGCTTTTTACTCCCAGTTTGTGTTCATTTGTCCCTCCGCTCCCCTCGGCTGCCTTTGGGAACGAGTCAGCACTTGTTTTATTGGCCGTTACTGTGTGTCAGGGAGCAAATCGGTTTTTACTCACAGGTGTGAGTGGAGGACAAGTGTGAGTGTTCCATTACTTTTTGTATCAGGTTGGAATTATCTGGGTGTGAATAGGTTTGCCTCTACCTTGCTGTGTTAGTGCAAAAGTTTGCGTTAATAAAAGATGTGGATTTGTCACCAAGCAAGAACAGATTTTATATTTACTTGTTTTTACATGAAAAAATTAGTATATGTGTGTATATATATATATATATATATATGAGGTGTAGCAAAGTAGATGATGGAGCTGATTCCCTCTGTGCTGTTTATTATCACATTTTGTGTAATTATATAATTACTGCTAATCACCCACCTGAGGTGGCAGTGCTCTGCGGCAACACACTATTACAGAACAAACACAGCGACCTCAGCACATCTCACACTCATTAACACACTCCTCCCTCCCTCATTCTCTTCGCCACTCTCCTTTTCTCTCGCTCTCTCTTGCTCCCTTTCTCTACGCTCATTATCTCTTGTCTTTATTTACATGCATGAAAACACACATGCGCACACATGCTTGTGCACACTTTCTAATGTAATGAGGATCCCAATCACCGTAATGAGATGAATAGCATTTCAGCAGCAGATAGGGGAAATTTATAGAGAGTAAATCTTCCCAGCAGGTATGTTTCTGATGTGAAACAGAAACAAGAAGAAAGCATCCCCAAATCACACCCGATGTTCTATCCCTTCGACAGGCAGTTGGGAGAATGGGGTAATAGTGTAGCGCTGCCATATACTGCACATTAGTTAACTGAATGTGCCAGTCTCCAAATGAGAGAGAATGAGGGTGGGGGTGGGGGGGGGGGGGGGGGTGGGGGTGAGCGATTCAGAGGCAAAAGACAAATCTCACATTTCAGACTCCATTTCAAAGAACATGAAATTCAATATACCACTCCAATCTAGTGCACGCTGTCATTGCTTATGCCAGTAATAGCAATCAGAGATATTGTATTCACTCCTCTCAGCCTCCCAGTGTCAATTTATGTTTATGTTTGCCAGTAAATATATTAAATGTCATTTAAGCCTTTTCAAGAAGCTGATTGTTTTGCTTTTGTTTTGTTCTGTCTGGTTCTCACTGTTTGTCATCCCGCAGATCTTTGCGCAGGCTTTTATTAATCTGCAGGCTGGATGGCAACTCTCACTAGCACTCCCCAATGCCCCATTGTCATCTGGTTGTGTAAATATCCCTACTAAATTAAATTTTACCCTCTGCAATGGGAACAAATTGGAAAGACACATATACAAATCTAGGTATTGTATTTATACCCGTCAGTTGAAAATTGAGTGACATTTGAGTCGTGCATTAGTGCGGACACCCTCTACATTGTAATGACCACCCCTGTCTGTCCCTTGTTTTTTGAGCTATGTGAGGAGAATTCAGCAGTAGAGAAATGAATTCTTTGGATTAGAAGACCATGCTGACACACATACTGAAAGGCACACAAACAGAAACAAACTGTGTGCTGCAGTAGCTAGGCGCCCACTGAGAGGCATTATGCTAGCTGACAGTACGACAGGATGGCACAGAGAGACCCCCAAACATCTCGCCCACATAATGAGACAGGGCAGGAGCACTGGGGCTCCTTCATAAAGAGGAGGGGTGTTTATGTTGGGAGGAGCTATTGGAATGTGACAGTCCTGCGTGCATCCCACAGAGGACATTCTGGACCCCTCTGTCACTAAGTGTATCTGAAGGATGCCAGCTGCAGACAGAGGCTGACATACACAGATCAACTGCCTCATATCTGCCAGGCAGAATGAATTTATCACAAGACAGAGACAGACAACACAGCCCAACCATGAACATCAGATGGAAAAGGAACTTTAATTAAGTCTGTGTGTGTCTGTGGTGTGTATGTGACAGATAACAACCTCTGTTAGGCTTAAAAAAGGCTTGAGACAGAGATTCCACTTTGCACATATTTTTTTCCCCTTTTTCTCCCATATTCCCCTTTATGAACTCTGTAGCACTGCAATTCTATCCACTTTAAAAGTGCAGGCGCAGCACTTTACTCACCAAAGTCTATTACTGTAAAGCACAACTACTGCTGGAGGCCTGTTTGTAGGTACAGTATACACAGATATATAGCCATCTTCATTCTCATCAAGTATCACTTAGGGATACACCATGTTTTCAATGAGCTAATGCGGTGTAACAACGGCTTTCAAACAGTGCCGTCTTTAGAGTAACTTATACATCTAGAAGGAGACGGTCACTGCCATAAGAAACCAGATGAATCTTCATCTGTAACACTGGCCCCTGTATTCATTCAGGCTCGTAAAATCAGCAGGTGGGTAAATTTTAGTGCAAATCTCTTGATTCTAGATTCTCTGTTTTTTAGTATTCCTCTTTGTGGGTATCTTACTGATCACTGTATCTCGCCACAATGTCTGTGACGGGGCTTCCTTTTGGAAGAGCAAGGGAATGTGTGCACACAGAGATGAGGGAGACTCCAATCCAATCTCATTTAGGCAGGAGAGGGCAGAGTGCCACCAGGAACCTCCACTCAGTTACACCTGAGGGGCCTCAGCTATGGAAGGAGGATATGCAGCTTTGCATACAAATTGCTGCCGGGAGCCATTCTCCTGCCCACCTTACACAGGGGTACAGAAACGCTGGTGCCTGATTAACATGAAGGGTATCAACTCTGCTCTGCAAACATGTGTTAAAGCTTGTGATTTTCTCTTTGAGAATTGTATCCATCGCGTGGGCTCGGGTGTCTAGAAACATAGACATGGCATTCCATGACATTTTATGCGATCCATGTGTCATAAAGCTGACATAAAGGTTGACATACAGCTTACTTGACGATGGATTGGCTGTCATAAACATTGATGGCACTACATAACAAATGATCCTAAATTTTCATGGCACTGTTGTGACATTGAACAATGTCGTCTCTGCAATCGAATCCGGAGCTCATTTTCCAAGCACTGACCTAAATCTTAGTAATGTCACTTCGACCAACATGTTATGATTGAATGACTCTGTGATCGTACGCTATTTGTCATAAGAAGTCATTATACAGCGTAAATATCATAATCAAACTGTTATTTGGGAAGCCTGAGGAAATCAACATCTTTCGGTGCCTTTGGGATCCAATTCTTTAGCATAACTGTACATTATGTTTTACTTTAAGACAAAGACACAATAGTCTTTTTGTTTTTGAAAAGGAAAATCTCCTCTCTTTCAAATTGTGCAGCAACAGCCCTTTTGCTATTTTCCCTCAATAACCTTTTTGACATATGGTAATCAGTAAACACAAATCTATATTCTGTTGTGTCCCGAAACCTTTTCCAAATTGTTCTGAAATAATAGCCTTCTTTCGCTGAGAAAGATGACATTAGACATCTCAAAATAAGAAACTAAAGCAGTTTTTGTATGCCCTTCTTCTATTTGTTCATGTGCGTGTCTGTAAGCATGTGCATATGTGTATGTGTACTCACAGGACAGCCTAGAAACTTAGGGTGAGCCAAGGAGATTGGTAGATTGGTCCCATCCTCATCCGTATGCATGGCCAGGCATCCTCTAGAACTCTTTTGCTTTTAATGATAACTGGTCCCATGCATTGTTTACTAAGATGACAGGTCTATTTTCCTCTGATTTATAGCACTGTGGCATTCAAGGAGATACTGTACTTATTACTTTAAATGCAGTATGCAAAAACAAGTCAAAGAGACAGGCAGAGGGAGGAAGAAGGGAGGGTGTGGACATAAATTAAGGGTCATTGTTTCCCTTCTGCTCCAGACCGAGCAGCTGTTTGTTGAGGTCTAGACAGAGAGTTGAGAGCCGATCACCTTAGGAGGTCATTGCTGCGCTCAGCCCTGACTCACTTGGCTGCCAGGACTCTAGTGGAGGTGGTGGCATTGTCAAACTACCCTGTCAACAACATCTCTATATTTTTGTTTGTGTATTTGGGCAAGTGGCCGGGCTTCCTCTCTGGATACTTACATAATAACAGAGGAGGGAAACTCCCTCTGGTGGTTGAACAACAGCCTCCCACTCTTTACTGTGATGCAACATGGATCCATCTAGCCCTGACCCTTTCCATCCCCACCTCTGCTACCAAGCAATAGGAAGGAGAGAGTTAAAGAGAAGGAGGTGGGATGTCATTGTTTTGACGGATTTAGTTACAGTAGCACAAAGATCAATTATTCAGCAGAGGCATGCATGGTTGCAGGATTAATGGTGCATGCAGCAGATAAATCAACCATTGGTCTCGAACCTTTCAGGGAGAGGGGAAACAGTACAAGACAAACATAGAAACGTGTTTGACGTTGGCATTTTATATCCATCCTTTAGTATTAGTAACCTTGAGATTTCAGGATAGAATGGGAACGGAGAACACATCCTGCCACAAATAACCGTCCAGATTTTAGGATATAATGTCAAAAAATGTCCACATTATATCATCCTCAATGCCGATTTGGCTCAGAAGGACAGAAGTGTCTCTCCGTCCTCAGACTGTGGAAGGATATGAAAAAGGAGGGCTGTAGTTGCTGTTGAGAGATTGAAACGCTGCTATATATTACAACCTCTGGAGACCTGTCGGCACTCCAACTTACCACCACCACCACCCCCACCACCATCCCCGTGTCTGTCTCTGTCTCTCTCTCTCTCTCGTTTTCACTTTGACTTTGCTCAGGGTCCTTTTCCCTTTCTGTTTTACTGTTACATTTCACATCACACCCCCTTTTTGTATTCATACAATGCATCTATCCATGTTCTTGTCTGGCTGGTTGTACTTGTATTTGTATATGTGTGCACACATCTCTCTACCTGATTGAATTTGCTACATTCAGACCCCCTCCTCCATCCTTGTCTGTTTTGGCTGCCAGGTTGTACCTGTCTGGTATTTCAGTTACGTTTTAGCCCATCTGAGTGTACCTATAATTCCCTTCCTCTATTTGTCTGCCTCCTTTATCTGTCTGTCTCTTTTATCTGTCTGCTCCCTAGCTGCTGCCCCAGCCCAATACAGCCCTCATGGCCTTTCTTCTCCTACAGTTGAAATCACATACCCTGGTCAGGCTTCTATCTTCAGACACTAAGCTTCACCCAGCCAGAATGTCAAATCATTTCAGTCTCAGTCATATTTTTTTCTCAACATAATTGTTACAGTGGGACTCTCATTCTGGCCCTGCCACTATTTCAGATTTCTTCACTTTTTAGTTTTGTCCAGAGTGTTTCCAAGAGTTTGCATGAAGCCAAAGTTAACCATTGATGTCCAGATTAGAATTTCAGATAATTAAAAGCGGAGGGAATACGGATGCCTTTGGCCATATCAAAGACATTTTGCATATGAGCAATGGTGGAGGAGTGAATAAAGGAGGGAGGAAAAGGGGGAGGAAGTCAGGGAGCCATGCTAGAAGTGGGAGGATCAAAGGAGAGATGGTGGCAGAGTGCTGTCCCCTGCTGTGCAGCTCTGATAAAGACAGGTTAGCGCCACAGGTCTCCTCACTGAGAAGGAGCCAGGCACAAGGCCAGGGGAGATGCATGAACAAGCCAGCTTACAAACATCTCATAATAACTCAGGCAGAAGAAGCCCTCTGAATTAAAATGTCACTTTTCATTTGCTTTCCTTTCCCTCATTTTGGCTCACTGGCTGATTTTTTCCTTCGCTCTCATTCTCTTACGCACTCTCTCTTGTCTGCCTTACCTCACCCCCTTAACCAACCAGCTCCCCCACTCACCAGCCACACATAATATGGACCCCTTCCATTGCATTCCCCACTGTCTTCATCACAGAGCTGCCTTGGGGCTCGCAGGCCCTTCCATCTGCCTGCTGTGAATCTGCAGCTCTCCCTGTCTTTCTTTGCCTGTCTATCTGTCTGTTGTTGCAGTCCTCATTTCTCTGAATCTGAGCTCTCCCAACACACACACAGTCACATTTATGATCACTGGCAAAGTAAAAAAAATTGCCTATTAGATCAATTACTCACCGATTACTATTACACAAAATAAATGGAATGTTTTGTCAGTGTTAAATGTGCCTCACAATGTCAGTATGGTTATCTTTTAGCTGATGGCTCTATAATATACTTTTGTTTTCAGTATGACGCTGTTGACCTTTATTTAAACCTGAAAGTGCCAAACTCAAGGGTATTTGCATTAGCAGAGAAACAACTTCATGTCAAGTGTTATTATTATCATTTTAAATTCAGTTTGTTGGTTTATTATTACAATTCCAGGGGATCTAACGCAGCGGATATAACATAGGAGGCAGCCTATACAGTCAGAACAAGATTGCTGCTGGTTTTATAGCACCTCAATGATCGATGTCATTACTGTCTTTGTTCTCGATCCTTTTAATCCTGCTGTTGAGTCTGGCTGTCCAAATTAGGTGTGCTGCCTTCTGCAGGGACTAAAGAGGGGTGAAGAGACTATAGTTGTAAAAGAAGCACACAGAAGCTGATGAAGGTGGTTTCTATGCTCTGAAGTAGACCACCATCTTACCCAGAGTGTAGGGAATGGAGGGGGCAGCTATCAATCTTTAATTGGGCACTGTGGGCCATAATAAAAACTTGTCAAAGTATGGTGGAACAAAATGAGGGAGAATGAAAGAGACCTACTGAGTGATATGGAAGGCCAAAAAAAACAACAAAAAACCCTGGTGAGCCTAGTGCGCTTTAATGCAGTGCATATTGGCAGGTGTCACTCTGCCTAATTTCACGCCTCCGTAAACCAGTGTGCACACAGACGATCGCCACTTCCAAGTCCCCTCACTTCCTCCCTCTAGCTAACCCCATCTCAGTCTCTGCGCTTTAATATATAATTGGTTGCATTGGCATGTTCCTCTTTCCACGTGAGAAACAGCTGTGGCTTGGCCCTTGCAGAACCTTTTGTCTCCCTGAAAGCTGGAGGTGCATGCCTGTATGCTCCATGTCAGGCAAAATGTGCAGCTTAAGCACTAAATAGGAGTCTGGTGACAGTTAAGGAAGCACACGGGCCCGTCCGTTCCATCTGTTACACCAGCGTCGTTTGATGTCGACTGATTTGCTTGTTCTTTCGCCTCTGTCATTTGTCCAGCCTGCTGGACTTTAGGCCAGTAGAGATGATGACAAGGGGTGAGCAGTTCAGCCAGCGGTGTGTGTACATATATGTGTGTGTTTGTATGTGACACAGTGGGACTTCCAGAGTTTGACACGAGGACATCCTGTGGCATCAGAGACAGAAACGAGTTCTGATTCTCGATGCCCTCCTGCGACCCTGTGCTGCTCCACAAACCTCTCCTTCCATCCTCACCCTCTTACCCCCCAACTTTCCTTCCTTCTCGTCCTTTACCCCCCCCCCGACCCCCCCCCCCCCCCCCCCATCCCTACTCACCCTTTCTCGCCCCTCCTTCCTGTAGTCTGTGTTTGTGTTGGGAAGATTAAGCTGCTCTGACAAAGCTGTGTTTACAAATATGCAGGCAGAGAAACAGGCCAAGCGACGCTGAATAGGAATAGAATACAAATTGCTTTTTTATCTCTCTTAGGGCCAGGGCGAGAGAAAATGTGTTTGCGATTGTTGCTCCTCCGCCTGTGAAGGATAAAGCCTCAGTACTGGGTTTGGGCTCCCTGTTAGCATTCATTCTATCCTCTCCTCTCTCTGTCTCTCTCTCGGTGTCTCTCTCTGTCCTCCCACTCCCTTTCTTCCCCCCATGCTCTTTCTCCTCTTTGTCTACTCCACACACTCTGTCTCTTTCTCCCCGGCAAAAAGATTTTTTCTTGCTGTTTCCTTGGTAATCATATCTCCTCTTCTCTCCTTTCTTCTCTCCTCCCTAACTCTCTCATGCCTCCTTGATCTGTGCTCCTCTCTCCCCTACATGTGCACTAGTCCCTCTCCTCTCACCTCATTCCCTTAATAATTTTCTCCATTCCTCTCTACCCCCTTCATGTTTTCATACACGCTGAATATTTTTCTCTGTCACTCACGCTCTCTGTCTTTCTCTCCATTCATCTATCCCCTTTTTTCTCCTTCAGTCAGTAGGACTCGTGATTTACAGTCTGTCTCAGCTCTTCCTTGCTCACACCGGAGATATTAGAAATTTTGAGTGCCTATAGATCACAGCAGGGGGAGAAGGCGTGAGCCTCTGCTAATCAGCCCTAACAGAAGTGTGCAGCATTACAAATCTGGGCTCTCTCTTACAATCAGGCAGCATGTCTGGCTGGCATAACCCACAGCAGGGAATCAGAGGTCTGTGATGTCATCTTCAGCAGGTCTCCATTGTGTGTGCATTTAGGGGCAAACAGTGGGTTGGATGTTTGCTCTTATTAATGCAGAGGACACAGTCCCCTTTTCTATGCTGTGGTACTTTTATCCTTACCTCAGCTAACATAAGCGAAGGTTAATAGACGGTCACAGAGATTCAAACAATGCCATCTATGCTTAATAAGAGGCATCAGTCTCATACTGTGATTCTGCCATTAATTTGTTATTTAAATAAGGACATGTCAGCTTTTAAGGACATTGTTGAATTTGAGATCTGTTTTGCTTGTATGCTTACTGCAGCTAAATCTTTACCTGTAATCTTCTTCAGCTTTTCCCTCAAAGTATATGTGAATATATATTCATGTTCTGGCTTAATATCTCTTTGGCCAGTCTCCAGCACATGCATTTGTGTTTGACTAAGCGCAATTGAGAGACAGGGTACGGGAAAGCCTTCTTAGACTCAGCTGTTTCCTACCCACTAAAAATGACAGCTAAAACGTGACCTCCAACCTCGTGTCTTTAAGCTGTGGCTTGATAACCTGGCTGCTGTATGCATTACTCCAGTTTTAATGGAATGAAGTGTCTGTCATCATTGAAAGGGCCAGGCATGTAATGCAAACAGTTCCTCATTAGTCTTTTTGCTTTGTGACGTTTTTTCATTTCTATTCAACACCGGCAATCTCGAGGTCAGCTCAAAGGTTAGAGTGATAAGAAAGTGGTGTCTTGAGATAATGACCAGTTTCCATTTACCTTTTCACCTTTTACACATATACTTAGTATCCATTTGTAACCTGCCATCCCCCACGTTTGTATAATTTGCTAACCTCACGCAGACTTCTAACTAAAGCTATTTTGCTTTGTTAAGATGTTCTGGGTTCAAACAGAGATTTTGAGGACAGACCATTAGCACTTCAAAAACAAAGACATTACTTGAGGTACAGTTATAATTTAATATGTAATAGATCTCCAAAGTAAGGCCTCTTTCTGGAGAAAAGTCAGCCTAAGGGAGCGAAAAGATATGAAAAAAAAAACCGTGGAGAGAAAAGTGGACAGAGAAAGTTTGTTACCCTTGCATATGTAGGCTTCTTCTTATATTGTGGCTACTATAGAAACACAGTTTGACTTTTGAGAATCTGACAGAAGAGCTGCAAGGTTTATAGAGCTTTCTTTTGTTGACAGCCATCAATGACTTGACTGCTGTCGTAGGCTGAGGTCAAGGCAAGACGTCAGTTGGCTCTTTGTGAAATGTAAAAAAAAAACAAAAAAACTGCCCAGTATATCCACTTGTCCAGTCATTTCACCTCTTTTTGTGAAAAGGTTTTCAGCATTTCTGTTTGGCTTACTTTAAGTGAATTGGCCTTTATCCAGTGCTGCAATCAGAAAATATATAGCTACAGTAACAAAACTGATCAGGGTTTGTTTATTTGATGTGTTTATATGTATGTTCCTCCATCTGCAGCATGACCGTGTCAACTGAAATGCCACAGTAAGTGCAGACCTAAAGAGTTAAGTCATGGGCATTTACTACATCCCCCCTTTCTCTTTATATTGATATGTCAAGGCACTTACCATCTAAAAGGCAAAACCAACAACTACCTATTTAGACACAAGCATGAATGTGAGTCTTTTACTGTAGATTTTATTTACTTAGCTACCTCTGTTATAAAGAATTTCCCTTGATGATTCTATAAGAAATATTTCCTTTGGCTGCATTTTTAAGGCTGGTCTGAATGTGTTCCACTAACACAAGCTGCATTTTCTTTATAACTGTACGTAGAACGCAACTGGGAAAAACTGTATTTTGCCTCCTGTACGGGCAGTGCAGGTGTAACTTGATATACTTGTGTCTTTGTGTGTTGGAATGTGGTGGCATGCCGTAGGGCCCATGCCACCCCTCCATCCCATTAGCTGAGCCCAGCCCCTGCCTGTCTCTGCTTTAACCTTGGCCAGCAGGCTGGAGGAGAGGGAAAGTAATTCTAACCTTAAAAACCTGCTGATTAAAGCTAGTTTGGTGGAATTCGATTCCACTTAATACCTTTGGCTGTGAGCCCAGCTGGCTAGCATTAGCATCAACAGACACAGTGTCTTCAGTCAGGGAGACAGACGTGCATGGGCATGAGCGTGAGCTTCCTCTCGCATGTGCGGAAACGTATCTATAAATCCTATATCCTCTCGTCTGTCTTTTTACCTCTGTATTCTTCTTCCCGTCTCTGATCCTACTATTATTTCTCCCCCAACTCGATATGTAATTCTTGTATTCCAACTTCACTGCCAAGGTTTTTCTCCGGAAAATGTCTTTCCTCGGTTTGGTCTTGAATTTCTAGTTTTCCTCAGCCTCAGGAATGAAGCTAGACAGAGTAAAGGTATTCAGTGTTGCAAGTGGTCAGGGGTTTCTCTCTAACTGCCTCAGTCCTGTTATTGTTTTTCTCTTGAACTTGATGTATAGCTGTGTTTACACGTCCAGCGTGGCTAATTAATTCTCCTCTTCGGGGCCTGTTTATCAACTGTTTGTGTTTATTTTACAATGAGTATGCTATTTTTAGAGACAGTCATTTCCATAACATTTTTCCAGAGCATCATTTGTTTTGCTTTGTTGAGGAATTTAGGTTTGTTTTCCATTTTTCTCCTCAGCTCAGGCGCAGTCTGCCAATTCATTTTGTAGTTCGCTCAGTTTTGACTGATTTAGAAGCAGCAGCTGGTCTAGTGGAGAAGACTGGAGAGATAAATCTAAGCCTCTTTTGATTTATTATGTATAATGTCTCATCAGCCGTTGCTAAGGTCTTCAGATGCACTGAAGAATTATACCGTTACATCTTTACAAGTTGTGGCTTATTTAAAGGCGTATAAAGAAGAAAAACCTAATAAAGAAAACATAGCAGGGATAAAAAACCACTGCCATAGTGCCAGTGCCATACCAGAGCTCTGCATTTTCCCTCTCTCATTTCTTTACAGGCATCTACTGTGCATTATGGGCATTCTGGGCATAGTGCCACCTTACCAGACACTATAGATAATTTGATTCCCACTGAACGATTGGGAGAGAGCAGAGCGGGGAGGCTGACTGTAAAGAAAGCAGGTGAAATGCAGAGCATTACGGTATCAGTCGAAAATGAGCTCATCCTCCAAACTGGAAGTGGCACTTTTCAGCCCTAAGTCATCTAATCACATCTGTATAGAGCCAGAAATCGTTGGTTGATCAATAGTCATCATGGATGCTGTCAATGGCCAGGGTAGTTTGAATTTTGCATGGTCCATGAATCTCTATTGAGTATGGATTTTGTGTTCCCTCCATGGATGGGGTTGTATAGTACTGCCTGATTGGCTGCAGTGTGAGCTCTATTTATGCTGTTGTGCCCCAGGCTGAATCACCTGCCCCAGGCATCCATATGAACAGACATATGCAAACATGCACACAAACAGAAGTACACACACACAAAATGATACATTCCCGCTAATGAAGCAGTGAGCCAGAAGTGGCTTCACTAGGTGGATATCCATGTCAACAACTGTTTAATAGTGCAAAGCAAGTCATTCAATACAGCCAGGCCTAAAAAAAATTACACAAAATCCAACAGTAGGTTATGCTCATCCGGAGCAATGATAGAGTATGTGCGAACAAATGGTGAGAAGGAAATATTAGAGGATACATGAGTCTTACATAAAAAGATAGAACAATTCTACTTGAAAGAGTTGGCCTGACGTGATAAAAGGGAGCTGGATGGAGGGAAGAAATCATAAACAACAGGGTATTATTTTACGAAAATGCCAGGCAAGTTATCCATGTACGTGCACATTCCTGTGTGCCACTAAGTGAATGTGTATGCATGTGCGCTCTTCACAGTGGGACTAACAATCCCACAGAAAGACAAATGTGTGGCAGCTTCTGACAGTAACACGTTTGCATCACGGCAGGAAAACAGCAAATTGCCAACATAAATAAGGTGCCACGCTCTGATTAGGACTGTCTTCACACATCATTATGGTCTAATGAGAGAGTTTCCCCTCTCTCTCAGTCTCTTTATAGCTGCATGTCTGCTTGCCGTATTGCCTTCACAGACTTTGCATTTTACTAGCTCCTCTCTTGCTGCGCTTGACACCTGTCAGACATGATGGATGAATGTAAGTGAGGTGTCGCCAGGGCAACAGGCAGGCCAGGGGCAGTGGTGGCCTCCAGAGGCAAGACAGGTAGCCAGTGGTGGCTCTGCTTTTATATCTGAAGGCTTTATTTAAGACAAACTGTCTGGCCTGATTGCCCCGTGTGAACTGTGGTCCTGCCCTACTTCAGATGACACCCCAATTGGGAGGGGTTTTAGGGGGCGAGGGGGTCGACGGGTGTTTGGGGAGGGGTTCAGTCCTATAATACCCTCTCATTGGGTCATGCCAGCATTTCATTGCCTTGGCCGCTTGCTTGAGTGACAACACCAAATGAATTTGCTGCATCAGTGTCTGACTTTGGAGGACACACGTCGCTGTAACTCTTTTTTCTTGCTGTCCGCAGTGACAGCACATGAATACATTATGGACACACTACTTGTGAATTCTTCTATAAACTGCTCTGTGTCATTCTTCCGCTGTGCCTCATATTCGCACACGACGCCACACTAATAATAGATCCATATTTGCGTGGCCGTGTTTGTGAGCACGTATGCAATTATGTGGGGGGGGGGGGGTTCGATGTTTTTGTATCAGTGTGCAAACGCTCTTCAAAATTACACATTGGGAAACTTTACTTTTTATGCGAGGACATGTGTGTATGTGTCTATAATTATGGTTTAATTGCTTGCCCTGCGATGTGCTGTCATCTGTCACAGCTCAAAGACAGCAAATAATGGTTCTGCTGCCATCACTTTGTCACCCAGACACTCAGCATGCAGAAAGCAGCAGAAACACCAGTAACTGATATGCGTCTTGAATTACTGATAAGCGCTCAAGTATGATGAGCTTTGTGTGTATGGGCGTGCTCGTGCTCTCAACATTTTCTTGGTATGCCTTTGTATCGGGGTCTGTTGTGATTTCTTCTGTAAGTATGCATAAAGCTGTGTGCATGAGTGTCAAAGCCTGTGGTGTGTGAAAATGTATGATTCTGAGTGGGTGTCGTTTTGTGCTTGAGAACTCAATGTCTAATTTTGTGAGTTTGTGTGTGTGTGCAAATGTGTGTGTTTGTAAGAGTGAATTGGTGTTTATGTTACAGTAGAGTAAGGGTTCGCAGGCTTATGGATGTGTGTGTGTGGGGAAAATGTGTTTGATGCCTTGTGTATATCGGCAATGACAGGTGCAACAGTTGTGTTATGCTTTAAGCTGCTTGTTTGTCTGGCACGCTGCTTTGTGTGGTTGAGAAATGGAGTAAACAGAGGGAAAGGAAAGCAGCCTGGGGGCTAATTTATTCACTCCCCAGTCGCCCTAGTCACAGAGGCCTGTTGCACCGGCCCACCTGTCAATCCAGAGGAGCATGCCATACCGTTATACCATCCAACTGTACACTGCCACACCACACTCTCAGTGGGCCAAGCGCTTTAGGCTATAGCAGTATTAACCATGATATATTAATAAACGCTCTGTAATCAGAATGAACAAGACAGCAAGTTTTGGGGTTTTTTGAGCGACATCCAGAAGTTTGCAATTTTCTGTGTGCTGTGAAAGTGCAAAGTCGTATCAGTGCTGGCACTGAAATTTAAAGTCAAGCGTTACACAGACAGAAATTTGGCATTTCTGTTTGTAAGCACCTTTCACAGAACTTTCAACACATGACTGTAGTGAAATGCATAAACAGTTTAATGCCATATAGACCAGTGTCCTTTGTTGCATCACTAATCTCTTGAAAAGGGTCCAAAGTAGAGTTTGTGACATAAATGCTCACGAAACTGCACAGGAGAAATGTGCGAGACGATAGCTGTTGTAGTCGACTGTAGTAATGTGATGTTCAGTTCACTGTGGGTGTGGGAGGAAGTGTCTGCCCATTGCCAGCGTAGAGTAATGGATGGCAGAGCTATGGGAGTGGGAGGAGGCATACATCCTTTTTCAGACAGCTGTAATGGATGAGAGTACAGCAAAAAATAAGAACAGGAGGCAGTCTGCATGCATTCACCCTCTCAAACTCTCACATGCAGAGTTCAGTAGTATTGAAATGAGTTCACAAAAGATGTGAATGGAACAATGGAACACCTGGTGAAACAGTCAAGGCTAATTTGACTCTTGTTAATTGGTCATAAGACTCCTATGGGTGAACATTCTGGATATACGCAGCCTCACACATGAGTTTGTACTTGTGTGTGATGTATTTGTGTTTTAACTGTGTAATGTGCCTTTTTTTATCCATTTGCCCAGTCTGTGTTGCTGTACAGTGCTAGCTGTAATTAACAAGGCAGTTTGATGTTGGCAAGCTACTTTCTATATATACAGGCAAACTTCTTCTGTAGGCCATGCATAGTTAACCAGGTTAAAGAAGACAAACACATAGCACACTTCAAGGTGCCTATTTATCATTAAATAATGTAGTCCTCTTTCTGCCCATTCACAGCTCCCCAGGAAACCTCCCTTTACTTACTCAACAAGTGTTGAATGATGATGCTGTACCTTCCTGTGAACATGTGCATATGTGCATGTGCACTTTGACTAACAGTGTATGTATCACCACAGCTGGTAGCTCTCCTAATTTCTCATCAAACATTTATACCAAAGAGGACTTGGATGAAGCTCAGCCCTCTCAGCCTTCTCCTCTGCCTTATTCCTCTGGGAACCAGGCTTCATGTCTAAAGAACAATCCATTTTACCCTTGCCTTTTCTAAATATTGTATCACACAAAATCACAGCCTGTGTCCTAGCTGGTGAGGGTTATGGAAGGAAGGAGTTTTGTAGACTTTTTTGTTGCTGCTGTAAACAAGCAAAAGCCCTGCCATCCCTTTAGGTCACCTGGGAGCCACGGCCATGAGTCTCCCAGAGAAGGATTGGGAAGGAGTGGGGATGGAAGGAGGTTAAGTGCTGCCTTGCTGCTGTTCCTCAGTGCGTGGTGCTTCGTTGCGTTTGCCTCTGCTGCCGGCTGGTGAAAAATGTCTCCTGGCCCCTCCGCCAGATATCAGGATGCGTTATCAGCCCCGCCTAGCTCTTTTCACTGTAACGAGCCCCCAGGCACAGTATTATCTGTTTACGATAAGGATATTAATAACACTGTGCTTTAGTTATGTGCAGGGTTGCCCCACGGGGTGATGGGGGGGTTGAAGTAAGAAACACCTTAATCATTCTGTCAAAGGTACTTTCCAAGGAGGACAGGATATAAGTGGAAAAGAGGGAGAGGGAACCGGGGGAGAAGTCATATGGTTATGTAGGGACAGTGATGAAATGCTGGTTAACCCATCCAGTTTCTCCCATCAGCTCACTGTCTTTGTTTTCAAGAACAATAGCTTGGCCATCTGCCAGCAGGTCCTTGTGGGAGTTATCATACGGAGAGAAGAGGTCAGGGTTTCAAAGGTCACAGCTGCCATGGTTAGCTGAGAGGTCGGTCTATTTCCTGGACTTTACTGTTGTGTAATGTGCTCTTTTTGTCTCCCTTTTCTGTCTTTCTCTGCTATCTCACTTCTGTCCAGTGTCTATATGGCTGCTACGTCCACTCCTCCATCATCCCCACCTTCCACCGTAGGTGCTACTGGCTTCTCCAGGTAAGAACTCCCCTTTGCCTCTTTTACAGTTCACCACGCTTCAGTTTACTGAAGACTCTAACTGCCAATTCACAAGAACTTGAATGAGTTGCGTGATATCACTTTCTATTTAACCGGAGCATTTTCTCGTGACAGCCAGCAGGGACACATCAACCTATCCCTCCACTACCCCCTCTCGGCCTTCTCTTTTCTCTTCCCAGCTTCCATTTTCCTTATCTTTCCCAGTCATTCAGTTTTCTGATGGCATTGCCCATACACGCCGTCCAGCACGGCCGGTATCTCAGTCAGCTAAAAGCTTTGCCATCTCCCCTGTCTAACAGCTGCAGTGATGGGCAGTAAAAGCATGATGGAAGAGGTTCCCTGTACAGTATAGTGTGCTTATTGTGGGTCGTCAAGTCTGCAGGCTGAGAGTGGTTGTAAATAGTAGTCCTTTGATCACCTACCCAATACGTCTCATCATTCTCGTTTAGCATGGCAGCTATTATTGTTGGAAGGTGTCTGATACAGCCATTCACACACCAACACACACACACACACACACTGTTTTAAGGGAGCATAAAGCATACACACAGAGGAAAGGAGGTTGTGGAGACTGTGTCTGTTTGTCTGTCTGTCTATCGATCAATCCATCTCTGTGTACAAGAAGAAAAAAACATCTGTGGGATAAATATACTTTGGCTAATGTGCCTCAGTTTAAAATTAAATGTGTGTACTGACTAGACTGAGAAAACATCATCACGTGCCATCGAGCCAATATCCCTTCCTCCCACAAACCTTACAACCATCCCTCCCCTCCCACATAAAATGACTGATAGTAAAACAGGAGAGCAGACCAGTGGGGGCAAAAGACAAAAGAGGAAAAACTAGGCTGAAAAATTGCTTAAATACTCTGGGAACGCTTAAAATAATTTGAGCGTTCCCACAGTAAATAAAAGCGTTCACACAAAAACTGTTTGTTTTTCTATTGCTTTATGTTGGCAGTGTGTGTGACAGATGGAAATAATTACTCTAGAAGATAAAAACATGACTCCACCTTCCTATTGGGATTTGAGCAAGCAAACCCACTTTGGTTGACTTCAGCCTAAATAATCTGGTGTTCATCGGATTACTTGCGGTGACAACCACATACTGGAAGTCTTTCATATCGCACGCAATAACCCTCTCTGTTCTCTCACGATAACAGTTTATTTTACCCTGCACTGTCCCTCACGAGACAAAATGAACATTAAGCAACTTTATTGAACTGCTCTGGCCTCTACTACCTCATCCATTGCATGGTGGTATGAGCAGCACCTCTTAAGGAAATCTTCAAGAAATCTTCAAATATTTTCTCTTACAGCTTTTTTTCAAATGTTTTGCTACATTTCGTGAAACATTGATTAAAGTTCTGCACACTGAACATCAAAAACAGCTCAAAAATGCAGCAAACCACTGTAGTTATTTCACAAAAAGCTGTAACTCACCCAAGATGTTTAACTCAAAGCGTCAAGATGAAGTTATTGTGTCAATGAATAAGTCGTTGCCAGCAAAACGAGAGCTTCTTTTTTTCAATTGTGCAAAAACAGCGTGGTCAAAATGTTTAGCTATCTCATTAGAATGACTGGAATTTTTTTGCTCATCTTATAATGTCACTGACATTGAAAGCCTACTGCACCAGTCTATTATTATTCTCATGATAACTGGCTGCTTTTGTGTCAGAGTGAATACTCTTCAGATGTTGATTTCAAGAGCACAAGGTTTTACATTCTACTTTGTGAACCAAGAGAGCACTTACATTTGCATATAATGTGAAGAAAAACAGTTTTCTTTTCCCACAACAGCCACACAAGACAGACCGGTGCAGTAAACATGCAGCGCTGCTATAGATTATCGATACCCAAAAACTAATAAAAAAGTAAAATAATTATGGGAAGAGTAGACGTCCTGTCATGCCCATCTCATTCACCTCCCACCAAATGCGGTGCCTTGCAGTGGATCAGAAGAAGTGCTGTGTGTATGTGTATTTCACCTTCCTATATTGTGTTTTCTTGTCTTGGCTACACTCTCACACATCCTTATTCCTCTTCCACTTCCACGGCAGCCCCAACAGTGTTCACAAATTGTTGTAACTCTGTTGTGCTCAAGCACTATAAATACAGTATGTTTTACAATACTCATACTAATGACTTGCTCCTGTGTACTCAGCAGAATTTGACATTTAGAGTGGCTATTCTGCATGTGATGAGCTACACAATGAAATAATATTAGCATATTTAGGGGATGGCCTCATGATGGACCCCACCTCTCGCCCACACTCTGCTGGGATAGACGCCAACGGTCACTTATGAATTTATTATATTTCCATATGCATATGCGAGTAGTTACTGGCTGTTGGTATGCTTTTTTCATTTGTGTAATGGCTGAGATCCCCCTTTGGCCATTTTAGTTTAAGTGATTGGGGACAAAACCCACAGTCCTTGTTCTATGCAAAAATACTTTAATATCAAAACAACAGAATCAAATCATCCAAACCTACATTGTTTTTGGTCTTAAATCACCTTTGTGTGGTTCTACTGTTTCCCTTGTGTAGTGGAGGGATAGTAAGAGGGGATTTCATACTGAAGACTGTATAACTTTGGAAGACACCACTTGATTTGACTAATTCAGACTGCTGAATCTTCAGATTTTGTTCAGCTGAATTTCAGAATGAATATTAGCACCGAAGGAGAACTGTGGATTTCATCTTCCATCACCGACATGGCAATGCAGTAGTAAGGAATCTCTGTGGGGCCAGTTTAGAGAGGAAGAATTTTTCAGTGATGACAACACCCTTAACTTACATATGGGTATAATGGCATTGTTTTCAGACAGGCCTAGAATGTGAACATGCTCTTTTTTCTATCCTCTCTAGCCGAAGTCAATTTCAGAGCTAGAGGAGCATGACTCGAGGATGAAAAATAGCCACATTTCCAGGGAAAGTCAGGGGAAAGTTGCGCTTGACACATACACAACACAAGGACACATGCAGACTTTCAGAAACATGTACACACCGAACTGAAAGTGAATAACACAGAGCTGAGGTCAAACTGGGTCACTCGCTTTTCAAAACTGCAACCTTCATTTTAAACCTCGCTTTCTGCCAGCTACAAGATAGACGCACATAATCACTCATGAAATTTTGAGAAGTTCACTGACTCTGCCTTTCTTTCCTTTAACTGTAGAGCATCAGTTAAGAACAACTGGTTAGTGAATCCTTGGCCCCCATCTCTTACACTGCTCAGCAGTTCTTGTTACACCCACGGCTCGAGCTGCGTGTGTGCAGCTAATACATCCACTTGTTCAAAGGAATAAGCACCTTCTGCTGCCGGATAAAAAGCATTTATTTACAAACGTGCATTTTCTTTGGCACTAAGCATTTCTGGAACCCCAGATTTACATCTCTTTTCAGGCAGTTTATTGCAGACCATCTGGGCTGACAAGAAACCACAGTCACAGTGATACAGTGATACCAGAGGTAAAGGATTACACTTCAGGCCATATCTCTGCAGATGCAGATAGACCTTCAGCACCTCTGTCTTTTCTTGCCACTTTCATTCAGACAACTGACAGTCAGCCTGGTTACAGTCTCTTTCGTATTCTCTTTCTCTCTTTTTCCACCTTCCTCTAGTCTCTGAACTCTCTGTCCCTGACTCCCTGTGTACCATTTGCTGTGTCCATATGAGATTTGCAGGCAGTAGTCTGTCAACAGCAGAGCAGCAAGGAGACTGGAGCTCCCAGAGCGGCAACAGGGAAAGGTCACCAGTGAGTGAAAAATGTAAATATTCAGCCATCCAGCAGCCACAGTCACGGAGAGACAGGGATGAAAATAACTCCTATTACACACCACCGACAGGGAGGGAACACAGAGGACAGAGAGGGTAGAGACAGACTCAGAATGAGAGAGTGAGATGGACACAACTTTTAAAAAGTTGAGCTGAAAAAAAAACACACTGCAGGGCGAGTTGGAGAAAAAGATGCATTTAAAGATTTTAAGGAAGGAAAAACCTATAGTAGTATAGAGCGAAAGAGGACAGTGTGTCAGTATTTTTGGATATGTGTGTAACAGTGCAAGAAATCCAGAAGGCGAGAAATGAGAATGACAGACGGAGTGAGGTTAGTGAAAGGTGTTTTAGGTAGGGGGTGGAGGGGGTTAACCAGTGGGTGTGTGCCTCTTTATCCACTCTTTATCCACTCTTTATTGAGTCAAAGCCTGGGTAATGAGACAGGGGACAGGAATAAAGACCTGCGAGGGGGGTCTTCTCTCATTCCATTCATTTTCATTTGTTCTTTTCACCTCTCACTCTCAATCTGCTCATTCCTGCCACACTACCTCCACCTCTCTATGGCATTAGACCACTTAAGAATGTCTGGCCCATCCCCGCAAATGGCTGAGACTGAAGGAAAGTACCACCACAGTTATCTGGGGTTGCAAACAATGAATCCAAATTGCTGCTGAGACAGATAGCTGCTCAGAGCGGACTGTGTGGGTTTTTACTCCGAAAAAAGTTCCCATTTCAGTGGATTTGTTAAAAAAAAAGAAATAATATTAAAACTGGGCTCTGTGTGATACTGTGGTGTGTTTTCAACATTGCTAACAAAAAATAGGCGCACAATTCTCCATAAATATCCTGGGAATGTCTGGCCACTCTTTAAATGCTGTTAGTTTTTCCCAAAAGTGTGCATAATTAGATAATTAGATACACCTTACACAGAGTCTTTCTAGGTACAACGTGTCATGGCACACACATACACACACTCAGTAACACAAAGGATCTTGCCTGTCCTGGTGGCACTGATTGATTCTATTGCTCCGTGTCCCCTTCTCTTGTTTAGTGCTAATCGAATGTAATTCCCTGCTTGTGCCTCTCCATCAAATCAGACAGTGGAGTTTGTGCTGGCCGGCGGGGGCACAGAGGTGGGGATAATTATGATATTAATACGGAGGGGGTCTGAGGGGAAACTTCATTTGTCCCGCTGCCTGCCACGAACACAGAGAGGGGTCAATAGCCTCTCCCGCTTTTCCTACTTTAAAGAGGAGGAGAGAGGAATGAGATAATGAAATGACTAGTAAGGCAGGAGGGAATGCTGACGACCTTGTTTCTTCACAGCTATCACTTTCTCTCTCTTACCTTCCTCAGCTTAGGCCACTCTGCTCTAGTCTCTGTCTCACATGAATACATTATTAATATCATCATTCACTGCAGTTACATTTTTCTTATTACATTAGTCCTTCAGAGTATAATGACTTTGGAACCACTTGAATTAGTGTTATGTAGGAAAATGAGTTGTCACTGTTGTCCCTGTGATCATTCCAGCACTATTAGAAAGTATTTCAGGTATTTTAATTTATGTAATAATTCAAAGGTTACCTAATTGGACAGGCAGAGTGATAACTTTGTGATTAAAGAGAACTCTTAGCGATGTAGGCTCTGTGGTGCTGTCCATGGTGCTGAATCCTACCCTCTTCTTCTTTTAATCTTTTCTAACTGTTCAACACATCAGAGCCCCCCCCCCCACCCCCCTTTTCTTTCTTTTTTTTTTTTTTTACACTTTTTTCCCCCCTTTTTGCTCTGTTGATGTATCAAAACCACCCGGTGCTTTTGAACTCCCAAGGTATTCACTTCCTATAACAAGCTCGCCAATCTCTTCAGATCGATACATCTGGGCCAGTTCTGTCAGCACATCATGTTCACGGGCCAACACCTACTCATCAGGCCTCATGCCTCATACTCAGCAGCAGTGAAGACAGAGGCCTTTTCCCAACCTAGTTAACTGAATGGGAAATGTTGAGCAGCTCCTTTGCTGTGCTGATCCGTCGGTTGGTGTGTAAGCAGGATACAGTAGCTCCAGAGTGGACATGCCTGCAGGCTAAAGGCAGACAGATGGATTCTTTATATCTACCAGAGTCTTCTATTCATTCGGATCAGTTTAGTTGCCTCTGCGTTGAGCACTGGGAGACAGGTGCCGGATTCGTAGTGGCTCAGGTGATGTGTGATGACGGAGCAGAGCTGTCAGGTCCAGATTCACATCAGATACGTCCAGACTACGCAAAGCTACATAATGAATATTTCACTGAGATAAATCATGGATGAGCCTGGGCATCGTTCTGTTGATTTCACTCAGAGGGTAGAGAGTCAGAAAAACCTGGTGAGGCTTTGACTGGCTGTCTACAACCTCAGGGCAAATGGAGGCAGTAAAAATATAATTGCCTTTAGCTATGCAGTCTGTTGTTTGTATCAAATGGAAATGCACCTCTACAGAGTATTAGCTCAGATTTATAGCATATGAATTTGACTGCAACACCTGACATTACTGTTCAATTCCAAACCTCAACGCCGGACTGGCAGGAGAACAGGTGGCAGAATGTGCTATGGGAGCGCACATCAGTGTCTGCACATGCTTGTCTTTCTAGGTATGTGTGTGTGTGTGTGTGTGTCTCTGTGCAACAGACTTTGCTACTCTGTTACTGCACTATGGTGGGAAACCATGGTGCTCTCGGCAGGATGCTGCTGCTGGCAGGCCCCTACTCTCGCAGCCATGAGGAGAACAGCTGCTTCACGAGCATGTCAGGGTGTGAGCCATGTCCCTGTGGCTCCCCTCATTTTCCTCACTTCTCCTCCTCCCGATGTGCAGTCACACAGACACAGTTCTTTTGACGCTAACCTTCTCTTTTTACAATACTCATAAACATTCAAATAAGTTTCTCCCCCTGCTATCAACTCTGCTTCTTGACCTCTGAGCACATCTGCTGCTCCCTGTTTCTACTCAGTGAGAAAATAGTTCGAAGTTTGTCTCTGCCCAGAACAGTAACACTGGGGCTTCTGACCTCTAAACAAATTGAAGGTTATACTGGTGCTTAATTAATGGCCCCTACTGGAGCACAATCTCTCCATATGATGAAAGGGAGAAGTTGAGCTAAACCCTAGAGGCACCGGGCACCTCCTTTCCTCCTGGCAGACTGATCTGTTCCTCAGTGCCTGCGACCTTTTCTCTAGGCCCGTCGCCTAGCCCACCAGCACCGCCAATTATCACAAATCCCCCGCTGCATTTGTCTTGCCATTTTCACTCTGCAGCCAAAGAGGCGTGCGTGACCATAGACTCATGCAGCCTCCTAACCATTCTGAATCCACACAGAGAAACAGAGGCCCACAACAGGTATGCGGTGCTTAAATAATTCAGTTATCCTGAAAGGTTAAGGCTCCGCCAGTAAGGCGAATTGACATTCATCTTGCTCAAGAGTCATGCACCCGATTTCGGGTAAAGTACCCATCGACATGTTTACATTTCGAGACTTCAAGATTGATATTGACACCAGTATTTTACGTTATTCTGCTCTGTTCACTGTCCAGTGTGAGCTAAAACAACTACAAAGTCCTGCAACCAGAGCCAAAAGCAAATATCTGAGTCTGAGTTAGCGAGTGCAACAAACCCTGCTCCTGATTTGATAATATCTTCTGTTCCTCTGTAATGAACATTCTCTTCAGCAACCATTTGCTGCCTCTACCATATTAGATAATAAGAAATCTCTGGGAATTGTGTCACCAGGCAGTCTTATTTGTGTTTACTTTCTGCCTGTGCGTGTGAGAAAGCACAGAACATCAGTGGATTCACAATAAATCTGTGCTGGGCCTATCTCATGTCAAGCCATGCGTCTGCCTTTGTCACTTTGCAGGCTCAGGCGTGATGGCAGAAGTGTGCACGCATCTCCCAGCTTCCCAGAGAACACTGGTCACAGCTAATGACCAGAACTGTCTGATTTGTCCTGCCCTGATTACTCCTCTGAGCCCCAATTAGCCGTGGATGAGGGCTGACATCCCGACACGATCACTTGGACGTGTCATAGTGGGAAAGATGAGCCAGGGAAAGAAAGGAGAGAGGTAAGGGGGGAAGACAGGGAAAGTGAATGTTACAAACAAAGAGTAGCAAGAGAAGTCAGCGTAAAAGCTCTGGTAGGGCCAGAGTCATTCATTCTGCATTCAGTCAGATATTGATCTCAATTCCCCTTTAACCAGCTACCACTCATCAATGTACAAACCAACAGCTCTGATTGCAATTTCTATAATTGGCAATTTTCATTGTAAAAATCAGTCTCTGTGAGAGTGTTAGCTGTATCTATTCTGAGACAGGTTGATTTCTCTGTGGGTTAGGGATGAAGAGACTAAGGACTGTTTGTGGAAAGGATATAAGACAAAGTATTAGGTCAGTGTGGTCGAATCAATTTACTAGCTAAAGTGAACACTGAAGTCCTGAGAGCCTCAACCATGTTTTATAATGAATTAAAAGCCAAAGTGTTGGTCATCAGAAATATGGAAGAGCTGGACAAATACTGAGGTCAACTTACTCTGGAGGTATGAATACACATGTGACGTGACACACAACACAACACATGGCACAGTCCAAAAGAACTTCATCTGCATCCGACAACAATATCAACATAACTCATTGGAATTCTCTTTATGATAATCTGGAACTGAGAACATTTCAATACACAGACCATAATGTTCTAGACTTAGAAAAGGATATAGACCCGGAAAATAATTTCTACTACAACATCAGCTGTAACTGCTGCTACTTCACTGATGAACAGTTTAAGCACACCATCAACACGGAAAATAAATTATCAATAATCCATTTTAATAGCAGAAGTCTGTATGCCAACTTCAACAATATAAAGGAATATCTAAATGAGTTGACAAATCCATTTGGAATTATTGCCATTTCTGAAACATGGATCAATGCGGAGAAAGGAATGGACTTTGGACTGGAGGGATATGAAGTGAATTTTGTAAATAGAAGGAACAAGAGTGGAGGGGGAGTAGCTGTGTATGTGGATAAAAACCTAAACTACAAGGTGGTAGAAAGTATGACAACTGTAATTGATAATTTACTAGAATGTATAACAATTGAAATTTATAAGGAAAAAGAAAAAAATGTAATAATTAGCTGTATATATAGAACACCTGGCTCTAGTATTCAAGTATTTAATGACTTCATAGAGGAAATATTCTCTAAAACAAATCAAAAAGTTATGTTTATCTGTGGTGATTTTAATATTGACTGTTGAATCCAAAAAAGCATAAAATGAGCGACGAATTCCTAAACACTATGTACAGTTTGAGTTTACATCCTAAAATAACCAGGCCTAGCAGAATTACACCACATTGTGCCACCTTACTTGACAATATTTTCACTAACAATATGGAAAACAACATTGTGAGCGGATTATTAATTAATGACATCAGTGATCACCTACCAGTTTTTGCAGTTTATGACACTAATTATAAGAAAAATCAGCATGAAGAACAACTGAGATACAGACGTGTAAGGACGGAAGAAACGATGACTGCATTTAAGAACGATCTTTTAAATCAGGACTGGGACAATGTGTACAAAGAAGCTGATATTGATATTGCATATGGCATATTTTTAAGAATATTCATGGAGTTGTACGATAAAAACTGTCCAACAATAAAATACAACAGAAAGCACAAATATTCAGATAGACCATGGCTCACTAAGGGTTTACAAAATGCATGTAAAAAGAAAAATACACTCTATAGGGAATACCTAAAACAAAGAACAAAAGATGCTGAAAATAAATATAAAAAATACAAAAATAAGTTGACCAATATTATACGTGTATGTAGAAAGGAGTATTATAGTAAAATATTGAACAACAATAAACATAATATGAAAGGAATATGGGATGTTTTAAACGGTATCATTAAAAATAATTCTGGACAACAAAGTTATCCACAATACTTTATCGATAATGGCAATATTATGGAAAACACTGCTGATAAGGTCAACAGCTTTAATCATTATTTTGTAAATATTGGACCAAAACTGGCAGAACAAATTCCTGAGTCACTGCCATCAGTAGACTGTAGTGAAAACCTGATTGATAGGAACCCTAACTCAATGTTCCTCACATCAGTGGAGGAAAAAGAAATAATTGACATTGTACACATGTGTAAATATAAAACATCTACTGATTGTAATGATATTGACATGAAAATCGTCAAGAAGGTCATTGAAGGAATTGTAGGACCTCTAACATATATTTGCAACTTATCATTTCAGACGGGAAAAGTGCCAAACAAAATGAAAATAGCTAAAGTTGTGCCGCTGTATAAAACCGGGGATAGACGCCACTTCACAAATTACAGGCCTGTTTCTTTACTACCACAATTCTCCAAAATCCTAGAAAACCTGTTTAATAAACGATTAGACAAATTCTTAGATAAATATAAATTACTCTCTGACAGTCAATATGGATTCAGATCAAAAAGATCAACATCTCTGGCATTAATCGAATCAATTGAGGAGATTACGAATGCTATAGATCAGAAACAGTATGCAGCTGGAGTATTTCTGGATCTCAAGAAAGCATTCGACACAATCAATCATGACATATTAATTAATAAACTGGAACGGTATGGGATTAGGGGGGTTGTACTGCAATGGGTGAAAAATTATTTAAGTGACCGGAAACAATTTGTGAAGCTGGGTGTCCATTCCTCATCATGCTTGGACATTGCTTGTGGTGTTCCACAAGGCTCTGTACTGGGTCCAAAATTATTTATTATTTATATAAATGATATTTGTAAGGCATCTGATATATTAAAATTAGTATTATTTGCAGATGACACAAATATTTTTTGTTCTGGGGGGAATCTAAAGGAGCTGCTGGATACAATTACTTCAGAAATGTGCAAAATTAAAAAATGGTTTAACAGGAACAAACTATCGCTAAATCTAAGTAAAACTAAAATTATCTTATTTGGGAATTCCCTTAGAAATGCACAAGTGCAGATTCATGTAGATGGTGTGGAAATTGAAAGAGTACTTGAACATAAGTTTCTTGGTGTGATTAT
The DNA here is from genome assembly GCF_964374335.1 of Astatotilapia calliptera. Lineage (NCBI taxonomy): Eukaryota > Metazoa > Chordata > Actinopteri > Cichliformes > Cichlidae > Astatotilapia > Astatotilapia calliptera. The sequence goes on along the minus strand of NC_137441.1, from coordinate 10,086,648 downwards.
AGATGATAAATTAAACTGGAAGTCTCATATAAATCATATACATAACAAAATTTCAAGAAGTGTCTCAATCTTGAGTAAAGTAAAACACATTCTGGACCACAAATCACTCCACATTCTCTATTGTTCCCTGATTGCACCGTATTTGAATTACTGTGCAGAGGTTTGGGGCAATACTTACAAATGTTCGCTATCATCAATCTTTATATTACAAAAAAGGGCCATAAGGATAATCCATAAAACTGGTTACAGAGATCATACAAATCCACTATTCTTAAAATCAAAAATTCTAAAATTCACAGATCTGGTTCATTTTCTCACAGCACAAATTATATATAAAGCAATAAATAACCTGCTTCCTGACAATATTCTAAAAATGTTTTCTAAAAGGGAACGGGGATACAATTTGAGGGGGGAATTAAATTTAAAACATCCTCGTATCCGTACAACATTAAAAAGTTTTTGCATCTCTGTGTGTGGAGTGAAGCTGTGGAACAGACTAAGTAAAGATATGAAGCAATGTCCAAGCATGGCGCAGTTTAAAAAGCGGTTTAAGGATATGGTTTTTACAGGGTACAGGGAAAAGGTAGAGATTTGATAGGGTGTTCTTGTCTAATATTTTCATGTGTGTGCGCATGCACGGGTTTGTTGGTATGGATATATATATATAATTGTAGGCTGTGTATCCTTGAGGTGTTAATGGGGTTATTGAAAATGTGTATATGTGCGTATGTGTGTATATACGTATGTATGGATAGATAGAAACATATATGTGTATATATTTAAAAAAAAAAAAAAAAAAAAAAAAATTACACATAACATATAATGTAATTGCAAGGAGGTATTTCTGTAGTCTATTGATACTAGATAGTGGAAAAGGGGTAGGATTAAATAAGCTTATGCTTCTTCCTGCTCCTTTTTGAACATGGACGTTATTTGGAGTTGTGGTTGCTCGTTTTCCTTTTGTTTGCTTTGTTCATTTGTCTCTTTTAATTCTATTTTTTTTTTATACTTTTTCAACATGTTCAAAATAAAGATTCAATCAATCAATCAAAAACAATGCAATTTCTTTTCCTAATTGTCAGTAACAAACTCTGTCATGAGCATTGCCATACAGTATCTGTTGCTTCCAATAAATATTCCTCTTCTTCTTTTCACTCCTGCCATCTTTCCCCGTCCCCTCTTTATTTTTGTGTCTTTATTTTTGTCTGCCACTGCGTCTCCCCAGGATTGCTGAGCTATTGCCCCTCTGCATGTTTTGAGAAAAATCTCTTTTTTGGCCTCCACTCTCTCCCTCTCAGTAGGGGGCAGTGCAGAAGTAACTACAAGGGCATATAAGCCTTCAGAGTCAAACCAGACTTCTTTTAGTCTTTTTTGATCTGAGTAGATGTCATATTGAACACACACGCACACACACACCCTTCAATGGAACGGCTCTGCTCCTATCCCTGTCTGCTCTCCCATCTCAAAACACACCCACGCAAACCTGAGAAGACACAGAGAATGAGAGGAGGAGGAGGGAAGAAGAGGACGACGAAAGCAAATTGCGGAAGGGAAAGAGAGGCGCAAGAAACAAGAGGTGGGAGGGGTGGCGGTGCTTTGAGAATGGGGATTAGAGTTAGGAGATTAGAGGTAGAAGATGATATCATTTGGTAGAGATGAGCGGGAGCAAACGAGCAGTGCAAATCACCTAACGTTAACGAGCTGCCTCATAAATTACTTCAGCCAAGTGTATGCTTCAAGCTGAATCTGGAGAGGGCTGCATAGTGCAAAGGAGGCATATTGCATGTACTAGTCCCTTCCAATACATAAAGGTGTTTTTTTCCCACACAACCCATAGTCAAATCTTGGCTTCCTGGTTTAAGTCAGACTGTGTATCCATTATGTGGCATCCAAACCATCATACAACTTCCATGATATTACTTTATCGTGATCTTTGTGGTTGTTTGTCCTTCAGGCAGTCCACACATAACGTGTGTTGATTCTGTTCTTGTGAACGTTATATATCAGGGATGCCTTAAAGAATGCTAAAACGTTCACTAGATCTAGATCTGATAGTGGTGATCAAAACTTAGGTCAGTGTCACTGTGATTTCATATCGGTCCTATTTTTGGTAACACAAATATCAATGTCTAGATAGAGCTCAAGAATGCATGCACTAACTTTGACTTCTTCACAAAGACATCATAATTCTCTGCTTAAAACAGGAGAACATCGCAGCTCGGGATCATGAGACTATGACATCCCTTAGAAATCACAGGCTATGAAAAGGGTTTCCGTGTTTAGTGACTTGTCTTTTAGGAATAAGTCCACTTTCTTCACTTTCACTCTCTGGAAGACAACCAGGACAGCTGGCCTTCTGTCCCTGCACCACAAGTTCATTATTTTGCTGATACAGAGCTTCAGGTGAATGTCCTTGCATCATTTGGTGAAGCTCTTTATCAGCCTTTTTCACCCTATGAGCATATCCTCCACCATAGCAAGTTTTATACTGGAATCATATATGTCAGTGATACCCAAATAAAATAAATTAAACACTTTATGTTATCTAAGTTTCACATATGGGTTTGAGCAGATATTATGTAAACTGCATAATACTTGATCAGCATAGGAATGTACCACAATGTAATTTTAGTGTTCAAATTCCTTAAACCAAGTCATTTGACATGAAAATGTATATAAACCTGCATTTTTAGAGAAGGAAGACAGGCAGAGTAGGGATATAGATGGATGACAACGACTTTTTCTGTTGTCATGTTATTAGGGGGGGTGAGGTTGTGTAGGTTAGAAGGGGAAATATACATTTCTATTTTAGCCAGGAGCAGAATGACTTTCACTGGCTCGATTCTAAATATTACATGACTTCCTGACGGCAGTGTGCTGTCTGAGGCTCTGTTTGGCCTGGTATTAACCTGTCCGGATAAATCAGCCGTTTACAAAACTCTATGCCTCTATCCAAAGTACTGTTTCTTCCCTCTTGCTTCCCTTATTTCAGTGGCCCTCTAGCTGCTTCACCTGTTTCTTATGCACCATTTCTGCCTTTAGACGGCTTGCTATGGTGCAACCCATTTTGTCTGTGTACAGTGTGTATATGTGGAGTTACTCTGTGGTCCTCTGCCAAGGCCCCTAACGTCATATGCAACCTGGCAGGTGACAAATAGTTTTTTAATTGCTTGCACCAGGAAAATCATTAGTCTCTTCCCTTTCCTTGGTGGGACCGGGCAGGACGTGTGTGCAATAATAATAGCCTCAGTCCGGTTTCCAGTGTGCTATTTTTGGAGCGAGTATTTTAAGGGCCGTCTCTGTATATGCCTCTGAACGTGTGTACGTATAGTACGTCTGTGTGACTGTTTATGTGCTTATGTGCAGCTGTGTAAGTGCGTGAATGTACACACACCTAGTAAGGGTGGGCTAAATGGTCCTGAGGTGCTTTTCCTTGGTTGTGAGAGAGGAGAGTGTGTTTGTCAACCCTGTTCCTGCCTCATGAGAGTTTTTCTCATTGCTGTTGCTATTCCCTAGGAGCGTGCTGTTTGTCTCTGTGTATGTGCGTTTTTCTGTCTGCGAGTGTGTGTACCTCTGCGTCTGGCAGACTCTGGCCTAGGCCATTGTGCTATAGTGCATTACAGTAGCAATCCACCGACACAGTGGCCGGCCAGATGAAGCCGTCCAGTTTATGGAGCAACCTGCAAACTCCAGCTGCTTTTGGTTGGGATTGTGCTTAGTGCTGAGATATAGTATTGATTTTCTCTCCTCGGTGCCCTTGCCATCCCTGCGTAGATATGCACCAGTGCTCAGCATCCATTCACTGAGAAAGGGGGGGGGGGAGGGGGAGAGAGCAGAGGATGATGTTTATGTGGCGATACTGACCCCATTCGTTCACACAGAAAAGGCGTGGAACGTGAAGTGGCTAGACAGCAGAGGGGAATTGAGTTTGTGAGGCTCAGATTGCAAGATGAACCCTGAATTTGATTTCTCTGTTATACAAGCATTTGTTATTATATAGCTCAACGTCTGAGGGTGTTTGTGTGTCTGGTGTCTTGTATGGGTCTATTACATGTGTGGGTTTGTTTGGATTTATGGGTCTAGAAGGATGCTGGTGTGCGTGCACATGGGTTTTAGCAAGCAGGGTACATCTGTGTGGTTGATCTTCTGCATTTTTGTCTTTGCTTTGAATCTCCCATCCTCATCCTCCATTCCTTCAACAACACGGTAAAACCAAAAATCAAAAACACGTTTAGACATTATTTGAAATTTTTCTGTGGAACCCCCCACCCCCCCACCCCCCACCTCTCCCCGGCCGCACTGCAGCGTTTTAAGTAATGGCAGTGGCTCGTCTCGCAAAATATTTCATAGATAAATGATTCAACTTAAAAATCCTATCAGGTATTTTATAAAAATAACAGTGTGTGACCTTTCTGTGAATTTTAATCTGGCGCATAAAAAAAATCTTTAAGCAATGAAAACCGAATTGAGCCTTTAGACTGCTAGTGTTAATGATACCTTTAGGTGTAAAGTACGTCAAGCATAAAAGTTCCAGTAACCACAGTGCTCTTGTCTTTGTCTCACATACGCGGGTCACATACACTGTTTTTCAAACCATATGAGAAATGCTAGACAGCCAGTACAGAAAACATTCCTCCCATTCAGTCTTTTTAGCTGTCTTTTACTAAAGGACAGTTTTTGTTCTCATGTCTGATAAATTGTATAGTTAGAAGTATCTAAGTATAAGACTATAGTGCTTGTTATGAGTACTATACATACACTGTTCATACTATACATCCTCCTGTGACTGCTAGTGGATAGTTTCTCTGTAATTCTGTCTGGCTTTTAACTAATAATATAGGTACAAGTGCATTAAGATGACTATTGTTTGACTATTGTTGTGAATTGGCATAATTGGGTACTAATATTTTTATGTTCTATCAACAAAAGGTTTAAGACCCTTTACTACAGTAGTCCTGAATCAAATATATTTTTTATATTCTTCTTTTTAATTTTTTGCATGAAGAATTTATATTTTGCAGATTCCACCAATCTTTCTTCAGAGTGAAAAAAATTAAGCCCATTAGAAAATTACAAAATCTGTGTCCTGTTTCACAGTTTATCATAGTGTTATATGGTGGCCCACACAAGAAGAGTCACAAATTTTGGGGGTGACTAGCCAAACAGCTGAAAGCCGTTATTCTGTATATGTATGTGTGTGTGTCTATAATCAGCCTGTGTTATCCAAGCCAAGCAGCCCTACCCTGGCAGAGCTGAGACTGGGGAGACCCGGTCTCTTTCCAGATTCATCTCTCCAGCTTTGTTTGACTAAGTAGTGCCATGGTGTTGGTGTTGGAGAGGGCTGGAGTGGTAACAGCAGCAGCAGTGCAGCGTATGCGTGGGTTGCCTGAGCCAGTGGGGCTTGGCACGGGGAGGCAGCATATGTTCATGGCCAGCTTCCTTCCTCCTCTCCCATACTTATCTGTCTCTCTCGTCTCTTCTGTTTTCCCCCTCTCTCTCTATAGCTCACTTCTGTTAAACTCCACCTCCACTTTTGGCTTTGAGTGTCTTGGTATCACCTGTGGGAGACAGCACAGAACAGAGATCAAAGGGCACTGGGGATCCCAGTACCCCACCATGTCTGACTAATACCACAGCCCTTTCTTCTAACAGAGACACAGACTTACACACTCCTCTTTGTCATCTTTTCATCTGGCATGGGATCAGAGAATATTTGGTGGAGAAGCTAATATGTTGTGCCTGTAATGGGACTCTCTGGTTCATTTTTAATGCCTTTCCAATGGTTGGTCACTCACACCTTGGCCCATCTCTGCCCTACATAAACACTGGCTGTTAGCCAAGCATGTCAGAGGCAACCATATCTGAATTCTGCCAACTACCTGCTAGATATGGACCACCATCCTGCTGCATAGCAGACTTAACTGTGTCCCAGATACCCGCAACCAGCTGCTTCAGCCTTTACACCTTCACTTTTGCTTCCTGCTCTCCTCCTTGCCTCTTGGACCAGTAAATGAACGCTCATTTGCAAGTTAGATAAATCCTTTGAATGTATTATTGATGCAAACAAATTAGCCTGTGGGCCCTAGACAATACCTAATGGAGCCTTGGCTTATGGGTGAAGTAGTTTCCAGCGAGGGCACTGTCGGTGTTCCAGGATTGATGCCTGCTCTTCTGCCCCGTAATTATTTCTCCTACAAATTATTCAGCTGTTCTGATGCAGTTTGGGGTTTAAAGCAGTGCTTCTTATTGCTGGCTATGTATTTCCAGGCCTTAACCCAGCTCCATTCATTAGTTTATTAAAGAAAAAAGACATGAGCAATTAGATAACTGGGATAAAGCCACCTAAATGAGGGGATGTGTTATTATTCAAGTTTATGCATGCTACTCATAGAATTCACTGGGGTTTATGTTGGTGCTGCTTTTTCAAGGATATTCTCTTATCTTGTTGTACACAGACACATTCACACATTTTAACAGTCTCGTATAAGCCTATTCACATATTTACAGAGATTCAAACTGGCTCGCTTTTGCAAATATGCATAGAAACACTGTCAGAATATGTGTTCCTAATATAGGAAAAGTGGGGACACATCTGGACGCGTTCATCCTTGATACAAACTCACAGAGAAAAAGCAAGTGCGCATAATTTATGCTAGAAATAGAGGCAGAGGTTGAAAAAGAATGAGAAGAAAAACTCAGAGAGGAGATGAGAGAAAGAGAGGACTGCCATACTGTCCTCAGTGATTAGGACCCAGTATTGATCAGAGGAGGTAAGGGGAAGGCAGGCTGAGAAAGGGTGGGAAAAAACAGGCCCCGGGGCTCAGACCCCAACTCTCTGGTGGCCTCTGCTCTGTTCCGCTTCTGCAAGCTGGCCAGGGCCAGTGGGAAATTCATCAAAGGGTCTTATCCCCCTATCTGTCCCACATGCACACACAAATACACATATCCATGCATAACACTGGCCTTTGAAAAACATTCTATTTGATGACATCGTTTCCCTTTTTTTTTTCCACTGTTAGAGATGGTAAATTAAACCTGATATGTTATTGCCACTGTGGTGAAAAGAGACAGGGTGTCCTATTCTCCCAGTTGTCTGCACAGTGCTAGTCACATCACAAGGATCACATCAGCACTCTAAAACTTTGTGCCACGTGTGCCATAGATCAAACACAGACACATGTGCATTCACGGATACAGCATCAGTCAGCTGCTCATGATGGGGGATCCATATTCTCCCCAAGTATTCAGTATGTGTACAGGAAGTATTCGATACTCCATGCTCTCCCAGGGCTAGACCTGTGTTAATGCATTTTCTCCTTTAAGTCTCTCTTTTTTCCTCCCCCTCTGCTCCCTCTGCCGGCTTTTCAGCTGACTCTGGGCTTTGGCAATCTTATTTGCCTTTCGATCCAGATCAATCTTTGTCTTATCTACAGCTCTTGAATCATAAACATTTGATAGGCTCAACCTTGACACTGACAAACATGGAGTGGTGAGGGTTTGGGATAAGGTGCCTTTGGAAGACTTTATGCGATCCCTAAAGACTATTGAACTTTGCCGCTAAGTACAACCCCCCCAAACACAGATATACGCTCATGTTTTGTGCGCATCTCATCACATAGACACATATACAAAGTTTGTTCCAGATATATTTATGTATACGTGTGTGATGTATTATTCATAAGAAGAAGCATTCATCGCAGTGACACACCTTGAACAATTTGAAGACGTGGTGTGCTTAACAGCTTATTGTAGTTTCTGCAATTTGGCTCACCTCCGGCTGATTAACACTGCCCTCGAGTCCTCACTGTGCTTTATCTTATGATGAATTAGCTGCTATAAGAAACATGGCCTCCAAGGGAATTAATGAATATTTACCTGACATTTTTTAATTTTTTACAGTGCTTTTTGCTACTTTATAAACCCTACATTTGTTATGTTATGTTATGTTATTTTATGCATTTCTAAGAGTCAGAAGATCAAAATCACACAAAACACAGTGTGTTACTTGAAACACAGACTAATAGAATTAGCCCTGCGATATTATACAAATGATTATGTGCAGTGTTGTTTCTGTCACTCATCAGGTGCATTTGTTTTTCATGAGACAAATTGGGTTGAAGTATTTTGAAGCTGTCCAAATATAGGTTACTGACAAATGGCATGTCCATTCTCTTTCATGTTATAAATCTGGATTTTTGGGGGGATCCAAGCTAGTGATTGCTTGAAGGGACCCAGCTGGCTCAGTAGATGAACTAGAAGTTGGACACGAAGGTGTGAGATGGTGGTGCACCTTGAAGATGGGGACCCCATCCAGTTTTCACATCTGATTATCTTTGGTGAATCCAGGGTCACATCTGGTCCTGCGCTGAAAGAGATGTGACGTGTTATGTGCTTCCAGGAGCTGGTTTTCTACTCTTTGTGGGTGTGCTACTGATTTGATCCTACAATATTCGTTTTGTTGTCAAAGCAAAACAAAAGATTTTGGTGAAGTAATTCTTTCATTTGCAGGGTTGATACTATAATTGAGCATATTTGAACCCAAAACATTGTCTATTCCTAAAACTAATTGAATATTTTTTGGCATCTAAACCAAACCAGTAAGGATAAGTGAACTCCCAAAACCCAAACATGGTCTCTCTGGCAAACAACATTTCAACTTACTCCACCACCAGCCCTCCAGCCTCCTAATGTGGACTTTGTAACCGTTCAAAAGAGAAGCACTATCTGTTGCCGTCCAATACCTTGGACCACCACCAAAGGACACCTTGTGCATATCTCTGTGACACCAGCGGGATTTGACAGAATAGCACTGTTTGACGCTCTGGGGCATTCTGGTCCCACTCTCTCTTCTTGTGTTTTAATGGGACTTTCTTTCCCTCATTTTCTTTTTCTCTCTACCTCTCTTTTTGTTCCCACCTACATTTTTTGCAAAACAGCAGATCAAACTTTTACTTTTAAGTGTGTATGTGAGTGCTGCCAACAGCAGAGCAGTCAGCAAAGTGCCACCTCAGCACCTGTTCTTTAATGATTAATACCATATTGATGGTCTCAATTAATTTCCTATTACACCACCAGAAGGTTGCGGTCGCTCTGTCTCTGTCACGGCCCTGCACTTGTTTTGGGAAGCCTCTTTGTGGCAGCTGCTGGATGGAGATAGTATGCCTTTCTCTAGCTCACACGCACAATTTTACAGACAGACATACGACACATGCACATACACAATCACACGCAGAGTAGTATCTTGTGGAAACACACACACACTATTACACGCTGCTTTGCGCCTCACATTTCATATGCTAGCACATAGATAAACAAATAAAATGTAACTCTGGTTTTGTTGTTGTTGTTGTTGTTGTTGTTGTTTAATCATTTTTAAAAGGGACTTGTGTTTTGGTTACAATGTTGTTCAGCAGTGGTTGGAAAACGAGATTCATCTGTTTCTCTGTGCAGTGCTCTGTAGCAATTTTATAAACCACTACTCTCACCTGATTGTGTGACTTTGGTACAGCACAACCCCCTGTGTTTTACATTTAAACATGGCGCACTGCATTTTAGGCCATTTCCTGAAGGCATTGCTTTGGTTTGTGCATAATCCCCTTCCCTGCAGTGTTACATATTTGTAACAGTCTGTAAGCTACTGATTTATTCCCATGATGCAATCTTTTTGAACTGTGATTCGACATCACACTACCATGACCTTAACTGTCTGCAGACTTGTTCCTTGGATCAACTCGCAGTCAACACTGCCCCTGTTGAGATACTGGGGAAATGCTGTTTGTCGATTAGAGTGGCAGGTCCCTGATGCAGCTTTTTTTTCCCCCTTTTTTGTTCTTTTCATTACCTTTTCTTATTCAATGCACAATGTCTCATCTCTGTACTTCAGTCCAAAAACACCTCTATATCTTTGTAATGTGCACTGTTAATCTGAACCTTATTTTTTCATTCTGTCTCACACACACACACAAGTACCCATTCACACACTGTCTTTATTTTTCATTTTTCATGTGGACCCAGTACACACCATTGGTTGCTAGGAAACCATTTGAGCATTTTTTTCCCCCATTGGTAGACATTTGATTACCCATTTGTATGTTTTGTGTGTGTGTGTGTTTGCTCATGTGCATGTGCAGAGGTTTCTGCGTATATCTCCAGAGAGAGGTCTTGCCAAGCTGAGCTCAGGGACTGCTCCACTATCCAGCCCAGTAATAACAATGAACCCCTCACCCTGTTTGACAGAGGACACAGGCTCAGCAGTCCTGTGGCTACTGTTGTCAATGTGTGAAAGGCTCCTGATGCTTTGTGGTGTAAGTACATATCTACATATGTGTGCATTCATGTTCACAACACTTTGTGCCTGACTGGGTCAGTTCTGTGATACAACCCCAGCAGTTGTTTCTGATGCTGACCAGTGGCGTTATCTATTGTTCTTCAGCGAGCTATTGCGAAGGAAGATAGTGGCCAGGTTGGACCGTCTTGCAGCTGGGCACACATCAGTCCTCCCTGTGACTCCCTGTTTAGAAATGCACCAGCACATCTCACTCCCCTGGCTGCTCCTGTGAAGTCCTGATTCGCTCACAGACATGGGCAGAGGCACATAAATAGTACGCCTTGTCGACTGGCACAGAGAGAAAGACAACACACGCGCACAAACAAATCAGACTCAGCACTGATATGAAAGAGAGCAAGAGCCAAAGAGAGGGAGTAAAGAGAGATGGCATTAGCAATGTTTCTTCCTCCAAATGAATTGCAGTATGCCCTAGGAGGAAGAGATGAAAATAAGAGAGCGAGGTGATGAAAAAGACTCAGAGAAAGCCAGGGGTTGTGAGGTTATTGTGAGGTGGAAACAAAAGAAAAGAACCATAAAGAGAGAGAACACATGGTTAAAGCCCCACTATGTCTGAGAGGGCTCACTAACTTTCTCTCCCTGCTTTTACTCCCATGTTACTTGGTGTCACCTGCTTGGCCACTGAATTTTAGGATAACTGCCATGGGCTCTGCTAAGGCCATTATGGCAGTCAGTTGGGCTCCGGTTGGCCCTTTCCCAGCTTGCCCCTGTGTAGCATTGACTCTCACTTGGGACCACCGCAGCTAATGGAGAGGCTAGTGTGTTCTGTAAGGGCCTTAGGAAGAATAAGTGGGCTGTAAACTGTGAGTTGTGTTGTGGCAGCTAAAGGAGCTTCGATGCCTCACTGCCTGGCTTACTGCCTGACTTACTGCCTGCTTGGCATCCAGAATGCTGCTCCATATTCAGGCTCTGAATACTGGCCTTTTGCACTTTTATTGTAATGCATGCAGATACTTGGCAAGGCAACAAACACACTCCACCTTTTACTGTGGTGCATTGCACAAATAAAATATTTCAAAGCGGGGAGGAGCCACACACAAAAATAGTGGAGCACTCTCTTGGATTCTCGCAGACGTGTAGAATTGCAAAATGCACTCACATATCTCCACAATTACACACACAAGTGCACATACGCGCACACGCATACACACAAACTTGCATTCCCCCACCCAGAGTGAAGCCATTCTGCCCCTCTAAGCTGAGTTATTTAAAGCCCCGCTCTCAACTCCATCGGAGTGATTATGTGCTACTGAATTAAACATCACAGGCTTCAGCCCCTGGCTTCCTCTGAAACACACTCAAACATGCTGGCCTCTTCCTGGTCCTCAAAAGTTCCAAGTTCTGCCTTTCATATCTCCCAGCCAGTACACTAGGTAGTGGAAGTAAAGAGGTGGAGTATGAATCTTCCCTAAATCAGGATCTCCTGCTGTGCCCCCTGCTCTGCCATTCCTCTCGCATACCTTGGACACAGGCATTTGATGCAGTTCACATTAAGAAAGCCCCCTGTAAACTGACTCTTACCCTGGATTGATACTCACCCCAGGCATCATTTTAGCTTGGCACTCAGGCAGTGCTGTAATTGATGGAGAGCTAGATGCAGTAGAAGGTGAACTGTAGCAGTTAAGTTGTGCTTTGACTCTAGACACCCCAATTAGAGTGTCTGTATTCTAAACTGGGAACATTTAAACAAAGAGGTTGTCATAGATAACCCAGAGAGAAGCAGGTTCAGATAGGGGTTTGCTCTGCTACCTCGACAGGAGCTTCGGGCTGTTTGCTACCTATTTGGGAGGGTTTGACATAGGGTTTTGTTTACCTCAGTGTGTGTTTGTGAGTGTGAGTTTGCGTGTGTGCTGATGAACTGCGTGCGCATGTCTGTGCTTCTGTGTGCCGGCATGAGGCAAGGCACCAGCCAGCCACCCCCGCATTCCAAAACACACCCTTTGGCAGGGAACGATAAAGGTTCCAAACAAAAGGAAGAAGTCTTGTGACTTGTGAAGGTGAACTTATATCACCACAGAGGCAGTTGACCTTGAAATGAGCGGTGGTGTTTGGGGATGGGCGGGGGAGGGCAGTGTTTAAGAGTGCAACCTCAGTGCCAGAGGCCAGGAGGCTGCCTAATGACTGGCACCCGATGCTATCCATCACCATGCCACTGCCAGGGCAGCTGCCCCCGCATAGCCAAGTGAAGAGAGCCTTAATCACCCCTCGTACTTATTCTGCAGACTGTGAGCACATGACATGCAAGACATACATCCGGTGCACAGGTGTTCCATATTCACATGAAACCGCACAGGCAAATGCAACAATGCAAACAACAAATTCTAATATGCACTGCACATACAGACAGCATGAATATGCAGTCAGTGCACTCAATTCAGACTCACAGCTCATTGCACTCATTCTGCACGCATACTGATGTACATACACCAACTAACATACAGAAATCTGCCTCTAGACGCTCATTCAAATGCTATTTATAATCTAATGTAGGCAGACTCCGATACAAAGGCAGAGACATCCTCACCCATCCCTGCTGTATTTATGCCTTGATGCTGAATGTTTATGACAAAACAATTGACTGCTTCTGCTTTCTTGATATTTTGTATTGAAATGGATATCCTATAGCCTGCTGGTTCAATTCTTCCACACTGAACTGCCTCAGTTTTTTTTAGTGTTTTGCTTATTTCCCTGAAAGTGGAAAGAGGGGCTTTTCCCATACCTAATTTCCTGTCTGCTCTGCACTTTCCTTCAGTATGACAGACTTTGAATCCCCCCACTTTTTCAGTGTCGGTTATTTTATCAGAGTGGAACAAGGTTTCCCTCCTTCACTCCCTGGCTCATCCTTGTTCCATGAAGCATCCCCTCTCAATTAAGATTCTTTCATGTTAATGGTGTTCTTATCGCTCCTGTGCACGAGTTGTGAAAGCGAGGCCTACTATGGTGGAGTACAATCATGGAGCAGAGCTGCCTGAATGACAATATAAGGGCTGTTACCCTCATTCTTCTTTCTCTCTTCCTCTGTCTTTCCATGTATCTCTGTCTCAAATTCTCTCTTTCCCTTGCCTTTTTTGTCTCTTAATGAGCTATGGTGGACTGTTGGAGGAGCAGCTACATGGAAGAACTCCAAGAGAGCGGCACACTTGTGGCAAGGTCACAGAGACTTAACGAGACAGCCGACACATCACTTGACCACTCACACCAGATTTTACCAACAGATGTAATTTGTGCTCGAGTCTCAGTTCGTTATATCTCTGTGCAGTTATACACGCACATTCACTATTATACATTCAGCACAAAGTAGAAGGTCATTGTATCTGTCTCCACCAACATCTAACTCCGTCTTCAGCTCCATCAGCGAATCTCTCTCCCTTTCTCTCCCTCCTTGTCTTTTGGAGTAGAGCAGGGTGTATGACTTCAGGAGGAGGTAGGCATTCACTGAGAGATCGTAGGAGCACTGGCTGCCTCTAAGTGCGTGGGTGCCAGAGAAACCTGTTGCCTGGCTACAACAGCACCTTTATCCTTTGGTTGCGATGGCGATGTCTTGCATATGCATGTGTGTGCGCGTGAGTGTTGGCACTACACCTTTTTCATGCTTGTCTCGTGCGTTGTATATTAGACTGTAATTGTCTGTGTGTGCGTGACTGTATTATTTTATATGTGCATTCATTCCGTAGTATGTTGGTGTTTTTCACTGTGTTTTTGAGAGAGATCGGTGAAAGGAGGGGCAGGAAGGAGCTCCACCACCCACACAGCAGGCCTTCCGCCCCCATGGCTGACTCCCCAAGACTCCTCTAGTAATTAGCTCAACATCTATCCATCTGTTCTAGGGAGGCGCAGTAAACATTAACACAACACAGCATCATCAAAATACTAGCTACACATGTTATATTTTATGCATACATGATAAATTCATGGATTAATACATATGAGTGATTGGCACAGATGCTGACAAGCAATGTCCGGCTCATGTAAGAATATAATAATATACAAATACACAGTTGCGTATTGGTCAACGGGCATACAAGGACAAATCCCAGTGAGCCACTGCATGGGTGGAACTGTCAAAAAACCCATTAAGTTTTTACTGCCCGTCTGTCTCTTTACTGGCCAGTTCTCCGTGCTTCCATTCAGAGTGTGCATGAAAGTGTGCTGCGTGCACATGTAATCAATCCTCCGACCTAACCTGACCCGAGCAGCCCCTTTTTAGTCTGTTTTACTTTTTCTGTCTTCCCTTATATAATCCCAGACTAATTTAATGATCTTCAGGACAGAACTCTGTGAGGTCAATACATCTGATGTAGGAATCTGTTTTCTAGTTGCCTGTCTCTAGTTGTTTACAATGAATCCAGTTCATCCATGGCGGTGTTGTCTAAAATGCCTAAAATGTTTGCACATGCAAATGCACACCACAGGTTCCTGTAACTCTGTTCTAGTCTTCCCCACCGCTGCAGAGCAGAGGCTGGAGCTCTGCCTTGAGACTTGCATGAGAAATAAGAGGAAAAAAACAACCAAAGACTACATTACACAATTAATCAATAAGTTAATGAGATCTCATTTTCTCTGAAAAAGACTATCCAGGCAAAAAGTCACCCTCAGCCTTTTCCCCCTACACTTGGAAAACCAACTCACTGATATTACACTGTGGAAAAAGAAAGCAGCCAGCAGGAAATTAAATTAAATTACCATCCTGATAGATTTATGTGACGCTTTACACTTTCATTGTGTTGTTTTCCTCTTTGAGTGGAGGTAGGCCTGAGTTGAGAGAGAACTGTTAAATATGTTCTAAAGTAAGAGGAGAGAAAGAAGTAAAACAAGACTGAAAAAAGAGTGAAAGTTCCAGACGTTATATGCCTCTGGCTCTCTTCTTGGTTTACAATAGGTAGCAAATTCCTAATAGTAAAACGCGAACATAAAGATTACTTATATTTGGATGAGCTATAAGACTACCTCATGGTCTCTTCCTTTGTGTTGATCGTGTTATACGTGTGTGTGCATATTTGTGTAGCTATGTGTGAAAAGGTAGGAAACAGCTGGGAGTGTGGGCGTTGGAGGAAGGAGATTGTGCGTATCCACGTGTATGATTGTGTTCAACTAAGCCTTATGTGTCTTGTGAGTACATGTGTGTCTGTTACACTATGCTAATTAGTTTGTCCTTGCTCAGTCTGTTTTCGTGTGCGCTTGTGTGTTTGCGCACACTTCTACATGTGCTCTATTTCTGTGCACATTCACTCCCGACTGTGCCCATAGAGCCACATACATTTATGTACGTTCATAATTGAATGAAGCTGTCTACATTCTGCGCTTTCATTCCAAGTAAAGATTGAGGGCATCTCTTGGCTATTGACACAGCTGGTGATGCCATCTGGGGGCATTGCACACCGCCTGTGCCATCTCCATCCAAACAGGGCAGCAGTCATCACCTAGTGTCCATGCCAATGACAGGGGACAAGGAAAGCAGTACGATAACACAAAGCAATGTCTAGATCCAGCTTCTGCTGCTAGTGGTGAGGGAAGGTCATCTGTCTTCCATAGATTGCATTATGTACTGCTGAACTGTGAGTGCCCAAACACATCAGAGATGGTAGTTGTTCGCATGTTGGGACGTTTTCACAGAAGTAACTGGTTCTGTGTATCTGTGTGTCCCTCCAACCACACCCCTGCCTGATGTAAAAGGAAAATCAGAGTGGGAGGCGGTGGAAGAGATTGTGGTTGGGGATGGAGGGGGGCATAGTCACAGATTAATGGTTCACAGTGAGAGGGAGCACAGACCTACAGTAGCAGCACCTTGATTTATTTGCCACTTAGTACTGATGAAGCCTCAAACTGCAGTCACGCACGTGTTGTCACAGCATTTTTCTCGATCAAGGTCTCAGTCGGTTTGTCCATTCTTGCATCTTATTTAGCTGCAATTGCATGCACACATGTAAGTGTGATTTTGTGTGATTTACTTCTGTAAAAGACAAATAAATCTCCTTCTGTTTCTTTCAACCAACAGGAACACTCCAAGGCCAAACATTCAGAAAAGATTAACAAGCATACCCAGAGACCATGTAATGAGAGCATCTCTTCCTGTGGTTGTACCCATATGTGTGTTTGCACATTTAGCTGTGTATGGGTCAGGTGTATGTGTCAGTATGGGGATATTTTACCTTGTTTGTCTTTGTTGGTTTTAGTGGCAATCAGATGTTGACAGTGAAACAGAAATGATAAAGACTGAAATAAGAACATTCCTTGTGAGAGCTGGGTAATCAAAGCTTTTTATGAATACAGAAGTGCATGGATGTTATTCACACCTGCACAACATTCCTTTAAACGCTACCTATTATTCATAAGCTGTCAATTTAGAGAATTTGCAGAGGTAACCCAGTAACAATTTGCAGGCGGAAAATTATTGAGTTTTGACTTGGTAAATACAGGCAGAGTTAATTGAGGGCATCATCTCACCATGTGGGAGGACTTGACAAAATGCCATACGTGTGTTACACAAGCACACATTGTAATTAACACACATATGCACATACAAATACACACATTAATGAGCACACGCACTAGTATACGCATCCAATCACACATTTGGAGATGCAGAGATACAGTCTCATAATGAGTGAGATTATTGCAGATTTCTGATCCCAGATTTGTTCTGCTGCCTGGCTATGTTTTGGATTGTGCATTTCCTCTTCTGTTCTTGGGCTTTGTTGTCTGTGTGAGGGATACCATGCAGGGTTTCTAATTCAGCAACATTTACTTCTCACCAACCAGCTGGCTTGTTCCACATAAAAGCCCTCTCATCTGAGACACAGTAGCTACGAGTACTGCATGTGTCACTATCACTCCATTATATCCTTAAGAAACCATGGAACAGATTATCCACTATGCACTGCAAAAAAATCCTAATCTAACCAAGCCTTGTGATTGTATGTCTAATTGATCTATTTTGAGAATAATATATTATGTAAGAACAGAAAAATGTGTAAGAATGTTCAGAAGATTATGTAAATATGGGTCTTTTTTTATCTTAACAAATTGTACACTATAAAGGTAATTATAGAAGCTGGTTGCGTTGCATGCACATCACACAGCATGTGGATGTTTGAAGCCCTCTTGTGTCCGTCAAGACTGTTATTAGCTGTGCTAACTTGTTTCAAGACTGCCCAGTAATCACACTGGATTTGTTAAGTGAAATTATTACAAATATGTGTGTTTTATCAACATTTGTTTTTTCAAAGCAGTAACAACTCATTTTAATAATCATTATTAACACTCTACCCTATCGAACCTTATCAACTATCATTATTCATTTCTGTTTTTAAGTGCAATTGCATAATCGGGTCTATTTGTTGGCAAAACACAAACTGATTTTGAAATTGTTAACATGCTGTCTGTGTGAGATTAGTCTGATGAAGACAGGGACCAGCCTATTTGCTTTGAAAGTCCAAAGACAGGTGCTGTCTCACCACTGGTGATTATCGAGGACTTGTTTAGCACTTGTTACAGTTTACTGCATGATGTGTACTATCAATCCCCAAAGTCTCAATTTTTTCCTGCACTATGCTGAATATCTGTCATTTATGAGACAGGCCCAATTCCCTCTCATGTACAGAAATATATATATATATATATATATATATATATATATATATATATATATATATATATATATATATATATATATATATATATATATATATATATATATATATATATATATATATATATATATATATATGTGTGTGTGTGTGTGTGTGTGTGTGTGTGTGTGAATAAGAAGATTGAATGAGAAGCTCTTTGTAAAACTGCTGAAGTTGTGAATGTGAGATTGTGTATTATTATCTTGTTTGGTAGCTTTGGTTTTGAGAATTTTTCACTAAAATTAAGAATTAAATAAAGAGTGTAAGAAAAATTGACAAGCTGGTTTTGAGTTTATTTGACTCAATACAATGCTTGAGCTGAATTTTTTTTTTTTACCACTTATTTCAAAAGAATACTCACTTTTTTAGAAGGACTGAATATCTCACTTCAACAAATCTTCTAACTGTCCTTGCAGATAAATTGACTTGTTTCTAGTCTTCATCTTTGCAAATCAAGCTTTTATTTTTTGCATTTGTGTAACCATCCTGCTCCCTCTGATTTCCCCACAGAACCCTGATATTGTGCTCGTCCACTATTTGAATGTTCCAGCGATCGAGGATTGTGGGAAACCATGTGGACCTATTCTGTGTTCCATCAATACAGACAAGAAAGAGTGGGCCAAGTGGACCAAGGAGGAACTGATCGGCCAGCTCAAACCCATGTGTGAGTTGAGGAATTTTGAAGCAGGGCAGCTTGTTTGACGGAAACACGCACACTTTTAAAATTTAAAATGACTTCTTTACAAACAAGGAAATAGCTTTTTAATCATGTCATGCAGAAGAGCAGCCTCATTGGGCAGCTTTTTGTGTCCATTAATCTCAAAATGAACAACAGTAGTCCATGTGTGAGAACTTGAGTAATACTGTTTTGGGCTATGCATGCATTAGCTTTTATTCATAGCCTTTAATATGAGCAGAGGCTGTAACAGCAAATTAGGCCTTAATAGTCTCTATGCACACCTGCATGTGCATGCATGGAAAGACTACTGGCACCTGTTTTTGCCTGATTATTTATGTTCCAGTCCTATTATCTTATAGCTGGTACACTAAGTGCCCTCAGCACCTCAGTCAGAGAACATCTTTGGCTAGTATTCCTGCAATTTTAAATGAGTGCTTGTGCTCTTCCTGGAGCTGTCTCTTACTTGGAGGTCAAAGTTCAGCTCTTCCCCTAGACCTCTGGCACCACTCCGGCCAGACTGAGAGAGTACATCTCCCCTCTGGTCCATGAAGGAAGTCAAAGCAGAGGAGGGCAGCAAGCTGGTTATCGATTCATTTTAGTGCGTGGGAGCAAGAATGTCTGACTCACCAGAAATCCCCCTTCACCCCTTATCTGGCTCTTTCTGTCTCTCTCCCCCCTCAGTGGATTGATCTCTGTTGTTAATCAGCTTTACTAATGCTCTGTGAGTTGCATTATGTGTTTTTATGAGTCTCTCGACCTGCTCAAAGATCGAGGCAATGTTTTGGAAAAAAAAAAAAGTCAGGGTTTGTCTGCTGATGATAATAGCCAAAAGGGGACCTTGTGGGGGCATTGAAAATCTTTCAGAGAGCTGTTAAGATACCTTTAACAACCACACTCTAATTCGGGCGTATCTGGCAGGGGCCAGCAGAGCTGTGACTGATATTCCAATGGCCAATTATTGGTGATGTGGCTAGGTAAAGAGGAAGGTGTCAGCAGCTTTACAAGCACACACACACACACACACGTGCTGGCTGCATACTGAATAGGCAGTCCAGGCCATCATCACTGGGGTCTAGGCTGTATTGTTACCCTCATCACAGCATTAGTTTTAGGTCATTTTAACATAAAGCCTTACCTCAGGACAGTCGCTGAGCAACAACAGCCTACTGTATTCATTACATCTGTGGCTTAATGTAAAAATCAAGCACCATTTGCAGTAATGCGTAAAGTCATTAACTTTGGGAGTTGTTGGGACAAAGAGAGTGAGTGTGAGATGCCTTCTAGCTGCCAGGCTACACGAGGGGCTACATAAAGAGCAAAAAAAAAAATCCCTCTCCTTCTTTCTGTCTCTGCTTTCTGTCTTTCTTCTCCTCTCCATCCTTCTCTCTTTCTCCTGGAGCACAAGACATGTCAACATGAACTCAATGATAGAGCAACATTGCCATCTAGTGGCCATGTGAGATAGCAACCTTAATCTCAACACAGGGAGCAGAAGCCAAAACTTGTGATGAAGTTGGCCTCTGTGAATCATGCTTTATTTATATCATAAATTAGCTCCCCAAATATAGTCATTTTTCTATTTTGTTGTGTTTGTTTCAAGATGTTGGGTTCAAATGTGTGTGTAGTTTTAAGACTCCCCCTTCGTATATAACAGAACGTAGCAGAACTTATATGTGCCATTTAGGTTGTATAGTGAAACTATCGGGACAAAATGCATGGGTAACCAGCTGAACAATTTTATTTTCTCACTTTATCAGGAATGTACAAAATCTAAATTTAAACTTTAGAGTTTGAGCATCAAATGCAAAGCGCAAAATTTCCACAGTACACATTTCAGTGTTTTCATGTCTGGCTTATGTTTGGAAATTGTTCTTATTTTCTTTCTTAGAAACTGATGATGGTTCCAATTTCACAAGCTGAATTTTGTCAGCACAATCTTAGTTTTAAATCAAATTGTTATTTTTTCCAGATCAATGCCAATTTTTCCAAAATAATTGCCCCCCTTTGTCTTGCTCTTCCCTTTTTGTTGTGCTTTTCACAAAATTTCACTGCACAAACCATTTGACATGTCTAATGATACAAAAAAAACAACAACAAAGGAAAAATGTGGATTTCATGGATCAGTTGAGCTTATTCTGTCTCTCCACAACAAAACACACACACACATTCTTGCTCTCAGTCACAAAACCTTTCACATGCACGAATGCTCACACACAGTAGTTCAAATATAAGCCCTGTGAAACATGGCCTTGTCTGACCTCGTCATCCTTAACACCCCGCGGTGTTTGATGAGAAAGAGAAGTAGCAAGAAGATAGGGGGGGGGCTGAGGGTGGGGGTAAGAGAGGGGCATCGCTACACAGTCACGCTACAGTTCCATAGACAAGGCAGCCAGCTTGATTCACTCTTTTGGTCTAATGCAATAAACACGCAGCACTCTGCAGCTATGCCCCAAGCCTGCTGACAGATAGCGCATGAGCAGTTTTAACAAACACTCAGACAGACAGAAGGCTTGTCTCCAGGCTAGACAGACAGGGCCAGAGTAGAACAGACCAAGGCAAGACAGACAGCACTGGCCATCATATAAACTGTTGTACTCTGCTGTCCCATATAATGTCCAGTGGTGCAGAGACAACCGAGTGGGAGATGCCCAGCATCAACTGCTTTTGTCATTAGGCCTGTATGATGCTGCTCATGACAGGATCCAATCATCAGAATGATCATATGAATAGGTCGCCGTTTGGTGCCTGGGCTGTTGCTTCCACTGGGATTAAACCTAGTGGCAGTGCTCCTGTCATGTCTGCTTTATAATATAACCCTCAGTGAGAAGAGCAGACAGGCAGACACGGTGGTAACTGTACGTCAACAACTCAGAGCCTTCAGGGGTGACACCCGTCTAGATGAACAGGGCTGTGGCAATCTGGCATGAGGGATCAGGGCAGAGGGGAAACAAGATTGTTTGGACAAATAGGATAGGCATGGCGCTGCATGGTGGATGTAAGTTGTTGCATTACGCTCTCACTCTTGCTCTGTCACCCTCTCTGAGTTTGATCATCAGCACAGACATTCATCTGTCCTGAAGCTTCCATGTTGCTTTGCTATGGACGGAAATTCACGACACCATTTTGCCTTGTTATCTTTATTAGCATCATTTCATTAGTACTATTTTGTATATTTACATAATACAAAGTCAAGAGGTTAAAGTGGTTTAACCTCCAAACACAATTTGTGCAATAATTGTAATAACGTTAGCTGAAACTTGCCCCTCACATTTGTTATCTGCTTTTTTTCCTTTTTTCTCTCTTTTTTTTTTAGCTCACCCACAGTAGATTAATGGCTGAATAAATCTGACTTTATTATACATCAAACTGAATCCTATTCATGTTTCTATAACCTGCCACAGTTAGTTTTCTGTGGAGCGTATGATCTTAGCTTGATCACTACAGCTCTGCTGACATCTGCTGGTGACCAGCCTGTAATCTACCAAAGGAATGTAGAGCTTTCAAGTTTGATCCTTATCACAGTCATGCA
This sequence comes from Astatotilapia calliptera, assembly GCF_964374335.1. Taxonomy (NCBI): domain Eukaryota; kingdom Metazoa; phylum Chordata; class Actinopteri; order Cichliformes; family Cichlidae; genus Astatotilapia; species Astatotilapia calliptera. Next base: position 10,064,467 of record NC_137441.1, on the reverse strand, counting down.
ATCATGTTTCCCAGCTTTTTTCACTTCAATTTAACTAGCTCTGTCTTTAATCTCCATTACCCTCACCCTCTTACGCTGTTTTCATCTCCTTTTATCTCAAGTGCAAACAGACATGCACTAAGCAAATCCTCAGCTTTTTTCATACATGCTCTGAACCTCATTCTCTTTATGTATCTCACTTGCATATTTAACCAAAGGAGGTACTAGAGTGTAGAGAACTTGAATTAAAGCTGGCTTGATTTTGTTTGATAGTCTAAATATGCCTCACTTCTGAAATATTACCTTTTTCCCCAGTTGAGAGCCTGAGCTCTGCAGCACTCAGTGATGTCTCCTACCACCTTACAGCCACTGAAACCACTATCTGTCTCATCAGAAGTGGTGGCTGCTTGACAAGTGGAGCGATGAAAAGTATTAGGAGGTGCTAGTGAGGTGTGACTGAGGCAAGCGAGTGGAGCCTTACAGGAGAAAACCTCCCTTTTTCCCTTGGTGCAGCAGCCGATCCGGCAGCAGCAGATTGGTGATGTTCTTTCCCAGAAGCTTTTCCCGTCAGAACAGAGTCATAGGTCAGGGTAAGGGTGGCGAGTGGAAAGATTGAGCTTGCTGTCACCTTCATCAGCACTCACAGAGGAGACGCCATGGAGTAGCAGCGGGCACCGACATATAGGAGAAAAAGAAGCACAACAAAAACAAGCAGTCCAATACAAAAGGCTTGACATTATGTTGAAGTGATACGAGGGGAAAGCAACCGATCAATGCTGCACTAAGAAAGGAAACAGGGGGTTTAGGGTAAGGGGGGAAATTTAGAGCTGTTTCAGTCTAATAGGGAAGAAATGATAGAGACTGAACAAATAATCAAAGGTACTGCCATTTAGATTCTTTATTGAAACTAGTCTGTCTGAGTCGGTGGATTGTTTTATCTTTAGGGAAAACCAGAAATACTAACTGTTTTTATGTGGAAACTTTTTTTGGGAGAGGTGACCAGCATGAGGTGTTCTAGTAGGTAGACAGGGAGGGCAGTGGGTGGGGCGGGGGGTTGGCGTGGCTGGTGGTCTGTTGGGCTGGCTGACATCTCTGTCTCCTCCTCTCTCCCGGCAGTTCATGGCATCAAGTGGACTTGCAGCAATGGGAACAGCAGCTCTGGCTTCTCAGTGGAGCAGCTAGTGCAACAGATTCTGGACAGCCACCAAACTAAGCCACCTCCCCGGACTCACAACTGCCTCTGCACGGGCACCCTGGGTAAGGGCTAGTGGGTGGGAAGGAGTTTATTCTATAAAAGAGAGAACTCAAAAATTCAGCGAGAGGACATAAAGATAATGTTTAGTATGTTGTAAATCAGAGAAGGTTGTTCTTTTATGGGTTGGTGATTTAATAGTGAAATCAAATGTAGGGCCCTATTATCTTTTAAAGTTCCTAATATCTGTGTCAGGGGCATATCTGAAATAGCCTTGCGCTTTTCAAATTTTATGCTAATCTCAATAGCATATTTTCAGCTGTGTTATTTCACTGACTTTTTTAATCAGAAAAAGAATGTAGAGAGTGAAGGTTTTCTAATTTAGAGAACAAATTACTCTAAGTAACCCCCACTTCCATTGTTATTTTTAAGATAACAAGGCGTGCAGAGCGTCCCATACACTTACATCGCCTTATGCCTATGAGAGGATTTATCACATGAAGAAGATTATGTTGCACAAAATTATAAATACAAAAACAAACTAATAATCCATCTTTGCCTCAGTTCATTGAATAGTAGATTTGCCTAATTTTTAAGCACTTGGAAATCAATAGAATAAATTTGCCTGTTTTACTCCCTCACACAGCTAAATCCCAAATCTCTTTTGCTCTGTTTGCCCTTGTATAGGTGCAGGAAGCAGTGTGCACCACAAATGCAACAGTGCCAAACACCGCATTATCTCCCCAAAAGTGGACCCCCGCTCAGGGGGATACAGCAGTGCCCACTCAGAGGTACAGAACAACGATGTGTCTGAGGGGAAAACAGAGCACAGTGCCCATGGTGGAGGAAAAAGCTCTGGGGGAGGGACTGGAGGGGGTAGCACCAGGGAGAAACGCAATGGAAAAGTCCACAAGCCTGTCCTGCTACACCAGAACAGCACAGAGGTGTCATCTACAAACCAGGTTGAGGTCCCTGACACCACTCAGAACTCACCTGTCTCCATCAGCAGCGGCCTCAACAGCGATCCGGACATGGCTGATAGCCCTGTGGTGACAGGGATGAGTCATGTGGCCTCTGTCATGTCTGGCCTGTCTCAGAGTGTCTTTATGTCTGAGGTCCCTGGAGACCCTGTCTACAGCATGTCTCCTACTGGGGGTCCAAATACTCACCTCATGGGTGCAGATGCCACTTCACAGGGCCTGGTGCTGTCTGTGACCTCTGATCGTCACAAATTTGCTTTCCCCAGTGGAGGTGTAGGAGAACCTGGGACTACCACTGCAGGAGACAGTCTTTCCATGTTGTCTACAGCTGGGGTGTCTGAGGAACTGGTGCTCTCCAGCAGTCTGGACTCGGGAACCATCAAGATCCCAGAAACTAATATGAACTTTGATCCCGACTGCTTCCTGAACAACCCCAAACAAGGCCAGACCTATGGAGGCAGCGCAATGAAGACAGAGGGAAACTCCTCCTCCACCTCGTCTTCCTCTGGTGGCAGTGCTAGCACCAATGGCAGTCTACAACGCTCCCCCACCATGCCAGATAATACCTACACTTTCAACTCAGCTCTCATAAAGAACATCAAAACAGAAGATACATCATTTGAGCAGCAGCTGGCCAAGGAGAGTGGCTACCAGGTGGGGGCAGTAGTGAACTGTGGGAGTGGCGTATCTGTGTCATCTGGTGCTGGTTCAGGTCAGGGCAGCCTCAGTCTGACAGCCACAGGCTCCCTGCTTCCATCTGGAGGTGGTTTGAGTCCCAGCACTACCTTGGAGCAAATGGATTTCAGTGCCATCGATGCCAAGCAAGACTATACGTCCAGCACTACCACAGTGAGCTATGGTCAAGCCATGTCCAGTCCTCACATGCAACATCAGAATCGTTCCCCCAGCTTCTTCCTCCAGGATGCATCTCAGACCAGCCAGACTCAGCAGGGGAGGCCCAGCATGGGCCAGAAAACACATTTGATGGAGCACAACTCCCATGACTCTGGAGCTTATATGGGGTTACAAGTTGTAAAAACAGACTCACCTGGCAGTAATGGCCACCTTCATCACCACCATCAGACCCATCAGACCCATCAGACCCAGCACAGAACCAACTGCAATGGAGGCTCACCCACAGAAGGGCCTGGCCAGGCTGGCTCTCTCCAGCTGCTACAATACCAGGGGGCCTTTCCTGGGCTGGGCACTGAGCACGAGGAGGTGGTTGGTCTAGAGCAACCTGGGAATGTGAATTCAGGTCAGACTGGAGCCACCGAGAATGGAGCTGAAAATCTGCTCAAAGCTGGTGATCACATCCAGGGATGTGGGGCAGGAAATGGAGAGAGAGGAGGAACAGAACGTTACCTGCAGCAGGCTTCAGATGGCGGCGATGGAGGGACAGGAGGTGCGGGTGAAGGGGTAGCAATTCATAATGGAAACAACGCCAGTGATAGCAACAACCACCCCCAACAGCAACAGCAGCTGCAGCCTCTTCTCCAAGGCACGGGCATGGTGCAGGGACTCTACAATGCTGTAGGAACCCACCAGGGTCTGGGTGGAGCAGCCAGTAACGGAGGAGCTGGAGGGACAGGCATGGAGATAAGTCTGGATCACTTTGACATCTCTTTTGGAAACCAGTTTTCTGACCTGATTAATGACTTCATCTCTGTGGATGGTAGTGGAACAGCCATGTCAGCTGGAGGGACCTTATATGCTCACCAGCTTGTCACATCTCACAACTCAGATAACCAGACCACAGCTGGTGGGCCCCCACAGCAGGGCCAGGAAGATGGAGGAGCCAGGGGCTCTGGTTACAGCCCCTCAGAGCTCTGCCTCCAACCCTGCTGCAGCCCCCAGTCTTTAAGTGGAGGGGCCAGTGCAGGAGGAGGCACAGGAGAGACCGGCTCATTGTCCTACATGAATGTAGCAGAGGTGGTTTCTGCAGCTGTAGCCCAGGGTGCTCTGGGGATGCTTCAGGCTACAGGCCGTCTTTTCATGGTCACTGACTACTCGCCTGAGTGGTCCTACCCTGAGGTGAGTTTTTTTCTTTTTGGTCATTTATATACCAGCCTAATTGTTGAAAGAGATTAGAAGGACTCACAATAGTCATATTTGTAATAGTCACTTCTGCACAAGAACACTCTAACATTTTTTAGAGTAGCCCACTCATCTAAAGTGCTGTCTGAGGTGTTGTTTTTTTATACAAAAAATTTAGAAAATTAAAAAATACAATGTTAGGTATGTAAATTGATAATTGACTGAGGATTGATTATTAGAAAAAAATTAATTAATTTATTGAATCTGAGTAACAAGCTATTTGGTGATTTGACTCCTATAAAGGAACATGGCAAAGCTGATATGGTAGAAGGTAGGACAGTACCCCTGGAGTCCATATGCTGGTGATGGTGAAAATAAAGCAGACATAGACTTGAAAGAAGCTCTCTGAATGACCAGAATGAGGTGGAGATATGGAGCAAATGGGACATGAATGAGAATCTGGAAACAAAAATGCAGAACAGCACTGAGATTTAAAACACAGGCAACAGAAGCTGATTGGCTCACATAAGGTAAAAAATGTTGAGTTTTGAATGTTTGGCAAAGAAACCAAAAGAATAGAACAGCAGCCCAAATGCACAGGAATTCAGACAGGACAGTGAACAAAGACCCTTCTTATTTAACTTAAGCAGACGCTTCATATAAGAATAGGCTATCCTTATAAATACCCATTAGATTGACAAATTTATTGTTTAAATTGTATATTTTTGGGGGCCTGTTCATCATGTTCACTTCAAACTAAATTATCTGAATTATCCACAGCAAGATCTGGCCAGCACAACAACTAATGTGAAATTATAGCAAACCAAAGGTTTTATGTCAGAAATTTGAATACCTGTAAAGCAACACACATGATAACACGACAAATATAACAACAGTAACAATAGTAAAAAATGAAGTTGTCAAATTTTAATTAAACACTCACATGCATTATATTAGAAAAGACTTTGCTGTCTTTGCTGATGCAGACCCATAGAAAACAAAAGTCCTATTATCTATGTGTTATTGCTCCAACATATTCAAAAAAACAACAGCAAAACATACTCTGACCTTTTCTGTGACCCATAATAAAAAACAGTATTATATAGTACAAGCTAAGCTCTGTGTGACTGAAACTAAATGGAATTTTCTATGCAGAATTAATAAAGGAGTTAATATAACTAAAGAATGACAACCAGTTTCATCATATTAAATTTATGTAATACTTTGTTTTATTTATACATTTTATAAATAAATTGCACATAACAGCTTTCACGTGCATCTTTAATGTATCCCCTATTTCTATCCCAATAGTAGATTTTACCACAAGAAAATGAAAATGAAATATGAAAATCAGAAAATGTACATTAAAGTTTTTCTGATCCGCAAACAAGGAATGATAGATATCTCTATAAATACATAGATTTATTGCTGTTTCAGACATGACTGGAAATGGCTAAATTTAAATAATTACTCGATACAGATGTGGTCAAAAGTTTAGATACATTAATTATGAGCATGAAGGCCATGGTAATTTTAAGCTTTTAATTATTTCTTTGAACAGTTTTACAGGGTGGAATGACTGTACAGCATACATCCTTAATTACTTTAAAAAACAAGAATTGGTTGAATTGGTGCAGTTTTAAAACACAAAGTGTCAAAAATATGCATATAGCTTCAAAGGTATACATACATACCCACTAATATTTAATTAAATGTCCCTTAGTTAGTAGTACTTACACCAGATGCTTTTGGTTGCCATGAAAAAGCATAATTCTGGCTGGATATTTAACCACTTTTCTTGGAGGAATTTGTAGAGTTCATTTGAATTAGTTGGTTTCCTTGCACAGACCCAGGTTTTAAGCATACTTAATGGCCTATTTCTAAACAACTGCAGATTTCAGTTTAAACAATTGTACTTATGCACAAGTTAGAATTTGTTGGGATGTTCAGGAATAACCTAGGAACCAACAAGGCTCATGTGTCAGTGTGACTGTCCACAGTGAAGCAAGTTTATCATGACTGTGGATTTAGAGGGTGCAATCACAATGCATCCTACAGCGACAAGAGGTGTGGTAGAGGAGTAGAACTGAGGCTTTCATACATAAGAACGCTATACAGAATGTTAAGTATGGTGTAAGGAGTCTGGGGCTGTTTTGCTATGGTACGTTAAAATAATCAAGAAGGAAGACAACTTCCAAATTCTTCAACTTCACCTCAACTGAACAGCTACATGATTGAAACAGGACAATGATCCCAAACACACATCAGAACTGGTTTTGGAATGAATAAAGCAAGCTAAGTCTGTGCTTTTAGGGAAATCAGCCAATTTAACCTCCTAGGACCTGGCGTCCACATATGTGGACATCACATTGTGGGACGTCTAGACCAAAATACTTAATTTTTCTCTACAAGGGCCTGATATCCACTTACGAGGACATTATACTGCCACTGTTCTATCAAAATTTGGAACAAATGTCCTCATATGTGGATCTCATTTTTCTCAAAAACAAAAAAATGCATGCCATGAAAGAGTTCGGGTCTTAGGAGGTTAAATGAACTCTACCAGTTCTGCCAGGAAAAGTGGTCAAATATGCAGCCATAGTCTTGCCAGAAGCTTTTTGACGACTACCAAAAGTGTCTGGTCGGGGTGCAACTTGCCAAGAGACATTTCACCAAATACTAGTGTAGTTTTATGTATATATTTAAACCTGCATGTATACCACTGACCCTGTGTCGATTGGAGAAAATCCAAAATAAAGTCAAACCTATGCACACAATTCTTGATTTTATTTTCAACTTACCGTGATGCCCGTGATGAGCGTATGTAAACTTTGACCACAACTGTGTTTTTCTGTTATAAAACTGACATAATTAGAATTAAGACATTATGTCAGCTTTTTGTTTGTTTGTTTGTTTTTTACTAAAGAAGGAAATATCAAGGTTTATAGAGCCACATCACATCTCTAAAACCAAGGGAAGTGAATGAAGAAAGGATTGGATGATTGCAAAAAGTAATGTTATAACTGATGATAATCGATTGATTAAATATGTTTTAATATGTTTTTTTTATTGAGTAGGCAATATGGTAATAGGAAAGCGCTTTCCATTATCACCTAGTAATTACAGTCACGCAAGACAGAGTGGTATGATTAGCATTAGTGTTGAGGACTAAGCATTTGTACTGCTTAAATTCCAAATATATATCAGAAAGTACTGAAAACTAGTAAGTAAAAGTAAGTTTATACCCATAATCGCATAATCGCATGATTATGGGTATACACATACCAATACCCACTTAATTTCATGCAGCTTTCATGAAATTAGCCTCTAACATTGTCTTCTAAAATAGTAAGTTAAAAAAAAATTAAATATAGATTAAACAAAAATAGCTGCATCCATCCTCATGAATTGACCAAAGATATGCACACTAATATTTACTTTTCTTATTTGCACAAATCATGAGGTCATGATTATCCAATGACTCTGTGCTGTTAATCTTTAGTTATTTCTGTCAGCAGCAATGGTCTACTTCAGCCTCTGGAGGGCAGCAACATACTTAAACTCAGTGTGGGGTTTTTAATATGTATTTTTAAGAAAATTGGTGTGGGAGGGCGAAATGACAGCTTTCCACATGGTGGCAGCAGAGATTAGTGTTAGGATTGTGTTTGCTTTACCTTGGTGTCATTCTCATCTTTCCACTCTAGGTGGCAGAATAACAATATATATGATATTCAGTAATCAGGAATGCCGACTTTGAATGTGTTATGAGTTTATCCATTTGTCTTGTTTTTTCAGGGTGGAGTTAAGGTGCTGATCACTGGGCCATGGCAAGAGGCCACCTCAAATTACAGCTGTTTGTTTGACCAGATCTCAGTTCCAGCTTCTCTTATCCAGCCAGGGGTGCTGCGTTGTTACTGCCCAGGTAAGACAGGAGAAAGCTTACATATATACATATAATATATATAATATTTCTTTGGTGAAGGGGCAGTATCATCATATGATTCATGAGCCAAAAACAAACAAAACAAATGGTCTGTGGTTTTTTTTACTTTTTGGCTAATTTATGAATAAAATATCACTTTTTCATTTTACTGAGATTCATTTTACAATTTTGTAGTGAACTCAACAATGCTAAGTGAGCCACTGTTTACCTCTGCTGTTTTCTCTTTCATTTTGATATTTACTGTATGACAACAGTTGCATTGTAAGATGATCCCTAAGTGTTATTTTCGTTTACACTGAGAGAAGAAACCCATGGAAAGTTGAACTCATAAGCAAATCTGTCACATAACCGTGACACCTGTGTGTATTTTATATGCCCGGATGTCTCATTCCTTTCACCCTCTCCAGCTCATGATACAGGTCTGGTGACGCTACAGGTGGCTGTCAGTAACCAGATCATCTCTAATTCAGTGGTGTTTGAGTATAAGGCCCGCGCACTTCCTTCACTGCCATCATCTCAGCACGACTGGCTTTCTTTGGATGGTACGTTTCCTCTTGTATTGTCCTTGGCTCGTTTATGATGACTGCATCTGTTGCTTTTCACATTTTGCTTTCTGTTTTCTTCACTCTATCATTTTGTTACATAATCCCTCCCCATTTTTACTTATTCTATTTGAGCACCGTCCACTATGACTTTAAGAATTTTGTCAGTTTTGATTAATGGTTCATCAAGCAGCTCAAATAATTTCTTTTTCTTGGCTTTTAACAATTTCTTTACTACCTACACATTTATTTTCTTTAACTCACTGGAGCCAAACAACTGTGCAGGAAATTCATTGTGATTTCACACAAATTGAATCCAGATACTCATAACTGTTATATACGGTATTTTCACAGAGCTATTGGCATTTTAAGTGACATATTTTTGGTTGTTCTTAAACGTTTTATTTTCACATGTATCATGCTGGATCAATATTCCCCTTGGAATCAAATCAGGGTGTGATTAACAGTGTTTTTAGAGCTTGTTCTTGAGAATAACATGCAGGTTATTTGATCTTTGAAGGTAAATGTCACCAAAAATCTCCGTATTGGCTGCTTTTAATCATTATTTCAGCTATTGCATAATCTTTAGAATCTTACTGTTCCTGGTTTTGAAAACGTAACTTTACTGGCAATAAAGTTGTATGGTAATTTGATATTTTAGTAGCTCAGCTACAGTTCCTGAGTGATTAGGGATTATTTTATTGTTTGTTTGTTTGCCTTTGCTATACAAATTTAACTAAGATGAATTATAAGTCTCTACTGTTGTAATTGGCATAATGTTTATATATTCATTGATATATAAAGTTTTTTTTAATAGCCTTTTTGATTGTGCTTTCATACTGCTCAGTACCATTTTGATTTTACTGTGTCTGTCATGCTAAGAAAACTGGAGTTCAACATTTCCACTTTGACTTTGTAGTCTGCCTATCTGATATGCAAATTAAACACCACAACAGATGTGTCAGGGCACATTTTATTTTAAGGTCAGCTGGGTGACAAAATACTGTCTACATTGTCTCATCTTGTCTATATTAAATTTGGCCACTAATGAGGCTATTTGTTTAAACCTTAACAGCAATGTACTTAAAGTCCAGATGCCTTCTTTTCAAGCTCCTTAGACTACATGACCTGGATGACTGATAACCTACACAGACTTAAAAACAATGTGAATTCAGTAATAAATTTGGGTTTGTTTTTATAAGCGTTTGCAAAAGATGGTCAATTGTGAATGCTATGTGTGAGCTCCTTGCAGCAAACAGGACTTTTGAGCACCGTGTAACTAAAACTGCTGCAGGGATGACAAATTTTCATTCTGTTTAAAGTCCAGTCCAGTCTGTGAGTCAGAAGACCTGCTGTACAGTAAGAGTATTTACCAGATTGTAATGAGTATGTGAGTCATTTATGTTTGTTTGTGCATGTGTCTGCTGGGAGACGTATTGCTGCAGTGGTTGAGCATTGACAGGATAAAGTAGGGCATGGTGAAGCACAGGCTCACAGGACAGCTGCAATGCAGACGGCCCTTGAGGGAGTGGGAGTGAGCTGGCAGCTCCCATACATGGCAGAACCAGTGAATCCCTCCGCCATTCATACCCTACTGCCTCACTGGCCCATTCACAGAACCAGTTAAGGAGGAGCTGACTGTCTCAGAGAAAACACAGCCCACCCTATTACCTTACTTAACTTAACCCCTTTCTTGTCTTTATTTAGTGGTTGTCTGTAGTCGATTTTTAAAGAGGACAAAGAAATGAGCACTGGGTGCACTGGAATTTTCAGTTTTTGGTTGGATGTCATCTTTTTAGCTTCCTTGCATGATCGATCATTCCTTTTAGAAATTAGTAGAGCGATTAAGCTCATGCAGAACAAAGCATTTGTGTCATGCAGCATGTACAGTACACCTTAGTGGTCGTTGTTCCATGTGTCCAAATCATATATGACCGTTTCTGTGCGTATCTCACTGTGGCAGGGAGCGGGGACAGAAAAGGAAAGGATTGTTTGTGCCAGGGGCGGAGCGTGGGGGTGGCTTACGGGGCTTAAGCCCGGGTTGTTTTGTCAGAAGCCCGGGGTATTTTGGAGTGTAATTTTTTCATAGTTAGATGCCTGGCTGACAACTGTATAAAACAAAAAGTACACACAATATTCGAAGCACATAGTGCACACTGTGGGAATTTACGACTGTGCGTGAATCCCCCCTGATATTGGTATGATCCGAGCTCAGGCACTAAGCGACTGAGCGAGGGGGCGGGGCAGCTGCTGCCTGTGAGTGCGCTGTTGGAGAAACAGAGCCAGCCATACTAAGGAGAGCTTAAGTTTGACCAGGTACCAAAGCAAATCATTCGTACCGTACAAATAATGTAAATATGACGGTGCATCACGAAAGATATCAAACTGATCACTTGACCAATATTACGTTACTCACTCTTCAAGTGAATCAACAAATGGCGAAATGAAAAGCCGAACAAATGCTATTTTTTTTAGAGAGTCTTAGCTTACGTGTGTTTATTTCATATTTTCAGTTCTTACCCTCCCCGACTAAATCGGTTTCAGTTATGTACTGAAATATAAGAATGGACATTAGAGGCTTCTTTCAAAGAAAAAACTCAGGTAAATGTTATTTTATATATTATGCTTTGTATGTTGTTCAGTATATTTCTATGCAAAACAAGAGGGATTTCAGTACACAGCAGGATATTCACATTTGTAACCAGATATTTACATACACTTTAGGGAGAAAACATAAAACATTTTTACTGTACAACATCAATTTACAGTAAATTTTTGTTTTAGATAAATATTGAAATATATTTTGAATGAGTTAAATTTCAGAATAAAGAGAGACAGAGCTATTTTTATCACTTTCATCAAATGTAGGAGTACATGTACACTAAATTTATTGTTAATTAATAAGAAAACTGCAGACGATTCCATTCTGAGCTGAAGAAGCTTCTGATTGGTTAGTAGAGTCCATGTGAGTAAATTGGTGGCACACCTGTGGATGCATATAAGGCAAAACACAGAGCCTGTTTCTTTGACATGGGAAAATCAAGAGATATCAACCAAAACACCAGGAAAAGAACTGTGGAGCTCCATAAGTGTGGCTCAGTTTGAATACAATTTGGTGCCATTTACAATTAAGAAATACAGACAGTTTCTCTCTTTACTCTTAAAGTTAACAAATATGTTTTTATATTTATCTAAAAAAATAAACATTTAGTCTGATTTGATGTTACAATTAAAAAAGTGTTTTTATCTGAAGAGTAAATATCTGGTTTCAACTGTATATTTGATGATTGTCAGCACAAAGAGGGAGAGAGAGGAGAACGAGGACAGAACAGATGAACAAGAGCAGGTGAGACACACATGTTAGTCAAATGGTTGTTTACCAAAAGTATCACCGTATCATAGGTCCTCATGTATCTCGTACCTAGTGTTTCTTTTTAGGTTTGTTATTTTTCAAATTCTGTATTTATTAAGTTCTGCAGCTTGTTTGCACAACAAGGCTAAATAATTATATAAACTTTTCTCAATCTAAATAGTGGACTTTGGTAGAATTAAAAAACAAGTGTAGTGCAGGTCTATGATGATTTTTAGTGCTGCTATCATCTAGTTCTGATTCTGGTTCTGTCTTGGTTAAGTCCTCAGTAGTCCTGATTTTGAACTGTTGTAGTCCTGTTTTAATTCTGGATCAGTTCTTGGTCTGGTTGAATTGGGGTTTAGTCCTCGTGTCTTGATGCAGCCCTGACCTTGTTCTGCCTTGCTGCTTAATTAAAAAACTAGTTTAAGGTGTCCTGCACATGTGATATATATTTTTCCCTATATGAAGTCATTCTTTTTTGAACAGAGCCTATTAATCTTTCAGTCATTTCTACACCCCCCCCAAAAAAAAAAAAAAAAAAAAAAAATCCCACATGCATACTACTCTTTGGGCTAAGCCCCGGGTGTTTCAAATATCTGGCTCCGCCTCTGGTTTGTGCCATTCGCTGTTGGTTACTCCAAGAAAATGTTGTGCTATGAATTAGTGTTCAAGACTGAGTCGATGCTTTTGGCGAAAGCCTGTGTGACAAAGAGCTGCGGGGTCTGTGTGGACAGCGACTTTGACGCAAAGTGCACTTTAACATCCACGAGGGTTAACGTGAAGATTTTTAAGAAATGTTTTACATTTGTCTAACATCGTTCTCCTCTACAATCACATTAAAAAAATCCATCACACTTTTAGCAACTTATTTCAGAAGTAGGGCAGCGTTTAATTATGTGCGCTCATCACTTGTCCGGTGTCGTGAAGCGCAACAGAGTAAACAAGAAGCGCTGCGCATATACGCGAAACAGTAATAACTAGACACGCTTTATTACCCACTTTCCAAACGTTAATGTGGTAAGATTTATTTTTCATTGTGCAGCTTGGGGGTGAGTCGCCTGATTAACTAGAACTGCTATAGGCTGCTTCCATTAGCATACGTGCCATACGTGCAGCATTTTGTCTGAATACGCAGCGGTGTGCTGTACAGCGTTCTGAGTTTGTTCTCCCGTGGAAGACTAACTGTGCTATGATGTGCTAATGGCACAGCTGCCTGCCTGCCTTGATTTGTCATAATGCAGAGTGGGGGAAGGGGCGCGCTTTTCTCTGCAGCACTGCAGGTACGGAGCCATGGGCAGGACAGAAAAGCTGTCGGAGATGCAGAACTCTCGTCGTCGCCCCACTAAAGTCCCTGAGCTCAGACCCCACGAACCGAGCCGGAAGAGGTTCGCTAGGCACAGACAAAATTACAGCCCCGCATAGCAGCACCTAGTGACTGTTAGTGTTTAAGGGAGCGTATTGACAGTACTGACTCTGAGCCCGACTACACCGGCAAGACAAACGGCAGATCGTGTACACACAATGCAGGAACGGAGAAGTGGGCGTGTTTGGGTAAACATGGTAAACTGTAGTTTGAGACGGCAGTTAGGGTTGGGAGAAGGCGAAACCCGACCGGATTTGGAGTATTGCGCGGACTCGTCTATATCTGCTTAAATCTCATTATTATTATTATTATTATTATTTTTATTATTGTTATTATTATTGGGAAATATAATAATAACAGTAATAATAATAATAATAAGAGGAGCAAGATTTTATGCGCAGGATCGCGGCGCGCGCAAGAGGCGACAAGCGGGAATTAGGGCGTCTGTTTACCGGCGGCACGTGCGTACAACGTTTCCTCGCTGTGGTATTTGTCATTTTACTGCAGGCTGGGATAGCAAAGGCTACTAGAAACACTAGGAAAGTGTGCATGTGTTTGAGGTGAAACAAGTGTAGAGGAGGAGGAGGGGGCTATTAGAGGAAGAAGAGTAGTGAGTGGTCTCTCTCTCTCTCTCCCCCCTCTCTCTCCCCACGTCGCTCTCTTCCCTCACTTTGTTCTATTGTTGACGAGTGCACTGTTGAGATTGAGATTCAGTCTACACCAAGGATTTATGAATATTTTTTTTATTTTATTTTTTTATTCCTCCGTGTTACACCATGCAGTAGCCTGACTGCCAGACTGTCGGGGCAAAACTGCAGTTTGAGTGAAATGCAGCTTTGGTTGGACTTCTTTGGGTCAGGATGCCAGTGAATGATACCTGCATTTCCTAAAAAGACAAAGGGGCTGTATTTTTTGGCTTTGAGGTGGACTTTACCAATGGAAAATAAAATAGAAGGTTAGAAGTGTTAAGCTCAACCTTTGGCTGTAGTGCTGTGCTGTGTTGTGGTTGTGATGTGTTTGGGCTGCTTTTTTATATTCTGTACGTTTCTTGTGTTTGCCCGAAGAAGTTCCACGTTTCTTTGAACACCCCGCATGCAGAGTTATTGAATGTCACTGTGGTCATCGGTGTGTGTGCTGTAACAGAGTTTTACAGAAACTGCCTCTTTTGGCCACATGCTTCCAGGTGTTTCATGCAATTGTGCCTCATTGCAGGGCACTGGAGAGTTGACGCTAATAGTAGCCAACTCCTGACTCACGACTTGTGCTTGGACGTGTTAGACAACTCCAGACACCTTCAGAGACAGTAACAGCATTTGCTTTTGCTCACATTTTGAGGAACAAGGGAAGTTAAGTAGTAGCAGCGACTGTTTTCCAAGCCCTGATGCTTTAAGCATACATGGGCTTTCAGTTTGCACTCTTTCCTGACAGTTTTAGTCAGTTATGTCTGAACTGTGGGATCATTGTGTTTTAAACTGGTACAAGCACTGTTTCGTGAGTTAGGCTGTTAAACACGGTGTAGTTGCTTTAGTCTAGCGCATTAATGGGGTTGTTGCATGTGTGAGTTCTGCTGAGGTTACCGGGGCCAGTGTGTAGCTGGTGAAAATCATTATTCTGATGTTTCACAATTTGAATTGCATTCAAAGACAATATCAACGCCATGGACACATGAACATACCTTACTACAGCAGCCTAGTCTATCATTCAGCACCACAGTTTAGGTGGACAGCGACTTCATTTAGTCTTCCAACTTTGCTGTAGCTTAGAGCTCTCCAGACTATTTAAACTGAGAGAATTCCAGGCATGGGGTACATTTATCGACCTGTTGCTCCTCTGTGAAGTTCCTGTTTTCAATGCATAGCACAGTGTGCAGTGCCCAAACTTTATCCAATTTTAAAAAGCAGTGACAGATACAAGAAAAAAGTTGCAAAGTCTTAGGATGAGTCACCAAAGTGCTTTTTCATGTTTTACACAAGACCTTATGCATATGCATATAGTGTTAATATATTCCACAAATTTTTATTTCCCACTACAATTTTTTTCTTCATAACAAAACAATGTTATGTTGTTTACAGTTTTAGAAAACTCATATTCACTGTTGCTTTAACACAAACATTGATTTTCTTGAATAAATGTGTTCTGAAAATCATGCTGAATAACTGCTTTTTTTTAGTAGGGAAACTAATGCATTTTTGAGGGCGCTCTAGTTTTTGGTGGTTTCTGGTTGGCAGCAGTAAGGACAGACTGAATCTTAGTATAAATGCACTAATCCATGTGTTAAGTATACCAGTGTTAGTGGGGAAGCTGAAGCTATGAGGCTGTAGCAGGAGTGGTAATTTAATTATTAGTTACTTTGTCAGGAGTTTGGTTCCTTTTATCATCAGTCTGTCTTATTATTATAAAGTGTGGAACTATGAGTAAATATAAACAGTGATATTAAAGTAGCAAATGTTGTTTAATTCCTAATATTTTGCCCTGTAAACAGCAAAATTGCAGCAATTTTAATGCTAAACATTTTACTGCAGCCCTTGTACAGCAGGTGTACCTGTAGTATTAACGAAAAGAAGAATAGCATTAGCAGTTCTAGTAACAGGAGTGGTGTGGGAATGCTTACACCTGGAGGTGAGAGATCAGCAAGGACAAGCCATTTTAAACAGATAAGAATGTTTAACTAGAAACAGTCATTTTACCAGAGAACATAATTCCCGGATGTTCATGTGCTTCAGTTCAAGTTGCACAAATAACTGGGAATGACCTCAATTAAGACACTTTCACTGTCATTGACTGTTATTGACTTTTCTATAACAATATAATTGCTAGAATGCTTTTTCTTAAAGCACTGACACTAAATTTAGTTAGTCTATGCCTGAGATATAGTGGGGAGATGATAAAACAGTAACGCCTATCTAGTCTGATGCAATCCAGAATAACAGTTATGCAATGAGGTCTACCTCTGTGAAGCTTTCCATGTGTAGTTTCTTGTGATTGCCATCGTGTTCAGTAAAGTCTAGTTGTATTTTGAATCTGTACATTGTATTTTCCTGTAGGCTGCTTTATGTTATTAATGGATGAAACATTAGCAGTGATCTGTTAATTATTTATTTGTGTTTTTATCTAGTTGTGTTTTAAATTCCACGTTAAAATTGATTGGTTTGGCTCTCTGTCAGCTTTATTTATAAATCATTAAGGATCACATGAATTTAAGTCTGCTCACTCTGCTGTCTGTCAACAGTTGTAACAGCTGACAGAAGACTTAACTATGACTTCAACTACAGTGTTGGATAAGGATTCAGGGAAAGTGCAGAACAGGCTGAGAGTCTCTGTTGAGTGCATTCAGCCAAACTCTGTTGTCTTACTATTAATGGAAAGCTTTGGAGAAGTCTTGTCCCTTGGGCTTTGGTGTTTCATAGCAGATTGATTTATCTTTGAAATTATTTCCCCCACTCATCTCTCATTTGCGTTTCTGCCTGCAGCGGATGTGTCAAACAGTATGTAGTTGTTTATGCAAATAGGAACCTAATGAAATGTACTTGTTAGTGTATCAACTGAACATGTTGAAAAAAAAAAATCAAACTATCCTGCTTTCCGAGACATAAAACCAATACTCTATCACTCTATTAGTGGGATAGCAGGTGACAGTAAATTTCAAGGGGTGTGCACTCTTGGCATTTTACCTCCATTGTGGCACAAAGTATCTATTCTTTGTCCAGACTGTACTCGTATTGACCTGTCTATATATCTGGATGAATGCCAGAATCCTGAGAGCTGTGTTGAAGCACTGTGACCTGAAAAATTAGTTTTTGTTTTAAGACACAGAATTGCCAGGGGATAATAATTGAAAATAATGCCATTGTTGTCAGCTGTTACTACTTGTAGTTTTTTATGTACTAAAGTACATAAAAAAGTAGAGTTTTATGTACTTTTATGTACAGGTATGCCAGTGATGTAGACTTCTGGTTACCTTCACTTTGGTATTTAGTCTTAAAATTAAAAGTGTGACATTAGAGCTTATCGGCTTGTCTGTGAAGAAATTCAACAGTTTTCTGCAACTGATGTATCCAAGAGGAACATTTGTTTACTTAAAGGAAATTCAAAAGTATATCTTACCCATCTGAGAGGTTTCAGTCAGTTGATTCAGCTTTTCATAGCAGTAAACACTTACATATTAAGAACATTTAAACGTTAGATCACTCTGAAAGCTCATTTGTTGTTTTTGTACATTAGCCTTGTGACTGATTCATGAATTGGCCAGGGTATGCTCTGTCTCTCACTCTGCCCCATGGCCTTTTACAGGCTGAGGATTATAGCAGATGGATGGATTCTCAAATCCTAGTGCTAAAGTAACATAATCTTAAAAGCAAGCTTGTTTCTGTTGCTTTAAGTCTTATGCTTTGCACATTTAAACTGTATGTTATCACTCTTCTAACAGCAGTTTAAAGCAAGGCAAAAATATAGAACAAATCCGAAACCGGTCAATACACTAAGTCAAAGTAAAGTCTGTCTTTGATCAATGCATACCCATGTGTTCCAGCTGTGAGGGCTGTTGCCAGATGGCCTGGCTCCCTTGCTTTGCATGGGCACAAATACTAGCTCCTGTCAATCAGTTCACACAGAGACCTTGGGGGAGGCTAGCCTCTGGTCTTTCCACTGGGTTACATGTGAGAATCTGACTGGCTGCAGAGGGATAATGAGGTCCAGCATTTAAACTGAGCGGCATGAACAGAACCCTGAGTTAAAAAGTGAAAATTAAAGGTCTCCTCCTGCAGTTTGTCCAAAGCTCACTAAGTGAATAACCCTGTAAACCCTGTAGTATTATCTCAATAGGCACATTTTTCTTGAACTGTGTATTTTCGGTTCCAAGGGTGAAATAAAGGTTGTTTTAGTGTGAGCACAAACATTACGGTGCCTCCAAGACACTAAAGCTCTATTAATAGTCTTGCCCTCACCCTCGATATCTCTGACAAGCTGCTTTTCACTTGTCACCCTTCCCTGCCCTCTCATCTCCCTTCACCCTTGTCCTGTCCTTACTGTAATCTCCCCCAGCTGTTTTATTCCTCCCTCAAGCCTGTTCTCACTTTCGTTGTGCTCCAGTGTGCCTCCATAAGCAGCCCTGTCCTTCCTTCCCACATGCCCGTGTATATCAAACTATCTCTTGAGGAGCTCCGCCATGTCCCAAAGATGAAATAGATTGAATTAGGCAGGACTTTGATGTTGTGTGGATTCAAACCCAGTGCAGATTTTACAGGTCTGCTGCTCTTTGCTTGTCTCCAAAGATGTGTCCTTTGAGAGAAGCTAATGCAAAGTCACAGTAGAGCCACATTGACACACAACTTTCATAACACACAAAGGGACACTGTAGACTCTGCAAAGATCAATTTTAACATGGAGAAAGTATACTACACTACTCTTGCAGTGCCTTTTATGAATAAAAGATACTTGAAACTGTCCTTGTGGAACAAGACAGCCACAGTCAAAGTCTGAAGTCTAGAAATGTATTGAGTGAGTACCGGTCCCAAAGTTGACCTGCTGTTCACCATTCTCATTGCTTAACAAGTAAGGAAACGATCACATCTAAAGACATTTAGTGTCTTTAGATTTTCCCATCCTCTTCAGGCATTCATCCCAAAGGTGATAGGTTTTCCTCTTAGTTCTAACAGGAGACAAGTCAGATCATCACTTGGCAGCAAATTCACTATAATTTCGAAAAGCACTCTGTTGTGTTATGTAACGGACTGTAAAGGGAAAAAAAAAAAAAGGTTCACTCTAACTGTGTTAGCTAGAGTCATTAAAATAACTCTTATTGAATAACACTTAATATGGCACAGGATAACCAACACCAGAAATGAGTTTAGATGCATAGAAGTGTGAAACAGAGCATAAAAATGTATTCAGAAAAGTGAAGAGGTCTCTGTAGTTTTGTCATTTTTATCTCCAGTTTGGAAAGGAGAGGTTAGCCAGGGTCCAATTCCAGCAGGGGATTACAGTACCAATTTCTAATACGTCAAAAGAGAGAAAATCTGATTCACTCACAGAAACTTAACCTGGAGTTCTTGTCTTTATAGCTTTAAGTTTACACTTCAATAGACTAAACACCATTCATTCAAGTTCTCTAATTAAAAAGGTTGTCTGCCTGGTTTTTGTACCCAGTTATATTATAAAATAGCACGTCACAGTCTGCCCTAAATATGTGAGAGTGACCACGTCTGCTGCCACACACCGTCACAAGGGAGTAAACCAGCGAGAGGGAGGCCGTTAACAACGTCACCGTGTTGTTAAACTGCTGTTTGGCTGCTCACCTTCCCTGTCTCCTCCTTCTCCCCTCCCACTCGTGTCTACCCCCATCCTCCCTCTGCAGTGGACGTGCATCGCATTTGGAGCAGCAGGTGGAGATGACATCATCTGCACTGCAGCACACTGCAGCACTGGGTCTGAACAAAGACATGTCAGCCCACTGCTAACTAGCCCCCTCCCTCTCCATCTATCCATGTCTCTCCTAACATGTCAGACAGTAGCAAAAGGCAGAGCAGCCCCCTTACCAAGGAAGGTTATGGTGCTGTGACTTATCTCAACCTCTGACTCCCCCTTCTGACACAGCCACTCCAGAGTCCTGAACAGGCTTGTAACTATTAACCTTACTAGGCTCAACAAGCCCCCATGTGAATAGGTTGACATGGATCTCCAGTTTACATAGAGAATAGGTAAGCATAGACCCTAAAAATAAGCTCTGTTAAAACTCCTGTTTGATATGACTGTTCTGGTCACTGTTCACTTAGGTAGTCTGCAGCACACAGAGGAAAAAACGAAGACCTTATTGTTGTCCTTTCAGTTCATTATTCTCAGTGCAGTATAATGTTACTGCGAGCAGTCATTTACCATCTAGTGACATTCGTTTCTGTTCAGCGATAGGAGTTACTTGACCTCTTTTACAGTGGCTTATAGGAGGTCCCACTGTGACATTAGCTTTCAGTGGAGCCTTGAGCCATGACTGCCAAGATACCGTAAAACGCAAATGTCATCAGGTCGTGCTGTGAAGGCTTCCCACTTAGAGTCATTAGGTCCTTACCTACGGCATCAACACTGAGAGTAGGCCAAGTACACAAGAAAAAGAGGCAAACAATTTTTTCATTGTTCGCCTCTCTCCCCATTTTTTTGCCGGTGTTCTGAGTCCTTATCCTCCCCTTCATCAATAAGCCAATAGCACACAGGCAGACCATATACACACAGCCATGTTCCTGTCGCCTAGTTACCAGTCGGCAGCAGGTTGCCACAGAAACGGCCTCATAGTGGCTAAATGGGGAATGCTAATGCAGTCTTCTATACTCCCTGCTGCAGTGGGCTCTCTGTGCACATCCCAATCCACTGTCTGTACCCAACATGCTATGTTAGTGTGTGTGTGTGCGCGTGTGCATGTATGTGTGTACAAGCACTTGCTGTTAGTTGGCATGTGAGTTAGTGAGTTTTAGCAACGAGTGTGTCTTTTAATCTTGAAGTAACATATGGCACCAGGTTCCAATTCCAGTGGGTTGGCTTTTTATTAATAACTACTGAGATGCATTTTTTGCAGTGATCAAAACCAACCTGACAATATTACAGTCAACTTAACTTTCCAATTACGCTCTGTTTTATCTTTTGGGTTTGCTTCAGTTTAAATAGTCCTTATAAGTCATTCGCTCTGTCCTTTCCTGTCTTAGCTCTTGAATTATACAGTGTGTTTCTGACATAGAAAGTATCTTGTTGCAAGCCTGAAAATATGCACAGGACAACCACGCCATAACAACCAGCCTGTATCAGAAACAGTCTCTAAAAAAGCCTGTAAACATTCTCAAGTCTAAAGCACCTCTGTCCATTCAGATTTATGGGATATTTGTCTTTTAAAGGACTCTGTGCATGGGTGCAAGTTGTGATTGATTCTATACTGTCATTTTCTTAGTTCTCCTGCCATACAAGCTGATGGTAGAGGGGAAGGCTGGGACTTCAGGGCCATAATGGGCTATACTTAATCAGCTGTTGAATGCCAGCTGTACACCCCCCCCCCCCCCCTTGTCTGAATCCCTCTGAGGAAGAGTGGTTCAAATTTAAAATGGCCCTGCTCTCTGGCCAATCTTTCAACCTGTTTTAGTTTGCTGGAGTGGTGTTTGAGTGATGTGAGAAAGATGGCAGCAGGAGTTTAGTGATGGAAGCCATTAAGGAGTGATTGATAGGCTTTACAGATTATTTTAGTAAAGCCAATTGTTTTGATGAAGTGAATGATGGATGCACTTGTTTTCACTTACATTCCGGAGTGATAAATAATGATCCTAAGGTCTTGCATTATAGCTGAAAGTAATTACCTTTCCCTCAGCTTTACAGCACCTCAAAAGTAGGCATTAGTGCATTCGTTTTTAAATGGTTGATTGTATGCCTGACGATGATTAGCCCCAAGTCACTGCGACAGTTCTAGTGCTCCTCAGAGTAACATACTGGTGCAGCTGTGGTGCATACTGTGCGATCGTTTGGCTTATCAGGATACAGGGTTGTTTGTGCTTGTACGAGCAAACACAAGACATCTTTTTCTTTTTCTCACACCAGATCCTCATTGTATGCCAATGTGTTTTTCTGTGTCTTTCTCTTTGCCCAGATAACCAGTTCAGAATGTCTATCCTGGAGCGCTTGGAGCAGATGGAGAGGAGGATGGCAGAGATGGCCAGCCACCAGCAAACGAGCGGTGCAGGGAGTGGTGGAGCTGGGGGAGGAACCGGGGGAGGAGGGGGAGGGGGAGGAGGAGGTGGTGGTGGAGGAGGTGGTGGAGGAGCTGGCGGTGGAGGCAACAATAACCAGTCACAGGTAAAGAGCCACATCATACCCCTTGTGTTGTGCTGAATGACAGTCACTGTGCTTGTCACCATGGACAGCAACCGTACAAACAGTATATGCAGCAACCAATAACGATCTGCTGTTTTGTGTCTTTGAGTGTGTATCTGGCCAAACGCAAGCCAGCAGCTCCTTTGAGAGCCGTGTTGTGGTGGTCTGCGAGAAGATGATGAGCAGAGCTTGCTGGGCCAAGTCCAAGCATTTAATCCACTCCAAGACCTTCAGAGGCATGACACTTCTTCATCTGGCTGCAGGCCAGGGCTACGCCACCCTCATCCAGACACTCATCAAGTGGCGGTAAGAACATAATTCTCTAGTACTGGGCAATGGCGCTTTGTTCTGTAATTGATGTGCACATTAAAACAGAAGTGAGATGCTAATTGTTTCCTTTTTTACCAACCAGTACAAAGCATGCTGATAGCATTGATTTGGAGTTAGAAGTGGACCCTCTCAATGTGGATCACTTCTCGTGCACACCTCTGGTAAGGGAACTGAATTTAACATAAGACAATGCAAACAAAAATGAAGATAACCCTGGCTTGTGGTACAGATTAGCTCATTTTTGCTTTTTCTGCTTTTTTGTGTCCATCTGTATTTTATCTAGATGTGGGCCTGTGCGCTGGGTCACCTGGAGGCAGCGGTGGTACTGTACAAATGGGACAGACGTGCCCTAGCTATCCCAGATTCTCTGGGCCGCTTACCCCTGTCAATCGCCCGCTCACGTGGCCATACCAAATTGGCAGAGTGTCTGGAGCAGTTACAGAGGGAAGAGCAGCAACCGCCAGCCCCTCTACCACCTACAACTCGCATGTCTTTTTCCCCAGCCCCTGATGCCCCCACCACAGACAGCTGGATGGTCAGCTGGGCAAACACCAGTGTAGTAGCACCAAGTGGCAAGAAAGGATGTCCTGCTACCACAACAACCACACCCAGCACTACCAGCCTCAATCCAGGTTAGCAGAATGGAAGAAAAGTCACTGACTGTGAGATGCTTTATTTTCTGATATTCTGTTGCCATTTTCACACATTAATCAGATCAGAGCATTGTCCAAAGTTGCCCCGTCTCAATGTAGCTGAGAACAGGAAACAGTCTGCTTGAGATACGTTCTCGCTGTCGGACATACTTTGCTTGATTTAGTTCGTAGTGATTCCTGGATAGAGTGTGCAGGAGTCAGAAAATATGTTGCCCACTTACTCTTCACTTAGCATCACACTGACTTTTTACCAGCGAGCTGCAGTGCATGTGTGAAAACAGCTTATAACAAACAAAATGTTTATTAGTGTGCTCTGCAGCTAATTGTTACGTGTTGTGTGTTTTTCTTTTCTTTTTTTTGCAGACTTGAGAAGACCAAGGTCAGAACCCTCCAACTACTACAGCAGCGAGGGCCAAAGAGACCTCCCACTAGCTAAAAAACATAAACCCAACCCAGAACTGTTTCAAACTCGGCCTGACAAGGCCATGTCTGTTCCTTTGAGCCTGGAGCAGCAACAGCTGCACAAGCTATCCTCGAGCACTAAGAGCCTGTCCTCAGAAGTCCTGAGCTCAGACAAAGGACTGTCTACTGGAGGCAGCACAGGGACAACAAGATGGACCTCCAGAGAGAGTTTCTCCAGCAGCAGCAACTTGGGAAGGAAGGCGCTGGGTGTCAGTGGAGGCAGCAGCTTGGGGAAGGAGAAACTGGCCAATCGGTTACGGCAGCGGGAACAGTTAGGGATGCTAGTGATGTCAGAAAGTGAAATGGCTGATTCAGAGCTGCTATCATATCGGGAGGATCTAGAGAACCAGGACTGCCTCACACAGATGGATGACCTGCAGGTGAGAGTAATAATTTAAAAAAAAAACATTCAATGTGGTCAGCTGATTGTGTAGAGCATGGCAAGTATTACCAGTCAATTGGTATGAGCCAATTGATGGTGCTGCTAAAGATTCTACAGCAGAAATGATGTACCATCTGATACAATATCAAATACAAGGCACATCACATTTAGTAAGTAACATTTGGCAGAAAAGTTTCAGTTCTAGCAGATCTTATGAATTCAGAAAACATTTTAAAATAAAATTTCAAATAAAAGTAAAAAGAACATTTGCAAACTTGCGTAAAACCACGTGTCAGGGTGTGGCACCACTTTGATAGGGTGACATACAATACAGATACACAATCATCATTAAAGAAAGCTTTGCAGCATTATAACCTACCACTAACAACCACCATTTTCTTTTTGTAAGTTTTTTTTTCTGGCCTCCTGCATTCAGCAGGCAGAATACACCAGGCCTGGCATTCTGTCGATGCCCGTCACTGCATAATAAACTCTCTTTATTGATCCACTTCAATAGCCAAGGAATTGTTCCAGGGATTCAGTCTAACTACTCCTCTTACAAATGAAGTGTTATTTTTACCCTCCAGAAATATCGCTGTCATCATTTTTATCCCTCTCTCCTTTCTGTTTCCCCTCTCGAATCCGCATTATTGTCGCAGCACCAAACAATTAAATTTGCATGACTACACCATAGTAAAACATAATAGGTAGTCTCTCAAACTGTATATATAGTAAAAAATACACTGACTCCTCACGGGTTTTCTTTTTTTTTTCTTAATAAAACAGGTAAATATGATGACTCTGGCTGAGCACATAATTGAAGCAACGCCAGAGAGAATCAAAAGGGAGAACTTCACCGCTGCAGACTCTGTGCCCTTAGACACATCAGGGGTCAGCAACACCATGAACTGGCTGGCCAACTACCTGGGAGACGTAGAACAGCTGCCAAGCATCATACATCTACGGTAAGATTCACCGTGGTGCAAGGAATAGATATAAATATAGCCAACTGGATATGCAGTATCCAGTATATTGCATATCTAGTATGCCCTCCCACCTGTTTGAATATTTTCTCTTTTTTTCTGTGCTTTGTCTAAAGGTACCTGATTTAATGTGCTTTAATAGATAGACAGCTCAAGAGAACACATTTGTACATATATGGCTTTTAGAATAACTTTAAGTTTAAGTTTAATGTACTAGCTTTAAACATAATACTATAAAGGATTAACCGAAAGTGTAAAGGAATGGGATGTCAAGCTAAAGAGAGGCACTGTCTGATTTGAAAGGTGCAGTGTCAGATGTTTGTGTACTGGCTGTGAGTTTGCAAGGAGTTATATTGTTAGTTGTCAAATTGCTTTATAAAGCTGCAAGCTGTAACGCAGTGTAAAAATGGTAAATATTTTCCTTTCTTTTAGACTTAATGTAAACTGTAGAATATATAGAATTGAAGAGAAGATATGTGTCATTATCCTTCCTCAGATCTCTGTATAATGAACCCCT
Organism: Astatotilapia calliptera; assembly: GCF_964374335.1. Classification (NCBI taxonomy): domain Eukaryota; kingdom Metazoa; phylum Chordata; class Actinopteri; order Cichliformes; family Cichlidae; genus Astatotilapia; species Astatotilapia calliptera. The sequence continues at coordinate 10,038,914 of NC_137441.1, read as the reverse complement.
GACCCCATCATCTAACCCCAGTTTGAGCCCCGGAGGGTCTCCGTTGAGAGAGGGCCCCCTGGAAAGGTCAACACTTCCTTCCCCAGCTGACTGGAGTGAGTTCATCAATGCCTCCAACAGCAAAGTGGAGCGAGACCTGGCCCAGCTGACTCTGTCGGATCCAGAGCAGAGAGAGCTATATGAGGCGGCCCGCCTAGTCCAAACTGCCTTCCGCAAGTACAAGGTACAGGCCCCGGTGCTCTGGTGCCATAAGCTGTGGACTGGTGTGAAATAGATGAAACTGTTTTTGGTTTCAGGCCAGATGTTGAAGAGTTCACTTTGTTTTTGTTTGACTCCATATGGTACTTTGTTGTAGTAAAGGGCAAGATTTTTGATGTGGTTGATTTCATGTATTTTTTTTTCTTGAGATGTACTGTTTCTAATCATGGTTAATATCTATCTTTGTGTCATTCTCTGTTCTTCTGCTAATATACGCATTACAACATATACAGAAAAATATACAAATATGTCCCTGTGGTTTCAGCATGGGAAAGGTGTGGCTTGAGCAGAGCATGGCCTTGCTTAGAAGAACGACTGCACTGTCCCTTGTGTCCCTGCTGCACTTAGACACAATTACGCTAATGCTCTCCTACTTCCTCTTTGTCTCTGTCTCTCTCTCTAAGTTAGACGTATGGAGCCTGCTACTGCCTGTTTTAAACTAGCTATCAAAACACCAGTCCTTTTCCCCTTGCCCGATCCCATTCCTCAACTCCTTACCCTCCCCATAGCTACTTTTAATAAGTTTTCGTATGACAAACTGTTCACTGTCGTTCACAGTCGTCTGTTGTGCCCATCTGCCAGCTGATGCAGAGGTGGACCTTTGTCTCTCTGTCTCCCTCTCTCTCTCTTTCTCGAAAACCTCCCCAATTTTCACGTGGGTCTGGTCCACCAGGCGTGGATTTATTCCAGGGTGGCATTCACATGCTAGTGAACCATGTCACCAGGAGACCTCAGGGACACAGAGCCACTAATATCCTCTGTGGCAAAAATGGGCTCTGTTTAAACTTCTGACCTATACCACTTTACTCTCCAACAGGGGCGGCCGCTCAGAGAGCAACAAGAGGTAGCTGCTGCTGTTATACAACGTTGTTACAAGAAGTACAAACAGGTAGGCACCATAGTGCGTAATGTCTGAAGTTTTCAAAACATAGCCAAATCTACATCAGCGTTTACGTCTCAGTACTTCATTCATTATCTTTCCCTTTTCCCATCTACAAGCTAACATGGATAGCCTTGAAGGTAAAATGTTCTCATTGCCATCAGCTGATGTAATCGCCACACTTGTTGGTTGTGTTCTTCCACAGTGTGAAGCCATAGCACTGTTCGTCAGCAGTAACGTATTGCTTTGTTCATGTCGGCAGTATGCACTTTATAAGAAGATGACGCAGGCCGCCATCCTTATCCAGAGTAAATTCCGCAGCTACCACGAACAGAAGAAGTTCCAGCAGAGCAAGAGGGCTGCCGTGCTCATTCAGCAATACTACCGCAGCTACAAGGAGTTTGGCAGGCTGAAGCCACACCACCGCGGGGCTGCTGCTGCTCTGGTGCAGCACAAACTAAGGTAGACGTTCATCCACGTACTGAATTAACTGAATCACTCGAATCTATTCATTCTGAAGCTGAGACATTATATTAATGAAGCGACCGCTTTGTTAAACTACATTATACAAAATGATGTTCTTGATTTATTGGACTTGACTTTGTGAAAATACCCTTTTAATGAGAGAAGTCTAAGCACTTTGGAGATGACTCATAGTCATTTTCAGTTTATTAATTGTAGTGTGTTTTAAATGGGCACCTTTTAGAGTTTCAGTGAAAGATAAAAGTTAAACTATGGCTCTGCAAAAGATGCTTTTCCGGACAGTGAGACGCTGTTGTCTGTCTGGTGTTTCATAGAAGTAGTCTGCTCACAAAGAGGCAGGATCAGGCTGCCAGGAAGATTATGAGGTTCCTACGACGTTGTCGCCACAGGTAGGCTCTGTCACTGTCTCAAACACACGATAACATACTCATTTATACATAGGCTAGATAGAGTTCACTGTCAGATTTACTGCAGCGGTTGGCCTAAAAGATTAATATCTCATTGAGATGATCAGTTAGTCATTGTAGAAATTGCTGCCATGTTTTCATCCATCTCTAGATTATTTTTTTTAACTCTGTGTAATGATTTTATTTTTGTGGAAAATAAATGGGTAGTTAGAAATGTCCCCAACACCTAAGCTCCACCTCCCTTCCCCTCACTATACCTGGCCCCCACCCGTTCTCGCCCCCTCCTTCACAGTACCTACTGTGTGCTAATAGCTGTCTGGTATTGTTTTGCTGTTTATGCCAAGCCCCTTGATGGACCATAGACTGTTCAAGCGGGTGAGTGCAGCCTCAGCAACTCAGTTCGTGCCTCTCTTTCTCTCTCTCTCTCTCTCTCTCTCTCGCTTTCTCTCCTTCTCGCTGTTTATTCCGTATGCCTCTTTCTCTCTTACTTCCTGTTATGTCTCACTCTTTAATAATACAATTATCTCCTCCTGAGGTCTCAGCATTCGCATTCTCTCCCTCCTTTCCTCGCCCATTTTCTCTTTTGCTCTTTCTCTCCCACCACCTTACCCACCCTTCCTCATTATCCATCACTATTGCTTGATGCCTGCTTGCATGAAGGCTGCCGACTGGAGCCACAGGTGGACTGAGAAGCTCAGATTTAGAGCAGAACATATCAAACTAACAACTTGCTTATGAATGACAAAATCACAGAAACACTTAACAGATACTACTTTGACTCTCTTTATCTCTGTCTTTCTCTCCTTGGAAATTACTTTTTGTTTATGTTTTTTTTCTTTTCAGCTTTTTGTGGTTATGCAGTTTGAGAGAACAGGAGGCTTTTTCTCAACCATCTTTTATTCTGCTGCATGACAAGTGGTGACAACTATGGGCCTTGCTTTTATACCTTTAGGCATGCTATGGGCCTGGTGTTTCTCAAGTAGCTGTCTGTCTGGCTGGCTGACTGTGTGCAATGTTTCTAGCCACTCGACAGACCGCGAGGGGATTTAACCCCTCTCTAACTTCTGTTTACTAAAACTGTGTGAAGCTGTGTTATGCCCACTGAATCATCAAGACAAACCAATAAATAAGCCAATAGTGTACTAAAAGATTCACCTAAATGGGGAAATGGTGCAAATATTGTATGCATAACTTAACCTCTGATTCTGAGACATTAAGATTACATGTGTTTACTCTTTTTTGGATTAGTTGTATGTTGTTCAAAACTAGGTTACCATGCTTTTAGAGCAGATTAGATTGTTAATGTTACCACCTGTTATTGCAAGTGTGTCCTCTGTACTGTGATATAGGTTTGAAGCCGTTACAGAAAACAAAAAACCCCCACACATATAATATAAAATAGTTTATTTCTAACACCAGGACAACAACACAAAGCTTTAATGGATCCATACCTCCAGGCAGTATACCAGCTCAGCATGACAAGATCCACCACTGCATCTAATCATGCAGCATCACAGTCTGCTTCTCTTCAATACATACATGTTGTAGTATTGGTCTTCTCAGAGCTAGTCTAAATCCATTACAAAGTGGTGGTTGTTTACCATAAAGTTAGCCTTTACGGTAAAGCTAATTGTTGTAACAGGCACTACTTGACTGATAATGAATCAGTCCTTTGTGGAAAGTTTAACTTTGTTTAATCTGCTATTGTTCATAAAATCTAGTGTAATAATGCATGGATTTTAGGCATAATGATACTGAGCAATAATTCTATCTGTCAGAATACCACATACTGGTAGATTAGCTGAGAAAAACTGTAATTATTATTAACAATATTGTGATAATACTGTTTATGTATCTGTATTTATTTTGTCACATTTAATCCCACTTCTAAATATTTTGTTTTTACTAGTAATGACTCTGTAATTATGCTATAACAGTTCCTTTTGTTCATTACAAAGTGAAAGCATTCTGACCAGCATTTCCTTTCACAGATGGGCTGTACTTCCTACTACTGGGCTGGTTTGATATTTTTATGTGTATGTGACTTAGTAAACTCAAATCATGGCTGTTGCATTCATGGACACTTTGTTTTTTTCTGTGTTCCAGGGTGAAAGAATTGAAAAGGGCCAGGGAACATGAGACCCCTCAGAAGAGCTCCCTTGCGATGTGACATCACTCTCCTGACTCCTCTTTTCTTTTTTGTTTGTACCCGAGACATTTTACAAGAGAAACTGAGAGAAAAAAAAAAAAAGAAACACCACCAATGCAAGCACTGCAATTATTACTACTACTGCAGTGTTACTGGTTCAACTGCGATTACATATACAACAGCATTTTTTTCACATATCTATTCTTTCCACTGACTTGATTTTGGTTGGAGAGTGGCAACTTCTACAGGATTATAAACTAAAAGGGTAGGGGTGGGGGTGCAGAACATTAGCTTCTTGGCATTTTTTGCACTTTTTCATGGATTGCTTTGTCTTTTTTTGAATATGAAGAGGATTTGGACAGTGAAGGAAGCAAACGCGGGACAAGAGGTGTAAACTGTGGCTGCTGCAGAAGATCTCAGAGGACAGAGAGACCATGCCGAAATACTCTGAGCTCTAATTGTATTTCATAATTTTTTAAGTGACCAAACAATTCATTTGAAGAAGGGATTTTTTTTTACCAACTATATTAATAACCCACACGCCCACTTCTATCCACTGCTGTAGATTAATATTCAGCTTAGCCCAACAATTCCTCCTGTCCCACTGTGCTCTACCCCACCAGTCTACCCACACAGGTGGAGCTACAAATGAATGTAGTTGGGGGCTTACCATACTGAAGCAGATGGGGGATCAAATATTTGTTTTAAGATTTCTTTAAAAAAACAACAACTATGCTTTATCATATATATATTGTCACTTTATTACTTGAATTGTTCCACACTGTCCAATGTATTTCTTCCATCATGTCCAATGTATTGGTGATCTGTATCTTCAGGCTATATGTTGTTAAATCCTACCAGGAAAAAAATGCATGACTTCTTGGCAAGAAAAGTCTTTGCTTGTGTGCTTTGGTCTAGTCTTTCAGCCTATCCTCTGGTTTTGGTTTTGTTTCCACTCTATTGGTCCACATATCTGTACTCTTCTCTATGAATTCCAACATTTCATTGATGAAGCTATCCCTGTATTGTCTGATTTCTTTGTATTTCATTTTGGTTTGCCTTGTTGGTTTGATTGCTTCTTCGAAACCTACAAAGTGGAAAAAAACCTGGCTTATTTTGTGTTGTAATGGTTATGGTCATGCAGGTTATTACTGTTTTTTTGAAGTGAACTTCAGAGCCTGTGAAGGTTTTTGAGGGGAAGATCACATACATTGCCTTGACGTCTTAGAGATTCTTTGAGGGGTCCCTAAGCTTGTCCCAAAATAGGGGTTTGACAAATCCATATTTTTGACAATTGAGCGATTTCTGTATATAAAGAAGGCTGAAAGTACGTAGGGATTAAAAAAAAAACATGTACCCAAGGGGGATTGTATTTTAGAAATATATTATTTTATTCATTAAAATGGGTCAAAAACAGGTAAGAGACAAAAACAGAATATTTGTATAGTTTCGTTTGAATGCCTAAGAAGTATGGTTGTATTGTTTGTATATAGTGTAAATACCTGGGATAAAAATGAGCTATGTGCATGAAAAGTATGAACAGAGTCAAAAGGGAAAAAAACAACAAAAGCAGTAGTGGCTATGCTCTGTAAAATTAAAACTATTTCACTATTAGAGTATTTTATTTTATTTTGATTGTTCTTGAGAAGAACATTTTGCTAAAGCATGATATTATTGCAATATGAAAAAATAAAAAATACTGTATTTAGTGTTAGGAGAAGTCTTCAAAATTATCTTAAAACAAGTATGGTTGTGTTTATTTTATTTTATTTTCATTTCTTTCTTTTGGGCTACCAAGAACCTTTTGCCAATGGTGCCAAGGTATGTGAATGCTATATAGCTTAAGAAGAAAATTAAGTTAATTTTTGCAGAACAGATAATCATCCAGTGAAATACACACTAGCACTGAAGATCATCACATCAAAACTGGCAGAGGATCGCAAAAACGTTAAGGTACACAGTTTGCAAAGAAAGTCATATTCGTGCTGAAAGAATTTAAGTCTGTCACGCGTGCACCATTTCTACAGATAAATAGAGCATTTATCAATCACCGAACACACCGTAACAAAGTTGAGTTACTTTTTTTGTTGTCATTGCAAATGGAATGTGCTGATTTCTCATTGCTGAGGTATTATCTGATCTTTAAGATTGTTAAATGGCAGCCTTGCCCGTGGTGGACATATAAAACAATTCACATTGTTACTCTGTCCCTGAAAAAGATGGGAGTAAACATGCAAACTTTAATTTACAATGTGCTGCATCGACCGACACTTGGAGAATTCAGAGTTGTTCCTCGTAGTCGAGTAGTGACGGGTGTTTCTCTGTACGGTGTTTCGGTTAAAAGCACTGGATCAAGGCTGCCAGAGTCTAAATGTATATGTTGTATTCCATGTCAGAAAAACGCGTTTAGTTAAAAACCACATGTAGCATTATGTCCATGACCACATTTCTTTGCCAAGCAGCTGAAAACAAGTTTGCAAAATGAACTGTGCCAGCAGTCAAAGGTGCTAAAATGATTCTAAACAGAAGGATGGCACTGAAAGTAGTCACTGTCCTCACTACAGAGTCCAAACAACTGCAGAAACTAAAGTGCAAACCAGTGCACTAGTGCCATTTGTAATTATGAAAGATAAGATGCATTTTGTGCATCGGGTTATTTATAAAATGACAGTATAGCAGAGAAAATGTAATTGGGATGGAGGAACAATTTGAGAGATAACAACAGTAAAGCTGCTGGTTCAGAGGTGCCTGTTGGCTGCTGTTTAATCCCTATTATATATTACCACCATAAAGTCTATCCTGTATCCAAGTATTGATACGTGATTATTCAGCCAAGTGCCACTGGAAAACTTGAGTTTTGTTTAGTGAACTGTTGTCATGTTTGTTAAATTATAATTAAGCCAAATGTGTATTTTTCCAATTTATTTACTTGAGTCACTGTTTTTTTAATTGTTTGTTTTTTGCTGTTGTTTTTCCAGTCACCTGATATGTAAACGTAATTTCCAGAGTGTTTATGTAGGAAGTGCCTATATTCATATCCTAAAAACAGTAATCCAGTTTCAGAATACTTGCATTGTATCTGAGGTTGATGTGAGAGAACGCGGTCACCCACAGACAGTGCTCTATCTTCCACATAAATACACACGATCGCCACTGTTATACCATTCCACTCACCAAAGCCACAATTATATGCCTGCACACAACACTTATAATACAGCACTCAAGCTTGTCAACATGCTAGCTTTTTTCTTTCTTTGTTTTTGTCTTCTTTTCCATTTTTTGTTGGAACAGCTTGTTAAAAACCACATTTAGAAATGCCACTACTGGAGTTTGTTGCCTTGCATTCATCCTCTAGTCTGTGGTTAGAATGCGTAGCCAATGCAATGTTGCGGCAAAAAGGAGAAGGATTTATTATGCTTGCATGGGTAAAATAGTTAACTGGGTGACAGAAGTGCACCTAAAGCATGCTTATTTTCCTAGAATCGGTAGTCAGATAGACTTGTTAAAGGACTTACTGTTCTGTAAAGCAATGAACATTGGTTTGAGGTGTCACAGAACTCAGAAAGACAGAGGGCATGTGACTGAAGGGCAAACCTACTAATTGAGCCAGTGATCAATACTCAGTAGCTACTGATGATTTCATGGCAAAGCATGAGGACGGGATTGTTTTTAGACAAGCTCTAACTTTTTGTTTTGTTTTTGTTTTTTAAAATCCTTTTTAATCAGTAGATTCCCAACTTCAAATAAGACAAAAGGACAAGGGTAGAGACATTGTGACAGTATATATAGCAACTAAGTGACACACGGTACACACAAACACACGCACAAGACACCGCACAGCACACATGCTGACATGTCAGGTGTCAATTTCACTTGTACATTGAGTGGTGAAGGCAGCATTGTTATTATTTATTTATTTTTACCCAGACTGAGGGACTGGTTCACCTCCCTTCTGTATTTTACTCAGGGTGCCAAAACGGGGAGGAGGAAACAGAGCAGGACATGTGATTCACAGCAAGAGAAGCTGAAATTCAAAACCCCTTCTAGCAGACAAACAGGTTCAACAGTGCAAGAGTGAAATCTTTAACACGGCTTGCTGTAGTGTATGAACAGTTTCCTCAAAATAACCTCAGTACACACAGTACTAGAGCCCTGAAATGATGGTTGTTTATGTATATGTCTTTAAGATAAATGATTTGACGCTTTTTCGTAGAAAGCTGTCATATTATTGTGTAACTTTGGCCACTTCTTTAGGCCTTTATAATTCATTTAGGTGACAGTGTAGAGGGTATTTATGATTAAGAGTGTAGCTGTATGAAAAGCTTAAATCTTGTTTTTACTGCCATTTGTGAATGGGACGGCAGGTTAGCTGACAGTATTACTAATTTCGAGATGTTCTGTGAATTGACCTGAGAATCTGCCTTTCCTCCTCTTCTTTTTCCGAAGCACCCCAACCAGAGAAAGGTAGGCACATCAGGACAACAGAACACAAACAGATTTACAGTATATTCCACTTGTTGACACAGAGCAATAAAGAACTATTTTGTGGAGACCTTATAGACCTAGCAAAGTTTAAAATGATTGGACACATGTAGTCGACTTACTCTTATGCAAATGCCAGTATTGCAAGACAAGCATTCAGTAGTTTATGGACAGCAATTATATGGCACCCTTTACCGAACTGCACGTTTTCATCAATTCCAAACTGAGAAGAAAAAAAAAAGGCCCTGCTTTGATAGAAAGCCATGGGTCCTCGACACTTTGCATGTGAACTAGTGTTAGATCTATTTTCCTCTCCTCTATAGCTGTCTTTCTCTCTGTCTTTCCCTGTTATGTGACCCAATTTTTCTCCGCTCCCAACCCCTATCTTTAAAAGTTTCATGTCCTCTTGGTTCTCCTAATGTGTTTTGCTTTCCTCCTTTTTCTCCCCTTCTCTTGTTTGTAAGTTTTATTTTTGTAATTGTGCATGTACAAGCGTCACTGACTCGATGGATATGTTAAAAAAAAAAAAAAAAAAGAGATTTCAGCTGCTGAAGCCATGCAAAACGTTTTGAATTGCCCTTAAAATATGGAAGATGTTTTCTGAATGCTTTATATTCTTTCTGCTGTAAAATAATAAAAAAAGGAAAAAATGAAGAAAACTCGAGAACCAACTTTGCAAAGTCTTTTTGTTTCCTTTTTCTTAATTTACGGAAGGCATAGTGGGTTCACCTTTTACCAAGAAAAGACAAATACATGATTTATTTACAATATTTTTTTATTTCTGTTCAACGAACAGTGCTATATAATCTTTGACTTTCACGTCTAAAAGAAATTTAGCCATACATTGGACAACCAATGACTTTATATGTGGATTTCACAGTTCTAACTAAACCCTAATAAATCATCTTAAAGCCTCTTAGCAATATGTTTCAATCACAGATGGGGCATTTTGTGTATGTCTGTATGCGCGTGTGAGGGTGTGCGACTGCACATGCGCTTTATGCATGTGAGGTATTTCTTATTTATTTTGGCTGCATGTGCCAGTGTGAGTGTAAGATGTTTGATTTTTTTTTTCTTTCAGTGCAAGCCCTGCCTCGTGCCTGTTTTCAGTCACTGTTTTAGACACAGTACTTCCAGAAACACTCTGAATTCCCTCCTCTCTTCCTGAACTGTTTCCGGATGCCCAGCGCATGGCTGAAAGGATTTAGGAGACTTTGTTTCTCCAACAGGACCTGAAAGACAAGATAAAGCGATTTAGTGAATTAGTCACAGGGTGTTGCTCACATTACTTTGATGTTTTAGGAATAGCATTCACTGAAAACCTACCTCTCTTTTGAGCCCCCTAGGAAGCAGACCTGTTGTTCTGACACCTGAGAGAAAAGGAAACATGGTAAACATATGCTGATAGCTTAGCTGTGTGTCTGGGAATGTCAGTAGAGTTCATTTAAAACAGATGTACTGTACTTTTTCTACTCTTATGATGATGGTTGCTAACATTAGACACGGCCATGGTTTGTATGTGCTATGTAAGTTTAGGCCCTGTGTGCTCATTGTCAGACTATTTTTTCTGCTCTTAGATCTGCATGATGTGAAAAAAGGGGATCTCATAAAAGTACATAGATATGTTCATTTGGTTATCTCAGGCACTCGTCTCTGTTTGAAAGGGGCAGCGACTCAGAAGAAAGTGGGCCTAAATGAGGAAGAGGAGTTAAAGTTGGGGGGTTTTCAGGCAGTAGATAAATGAAGGGGCTGTACCAAGTGTAAGATTTTTAAACTGTAACTAATGCAAAGCTACTCTAGCAGAACACAGCATATGAAGTATATGAAGCTCAAAATGTGCAAATGAGCTTTAAAAGTAAGTAGTGCTCTAGTAAGCATATTACTATGTAACTGTGTATGAATCCACATCTAAAGCACACTCTTTTCTGCAAAATTAAGTCATGTAAAGTCACGTTTGGTCAATGCACGTTTCTTACCATCTCTGTTGATCTCATCAGATATTAGAGTGGAATATCTAGGGCCTGTACCGTCCTGCTCAGAGAGAGGCAGGTCATCCAGACTGCTGATTCCTCGGTCCTCCGCTGATACTGAGGAGAACCAAACAAGCCCACACAGTTGGTAGGAACACCATTGAGAGGTACGGATTCGTGCTGTGAACATTTTGTAATCTAATTCTCACTGGTAATCACAATAAAGCATTCGAAATAATTGAACAAAAACTCAATCTCCTCTCTGATGGCAGAACTTTGGCATGTGAACTTTGGCAGAGCAATCATTGTTCAACACTGCAGCTCTAAAGTAATTACTTCAAGGCCCCAGAACATGACTAGCTTGCCATTAATCGTTGCAAATTATGTTTTATTACTAAAAATGCTAATCAAGGGACTGACACAGGGAATTACTTTGTATAACAGCTATAATAAAGATATTACTTTCCACTCACCAGGTCCTGGATACGGCATCTCAGCAGATTCTGTAATGGGGTGGGCCAGCAGTGGGCTTGAGGCCACAAGCACAAAGGCCCAGGAGAGAAGATGGTTACACTTCATCAGTGCTGATGGAAGTGGCTCTGATTTGCACAGAGGGTGAAAAGGAGAAATCTACGTGCTCTGCTGATCCTAACGGTGTTATATAGTTGAAGCTGTAGCCTAACCCCTTCCCACCCACTTCCTGCATGATGCACAGCAGACACAGACCTTTTCTTGCTGCTACGGACGACAACATCATCCAGAGTCGCACTCTTGTGATAAATCAACAGGTGACTTATAGTCTCAATAAAAAAAAGATGTGAGTTGGCCCATTCTTCAAGGGCATAGTCATATTTTACCTGCTCTTAAGGTTGATTGAATGTTTTTTTACTGACTTTGTAAAAGGTATCGAGGCAGGTGTTTAAGATGTCACGTCAGTGTAATCCCACGAGGGAGCAGATGGAGAAACAGGGCAGACAAATGACTAATATTTTTATACTACTAGTTCATTAAACTCTTGGACCATTTGAATCCTCTGGCTGTATCTCTGCAAACAAAGCCCAGCAAACCCCTAATAAATCTGTAATTATTTAGAGAGGTGGAGTGGACATGTTAAAATGTTGAGGGCCATGTTGTCTATAAGCCGTCTGACATTTTAAGACAACAAGAAAATGCTTCCATGGACCACTGAATCAGACTGATTGATGCATTTTATTTAGAAGCCTGGCGGTTTTAAGCTTTTATATCTGTGCTTTCACGTCTTAGTCATGCAGTAAAACGAAACTTTATGAGTACACCAAGCATCACTGCTCAGCCTAACAGAGGCTTGGCTATTGAGTATGAGATGGGTGATGGGAGGGGGGAGTTATTTACAAAGTCATATTTTGCACCTCTCTGTGTAATTTGTATATTTATTAGATGTATGACATCAGCGTTCAGTCCCTGATAATGAGAGCCAATGAAGCAACAGTGACATTTTATTTTATGCTTTGCATGCCAGACACTCCATTAGGTGTTGCTATATATCATGAAATGCAATGAAAATTTATATTCTGAATTAGTCGAGGCCAGTGTGCCAATTCCAAGTTATTTCAGCATCTATAATAGACTATGGCTCCCCCAAACTTGATGTTTTTCCTACTCTATGCAGTCCTTTTGACAATTTAATCAAGAATTTCCTCCAGGCATCGGTGTTTTTGGGAAAACATTTTTAATTGCATTTTATAATAGCATTTTTAATGCAGTGTCGCCTGATCGCCATATTCACGAAATCTTTGAATGATATTATGTACTGTAGATGGTGAGATATTCAAAATCTTTCCAACTTTACATTGAGGAACATTACTCTCAAAGTTTTCCACAATTTTTAGATGCAGTTTTTGTTTTTCGCAGATTGGTGAACTTCTGCCCATCTTTACTTCCCAGATACTCTCCCTCTTTAAGATGCTCTTTTTATGTCTATTCATGTTACTGACCTGTTTCCAGTTCAGAATGTTTGTCCAGTTGCTTCTTTTTAATACCACTGACCTTTTCAGCCTTTTTTTAGCCTTCTTCCAACTTTTTTCAGACATGTTGTGGCCATCAATTGCAAAATGAGCTATAAAATTTTCATAAATCAGTAAAATGTGTCTGTTTACACATTTTTATGTTCTGGTGTGAATAAAATATGAATTTATAAGATGTGCAAAAGTGATCTTTGGTTTATTCACATTTTACACAGCATCACAACTTTTGGAAATTGAGATTGTACTAAAGTTTATTTGAAGCATGTATAAGATTTTATCTGGCTGAATTAGACAACTGAAATTTCTCAGTAAATCACATGATAGGGTTGGGCTGGTTTCTCTGTGGGTTCACCCGAAACCTTGGCTGATTGTGACCCACACCCGTTTTCACACCTTGGCTCTCGTGATTAGGTAGAGGATCAACAGGGGGTCGACAACCCTCCCATGCGGCTTAAAATCTGGGAAAAAAGACTCAAACTCTTTCATGGCATGCATTTTTAATTTCTCTTTGTTATTTGGGCTGATTGGGCAAAATTTTGTATTGTGCTCTAGACAACCCAAAATGTGATGTCTACACACCAGGTCCTAGGAGGTTAAAGAAGTCCAGACGCTTTTCTTTCCAAGCTCCTTAGACTACGATGACCTGGATGACTGAGAACCTTTAAGATAAGATAAGAGATAAGATAAGATAAAACTTTATTAATCCCTCGGGTGGGTTCCTCTGGGAAATTCGGTTTCCAAAAGCACAGCACCGACAGAAGTTACAGTTACAGAATATTATATATATATACACACACACACACATATATAAATACAGAGACATATATAAATAAAATATATGAAGGGGATAAATAGAATAAATAGGAATAAAAATAAAAATACAAGTGAATTGCACATTTCAAGTATTTAGGTCTATTGCACCATTGACTATTAACAAAAGTATTGCACAAAAGCTATTGCACAGTGAGGTGAAGAGGCACTACAGCTTAGTTGTTCCCCCCTCCTTTGTCCACCTGTTCCCCCCCCCCCTCCAGAGAGGAGTTAAACAGTCTGATGGCGTGTGGGACAAAGGAGTTTTTAAGTCTGTTAGTTCTTGTCTTGGGGAGAAGCAACCTGTCACTGAACAGACTCTTCTGGTTGTTAATGGCCGTGTGCAGAGGATGCCCAGCATTGTCCATAATGTCCAGCAGTTTTTTTTAGTGTCCTTTTCTCTGCCACTGTCACCAGAGTGTCCAGCTTCATGCCGACCACAGAGCCAGCCTTCCTGATCAGTTTCTCCAGCCTGCATGAGTCCTTCTTTGCTGTGCTGCTCCCCCAGCACACCACAGCTTAGAAAAGTACTCCAGCAACCACTGACTGGTAAAACATCCTCAGGAGCTTCCTGCAGATGTTAAAAGACCTCAGCCTCCTGAGGAAGTACAGTCGGCTTTGGGCTTTTTTATACAGGTGCTCTGTGTTGCATGACCAGTCCAGTTTATTGTCCACCCACAGCCCGAGGTACTTGTACTTGTTGACCACCTCCACCTCCTCCCCCTCTGTCTGAACCGGCAGTGGACCTTCTCTGGACCTCCCGAAGTCCACAATCAGTTCCTTAGTCTTTGAGGTGTTGAGTTGCAGGTGGTTTGTGTGACTCCATGCGACAAAGTTCCTCACCAGACTTCTGTACTCCTCTTCCTGATCATCCCAGATACACCCCATGATGGCTGTGTCATCTGCAAACTTCTGAATGTGGCATAATTCAGAGTTGTAGCAGAAGTCAGAGGTGTACAGGGTGAAGAGAAGAGGGGACAGCACAGTTCCCTGTGGTGCTCCTGTGCTGCTGACCACAGTGTCAGACGTGATGTCCTTCAGCCTGACAGACACAACTGAAAGTTCCATCTCTCCATCTCAGCTCCATAATAAAATACTGAGCAGGAAAACACAAAGAAGGAATTTCATATTTGGACATTGTTAGGTGTGGTATAACAAGGCCATTCATAGTCTTGGCGATGCATACAGAGAAAGAGGCTCGTAGACACAAGTGACGCCTTTTATTTCATGGTATGGGAATAGCCTCGGGTGACTACTTTTCATGCACCACACAAAGTCTAGAAAGATGCTTTTCGCTGGCTTAACACCTGCTAAAAATGTGGTCACCACCAGGTGGAAACGCCATGTGCTAGTTGAATTGAATGAGACCCCCTCCAGCCCAATCTCTTTCTCTCCATCTGTTTATTTCTTTGATACTCTCAAGTTGAATTCTTCTTCTTCTTGATCTGATTCCCATGCTTGTTTGTTTTTTGGTTAATATGCCCTTATTTACCAACCTTTATCCCTGAAAACATCGGACTGTCTAAACCTCCTGAAAATCATGCATCTTAAAACTACGCCTCACATCAACAAGTTATAACAATCCAAACATTGCCATCCTTTTCAACTACGAGACCAGAGATTTCTTTCTAACTTGCCAATATTTCAGCGGCACAAACGCAGCCAGCAGAGGGCATCGTTACGTTTAGAAACGTTACGTTTAATAGTTGTCATTTTACACATTACCAGTAAATTGGGTTTAAATGTATTTCTAAGGGGGGAATCGTATTCTTAGTCAGAGCTGTCTCTCTCCAATATTATCAGTCTTAAAACTGTCAGTCTGGCTTATTATCTGTACACTGCAGGAAATGTTAGTTCTGCCTATTATTTCTGCACAAATCTAGTTTTTTTTTTCTTGAAGCAGATGTTGAGTGAAATTAATTATCAGCTTTGAATTCGACAGATAGATTCCTTCCTCAGCTCCCTCTCTCAAATGTCTTTCCGTTCTTTCCCATCTCCATGCTTTGCAATGAAACCAATAAACACAGCCTACTATATTCAAACTACAGCAATAAAAAGAATACATAGTAAAGTATAGCCTATGCCGCTCTGGAAAATGTGAGCAATTGGAACATTTGAGATGCCTTCAAGGACTGTTGAAAAATACAAATTCACTCGCTGAACAACTATGTATGCTTAGGCCTGGACAGCATTACTGGAGCTTTAATAGTATACAAGATGGGTGTCACCAACTTCAGTGTCCTGCTACCACGTGTCCCATCTGAATTCATAATCACCTTTGGCCTGAATTGAGCTCTTCTTTCCTTACAGTATTATTATTATTATTATTTTCTATACCGACCTTTTATCCTGCCTCTGCCTCTGCCACCGAAGAAAACGGGCTTTTCCTGGAATGAAAGAGCTGGTAAAACATTTGGCAATACATTTGAATTTTTATTAAGATACCGTGGCTCGTGATAGACGAGAGCCCGAGTTTCGGTTTGCACGTAAAGGCAGCATCTTTTAACCGCCCACACTGTTGCCGAACAGGAGCTGCGAAGAAGCAGCAGCCGGAGCGACAGACTGTGGGCTAAGTTTGTCCGCCCTGGCTTACCATCACGAGTCTACGGGTCTTTGTTTCTGTGATGAACAAGTACCTCCGCTTTCGCTTAAAATTCACACCCAAAGTAGAGGCGTTAGAAACGGTCAAGTGTGCTCGTGACATTTTGCATAGTTTGTAGCACAGACAGAGAAACAGGAAAGGAGAGAGGGAGGGAGAAGTGCGAGCGACTCCAAAGTTGACACTTCGCTGTCATGTTTGGTACTTGTTGAATAGGCTGTGTACAAACACAACACTGCAGTGTGTGCGTGGGCGGCTGCGTGCTGGGAACAGGTAGGGCTGCTGTTATTTTACTTTGTTCTGCAAGTGGCCTTCAAATTATGTTTACATTACATTCTAACCTTTAGTTAATGGCAACAGTAGCGTTGCTCCTGGTAGCCATTGATCTCAGCTAGTTAGTGAGTAATCAGCTCTGTGGGCGAATATTAGTGGGTTAATATCTGTTCAGTATGTTTATTACCAAATGTTTTATTTGAGGTTCGAGTTCACTATGGTTGTCTGGCGTGGAAACTCATTGCTTCTTAATTTTGCTGTATGTTAATTAAGAACCAATTTCTTTCTGTTGCCAGAGTCTTCTGTATCATCATGAGGCTTTAAGGGCACAGGGAGGACAGTGATGGCAGAGCTGGAGATTGACCAATCCAACCTTCCACGTGTCCAAGAAGGTAGGCTTATACACTCCCACACAGACCCAACTTTAGCAGCTATAGAAAGTTCAAGAGAAAAGTGGTTCTTTGTATGTCTGGAGAAAAGCTTTGTGTGTGTGCGTGTTTAGCCTCTATACATGCAGGTTAGAGATCATGGGCACTTACTGAGCTACAGACATGGAGCCCGTAAGAGTTTTTATTGACACTCTAGCTAAGAGCAGACTTGTCTACCCTTCTGTTTGAGAGAGAATGAGAGCGACCACTTTGTATCCTCTCATTTTTGTGTTATGACTAACTTAAATCAGTGCTCTGTATCTACATCGGATAAGAAGTGTCTTGTTGTGTGTTGTGGCTGATGCAGCAGACAGTGCAGATTTAAGTGCTGTGCTGCATGGTAACAGGAATAAAGCTGGTACCGAATTGTCTGTTAGGAAATCTAAAAAACTCTAGTCTATTTATTGCAGTCAAATTGAATTGCTTTGTATGAAGTCACGAGAAAAAAATAAACACACAGTGATCTGATGATATTTCAATCAAGTTTAATAATTGTTCAAATGTACTAAGCATCTAAAAAGAACTGATCGTCTTTTATGAATCACTATCTAACAAAGGAAACGTGCGCATCATTAACGCTGTTCAAACAACTGAAGTATGAGCAGGGTTTTTCCCTGCAACAGGTTGGTCTGGCCTTTCACCAAAGGAAAATCACCAGGACAAAAATATTTTTAACCAGCATTTTCTAAGTAGGGGTTAGTTTGCCCAATCTTAAAAACAAAACCATTTTTAATTATTGCACGGCCAGAAATAACAAGCAAATGCAAGCATTATAAAAGGTAACAAAACCTCTTTGTCCAAGCTTTATTTGAACCAGTCATTTTTATGTGCGCAGTCAAAAGGCTGAGCCTGGAAAAAACTTGATGAGGGTCCATGCACATGTTCAGCCAGCTTTAGGTTTATTAAGCTGGTTTCCCGTATAGAGTTTGGGAGAGCAACCACACAGGAAAGACTAAAGCCAGGTAAAATAAGGCTGGAGTACAAAGTTGTTGTGTACAAAGGGTCATGTTGCATTGCTTTACAGAGATTGATCTCATGAGTGACAGAACTGGCATGCTGGATGCAGATAAGAGCAAAGAATGAGATAGCCGGGATATGTGAATCCATGGGAAAGAAATGGGAATTCAGCTCAGATGAAGGTGCTCTGCAAAATACTCACAATTATGTGCTTGTTTTTTTTAGCTTCTCTAACTATACTGAATATGCTAGACAATAAATTCATATTTGTTTAAAACATTTTAAATGTATTGTGCTGAATAATTTTCAATCTATAGCTTAAAATGACTCTGAAGAAAATGACGCTAAATTGATTTTTATCTGCTTGCATGTAAGTGTGGAAACATTCACAGGTTAGGAACTTGTAAGCTGTCGCCTCAGTGAAGACTCATTCTTTGGCATGTCCAAGCTAATGAATGGGATAGAAGTAGGTCTGCGAGTCTTTTTATCAAGGGAGATAATTCAGCACTCCACTCTTGTTTCCACACACAAAGGGCACACTGTGCAGCTTAGCATTTTTATGCTTTATTGAGCAGGGGCCAGTGCACAAACAAAGCCAGTAATAGCACCTATAAACTTGTCAATGAGGCAATTGCAGTATGTAAATCATCTGTCTGGTCACTGATTTTTTTTTCTTTATCCATTATCTTTTTTACCAGAGAGACATTTTCTCTTTTTAGTTCTGCGATGGTTTACTTTGTGTTCTTTTGTGCATGCATATGCTTCCTTTTTCCTAAGAGCCAAAGTTTCCCTTGTCCCTTTCCACCTTCACTTTCCTCACCATTTAAGAGCCCCGGCAAAGTCAGCTTTCTTTGTTTCTACTGCACCCCTTATCAGTTCCTGTTTTTTCCCTCCTCTCCTGCTCCTGATATAGCCTGATGTGCTGAGGGAATGCAGCTCCCAGAGGAATTCCCCCCCCACCTCCCCCTCATTCCTAATTTCACTCTCACCAACTGACCCAGAGTCCCAATACCCCTCACCTCTCTTTGTTCTCCCTGACAAACTGGTCTAGTTCAGGAGTTATTTGGCCGAGTATGCTGCGTTTATAGCACAACACAAAGATCTGTGGGATGGCCAGGCACTTCGTGGTGGAATCTTGTGCAGAAAAAGCAGTGAGGAGGAGAGCAGAACAGTCCAGAGAGGAAGGGAGCGAGAGGAGAGAGCATGTGGGCGGTCGGTGGGGGATTTTGGCTGAAAATAGAACCCTTGTCATTTCTCCTTTAGCCGGTTTCTTTGTTTGGCAGGCATTTGCAACTGCTGCTATCCAAGTAGCTGTGAAGATGAAAGTGAAATATCTCTGTCAGTGTTTGAGCGGCTGTTCCTGCACGCTGGATCATAGACATGATCTGCATAATTTTGTTTTGGAAGATCGGCTGTTAGTGCGCTAATAAAAATACATTCACCTATGTGTTTCTGTATTATGAGTGAAGGTTGCAGTTGAAAAAAATGCATTTAAATGTATGGAAAACAGACTTTTCCATACGACTGTCTAGGCTTTAAGGTCATAGCCGTGGTAGGTTCTTGCTTAAAAATTGGATATTACAAAAGTCAAACTAGTGGGGAGCTCTGTGCTATACAGTGATGCTGACTCAGGCTTTTTTTTGTTTATTTTTTTGCTTTTTTTACATTATGTTTTTGCTTTGTACTCTTTCTCACTCTCAGTGGATCTTATCCTTGTTTTTTCCAAATGTAGCATTAATTTTTTTTCCCTGCTGGATCTTTGATTCACTATCCTCTTAGAAAACAGACACAACCCCATTAAGGACCTTCATTAAGAAGCTTACAGTTGGATTGCCTGCAGTCACACTGAGCATATGTTTTTTGGGGGGGATTGGTGGCTCTGAGTGTCTCACACCTTGTTTCACAAAACCTGTTTAGAAGTAACAATTGTGAAGTCTCTGTTTCCAACCCCTATAGCAGTGCTGTGGAAAAACAAGTTCGCCCACAATGCAGACACACCCACATGCACATCCATGCTCATGCCAGAGAAGACTGTCATTTCTTTCATTTTCCCCTCATTTTCCGCTTTGCTCTTCTTTCTTCGTTGGATTCGAAGAGTAAATTGTTTGGACTTGTCATTTTGTACCGTCGGATAAAATCAATCCTTCGACTTAAACCCTCCTCACCGGCAGACTGGACCCATAAGGGCAGGTTAGAGATCCATTTAGCGGATAGTCTCTTAAGCTCAGCGACAGGTGTAAGTGGTAATGCATGTCTGTTTTGGTAAAATTCTCAGTGTAGGCTTGTAGGGTCGTTCGTGTTGTAAAGAGGCTTCCTTTGGGGCTTTGTGCTGTCTGGGTGATTTTCATGGCCTGTGACAGTTGAGCCTCTCTAGATTGAAACCTACTCCTCAGAGACTTCTTCTTAGCAGGTTGTTTTTTTTTTTTGTTGTTTTTTTTTACTGTCCTATTTTCAAACAAGGAAGAGCCTTTGATTGTCTATAAAACGTTGGATACAATTGTGTTTTGTATAAATGAAGAAAATTGTTATAAGCATTATAGGATTAGGCGTTAGTGGTCAAGATAAAGTTCAACAAAATGCGAGAGGAATGCATATTTAGATAGGTATGAGTTAGATATGAATGAATGTCTTGAAACATTCTTCAAGCTTGGAATGGATCAAACACCTGATGTTATATTTGTATTCACCTGCTGTCCTGTAATCCTAATATATCCCTATTAGAATGAATGTCGACTCCACCAACTTGTTGTCGTCATCAGTATTACCATCTAATACATCTCCAGATAGTAAGTACATTTTAGAGATCTTTGTCTGCCTTTTATTTAAAACCTTTTTTTTTTTTTTTGGGGTAAATGTGTACTTCATTTGTCTATACACCTTTAATAATAACACGCTGCTCTCCATTAAGCATCCTCAAGCAAGTGGCAACCTGACCCCTGAACAATCCAGTGCAATTTAACACAACAGCCCTGGCACAAATTCTTTTTTTTTTTTTATACCCGCTCATATTAATAATTTTTTGTTGACAGTTGTGTGTTTATTTTGAGGCTGTGGTTAAAGGTAACATTTTCCTGGACATCTGTCCATCCACTTATTCAACTTATGGTCACAGCTGCCTGGGTACAGACTTTACCAATCTGTCACAGGGCTAGAAGGAAGAGCATTAGAAGTGTCTCTCAGTCTAAAAACTTACAAGCATCAGAAATTGAGTAGCTTTGATAGTATGTAAGCTCATGCTGGTGTACCCAATTGTCCAAGCAGTATATATCACTACTAGGTTTTCCTGAAAGTTTAGAAATATTATCTGTCTATATATCCTAAAAAAGGCTAAAAGAATAAAAAAAAAAAAAAACCCAACAATATCAATGTAAAATGTGTTATAGCCTGCATATAAATTTTAAGCTTTCACAAGCTAATCAGGTTATCTTAAACAACTGAAAGCATGTGTGCAACATTTGTGGAGCCATTGTCTCCACAACCGTTACACAGCCCGCTGTGTTGGGCTCAGTGGATGGATTAGCAGAAGGACAGGTGTTTTTAATTGGCCCAGTCTCTGGCTCAGCATGAAAGGTTTTCAGCAGTGAGCTAAATCTCCTCTTAGACACTGTCCTCTGTCGTTCTTTTGCTGATATTAAGAAGCCTCCATTGTACGAAAAAGCAACTCTCTGGGTTCCCTGATGAAAATCTATTAGGTAGCTAAGCGGTTTTGGTGGGGTCACTGTAAGCTGTGTGAGTGGAGAAATGGAAGAGTTGGAGAAACATCTAAGCCACAATGCTGCGGTCTGTGTTCATTTTCTCCTGAGTAACGTTTGAGTTTGTTTGCGAGATCTTTAAACACCGATAAGAAGCTACTGTGCCTCATTAAGGACTACTGTAAGCACTTAATATGTTTATAGTTTAGATTAGAATAACAATTGTATAATTCTTATGTTCTTAAGTCTATGTTAAAGTGCTAGTCTTTGCAGCATTCTCTGGTGAGAGTTCACTAATGACATGAAACTGATATGTTTTATTGCCATATCTAGCAGCAGGTGGCCAGACTATTGGATCACAGGATATGAAAGACTTGTGGCTTGATATGGAGTACCAGACAGAGTTGGAATACAGCAAGCTTGTAGTTAAAGCCTTTGGATTTATGTCAGCCTTACAGCTTTCATTCGACACACTGTACATTTGTACCATCTGCAATAACTTAAAGGTTTGCAGTCAGCTGCTCTTAAACTTTGCATATTCATTTGGTAGGCATAGTGAGCACATAAGTGAAAGAAAAGCATGCATCTCGGCATCTCTTAGCATCCTTTTAACAATGAGCGAATGACTTTGTGTGTTGTACTGCTGTTACTGTTAAAAGCTGCTCACACACATGTGTAGCACATGAGCATCGCTCAGGACGGTGGAGCTGCTATTTTGCTCTAAAAGTCTGTGACTGCTAATTTTGGGCACTTGAATCTTTTTCTGAAATGCAGCTACCCTGCTATAAACATTTTATAAGATCCTTTCATGTATTTAACAGTGATGCCAGAGTGGTGGACGGTTGCTTTTTTCATTTTAAAGGGACACTCCTCTGCTTTTGTCTGTGTCGTGTAAACATCCATCATAACACACAGCACTTGTATCCTATTGTTTCCCTTTGGACAGACTGTTGGACCAAAAGCAGCACAGTTCATCCAAAGGCTTAGCTTTTGTTTTTCGATGGAGCCATTGACATCCATTCCTGACTGCTGTCGGTTTTCTGTTGTTTTAGTAATCGTCAGCCTCTGAGAACTCCTCACTTTATTAAACACTTGTATCCCACCCCTTCATTCATTTGTGAGCACTTTGTAACTGTTTGTAAATGTTGCTGTTGTCTATTGTTTCAGTGTGCCAGTGTTTTGCTGTGCTGGAGGATGGAGCGCTGGCACACAACCTGCAAGAGCAGGAGAGTAAGTACAAAGTTAAGCAGCTATTTGACAGCTGCATACTGTGCAAGCGTCTACTAACTTCTATTATGTGAGCTGCACTCCATTCTGTCTCAGTGAACCACCACTGTATGTTGGGTTCATCTTTTCCTGAAGTATTCACAACCGCAGTGTTATGCTGCAGACTTGCCAAGGACTTTAGAATTGCACTGGTGTGCCAAATAATGCAATCCAAAACAACAGCTCCCTCGAGTATTTTAATTACGCAACCAAAGTTTTAAGAACACTTTTCAATAAGTGTCAACTCTCGCACTAAAACCATCTTTATAAAGGTAAAAACATATGGCATTGCTGTTGGATTGTTTGCGTTAGATTGGATTTTATTGCAAAAACTTATATTAAATTGACACAAAGAGAGAAAAGATTATATAACAACCAGATGTATATGTACTACATAACATATGTATTTCCATGAAAGCCTTTTTGGTTGCTGCTGTGGTGTCTCTGTACATCTTTGTAAAAAAAAAAAAAAAGCCATACAATTTGGTATGTATTTTTAAGATTCCTCAAAAGTGTCATCACTGAAGAGCTGGCATGCAGCAAACCATGTTTCAGATAATCAAAACATTCATAATGATTTAAAATGAAAACAGATTTAAAGTTCCAATGCAATATAGTAAATATTAATTCATATGTAATAGATCAAATACGGTCCCTTTTGATACTTGCATTGCACGTTGCCTTACTATCTCCCCTTTTCTCTGCCTTGCACTTACAGTCGAGCAATACTATACCACCAACATTCTGAAGAACCAGCTTGTGCAGAATGACATCCGTGTAGCCAAGAAGCTGCAGGATGAAGAGGAGGAGCAGCAGGCCCAGCAGAGTGCCCTTCAGAGACAGGCCTCCAGACAACTGTAGGTGACTCCTCAAAGCACACTCCTGCAATAACCACACTGTGCTACATGCAACCCTTACGCGACTGCATGGAAATTTATTGCACAAATTTATGTCTTCTTTTACTTTGCTGCATGTTATGTTGATTATTGTATCCATAAATCACAAATATGAGAAGTAATTTTCTTCTGCGACTGCTTTGTAGAGAGGAGCAGGACTTTGAGTACGCCCGTGTGATTCAGGAAGAACTCCAGAGATGTGCTGAGGAGGCTCAGAGGAGGGAGCTGGATGATGAGGTGAGCTTTTACTCACATCTCTTTGCTTACATAGCATATTTTATTACCAACCTGTGCATAAATATTTTTTTTTAAAAAGCAATGTGTATTTAATCTTCTTTTACAGTACCCAACATTCAAAAAAATAAATCTACCTTTATGGAGATACGAAGAGTCTGGTTGGACCCCTTTGAAATGAGATGATGCATACATCTCAAAGGGTTTACCCAAATATTGGAACTTTATCATAACCTTAAATGGGTTATTTACCTTAGCACCCATGCTCGCTATAGCCTAGGTTAACTGGGGAGCTTAACCATGAGCTGTCATGCATTTAACCAAATAGGGAGAAACCTGTTAGGTTTGGTAACTTTGAACATATTTGATTTTTAAAAAAATCTTATCTTTAGCTCAGTTGACTTTGATGGAAAGTGTACTAGTGTTATAATACTACATGGCTGGTAAGCTCATCTTACTATAATATACAAAATCTCTCTCTGTCTTTCTGCATGTTCATTTTTTATGTGTGTGTGACCGCCAACACCTCCCTAGATGATCAGGAGAGCATCCAAACTTGGCACACAGGTACATCTTAGGCCCATGAAGGTTCTTATGTATATCAGATATTGTGATGTTGTAACTAGCAACGGGATAAAATAATCTGTTTTCAGCATTACTGTCCCTATAACACTTTATGAAAGTATTTTATCATTTTTATGATAGTTTTCATGACAGTAGTATCTGATTTATATCCACAAATTTTCAGTTATATTTATCCTGATGTCATCATAATATATTACCTGGCAGCGACCTGCTAATGTTCTAAAAGAACCTGTTTTTTTTACCTGTTTTCTGTTATTTCAGTTTCAAAATAATTATATCTCATTCATATACATAAAAGCTGAATTATACATGATCTATCGTGTCTTCATGTTGCCTAGTAATCAATCAGCAGTAGGCTAAAATTACCCTTTTTTGCATTTATTCACCTTAAACGCCTTATATCATCATTTTAATGTCACAGCGCACACAGGTCAAACAATACAGTAGCATGAGCATGCATTTGTATTTTAAATGTATTTCTTAATGTGTATCTCTTTCTTGTGCAAATCTATAGTTTTAAAGTCAAGTCAAGTTCAAACCACTATAGACTATTCTAGAAGATATAGACGTGCTCCTTGAATGAAAGATGTGCAAAGTAGAAAATTAGTTTTCCTCTACCAGCCACTCATTTTTGTCATTTTTAATTTAAAAGCTCCATGGTATTAACTCCGAACTGAACGGTTCCCCTGATAATAAGATAAAAAACCTTGACAGCAAACTTTGCAAAGTAAAATATTGTGAGGGATTTGTTCCTGAAAGAGGAACAAATCCTTTCCCATGGGCATCAAGTTGCTGGCAGTAACCAGAGCAGAACAGGATACTGTATGAACAAGTTTACCTTCAGCACAAACTAATACTTGGAGAGATACTCGTTTCCCGTCTGTCCTTGGAAGTATGAGCATTTCTTTCTTTTGTTAAAAGGGATAGCACAAATATATTTTGTAACTTTTTTTGTATGATATGCATACAAACTTACAAAACAATGTGAAAAAAAATCAGGTGAAAAGTAAGGAAAAATCATTTTTTATAGGATTTAGTGATGGTAAAAGGTAAATTAATACCACTGGCATTCCCCTTTTAAAGTCAGTGAATTCACACACAGCACAGGGACTCATAGGCATTTATGGCACTTAGGATGTATTTATATATCATTTAATTATGCGCCTGTTACAGGGAGTATCATATGGCTCATTCTGCTCACACTTAGGACTAACTGAGTAAATAATGAATCCCACTGGCAGCAAAGTGCTGCTCTGGGCCTCGGGTGCATCCATCGCTCCAAAAGAGGGCTTTAAAAGCACGGTCAGCTGTTTAGCACAGTCGTTCAAGCGATGATGGCTCAAGCAGTTTCACCGGTGCTTAGCTCCAGACATGGACCAGCAAGCGCTTTATCCAGAATGCATTCATATGTGCGCATTTAGTCATGCAAAACTTGCACACTGTCGTATTCTCAATTTTGTTGTTTAATATTTTAATCTCTAAATAAATCATTTAGATTCTAATAAACTCTATTACAGAATGATGGCTTGAATGTTTTAGCCCCATTAGCTCTATGTATAGGAATATTACTTCTGACTGAAAATATTTCAACAGAAATGTATTGCTATGAAACTTTGTACTTACATTTATGATCTTGGGAAAAAGAAACCTATGACATCAGCGATCTCCTGATCATTTCGTTAGCGTTGCCATGAAATTAACAACTAACTAATACTATGATCAAGTTCAGTTCCTTAGTTTATCAACTGATATTTGCAAAATTAGTGCCATGTCTATTATCCATAGCTGCACTTTGCTTTTAGTGCTTATTGGTTTAACAAATTATGCATTTTATGACGTGTCGATGTGAACTCGATAGCATGATGACATTATCATTTAGATGAATCACTATTTGACCTGAGTATAGCCTCAAAGATGTACAAGGTGTATCTGTTCATAAAATACGGTATTATGCAAAAGGCTCGACCCTCATTTCTTTACATTTTCCTGGGAAATAGATGCTGCAATTTAAGCATATTTTTGAAATGCAGTGTATAAGGCAAAAACAGATTTTGTGCAGTTTTAAGAAGCTTAAAAGTCAGTTTTTGGTATGACCACCTTTTCTTCAACACATCCTTAACTCTCTTAGGCGAGCTTTCTTGTAATTTCTGTAAGTAGTCTTCAGGAATAGTTCTCCATTGAAGGACATTTAAAGCCCTTCTTTGGATGTTGGCTTCCTCTTGTTCCGTTTTCTGCCACAATGTTTTAATAATGTTGAGATCTGGGTTCTGAGACGCTATTGTCTGTTTTTCAATCTAGCTATGCTTTTATGCACTGTGATTGGCATCAGTGTCATGATTTTAAAAAATAAATAAAGCTATTCCCATTCAGATGCTTTCCAGATGGTGTTGCATGCTGGATCAAAAACGAACAGTAATTTTCTGCATTCATAATTACATCAAAACTCTAACCATGACAGCGCATCCACTGTGTTTTAGACACTGTAGACACTCACTGTTATCCTTCTGTCCTGATCTCCTGTAGAACCAAAATATTAAGATTTGGTTTATCTCTCCATAGGACTTCCTGCCACTCATTTTATTTTAGTCTAGTTCTTGTGTAATTTGGCATTCTTAAGCCTTTTCCCTTTCTTTATGAATGGCTTTTTGACAGCCACGCTTCCACTGAGACCATTTCTAGGTGGCCTCAGTGAACACTACACGGATCAACTGAAGGGCCGTGCATCAAAGTCATGTGTCAGGTTTTTGCTGGATTTTTTTCCCCCTATTTCTTGAAGACATGTCTTTCAGCTTTTCAGATCAAAGTAGCAGATGTGTAACTTCTCTTGTCTCCACTTTAGTTTTCTCAGTGTGTTTTTTTAAGGACACTTTGCACACCATCCCAAGATACTCCGTGCCCTTGGTAATCAGTACAAAAATATTATTTTATGCTGTCAAACTTTGTTATCTTTGACATTTTTTTATCATGCTAACAAAATGGCAACAGTTGATGTGCTTTTGTGACAGGCTGCTAGTAACAAAGTGCCTAAAGATTCAAATTAAAATAAGCTCTTTATTCCTCCCTTCACTTTGGTCTCTTTTTTTATGCTTCAGTGATTTACAAGTAAATGTTAAATGGCTTAACAAACAAAAAACATTCCTCTGAAATTGCTCGTGTGAAGTTTGTCTCCTTAGACACAAGCTATAAAAGAAATCAGCCGTGGCTCAAGATGCTTACACAGTGCTGTACATCTAGTTTTAATATAAACAAACATGAGCATGACCATCTGGTTACAAATCCAAGTTTGCAATATAAATATAATGCTTGGATAGCTGTTTTTACATGTATCTATCTCCTGTTTATGGTATGGAAGTGAACCTCTACAGAGCTGTAAATACAAAAACAATTCATCTTGCAGCCAAAACATGGTTGTCCAACCAGATGGTTCTCATCAATCACCACTCCCACGGTGTTTGAATGTTCACACACAAGGCAAATCCTGCCCTCCTCAATGATGCTGTCTTGATGCATTTTGTATAACTTGCTTTACCAAAAAGAAATTCATCTGATTCTTTGAATAACATGAATGGTGTCACTGAGAAACGAGAAGTCTATTGTGCTGGAAAAAGTCATCGACTCAGCCATGAAAACTCTCCAGTTGGCCTGGTTGTCTGTTTCACATGGCTACTACAGCAAAATATTTTCTCTACATGGCAGTTTCCTTTTTGGAGAAGGCTGTGTACAAAAGCTCCTTGTTTGGAGGGTGTGAGGTCATAGAGGGCTATAAAATTCCTTGATCATTAGTAAAGGGGTTGGGTTTGAACTCTGTGGTTTACACTTTACATTAAATGTAAACCCTAGTTTACTTTTTTGGCTCTGCAGTATTTTCTTTTTATGAGTGTTGACGTGGGGATCAAATGATGGACTATTAGCGCACACGTTAGCTTGCTTTCCATAATGACAGGGAGATCAGAGGTGTTGATTAAATATTTGCCTCCCTGTAGATCGTGTCTTTAATTAAGGAACAGAAGGCATCAGGCTGTGCACTTTTAAATGCCAGATCCCTGTGGCACTGCACGCCTAACCTGCCATGGCAAGCTGCTGATTGTCTGCTGATGCTGGCAAAGTGGCTCACACAAATGTCCTGATTGCAAGGCAAAAGCAGCTGTGCTTGCTTTTGCTTATGATTTATGTTGTAAATGCTGCCCACAGAGGGAAATCTCATAGAATTCACTGGTTGAATTTTGATGATTTATTGGTAGCACAAAAAAGTAGCACTCAGATACATTGAAGCTGGACCGTAGAGACACACAGCTGCTCTGGTAAGACCAGACAATCCCCTGTGACAGTGTTACTTCAAGTGGAGCAGTGGCATTGATCTGCTTCTGCTGTAAAAGTTTACTTTTTCTTAATTTTTTCTTACAGGTTCTATTCAGTCAGAGTTCTAAATCCTGTGGTGTCTCTGGCCACCCAGAACAGAATTAGTTAAATGACCGCTATTAAGATGTCACATCACCTCACAGCAGTATCAGATCCCCCAACATAACTCTGCATGTCCAATCTAGTAAGATTCCTGTCTTCATGTAAAAATGTGGTCTAAGGTTTTGGTCCATTTTGGTTGTTACCTCACCAATGAGAGCAAATCTAAAGGAGCTACGCGAGTTTAAAGAGTGGTGTGAGGTTTAAACCGACGAAGGAATATCTGGAGCCCAAGACAGCTCTCTGCTACATTATGAACAAAAGCAAAATCATCCATATGGGATATATTAATTCATGGATAAGATTTTCCTTCATTGTCAAATTGCAGCTGTTGATTTTATCTATGTTATATTGCCCTCTGTTGGTGGAAAAGGGTACAATGTATGTGGAGCCTCATTCTTGCAGTTATGTCGACTCATAGTTCCACATCAGTGTAACCCGACCATTTATTGTGTCATTCTTTTAATCAGGGAAGCTCAGTTTTTTGTTTTATAATTTAGTCTTTTATTTGCTCTTGGTTTTTTTGTTTTTGTTTTTTGTTTTTTACTATGTCATACACTAAAAGATTCTGTCATTCTTCACATTATTTTATAGAAATGCCTTACATGTTGTTGGTGAATCTTGTTGAAAACTAAACTGGAAAATAGAAAAATATATTTGATTAAGTGCTTATTTGATGGAAGAGATCATTTTATCTGCTGAAAGTCATATTTGTGTACACACTGGCCTTGTTTCCACAGGAAATTGCCAAACGGTTGCAAGAAGAGGAAGAGGAGAGTATCAGGAGACGAAGTAGAGGGTCAGGGAGCCATAGTGAAGGTAAAGCTTTATTGTATATAGTTATGAAGGTTGTTTAGAAATTTTCACATTGTTTAAATAAAATGTTTTGGGGTTTTTGGATATTTTTAGTGGTTTGCAGAAGGCTTTGTTATACTATAGGACACAACCTGGCATTATTTAGCTTCTTACTAAACATTCTTGGCTCTGCTTGTGATCATTACTGCAGCTGTATTTAAATCACTCACCACAGATACTACAAGGCCATGAACAAAAAAGTTGCTCATTTGTTCATGAATATCTTCATGGTTTTTTTTTTTCTTACTTGCTCTCATGTTTGTTTTGATATTGTCTTTAATGCATGGAATTACATTTACAGCATTTGCAGGGCTCATTCTTGTATGTAAATGCATGGAAACATGTCAGTTATATTTCATCCATTTATACTAATTGTAGATTGTATTCCTGTGTTACCTCATCATTAATAATAATCACTAACAGACTCACCCACCCACCCTTTTTTGTTTGCATGTTTGGTATTGCCAAAGGCAGCACGAGTGACCCTGCACTGCTATCCCTACAACAGCACACACACAACAGCGTTTGCCAGGGGGAAGAGCAGTACCCTAGCACCACCACCAGGTGGCGATCATCTACTTCTCACTCAGACATAACTGGGCCTCAGACTAACTCCCCAAGGGGGTTAGCAGCTCAGAAAAATACAACTTCATGGTCAAATCAAGGACACCCCAATTCCATTAGGCAAATTAGGAGTGAATTGAGAGAGCCTTTGTGTGAAAATTCAGATGACTCGGACACAGTTTTCTCTGAACAGCTCTCTGTTTGGTCCCAGAGGCTGAATGAAAGATTCAACACTGCACCTGCTCGACAGCGGGCATCTTTACATCAGCCACAAGAGAGAAATTGCAGAAGAGTTTACTCTCGTAGAACATTCTCAGACGAGTTCAGGGAGGAGAGAGAAGAGTGGGACGAGGACTTTTATGAAAATGGTGATCTGAATGAAGGGAGGCCTAGGAATCAGGATAAAGAGAGGAAGTACAGAGATGAGTATGATATCAGAGGTCAGGATCCAGGCTCTCAGTTAGTCGAGTTTAGAGAAAAGCGACGCAGTCAGAGTGAATCTGTTCGGCTGCATGACAGGGATACACACAGCAACAGAGACTTTGCAAAGACCTGGAGCTACAAGGACAGCCCTGACAAACACGTCCGTTTTCGAGATGATAAGAGGAGCTCTCGCAGGGAGCAGAGTGAAAGCAGCCAAGTGTGGAAGATGCTGGCCCGTGTCCTCAAAGAGAGGGGTGTGCCTGTGAAGCTTGGTGGCAATGGGGCGCCACTGCAAATAAGGCCTCAAAGCAGAGACAGCCAGGTGTTTCATGGGAGTGAGGTCTCCTGCGGCGACTCCCAACCACATCAGAGAGCCTTCCACAGAGCTGCTTCCACGAGGCACAGTTTCCATGGAGATATTAGGGAGAGGAAGAGATTGTCATACCGAGAGAACAGTGGGAGAGATCACAGAGAAGACCGAGACAGGCATCATGATAATGGAGAGATTTATGAGATTAGGAGAAGGGACTCAGACCTTTCTAAAAGAGAAAGACAAGGCAGTAGAAGGTGGAGTAACAATGATGAGAGGGGAGAGAGGAATGTAAATAATTATAGAGTCAGGAGGGCAGCAAGCGAGCGGAGGCATTTACACAGGACCGCAGAAGAAAGCTTAAGCTCAGAGGAGGAGCAAGACGTGGAGAGGAGAATAAATGTACCCCGCCGAAGAGCCCCAGGACGTAGCCAAAGTCTCAGCACCAGCAGCAGGGCTTCAACCAGGGATAGGTCAAGGCGCACAGCAGCAGGTAACACTTAGACCTGCAGCCAACTCTAATCTGCAGAGGGAAAGCTTCCAGCATGGTGCTGTCCCTCTCTGTGTACATCTGCTCCTCTCATCTTCCCTTAATCATCCCCTTATCTGGACTTGGGCTTTAGTGGTGTCTTGATTCCTTACTGAAGTGGGACGTTTCCCTGTTTCATATCTACAAAATCAGTGGTCTAAAATAGTCTTTGCTTTGTACTTTAATTCTCTACTTTTCCCTCTTCTAATTCTTTTTTTTTTTCTTTTCATCTTGAGGGTTGTAAGATAATTAATTCCAGGGAGTTGCTTTCATTTTGCATCTTTTCACCTTGTGCTGTCATTTTAAATGTCATTGTAAATAACCTTTCCCCGACTCTTTCGGTAAACTTGAATGATTAATGGGTGATGGGTTTTTTTTGTTTTTTTTAACAAATCATGTGCTCATCATCATCACAGTTGCTCAATTTTCTGTGAATTTGACACTGTCAAACTTCATCTTTAGGAGCACCACTTCAACCAGAGCTGAGTGAAACTAATCTGAGCCTGGGGGAGCTGCAGCAGGTTTTAGAAGATGAAGAACTGGCCCTCAAGCTACAGGAGGAAGAGGAAAAGCTGTTTGGGAGGGTAACTGATCCAAGAATTTAACATGAAACACTGTAGTTTAGAAGGTTAGCAGAAAAACAGAAGTTTGGTTTGTTGATCTGAACATTTACTTTCTGTTTCCTCACAGAACTCTCAGCCATCTCAACGTTGTCCTTATCCAGATGGGGACTTCAGAGTAGCACAAGTGGCACAGGATGAGGTGGAATGATAAACTGACATGTCATCAGTATCCGTTTATTTAACATCCAACTGATTAGTAAGATCATGCCTTTTTTTGTGTAGGAAATTGCACGATTCATGCAGAAGCAAGAAATTAAATCAAAGCGTAGATCTCGTGAGCTGGAAGGACCTGAGTCTTGGCGTGAGCATAGGGCGATGATAAATCATCATGACAGACGAGCTGCAAGAGAGAGACAGGTTTGTTTGAACATGTGGTTAGGAATTCAAGACAAAGACAAACATATACACAGACCTGTTATGCATATGTGTGAAAGGTCTTTATTGGGTGTTTCTGCCAGAAGAGGTTTTAAACAAGCTGAGAAACCTCTTTGTTCATTTCAGGTCCAACGAGAGAGACTTGACTCAGAGGGCCTTCCTTCCCCGACTGAGGACTGCTCTCCAGAGAACCTTCCGCCAAGTCCCACCACCACTACACCGTAATTAACAAGTTAAATCTCTTAATTAATGCTGTATGTCTGATATTTCAAAAATATGGTGACTTATAGCTGCTACATTTATAGATCAGCCCAGCAGATTAGAAACATTGCAGAGGAATTGGATCCAACCTTCCAGGCGAGGAGGCAAGGCACAATGAGCCTCCAAATGGGACAAATGGGTATTTGAACTGAACTGAAATAAAACCACTGTTGAAACTGTTGAAACAATAACTTGACAGTTCCTTTTCCTCCATTGTAGGTCCAGCTACTCAGCCCCTTCCTGTGCCACAGTCAGGTCTGAATGAAATGCTTGAGGAGCCTACATTTATTCCGCCAACAAAGCGTCAAACAGACAAATCAGGACGAAGTAAATCCAAAGAGAAGAAGGAGAACTGCAAGCAACAGTGATCTCCAACACTGTGTTCTGCTGTAGGCCATACACCGTTTCTTTTAAAACACTTAATCAGTTCAGCTAGAGTTCTCATTGCTTATTATTTTAGGGTTAAAACTGACACGAATAGCATTCACTCAGCTGCCCCTACTAGCACTTTTTTTTAGAGCAGTGGAATAAGGAGACTTTTTAGATTCTCGATTGAGTAAAGACAACATTTTAAAATCATGGCTTTTATAAATGCTAAAGGGAAATGTTGGGTTTGTTATTGTATTGTATTTTATATGTAGTTAACCAGTATACTGTCAGCTGGATCTCTCAGTCCTCCCCAAGTTGTGCCTACACTTTATTTACATTACAAATACACTAAACCATCCAAGTAGACTTCTATGTTCTGCCACCTAGTATATAACTTCATCCCATTGTCTGAATCAGAATACTTTAATAATCCCTAAAGAAATTATGTCTAAACTAGGTATAATGTGGGAAAAATAATTATTTGAACCCATGGTGAATTTGTAAGTTTGCTCATTTATGAAGATATGAACAGTTTTTATTTTATGGTAATTTTATTTTAATGGAGTGAAACAAAATATTAACAAAAATCCAGAAAAAACACATTATATAAAAGTTATAAAATGCTTTGCAACTTGAAGCTTCAGTTCCCTCCCTCCCTCCACAGATTGGATTGAGGTCTGGAGACTTGTTAGGCCACTCCATGACCTTAATATGCTTCTTCTTTAACCACCCCTTTGTTGCCTTGGCGATATGTTTTGAGTGCTTGTCAGATTGGTAGATCCATTCACAACCCCTCTTCAGTGTTCTGGCTGAGGGAAAGAGGTTCCCATCCAAAACCTTCACAGTACTTGGCCATGTCCATTTCCCTGTTATTGCAGTCAAGTTGTCTGTACATTTAGCAGGAAAACAGCCCCAAAGCATAATATTTACACCTCCATACTTGTTGTAAGTATGGTGTTCTTTGGATCACACTCAGTTTCTTTACCTCCAAACACAGTAGGTCAAGTTGATGCCAAAGAATTTGATTTTGGCTTCATCTGACCGCAGCACTTTCTCCCATGTCATTTTATTCCACTTCTGAATAGTCGCACAACTGTTTTTACCTTCTCACTAAGCTTCTTGCTGATAGTCTTGTAGTCCATTCCAGCCTTGTGTTAGGTCTACAGTCTGGTCAGTAACTTCCTCTGACAGCTCTTTGGTCTTGTCCATGGTGGTGAAAACTTTGAAATTGATTCTGTGGACAGGTTTGTTTTATACACATCAGATTGCCAGTGTCTGTAATTGATTGACGGATTGTAATTGCCTGTATGTGCGGGGATATAGGCAATCTGTGGGAGCCAGAATTCTGGATTGGTTGTAGAGGATCAACCGATCCTCTGTATTTTTGGTTGAGATTCTGTTGCTCTCCATTAAAATGAAGCTACCATAAAAATTAGAGACTGTTAATTTCCTCTTAAGTGAGTAAATGTACAAATTCAGCAGGGGAGCAAATAATTATTTCCTCCACTCTATTTCTTGGGGGAATCTCCAGAAGCATGTGAACGTTAATCTTTACAAAGAAATAGTGACAAAGTAATCTTGTTTCAAAGCAGTTCTTGTCATGTTTGCTGTTATCCAACGACAATCAAACTAACTTTGTTTACTTTTTATAGATGGAAATCCCAGAAGTTGTAAAACTGGATCACATTAACATAGTGGTAGTGAAAGAAGTCAAAATTAAATGTAATTATTTCCCACTCGAACGAGGAAGTTCATTATACTCTTGCTGACAGCTCATGGAATAAATAAAACTATAGCTCTATGCTATAGCTACATGAAGCTTAGCTGCTACTATTACCTTTTGGAGCTTACAACTACATTTCGCAATCTCTGAAATCCAACACCAAAGACAGACTTTGAACTAAAACACTTGCATGTTTTACCAGGTCACTTTAACACTATTCCTAATGCCAAACAGGAATCTAACAGAAGTGACTGGAAATAATTTTGATGCATGTATTACTATTTATTGGTCTCTCTTTTTGTTTTGTGTATGTTGTTCTTGCTGCCACATTTAAACTCTTTTCTTTACACAACTGAAATACGACACCATGACTGCAACTATTCTGTACATAATAAATACAATCTTTATTGCTTGTTCAAAAATGAGATGTAAGTACAGTGTAAAAATACATATAATCAGTTTTATACAGTACTTTAGACAGCTGAAGACATTTTATAGGAAACCACCGTGAGACAAAATTATACATTCAAACCAAAAGTACATGACATTCATCAGGTAATATTCAGCAGGTATAATAAAGTGCTGCAGTCGTATTAAAATGTCACTGTATGACTGTACTGTAATGTTAACACTTTTTCACTGCGCCACCTGTGAACTTTGAAGTCTTTAACTGATTTTGCTTTGCTGGAGAGGTGACTCATACGCTGCTCTATTACTATAGGCGTGGGTAAACGTTTTCAGGCAAAGCCCACACAGTATATTTCTCAAATGTTCCATGAAGAAACACTTGCCTTTTACAGACCAGGGGAGCAATAGAATTTTTAAAAAAAACAAAAAAAACATTTGGTCTAATCTTGCTGCCCACTCTGCTGTTCTAGAAGAAACTAAAAGTAACGCACTCTACTCTACTCTCTCTGGGGGGTTTCCGCTTGGCCCCTGGGTTTAGCTTGCATGTCATTTACATTAGTCAAGCATATTTGTTCACAGGATTTCCCAAGACATTCAAGAGTTACAGCGATAATTGGTGGATTTCCCATGTGGCACTCGTGAGGAATACTGAAAGATTTTCGCAATTGTGTTACTAAGCTTTAGAGCATTTCATTTTTGTTTTTATTCTGACCTGTTGAACGCATACTTGATCTGATAAACACTTAGTCATACAGCGTGCCTTAACATGCTCAGTGATTGTCACAGCTGAACGATTTTTACCTTTCATTTGTGAACCATTCTGTACACTCAGTATTTCACTAATAGGTCTCCCTAGTGCTTCATCTTGAATCGTAGCTTTATCTACTTAAAATAGGGAAGTCCCTTCACTGGGCTTTTTTTGACCAGTTAAGCAACAGTTGGAAAGTCCATATAGTTCCTGGTAAAGTTCAGTGGAGTGGAAGAGGCTACATGCAATAATGAGTCTAGCTACCTATTTTCACAATTTAACAAATAATAATTATAAAAAAAAAAAAAAGACAAACTGTAAATGACCAACAGATAAAACAATTAAAACAACAAAACTGCCATAAACAGCAGGTAGGTTGCTATGTTATGTTGAGGCTTTGAGCATATGTAAAACCATACTACTGGGAGGTAATATAAAGGCTCAGAAAGTAATATGACTAAAATCAGTCTGTTACACCCACTTGCACACTCACCCACGTCGTATTTTCAAACTGAGCAATACTTGGCAGTTTTACCACTCAGGCGTGCAAATAACAGATTAATGACTGTCTATCATACTCTTACTGACTACAGCTGTTTTACAGTGTACTGGGGCAAGTAGACTGAACTTTGAATACAGTTTAAAAACGTAATGGCAAAAAGGCTAGCTTTTGTTGATTGTTATTTCATGACTGTGTTCACATTTCAAGATGGCAAAAAACCAGCCTGCTGTTAGAATTTACATGGTGAATAACCTATTGTTAAGTCCACTTTCTTCTTTCCCCTCTCAGAATTCCCCTTCCTCTTGTTTCAACAGACTGTGTTATTGAAGGATCACTGAAACTGTATCCAGTTGTTAAAACTGAGCATGATGTTACAGTTTGTTTTGTCCTCTTAGGCCTTTTTACACAGTAGCTTATGCTGTTCTAAAATAAAGACAGCTGGCCTAAGCAACTTGGTATAACAAAGACATTTAAAAAAACAAAAAGTGGCTCAGTATGAAGAAAGAAGAATCCCATTTTAGCTGTAAAATCCTGTTTCCTTAAAGGAAAAAGCTACTTCCATGCGGCTTTCTAGCCCAGGGCATTCCATTCATGCAATCAGCTGCTCTGAAGAGTCCTTAGAGTCCAGTGACTCTGAGCTGCAAGTGCTGCCCTGTTCCTGCTGAGCCTCATGGAAACTGCACTCTATTGCAATTAATGTCCTGGGATCATCTGAAGGAGAAAAAGAGGGAAAAAGTAAGCAATTAAAATAGTTAATCACTATGATTCAGGTGATATATTACCTAATCATGAAATGCAAGAGAAATTACCTGTAGGATTTACAATGATTTTTTCATGAATTCTCTTTTTTGTCTTCTTTCTTTTCTGGAGGTTTTTCACAGCTACGATCATGATAATGATGATGGTGACGGGGAACAAGACAAGTATGCCAATGATAACAAACAGTGGCCATATCGGGTCTTGAGCATCTGTTTCAAAACAGCACTGTTATAGTCAACTTTAGATCAGAACTGAAGCAGTATGATAAGAGGAAAAAAAATCATGACTTACCAGAGTCAGGTTTAACTTCTTGGCCACGTGTTGCCTTAGGTATAACTGGAACACACTTAATGTCATTTAATGCATCTCCTTTGACCACAATCTGCTCATTTGGATTGGAGCACCTGGGAGAAACAAGCGTGACAAAAGATTCCCTGTGACTTTTCTGGGATTTATCAAGTGTTTTATTACTGTAAAACATGGTGGTGTTTAGTAAAGGGTATTATCTTACTTGGTACTCCAGGGTTTGCACTTCTGGTGAACTTTGTCGTTATATGTTCCATTTGGACATTTTCTGCAGTCACCTGTGGAGACAGTCAGTGAGTTGATTTGCCATTTAAGCCAACATGTGTAGTGTCTGGGCTAAAGTTAAAAGCTTATTATTTGTACTTTTACTTACGATTAACTGTAGGTTCGAAGCCTTTTTCACACGTCTTCACACAGAAGGAACAACGTTCATCACCACAAGTAAGTCCTTCTCTACAGCCACACTTGGTATCAGTTGTGGCAGTGCAGGCTTGTAGAAGGACCTGAGCACCTAAACATACAAAAAGATTAAAAGCTCTTGTAGTACTACAGAAATCTATATTAGCCCAGAATTTAATACACTGCTGATGAAATGCTCTTATATGGTTGTAATTAATGCACCAACATACCTACACACTGTGTACAAGGGTAACAGCTGTATTCTTTAGAGTGCACTGTATAGGTCCCGGGCTCACAGGGTTTACAAAGTTCTTTTGGGGTTTGACCACACTCCTCGACTAGGTGATTTCCTGCAAAAATAAGCAAGGGAGTAAAATACACATAAATTTCAGTGACACTGGCTCCATCAAAGCTATAATGCATCTTAATAAATGACAAAAGATTTCCTTTTTAAGGTTCATAAGTTATAAGATTGGGGTTTCTAGAAAACTTTGAACTCTAATAACTATATTTACTGCTCTTACACTGGATGTACAGGAATGAAACTGACAAATTCTGTCAGTGACATTTCCCAATGATTGGATATATCAGCTGCATCATCCTTGCCTTTGTTGTGGATTAGGTGAAAAACCACTGAAACTATCTTTGGTTGCATGTGGCCACCGCAGAGGAACTCCTCAAAGGTTGGAAAACAATCTCAACTTTTTTTTTCAACATCCAAAGATAATAGCTGGGTTTAATAATGTGGAAGAAAAGACTTCTTTTATCTCACTCGTGAATATACAGTAGGCTAAACTGTAAATGTAGTTTAATTCAAAAGAGCGCCGTTAAAAACAAACAAACAAAAAAGCCGCACATCTGTAAAAAAAAAAACTAATAAATGTAGAGTCTATCTGCAAACTTTTATGAGATTCTGGATCTTTTTTTTTTCTTTATTACCTGGGTGACAGCTGTTACAGCAAACATCGTTCCTCTCTAGCCTTAGCGCCCATTCCTTGCAGCCCATCTCCACAACACTGCACTGGATGCGGATGCCCAAAAAGAGAACGATCAGCCAGGCGATTGCAGCCATACTTCAGCTTCCTAGCCTTGAAGATGATATAGCCACTCCAGGAGAGAGTTGATTTAATCCAATCGAAGAATTATTCCAGGTATCTCTTCCACGCGGCACTAATTCGGCTTTTCTCTTTACCTAAATCTGTGTGAGCATCGTTCTGCGCTCTGCACTCATATTAAGCAGACTGTATAGTTGCGACTTCAGCAGTCAGAAAGGTTTTTAACCCTCTTGCCAGCTGAGCGCTTATAAAAAGTGTTGTCGCGGGGGACGGGGGGCGTGTCACAACGGTGTGACTCAGCATGGTACAATTCATCTACATGCATAGACAGTTTTTTGTCTTAGTCATTTTTATACAACTACAATGTATTTATTAAAAATAAATGAATTCATTCAAAATACACAAAGAGATACCAAGATATAAAGTTGTCGCTGGCTGTAGGAAAAAGAAAAGCGAAACTTTGCTCAGTCAGATTACAATATTCGTTTCTTTTCCTCTACCAGTAACCAAATACAGCCGTGATAATGTCGTGTTATGCATGCCTTCAAACTTGAACGACCGTTCAAATCTGTTCTGTTCTTCATAGAACTGTCTGAACTAGGGCTAAACTAGATTTCCTGGAACTTAGATGCAATCGCCGCAATGTGTTTACAACAGCACAGTCAAGTTCTCCACCTGCAAATGTGAAGTTAATTCAAATAGCAGCTTTACTTTCTAGAAGCTTTTGCTTCTATTTGAGTGCATTTACGCAGTATATTGTCTCCCAGTAAAGCATTAGACTTAACTACCTGTCGTGGAAAGGCTTTGTTATCACGCTACAATAGAAATAAAAGGGATTTTATCTTCATCGTAACTTTTCTGTTTTGTCTCTAACGGGGAAACAGTCATAAAGGGGGATTTTTTTTATTTTTTTTTATTTTTACTTAATCTCCTGGACTTTATTTTGTCTATACGGTTTTATAAACAAAGCTTAAGGATGCCAATACCATTGTCTTCCTCGTGGGAGTCATGGCATCATAGTATACATACAATATACACTGAAGAAATGCAAAATTGAGGTGAAATTAAAGAAAATGTACAGCATAAAACTTTTTTTAATTTAAGTAAACAATTGTTAAAATACGATTTTATTCACAACAGAGAACGCGTCATTGTTATTTAACAGATGAGTCATAGGACAAGACATCATGCCCAGAATCACAAGTTTATTTAAAGGGCATTGAAAATGTCTCGAAATTCCCCCCCTCACGGACTCTTCAGAAGATCATTATGTGTCTGGTGGCTAACACTTGTATTAGACAACACACGTGGCAAATATTCAGGTAGAAAATGAAATTAAAAGTGTTGTAAGAATATTTCTTCTAAAATGAAAGTGGTGCTTTTAAAAGTGACCTTTGTTTTCAGGTGCCTTTGTTCAATTGTGTATAGCGATTCCCAAACTCAGTAGGACTTACTTCCTTTGAAAAAGGAACCGTTTCCTTACAGTAAGTGGTGTGAGTTTGGGAAAACACTGGGAATTTGCTGACAAATGATGAGGTGTCAGGTGATTACATATCTGGGGATCTTCTAGCTCATCTTCATGCTTAAATTCAAACTAACAATTTAAGTGCGAAGGGGGAAAAACGAACCAAATAAATACACGCACATAACGTTTGTCTGCTGAGTCATGATTGTAACATCTCACTATCATATGATACTTCGTGACATTCGCAGACGAGGCCTTTGACTTTCTAATGCATCACACTCGACCGATAGCGTCGTCACGTCAAAGTGCGCGCGTGGTGTGAGACTGCGTATGTACCTCATCTGCCAACGCACCCTAAGAAACCCTTCCCACATTTACTCCTCAACCTCCTCTTTAAAAAAATTCAGCAATGAAGCACAGTAAAACCCCGTCCCAAATTTACATAGCGGCTCGGGAAATACTTCAGGGCTGTTCGGTAAGGAGTTTAGCAACACAATCTGCTGGTAAATGAGTGTGCGCTCATATTTGCATGTAGGCTGACATAAGCTTCAGAGTCAGTCAACCTGGAACTGTCATGGCAGAAGGCTTTGTTAATGTGGGACTACACGTTTTCACTTTACCCGTTGGCCTGTATTTCAAACAGCACGAAGGCGATTACAGGTCATTGCGCTCTTCTGGGGGCTGCTGTTCTAGTAGAGTAACTTATTCTGCCTACACAGCACTTCCTTCCTGACGAGCATTTTTATTACACACCCACCATAGATGTAGGTGTGTGACGTCACTCAGCAACCGCGGCTGTGGTTGTGGGTCAAGTAGATGGGGGTCTGTACTATACAGTCGGCTTGTTGTTGTATAGCCGTTTTACAAGTAACACCAGCCCACTGGGAAAGTACACGTAATTGGTGTACTGGAAACTCCACTCAGGGGTGTTAACTGTCAAGTGTCAAAACCAACATTAAAACTTTGTTGCAACATATTAACCCATCTCGGCTATAATTGTAAATGGTTGTCTATTCTTCAGGCGACTGTTTTGTTGACCACAGGCCGGTCATGAACACCAACCACCCA
The DNA here is from genome assembly GCF_964374335.1 of Astatotilapia calliptera. Taxonomy (NCBI): domain Eukaryota; kingdom Metazoa; phylum Chordata; class Actinopteri; order Cichliformes; family Cichlidae; genus Astatotilapia; species Astatotilapia calliptera. Next base: position 9,997,342 of record NC_137441.1, on the reverse strand, counting down.
CGAGATTGTGTCATACATTTGAAATGCATGATACTGCTTTCGAATTAAAACAGGCAACGGCACCTTAAGCACATTTTCAAATCGCATTTTTATCATTTTATCAGTCAAATGTATAGTTTGTACAATAATATACACAAAACAATGTCTCCACCTAGTGGCATTTCACTCAGTCTCCAGGTGAGGTGAAAAATGAAGACAGTGTTTTGAACATATATATTTTTATTCATATATATATAATAAATTTCTATTTACAATTTATTCTTCTTTTTTAGAGAAAATTAAAGAGAAAGCTTTGATTGCAAACAGTGCTTCATACTAAAGGGAGGGAAGGACAAAATGGGAAAGTGCTCATAAAACTAGTGTGTGTGTTATTTCCCTCTTGTAACTATATTTTAGGTAGATACAACAGGGATTTGCCATTGTTTTGCAAGGAGATCACCATCTGAAAGCCAGGATTCCCCTTGAAGTCACTCTGAACACAACAACTAGAAGTGACAGCTTCAACAGTATGAAGAGCCATGTCCACCAAACAATGTGAGGCTTTGGCTTTTATCACACTGACTTTTCAACAAAGTCCACAACTGAAGGAGACAAACCTGATGCTTTTGTCAAACTACTTTATCTAATCAACCTTTGAGTTTGCTTTCACAGTTTGCTGTTGTGAGCGTCCAAAGTTTGCAATCCTGCTGATCTTTAAACATGTTTAAACTAAGTGTTATGGGTGTCAGGGTTTAATCACTGACAGAAATAATGATACATTCGACAAAGCACACCTAGGACATTGAGAAATGGCCACCGTTTCATAAAGAGTGATGCCTGATTGTCGGTCAGTCATTCGTAGTAGACAAAGTATGACACCATCAATGCAAAAGGATCACAGAAATAACATCACGAAAATGTTCCAGTGTATGGATTCTTCCTTTAGAACATAGGAAAGAGGTAACCTCCTCCCCCAATAACGGTAATACTTTAAACAAAATGAATGAATACGTTTTCTTTAAAGCAGGTGAGACAGTCATGCAATATGCAGCCTAGTCGAACTAAAGGCTGGCTACAGGGTCTCCCTTATGGAAATCCTCGGATTGTGAACTGATCAAGGTTAGTGTTATTAGTAGTTGGCAGGTAAGAGCTTAAATACGCCAGTGGCAGCGCCTTGACATAAGGGGAGTGGGGCCAGAGTAATGTGCTAAACTGTAGCATTATACACAAATATGAGTTAGGTGTTCCAGTCCGAGTTTTATGTCCAGAAAAAGATTCGTAGGCCATAGTTATTGGCCTGGGTCTGGGGGATTGAGATCCAGGCCCAGCCAGCTTAAAGGCGCAGAACAGAAAATATCCTAGGTAGAGTACACACTCCCAAAAATGTCTGCATGGCATCTTTACAGAAATCAGTACACTGAATACCACTCACGTTTCACAAACTGTACACGTCACGTCAATACAAAAGAGGGTTTTCAGCCAGAGGACCCCTGCTTGTGTGCGAGAGGACTACTCCTGTTGTGCTCTTGCTGCCTGTATTCCTTTGCTTGGACATCAGAGGGACAGACAGCAGGGGGCTGTGGAGAGGGCCAGTCAGTGTCTACATTCTGAAGTTTAGAGATGGTCAAAAGACTGAGAGGAAAAAGGAGAACAGGGTTGAAAGGGATCAGGGAGAGCTGTTTTGTGCTCACTGAGTTAAAAAGGCACTGTTCTGTCACATGATGTCAACAAAGAACTCACAGGGATTGCCCATAGCATGCTGGAAGGACTGGCGACTGGCGGTGAGCTCAGGAGGAACGGCTGCTAACTCTCTCCCAGGTGGGGCTCCAGGAGGCGTGCTACTGTTGAATGAGGTCTTGGGGGCCAGACGGGCCAGACAATAAGGGGGAGGCAAGCCTGGGGGGCCGTAGGAGGAGGCATGGCTTCGCTCGCTCTGGGCACAGGAGCCTGGAGCTGGCTGAGTAAAGGCGGCGTGGCTGTAGGTGAACGGGGGGTGGTTGTTCTGTGTGACAGGGTGGCTCCTGTGTGAATGACTGTGGCTGAGACTTGACCTTGCGTGACTTTGGCTAGAGATGGCGTGGCTGTGATGGCTCATTTGACTGGCAGATCTGTCACCACGCCGCCCTCCGCGGATTCCTGGCTCTGATTCACTGCATGTTGACCTTTGACCCTTTTCCTGTGGGGATGAACGTCTACCTTTGCCTGCGCTGGGGTTGGATCCACTGCTTCGGCTTCCTGTTGATTGGGGGGGGGGAAAAAAAAAAAAAAAAAAAAAAAAGGAAACAGAGATTAACAGGTTAAGACTTCAATAGAATATAAACACCCACAAATACACAGTGAGCAGCTGCAAGTCATCAGCTACTGATGATTCACGACCGGCTACCGATAAACAAAGACAAAAGGTCACACATTAAACATCAGCTTAATAAAGTCTTCTTGAACTCCACCAGAATTAAGCATAACATGAAAAGGTGCTCGTGTTTGAAACACAGTAAAATGTGTCAATGTTAATAAATACATTACTGCACTTTGTTTAAGGTGTGACCACATTTTTTGTTATGCAGTCTAGCAAAAGTCAGTCAAGGGCAAACATGATTATCTCAGTGATTTCTGCCCCAAATTCTGATGCAGCAACTGATATTAAGGCTTTTTCTTATATTCATACAAACACTGAAACAGTCAAAGATCATAAATACAAAGATGACACACCTGCATCAGAAAGATTACCACAAAGCACTTGATGAACAACGCAGAATGACGTATTTGTCGTGTTGTCAATTTCTCAGTAATAATACGTGTCACAACTCTCAATGCTGTTAATAAACACTGCTGGCATCAGACTAATGGAGGTGTATCACACTGTTGCAAAATCAAACATTCCACGCCTCCCCTTCCACAGTGAGCCCAACAGCACTGGGTAAAGTGGTGCATGATTGCCCCCTATCAGCAAGAATGATAGCACAAGCCTCAGAGTGCTCATCCTGCATCATGCACCTCCCAGCACAGTACGAATGCATGCCTAGAGGCACAGAGAGGGAGAATCGGACGTCAGGAGAGTCACAGACAGGATACACATGGACCAAAGAAAAATTATGGGACGGGCAGAGAGAGAAAAAACAAAAAACCCAACAAAAACCTTAAAGCTACAGTATGAGACGTGGAGAACGTTGAGCACAAGAGAAAGAGAGGAGTGGCAGAATAAGATTGAATGGTAAAATAGAGAGAGCAGCAGAGGAGGAGAGGGGGTTAGCAGGCTTACCGGTTCCCCCAGTGTCCGGGGACTACCTCCTCCTTCAGTCTACCGTTGCCCAGCAGAAACAGAGGGAACAACAGAATTACACACACCTCCCAGCCCAGTCGTTCCTCTACTACCTGTCGTGTCCTAGTGCACTTTCCCCCGTTAGCTCCAAACCAACGTAACGCCGGTGGCTGTTACTGATCCTTTATATGCAAATATGCAGAAACTGTCCCCAAGATTTCACACATGCACTCATTACCATGAATGCTTGCTCTTTTCTGAACGCTCCCAAAGAAAGAAAACCATGACATTTATTTGTCACTTGTCTTCCCAAAATTTGCTGATAAACGAAACCAAAACTAACCGAAAGAATGGCAACTGGGCGAAATTAAAATATGGATGAGCCACTCAAAACAATGAAAATAAGACAGAGAGATGGTAATATATAGTTTCACATCTTTTGTCTGGGCTACGTAGTAAAAAATATACAGCAACATTACCCCTGCCAGCTACTTATACGTACCGCCCCAGCGCAGACAACAAAAACCATGCAGCACCATCACATTTTGATTCAAAAATCAAAACAAAAGATCATTCAAGAACTAATGGAGACACATGGACTTAGTGTTGATCATTTCAAGCTGGTGATTGATAATCACATGGTTGATCAGATCTGTTTTGTGTACACACCCAGTACTGCAGAGCTGTCCGCTGCATGACTCAAGATGCTCATGATTGACCTTGACAATACAGGACGCATTTTAGAACACAGATATTTATATTGTATTGAATAATGCAATCCAATGTCCACTTCCTGCCCAGAGAGCCAGTAAAGCTAACATTAGCATGAGCCAGACATTCGTTAATATGCCAGAAAGACTTCATTAATGTCGTGTTGCATGTTGAGCGAATATATTATATTAATCAACGATAGGCTGATGGAAAACTCGTCTTGCCCCTCCTTATTGCTTACCCTCACTGTGTTGGCTGCCTGCGCTCCCACTGTGGAAACTGTGGCATGGGTCTGAGTATCCTGGCGGAAAGCTCGGGGGTGCAGTGGGGAAAGGAGGGTAGGGGAATGGCTGCCCGCCCAGAGGCCAGGGGTTGCTAGTGGGAGGTAGTGGTGCCAAAGTGTCCTGCTCAGAACCTCCACCACTGGATCCTTCATTCAAATTGAGTGAGGCCATGTCTTGAGGAGAGAGGGAAAAAAAGCAGCAGAGAGGGACAGAGTTAGTATAATCCTTCTATTTAAAAAGAAAATGCCATAAATGTGTGAGCTGCTTAATTAATGTAGGTGTGAAAAGTGGATGTACTTTGGCAGAGGTCCCCAAAGGTATAGTAGCACTGTTCAGAGAAGGTGATCTTATTGACAGTGTGTCTCAAGTAACCGTGCTTCAACAGACTGCTCGCGTACTTCCTCGCATCGCGCCTATCCTTGAATCCTTCCACTCTGGAGTACAGCCAGTCCACTACATCAGCACCTAGCATGGCAAAGAATGCACACGTGGACATGAAGTTCAGTTCCCTGATGCGTGGAACAGATGCTAAAAATACCACTTATATGCAGCAACCACACATCAACCACAACTGCAATAGTTAGGGCAAGCAGCACAATGCTGCAAAACCTTTGAATGAAGTTAGTGGAGCTAATGCTAGAACTACGATGCTAATGCTTTTCAGAAAAAACAGAGTCTACATGACTTGAAAAAAAAATACTTATATGATGTTGTTTGTTGTGTTTAGAAAGAGTAAACTACCTAAAAAATTATATTTTTAGATACCATGCATTTGAATTGATTTCAGTCTTGTAATTTAATATTGTGCTCTCTAGGAAACCTACTGATTTCTTTATTTCCCTTTTTTAAAGAAAAAAAAAGCCTTACTGAGTTATTTTTATTGCCCACACTCAGCACAGAGGTTTCGATCACTATGCATGCAATGCATGTCTGCACATTTCCAAGTAACCAGCATTGTTTACAGTAATACAGCCACTGTTTCTATATAAATTTCTGCATTGGGTAGATTTTCTCACCTATAACAGCATTTGCAATGGTGATCTTCAACCACATCCTGTCTCGAATCTCTAGGCCAGAATCAGGCAACTGCATCACTTTGACAATAGTTGCCATATCTGTTTTACTTACAGACAGAGGCAAGTCATCAAACTCTGAGACGGAAAAAGAGAAACAATTTTGATCATTGTGACCTCATTATTTATAGTTCAGTTACTGAGAAGTGACCTTTTATACTGGAACAAAGCAGCAGGTAACCTTTACCATAGTGAGGGTAAGGTGCAGTTAGGGCTGTGGTGTGTGAAATCCAGGCTGCAGGATCAATGGGCCTCACTGGCTCAGCTGAGAAAATAAAACAAAACGAGAAACTTTTTATAAATAGGACAAAGTGAACACGGTATGGTTTAAACATTATCAGGTCATCATTTGCGTTGCTCCAAATATTACACCACACTGTCTGTCTTACCACGAGGAATGGTGAAGTAGCTTCGGGGAGATGGGTCCCAACATTTGGCAACAGTAAGACTAATGGGACTGGATATACATAGAAAATAAATGTTACTCTTAGAAAAATCATACACAGAAATATGCTGTACTTGTTCCCTTTTTTAAAAACACCAAAGCTGAATAATCTACTGCGCATTGTCATTCTACTGCGAATAACTTTACGTAACATAATCAAACTTGTCAAATGTGAAAGCCGTCGATGGCTTTCATTTCCTATAAATCCTTTAATGTCAGCTACTCATTCTACTGATGAGCAGTCGACACTGACTAAGAAAGACGAAAGGTCAACTTCCAGGAAAAGTTGCAACAGTGCCCAACGGTCAAGCAGCATTATCAACTAGCTTTTCCTATTTATTTAGATCCTTGATTTTCTATACAGCCCCATGACTCACCAGCACATTGGTTCTGATATTAATTAAATTTCATCTGATTTCAATAATCTTCCAAGAAAGAGTCCTTACCCAGTTTTGGAAACAATCTCTCTCAGGATCCTCACAGCGTCATCATTGCTCATGTTCTCAAAGTTGACGTCATTCACCTGATTGACAGACAAAACCAACAATGTAATTTCTTTACATTTCTCGACCATGTTTTACTAACTAAAATATTATTTTGAAGTTCTGAAGAGAACTTCGATGCGTTTATGCATTTATACTGTGCACGTATTAATCTCTGCTGTTCTTTTAGGGGTTCACATGGCTGCAAATCCTAAGGTCCTTTTGATGGAATGAACCCCCACAATCATAAAACAACCTATACTGTTTGTATCGGGGCCACAACAAATTGGAAGCGTCCATCACAAACAGAACAAAGGATGGGGAAGGAAAAGAGAGGCAGGATTCCAAGTTTTACATAAGAGTTTAACAAGGGAACTAAATACAACCGTCATTATTAACATGCAGCAAAACCTCAGAGAGATGTTGTCACTGCAACAGCAAATTCGAGGCACAATTATTACCAGTTCAAATATCTCGTTATGGAAGCGTACCTGTAGTAGCATGTCTCCAGGTTCTATTCTGCCATCAGCAGCTACAGCTCCTCCCTTCATGATAGAGCCGATGTAAATACCGCCGTCCCCCCGGTCATTACTCTGACCGACAATACTGATACCAAGGAAGTTGTATTTTTCTGTTGAGATTAAAGCAGGGGATGAATACAGTTACAAAGACTCGCTTTGGTATTGATATGAATTCTACATTAAATTCTATGACGTTAAAAAATAGGCATGGATGCAACAGGTTTACCCATGTTTAGTGTGACGGTGATAATGTTTAGGCTCATCGTGGAGTCTGTGATACTGCTGAAAGACGATGACTGGTAAAGGAAGAAGAGGTTACAGTGAGCATATTGTGAATAAAAGTGGCAAAAAGCCCATTTCAAACAATTTATTCATGTGTTTCAAGCACTCAGTGTCAATGTCACTTTCAGCAGGGGCACTGATGTGTTTTAAGAGGTGCATACCCGGTCGATCTTTGCCACTTTGTGCCTCCGTCTGCGCCGTTTGTGTCTGCGCATCAGCTGTGAAGACGAACTCTGTTCTGTGGAACTACTGAGCCTGAAGAAGAAAGTGAAATCAAGGAAAAGATGGAATATTAAATAGGGTATATGAATAAGGCCAGAGTGAGCAATTTAAGCTATTTAGTATATTCATTGGGAATTTTCCTTAAAACTCTGTGAAGGTCTATGTACACACATACAGTTTCAACAAAATAATAAATTGTTAGCCTTGCTATTCCTATTTAAATGAATTTCTAACACACGCACTATATCTGATTGTAGTTTAAGTGGTTAAGTCTGATTTATTGTTGCAAATTCTTCACTGTTTTTGCAGCTTTTATGAAAAGAAAAACAACAAATCACATCAGAAAGAAGACAAAGCGACCAAGTTAAGTGTTTCAATGGCAAAACTGGAGAAGAACTTACCTGCTAGCATCCTCATCTTCTTCACTGTCGACAAATGAGCTGGACTCCAGCTCACTGCTCATTACTGAGGCACTGTCGTAACCCATGGCCGAGTCCCTTGCAGTGCGCTCTGATTTGGAGTGACCATTGATGCGAGGGACTGTAGAGAAAAAGTGCACAGCAGCAGTAAGTCAGATGGAGAGGGGGGGGGGGGGGGTCATCATTGCAGGGTGAAGTGAGAATAAGAGAGCAACCAGAAGGCGAGGAAGGAAGGAGTTAATGAGAGTGGCTGGAATACAAAACAAAAATCATCTGCAACAAGCATTAAACTGTGATCTCAGGAAGATGTGGACATTGAACTGAAATATATCTTCAATTAGACCCTCCTGCAGGTGGAATAACATGAATTAAAAAAAAAATGTAGCAATAAAAATGAAAAATAAACGCATTTTTTTTAATACAGTACACGGATTTGTAGACTTTGCAGAAAACCAAGAAAAAGTAGTGCCCTCCCATCAGAGGAAAACTACCAGGTCTGTCTCCATACGTACATTGGCAGTGAGGTGGCGCAGTCTCAGGGTAACAGCGGATTGGCTGAAAAGGTCTCATAAGGCGAAGAGGGCGTGGTAGCCAACGTACTCGCCGAGAGCAAGCAAAACATTCCAGCAATGTAGTAGTTCCCATCGCTAGCTCCGCCCACAGGGTGCTCATTTGAAAGACGAGCTACTGCACATAAACACTCAATCAGCAGAGGGACCTGACATCCAGTGTTAAGACTCACTCAAACATATTTCCTCTCGCACTCTGCTGACTGGCGCCAGAGAAAACAAAAAAACAAACAAACAAAAAGCAAGTGTGCAGGTTCACCAAGCCAGCCTGAAAAATCTGCGTCTTTGTGCTCTGCTCCGTCTGTGCTAGCTGCTCTCTAAAAAGCCCGAGCCCCAGTCAGTCTATGCCCACCAGCTGGCTGTTGACACACTTCACAGCTTATCTACAATAGAGGAAGTGCCAGAAATAGGGAATACACAAAACGACAAACTATCAAGAGTGACGTGTAGTAAAACAAGAAGCGAGTGCTATGACTCAACAGCAAAGTCACGTTTTGAATGAATATGCGAAACTTTGAACACGGCATTATCGTGACCTTTCCGAAAGCTGTGACACTTCCAGCAATTGACTGTTTTGTGTGAACTCTGATCTTTAAAGAGAGAAACATGCAGTCTAAATAATTCTATAATCAATCGAGCTGCCTTTTGATGAGAATCGCTCATAAACAGAACCAGCCTATAAAAGCTTACACCTATTAAATAAAAATGTCACCTTGCTTCAAAAAACAAGAGCCTCCCTATTTTAACCAACTATCCATAACTCTGGAAAAACAGAAAAATAACACCAGCGTTAAATTAACCACAAAAAACAATAGAAAATATTCCAAAGCCCAACACCATCCCGGGAAATAACACAGCGAATCCCTCTCACCGCAGCTGACAGCACGCCTTCTTCCAATGAACAGAGAAAGTGAGCTGAGAGTGAGGAGAAAGTATTACCTCCTCCCTGACTCTCATGCACGCAACTGTTGAATGACTGTTAATCTGCCTCTGACCAATCAGACGATGGTATCCTCCAAAGCAGAGAGAAAATAATATGTGATTTTATACGATAAGCTGTCTTCTCCCCTCCCTTCCTCAGGTGAAAGCACTGTCGAGTGATTGAAATCACAAAAGCTTTGCAGCCCTAATACAACAAGAACAGGAAAATGAGCTGAAGACACTTTTTCATAACAGAGAGTAGTTTATGTTCACCAGCTGTTTTGCAGGCTTTGTGTAATACTTTAATACAAACATAAGTGCTCAGGCTTAACTGTGTCTTCTCTGACCTCAGCCTTGAAATCCTGACGGCTCTGTACAGCATAACATTTAATGCCACGGGAACGCTCCCCCCCCCCTTTGTTGGCCACAGTCGTCCTCTAATACAACTGGTTAAGATACAGAACACCTGGCAGCCTTAAAACAGATCATATCCCATAACTCCATGAGGTACTCTTGCACCTGTTCTCCCTCTTAAATTTTTTAACTGCTCCATTATTCATCCTTGAATGCTACAGCGCAGGAAAGAAAACTGAGAAAGACGAGAGAGAGAGAATAGTTTGACAAGTCTGAACATTTTAACCGATCTTTGTAAAACAGCGAGGAACGCTCGCATGTGTATAAGGTGACAGGGGAATTCCTGCTGCTGCTGCTGATGATGCTGCAGGCAGTGAGGCACAGAGGTGGGAGGAGGTATCTGTCTTTACGCCTCGCTGTGTCACTCGGTGAAATTAAAGCTGAATTACACTTAATTGGACTTTGTTACACAAATTTATGAACCAGTTCCTCTTGGAGTTTCTCCGGGAAAGTATATGTGCTTCTAGATTGGATTGAAGTCAGTAAACACAGACAACGGGGTGGATAACAATGTATATTTCATTGAGTTTGTGATCCTTCTCACATGCAAAAAACAACAGATGTTCAGTTGGCTGTTAGCAGCAGCGGCAGCAGCAATATGTCTGTGCCAAGTCAAAAGCATCATCATGGAGTGCACCAGCGTGATCACGATGAAATCACTGGCTATGCTCATGTGCAGATAGTCTGCTAAGATAAATCTGTTCCCCATCTACAGCCCTCCATACAACCCCAACCTGATGCTGTAATCAGTGATGCTAATTGCACCACATAAATTAATGAGTATTTAGTTAATGAGCCTGGAGCGCAGGATGCAAAGAGCCAGGCTTGCTGTGAAGAGAGGACAAAGGGGAAGGGGGGAGCGAGAGAAAGAAAGCGAGAGAGAAGAGCACAGTGATTTTTGCTGTCAGTGAAAACAATGGCAGACTGCGATTGTTTATTACTTGGTGACAAAAAACCAACTAATTTTGTCAAAAATACCTGTGTGGGACAGAAACCGGATGAAAGCAGGTACCTCTACTGATCGCCAATGTGCTTATATGGGTAACCACTGCAAAACCTTCCTGTTCTCTGTTGTGGATAGCACAGACAGCCTCCCTTACTGAAAACACTGAGCCTGCAAATAGGAGTTCTTGCGAAGTAGCAGGAAAGTGCTGCGCCTCTCCTACCGAAGAGCTTGTAATAGAAATTGCTGTAGTCAAATGTCAGCACAATAAAGCAAATGCATTTGCACTTGATAACAGTTCTCAGGAGCTTTTAAAGTCAAGATCCAATCAATTTCTTTTCCAGATGGAATGGAGGCATTTTTTATTTCAACAGTGACTGCAACAGACTCCTGTTATAATTCAGACCTGAGAGCCACAGAAGAAACAGAAAAGAAAGACAACTACTGGCCAACTATTCCAAAAACGCTGACATACAGTGAACTTTTTGCTTTAACATAGCTGCAGTTGAACATGTACCACTTGAGCCCCAGGGACCTTTTTTCATACATGTCTACTTCCCGTCCACATTTTTTGGTGATTGACTTGTGCGGAGTATGAGAGTTAAATGAAGAGGTACTGAAAAGTAATAAGTTGGAAATGACAAGATAATTGCGTTTTTGGGATCCATCTGTTCCTGGCTGATAATACTCACGCTCAGTTTCTCGAGCTCTCCTCCGTGCGCGCTCTCTCTCTCGCTCTCTGCGGTGGCTTAGGAGAGACTCTGTACCAGTCTCTGTGTCCAGGCCGTCACGACTGCTCACTGCATTGGCACTGCAATACACGCATCGGAAAACTTCAGTCAGCTTCATAATGATGTACAAAACACAGAGTATCTCAGTCTGCCTCGCAGAAAGTGTTTCAAATGAATTCTCTAGCCAGCCTGAGACCAACACTCCCGAACATAATCCCTAGCTACAGTATACTTCTGTCTGTTATAGTATCTGTATGCCTGCCATCCAACCTTTGGGGAATATGCAACTCATATCATGACTCTGTTTCAAATTCAGTCCCTCTGGCCAAAATAGCAATTTCATTGTTCGGTGGTATGTGATGTGTTTTTCACTAAGTGTCATTAATGACCAGATACCCTGAGAGGGAGCCATTCTGGACAATACTGGCATTAATGAGACCTATTGAAAGCCCAGATGGTGCCTGGAGCATGATTGGGAGAGAGACAGAGAAGAGAATGACAGATCGCATAAAAAGTGAGAAGTGGTAGATCAGGTGTGGGCTGAGCAATAAGCCGGCCTGTGTGTACTTGAGGTCTGGAAGGAGTCTGGGGGCTCTGGAAGAGCTGGCGGGCAGATTGTTATTCTGTCAGAGGGCTGGAGACGCCGTGGCCTCAGGCACGAGGGTTAAGGGACTCACACTGCCACCGGGCTCCTAGGAAACCTGAACCCGATGAGAACTCTACTCAACCCTGTCAGTCAGTCACACGCACTTAGGCACGTATGCAACATGTATCTGACACCTGAATACCTAAATAATCACACCTGCGTAAATGTCAGTGCACGCGCACAAACAGTCAAAATCAAAGTGTATAAACAGAAAAAAGAGGCATAAAAAACCAAACCTGTGAGCAAACATCATTCCTCGTTTGAAAACAATGTTCTCGCACACCTCAGTGCCTACGTGTGGCTGACCAATGCAAATGAAAATCTCAGGAGCAGACAGGATGCCGTGTCTGCCGTGTTCACTCAGCGGGATGAAGCGCTCAATTGAGCATGCTTACATGCGCGTGCTACAGAGTACTAATGGGTGCACCTGGGCCCGGCTTCACCAGCACGGGTCAGTGCATGTATGCAAAAATCAGTGAAGATGCACACTTCAGGTGCATTTCTAGTGGAACTGATTAGAAAGCTATGTGATGATCGATGCGGTGGCCACTGCCTCGCTGTTAGCCCTGTCAAAACCTGTCAAAGGGCGCTCACCAGCCAGCCGACGGATCTGCTATTCTGGTGGGAGATTATCCGAGGCGCTAGGCTCCAGCTGTGAACAAATGCCACCCCCTTTCAATCCCCACACCTACCACCCCCTCTCCCTGTTGCCAATAGCCCCCCCCCCCTCCCATTGGGAAATGGAGATGGGTGCTTTTAATGTCTGCTAATCCGGATTACCGAGCAGAAGCACATCAGTGTGTCCATTCTCAGACCAAAACACCTATTCTGTGTGTGCTCATCAAATAGAGCCATTCACGCCGACAAACACGAGATGCATGAATAAAGCACAAAGAGAAAATGATGTGGTAATAATATTCTAGCTATTTGCAGACAGCGGTACAGGGGGGAAGGCTGGATTCATTTCAGAAAGAGGGGAGGTTCGCGATAGGGAATTCACCATGCTGTAAAAAGGCCTGGCTGTCTGACTCAAAGAGCGAAAGAGAAAGAGAGAGCGAGGCACGGAGGGGGCGGGTAAAGGGGCCGGCAGACAGTTTGCTGTTTTTTCCACAAGGTGGCGGTAGTCAAAGCTGGCTGGGAACAATAACATCATCAGGCCAGATGACAGCCAAACAGGAGTGAGCAGCCCATAGAGGGCAAAAGAGAGCTGAGATGTCAAACAGTAGATAAAGAGATACACTGAGACATGACAGATTGCATGTTCTCAATATAGAGCCTCAGCTATATTGCTCTAGTGCTGTAATGGCAATGACTCTTGGCCTCCACTGCCCCCAGCCCTTTTGGCTATATTTAGGAAGGGACTTCTCCTTAGTGATTACAGTTATATTTTTTAAATCTGCTGGTTTTAAGGCAAAGTCTGGACTCAGGTAGCCATAACGTTGAGAAAATCTCAATTTTTGAGTGCTTAAGCAATAATATGATTCAGGCCACATGTGCTTTTTTTTTTAAGAGTATGGATGAATGCTCTTAGTGACTGAATACAATGAGCCTCACTTGAGTGCCAGTATTTGCCTGAAGAGGTTTATGCTGTCAAGGCTATTTCAAGAATCAGCCGCCCAAGCAGCATGCGCATCGTGTTTACATAGACGAGCGGAGTAACGCCTTACTCCATGGCTGTGTGGGCGGGAATATATACCCAAGTGGGAAAAATACTCACGCCTATGCATATTCCCACACTGTAGTGTTAGCACATACTTCATGCTATATTCACACAGCGGCGGAGCGACCGTCTACACTCCCCATGTGAGCCTGTGACGATAAATCTCTCTGTGGCACGTTCCACGTTCTGATTAGCACATATAGCGTGCTGTGAAATGAAAAGGTCAACCGGTACGCAGGGCTGCGTGCTTGAATACATCTGCCTACACGAGTGTGTGTAATTGTGCATACATGACGAGCGGCAATCATCCTACTCACTGGAAGGACGGGGGCCGTGAGTCCCCGATGCCCCCTGTTCTCTCGAGGGGTGGGGGAAGTTCTGGATGGCTCTCCGTGCATTGAGATCCTCCATCAGAGTGTGCACTCTCTGCCAGGACCAACTGAAAAAGACAGGTTGGAGGAAACAAAATTATTCATTACAGATTAGACATATTCAGGTCAAAGACAAGCACACGTTATACCGTGCATATTTTATTGTATTCTATAGGCTGCATAGTGTGGACACAGAACTAGAAGAAAGAAACTCTGTAACCACGCAAACTCAAAGATAAACTCAGAGACAGACGTCTCTTAAGCGCGAGTCCACTCAGGGGAGGCTGTGAAATTGAGATGTGGCAAAAAGGCCTACCGATGACTTCTGGCTATGCTTATACAACTTGAGAAACACTGCAAGCTACTTAGAAACTTAAAAGACTTCTGTTCTTTTACTCAGCTGAGTGTCGGTACAAAGGATGATGTACAATGACCCATCCTTTCATCTGAGCCAGAATAATGAAAGTTAAAGCAGACAGGCGAGGAAAGCCCAACAACTCTGTGGGCTGTGATTATTCTAATGCAAGCCTGGGGGTTCACAGGCATCGCTATGGTGCCACTCGATTCTCAAATAAAGAGTGGGATACTTTTCTTTTCTCCATTACAACGGATATAAGTGTTACTGCAATTTCCATCACCTTCTGTGCCTGCCGTGTACTGACTTGCTGGCTTTCTTCTCGAAACATCCTAAGAAGGAGCAGATTTCTCTCTGGTCCTTGGATCTCCAGTTTTATAGAAATTTGTTTCTATTTAAAACAGCGGCTGGTGACCAAAATGCTGTAATTCTAAAGAAAAATCAATGACATAAAAACATAGGACAAGCTGACAGAATTGAACAAAGGAAAAATAAAATGAGAAGAAAGAGAAGCCAGAGAATAAAATGTTTTAAACTTCAGGTTTTCAAACAGGTTTTTAAATGTCTAATGTTGGGGGGGGGGGTCCTGCTGTGACCGGGCAGTTTGTTCCAGAGTTTAGGAGCAGCCACAGGAAACGCCTGATCTCCGCTATGCTTTAATCTGGACCTCAGGACAGCTAGGAGCTTCTGGTCCGCAGACCTCAGTGAGCTTGAAGGAGTGTATAACTTTAAAAGATCAGAAAGGTACGAAGGCGCTAACCCATGCAGTGCCTTAAAAATAAATAATAAAATCTTAAAATCAATTTAAAAACCGACTGGCAGCCAGTGTAAAGATGCTAGTATAGGACATATA
Source organism: Astatotilapia calliptera (assembly GCF_964374335.1). Taxonomy (NCBI): domain Eukaryota; kingdom Metazoa; phylum Chordata; class Actinopteri; order Cichliformes; family Cichlidae; genus Astatotilapia; species Astatotilapia calliptera. The sequence continues at coordinate 9,982,202 of NC_137441.1, read as the reverse complement.
TGGTGGATGCATTTATTACATTATTTTCCTTCTGGCTTTGAGAGTTTTTTATGGTAGACCTTGAAGAGAATTCCTGATATATTTTTTCCCAAATACTTTAAAATGTACACACTGGATTATTTTATCTAAGGCCTTAATCAGAATCAGAATCAGAATAATTCCAAAGGAAATGATGTGGTTACAGTTGCTTTAAGAACAACAGTAACAGATTTAACTAAATTAAATAATACAATATATTACAAAGTCACAAAATATAAGAAAAAACTCTAATATACAAACAGCTCAATTATAAATATCCAGAATATTACAGAGATTAAATATATATGATTGAAATTAACTTAATGAACGTAACTAATTTTGGAAACACTGGACTTGCTAATCACACTGACATAAATATGTGGACCAGGTTAATCTTCATATTACAGCCAGAATCTCTGACGGCCCAAATACGGCACATATTCCAAAAAGCACATCAGATAAATTACAGAGTATTTCAATCTAGCCCAATCTGGTTTGCAAGGACCCTCCCTGGGTATGTCTTTAAATTCCATTAAAATCACCAATAAAATAATCAAAAGCACAAACTTCTTCGGCAATTTACATAATAACGTCCCAAAACTGTAGCTTTAAAAATTGTTCGAATATGAGTGTAAAATGATTTCAGCCATGTTCCATCTTAGGTTCTGCAGCTCCCCCAGCATCATAGGCAGTATTCTTAATTATTAATGCATTACGATTGATCTGACATTGCCCCACGAGCAAATGTTTATCTTTTCATTTTATACTAAGTTTAATAGCACAGAAATTTTCCTTCCTTTTGAAATGTTTAAACATGCAAGAAAAATAAGTCTACATCAACCTCACCGTATATGTAGTCTAGTTAGTGGAATCTAATATATTTTTAATTGATTTATTGTCTGAATAACTATTAGAATAATAAGTCCAGTTAGCATGTGTGGCTAACATACGGTGTGCAGGTGTTTTAATCACAAGAATTTTTTAACAAGGAAGAAATAATGACTGCAGAGGAAATGCTGTGCAGCGACACCACAAATTGTGATTTTCTTTCTAAAACGAATACATCAGTCACTTCACCTGCAAAGTTTAACATTAAAATGATAAACGAGAAAGAAAGAAAACATAATAAAGTGTAAAATCATCAAATCAGTCTGCTGAGAGCTCTTTGAATAGCAACACATATTTGTGAAAACGGGAGCTGGACTTAAATAAAATGTGGCGCAATCATGAGGAAACATGTACATATTAGGACTAACTGTTATATAACAGTTGACTAACTGTGACCACACTTAATCACAAGTGGAGGCTATTGTGAGAGAGTATCGACAACAATTAAGTGTTATTGAGCAAGACAGTCGCTAACAAGTACACAAACACCACCATGTGGCTCTCTCTGACCTCTGACCTCCCCAAGCGGAAAGAAAAATAATGAGTTTCCCCATAGGGATCAATAAAGTACGATCTATACAAGACATTGTTAAAAAAAACAAAAAGACACTGAGCAAATTAAATTACAGACCTTCAAACTAATTTATAAATCTTTGCTGCTACTTTTGGATCAATATTTAGAGACAGACGTTCTTTGTCCTATATATATATATATGACTGATTAAGGTGTAAATCCTTCTCTAATAAAGATAGACTGATTTAATTTGGCATAGCCTATTGTCTCTGTAGACATGGGTTCACGGTGCTGTTTGTCTTCAGTAATTAAAAACACTAGAAATACACAGTGTATGTGGCCAAAGGATTGCAGCAGATTAGGGCTATCAAACTCATATAGTTCATAAAGAAGTACAAGTAACTGTAAATTACCATCCATGTACAAAAGAGATGAATAACTTCAGAAAAACCAAAGCAATTCCAACAATATGTCTCATATTCTTTCACATTTAGTTACTGTTACTATCATTACATGTGAATGACAACATATTGATCGCCATGCATCTACAAAGGCACCAAAGCCAAACTAAACAACGCTTTTATCATTCAAACAGCTTGTGATCTACAAATGAGCTAAAATAATAACAAATTTCCACTCCAGTAGCATCATCAGCTCTATTCACAATGCTGAGATTTCATTGTAAAACTATAATTATTAATAACTTCTATGCAATTTTTACACTTCGCAAAGACACCCAGCTTGACTGCACCACTGAATGGATTTCATGGGTGTATGTTTGACCCCCCCTGAAGTAAATGGTCATTTTAATGGTCAACCTAAACCAGCTCTTTTGTTACCAGGGCCTGGTTTAATATCTAATGGATTCACTCACACCTTTATAGCACAGATGAACAATAGCTTAAGGTGAAGAGTGTTTGATAACTTATGTGGAGGCGTTGCATTTTAATATGTACATGATCTATGGGTGCTCCACATATCTTTGCATAGAGCTGAGACTACACAGCCAGGTGAACAGGGGCAACACGGATGAGCCATCCATCTCACTTACCCAGGAAACTACTCTCCCGTTGAAGCATGGCAGCTTGGCGTTGTCATCAGAGATTTCTTCTTTGACGACCCTAGGGAGCAGGCAGACAGATACAGTCAGGCTCACTAACCAGTGGTCGGACACAGAGTTGGCTCAACAACACAGCATGGGTCGACCTGCAATGTTGCCCCACGCTGAGTGACATTCACGCACTGAAAGCCACGTTTTCAACATTGTTTTCGATCAGCTTTGCACCCTTTGTAGCATGAAGCAAGCTCATAGAGTAGCGGTGGTGCTGCATTCAGTTTCTAGCCTTGATTTATAAATATCATGGCTATCAGACCACTTACCCTGAGCACAACAATGTAACAACAGCTCTGCCTACAAGGGAGAGAACTATAAATCAGATAGATAGATAGATAGATAGATAGATAGATAGATAGATAGATAGATAGATAGATAGATAGATAGATAGATAGATAGATAGATAGATAGATAGATAGATAGATAGATAGATAGATAGATAGATAGATAGATAGATAGATAGATAGATAGATAAATAGATAGAGTAGGAAATGCCTCATAACTGCGACAACGAGGCGTCAAGCGTGTATTAATAGGGTGATCCTGTGCGAGCGCCTCCTTCAGTTTGGCTGTAAATTCCCAACAAAAATACCTCCCAGTTACCCTTTGACCCTCTGGGAAACAGTTCAGCAGCAAGCCGTCACCACACCTGCTCAGCTTGTGTCACACAGATCAGGCCTGGAGCTTGCTGAGGGGCAGGAGACGATCTGGCAAAACACACTCTGACACAAGTCACGGGGCTCTAACATCCTAATATATTTACCAGATTCCACTGTAACTCCCTGGATGACTTTATGTGTTGTATGTTGATTGTTTTTTGAGAAGGATTTTCCTGGAAAGGCAGCAACTAAGCATTTCTGAGTCTGTGGAGATCTCACGTAAGCTTCTTGGCTTTGAACATGAAAAAGGGAGAGGCATGACTTGAGAGCAGCAGGAAATCCAAAGACGATTTTATGCAGCGGTGTTTCTGACAGCGACTTTACAGCTTTTTTTTCTCGTCCTGTTTTGCCAGAACGTCCCTGCAACTGAAATGATTAGCCAAGCTAGTTGTGTTTTTGTGTGCACTGCCGCTGTGGGAGCTGCATTGCTGGGAGTGGTGGACAGAGATAACGTAGCCTTGTGGCTGGAACTGACGACCACAGAGTCTGCTGCTGTGGCATGTTCCACCTCAGGGAGGAAAAGGGAGGGAGGTGAGGGCCGAGTCTGCCGGCCACTCGTTAGGTAGGAAGTGTTTGCATCCTCTCTCTCAAGCTGCATGACCAGCTGTACAGTGACTTGTGAGGATGTGGGAGTGGCCTGTATAAATAAAATAGGAATGATTGCTTCTTCCTAAAGTTTGACAAAAATAAGGATTTCCATTCACACATTTGACCTGTGCAAGTGTAGTTTATGCTTTTTGGCGTGCAAAATACTTTCGCTTTGTGTTGTAAGATATGAGCTGAGACGCAATTCCAATGATAACAGCTGATGACTTTAACATCTTCCATCTGATATCAGGACCTGCTTTAGTTTCACTTCTGAACCCTAAGCACAGACGCACAAATGTACGCACAAACACACACACACCGTAAACCCTGTTTAGAAAGCAATGTGTCTGGTGTGGGCTGCTGTCAAAGATCTGACTTCTTAGGGCTGACAGCTTAAATAGGTCTTAACAGATTTCACAGGATAATGACTAGATTTACCCCGGTGATCGTGGAATATTCCGCCGCTGGTGATATTTGTGTAGCTGGGAAAGATTAGATGTGTTTGTTTATGCTTTGAAAGACAGAGGAGGGCTAGGTTAACTTGCAGCCTAGAACAGAAACCAGAGGTGGGAGAATCCAGCCACCTCAGACCAGCCATCCAATGACTTTGGTGGGCTCATGCTAATGACACTTTAAACAGGGAAGCAAAATATTTGTAGTCAAACAAGTTTGTGAACAGACTGACTTCAATATGCCTCCGGGTCTCACTCAGTAAACACCTCAATTCAAGTTTAACCATGTGTAAAGCTGGTAATAATAGCAAGTGTACTGTCAATGGCGCGTGACGCTTAAAATCACAAAGTTCATACGTTTCAGTTCAGTATGTGATTGTTATCATTGCAGTTGATGCTATGACATCAGATTCTGGTATCACCTTCAAATCTGTCACAATCTGTAAATGATAAAAGCAAGCAAGGAGTGACGGGAGTGCGTTTGTGCAAAAAGCTGCAGATTTTTGTCCTCTAACTACAGCAGGAGAAAGATCCCCTTACCAGCCCCCTATTTTCTGAGGCACAAACAAGACTGTTTCTTTCAGACCTTCAGCTTGGCTGCTTCCTCAGCTCCAGAGCGCCTCTGTGACTTGCATTATAGTGAGGTTTCAAACCCACTCACCACCAGTGGCAATGACAAAACGCCATATCATCACCTTGAAGTCTCCAAAAAAACCAAGTGGGTTGCTTCAAAACAACCCAGCCAATTAGCTTCCTGTCTTATGAATATGGATGAGCGAATGAATATTACTGACAAAAAAAACAAACAAACAAAACAACTGAAGTATGAAATGTGTACACGAAATGTTCATCGCTTAATTTGCTGTGCTCTGTTCTGTGGATGGAAATGCCACATCCCCTAGTTACACGTTTTCCATGCAATTCCAAAGGGACCTGAAACGGCACGTTCACCGCGGTAAGCCGAAGCGGCTGGGGCGCAAACCGTTTATCAAATTTGTGTGGCCATTCCTTAAAGAGCTGATATGGCCAACACAAATGTAGTTCAGCAATCCCATAAGAAAATGGCAGTTTTCTCCCCTGCGCACCAGGGGGTCTACTACAGAGAACCTTGCACTGACTGCTCATTTACATTTCAAACACTGTCTATAACTGCAAGGGATTTGATGTTTTCCCTCTCTGCTCAGCAGTCTTATTCCTCCCTTGCTAATTCTCCAGCAGCCATACTGTCTGTGTGTATGCAGTGCAGCCAGCACGGCTACCACAAAGCGCTGCTTTCCTCTGTGCCTTTGACTGAGTTTGCTTCCATACTGTGCCAGTACCATACGGCACTGGACTCACAGAGCCTGAATATCCAAGCGTAACTCAAAGGCAGGAATGCTTGTAGAAATGCCTTTGTAATATCTACATGGAACTCGACCCTGTCCAGTTCACAGTGTAATATGACTGTGTGCTTTATGCTTTGTAATGCATATGCAGGAAAAGAATCTACGAGGCTGTGAGTTTAGCAACTTGGAGTCATGTCTCTATGTGGAGAGAGCAAACACGCTTTGTTTGTTTCCATAATCTGCTTGTCGATCACCTGAGGCCCAGTGAGCAGCCCGGCCTGCAGCGCAAGACAGGCAGGAAGCCAGGCCTGGGGACAAAGCGGCGCACCAAGACTAGCCTGCAACCAGGAAGAGCCAGTTTCCCTCACAAGGTCAGGCTGCAGTGGAAATGCATGACGTTCGGCTCTGTAGACACTGCCTGCCTCTGCATTTCCTCAAATCATTTTTGCGATTACGCTGCTAGATACAAATGTACGTAGGCCCGTGTATGACTCCTCAGATTGGAATGAGAACAGTCACTGACACAAATATGTCATCCTCAGCAGAGGCCTGACACAAGTTGATCTTGCTGACCGAGAGAACTGGAGAGCTTTGTAGACCTCGTGTAACGCCTGAAAACCAGGATGGGTTGACAAAAAGAGGGGCAGAAAAAAAAAAGAAAGACAAGACTAAAACATGGAGGAAATATTTCTGTTCTGACATTCAGTGAAGGAAGTGAAGGTAACTACATTTTTAGGGTAGGATAAATAACAAAATATTCACATTTAAATCTTTTGCGTACACCGTTATTTTACCCAGCATGCTGTCCCCATCAACACCCCCTATTTTGCTTCTACAGACAATCTACATCATAATTACCATTAGTAAATTAAATTACCCATGTCTCTCTCATAATAACATTAAATGATAAAAGCCAGTGAATTGTAGGATATAACTAGATGGCAGACAACTGCACCACCAGCACGCATTATTTAACTTTGATGTTTTCCTTAGGAGCTCTGTAATAACACAATATATTACAATGCTGATCAGAAAATTTAGCGAGACAACTACTTTAAGGACTGAATGCTGTTAGAAGAATTATTCAGAAAGGTGATAAGATGATGCACAGTCACCATCACTGCCATGTGGTTCCCAAATTGCCTTGGGATCCACCTGCAGTGCACAATATGTGTTAGTAAACAAATACAACCATATAATTCATTAATAAATAAATATTTTTAATGGTTATTTCGAACCCTGCTAAAATTATAACCAGGTACTGGGAAATAGACCATTACGAAATCTGAGAAGTTGAATATTGAGACCTCGCCAGCATTGCTCTGACAGTCATATTCCACATGGTTAATATATTGAGGTTAATATGAGAAGCAGGGGTCTGGCTCTGTGTAATGCACGCAGGTCTGCGTCATTAGGGCTCTGGACAGATCTGGTACAACTTCAAACCCTCAAGTGTCTCCTCCGCTGAGCACAGGGTAGCCTGTAATAATGAGCAGGTGCCAAGAGCAGACATGGAAACAGACACGGTTCTATATAGTTTTGCGCACATGTAGCAATCTGGCAGTCGGGATCGTTTGATGTTGCCTATAATGATAGCTGTAATAAAAGGTGTAAATACACACCGCAGCAAATAGCAAATGAGCCACACGAACAGGCTAATAATAATAATGATCGCCGACAGTAGCCACTTACCCAAAATCCTGGTCCATGGATTTGAAGAAGAATTTGTAGCTGTTGACCGGCCGATTGTTGAGGACATTTTTAAAATCCGCTAATGTGACTTTCTCCGGAGGAACAGACAGTTTGACCAGATAAGGAGTCTCCTCCTCGTCAATGTGATAAATTATTTTAGTCTCCGCCATGAGAGTGTGAAAAGGGGAGGACAATCATGGGAAAGCAAAAAGGGTTGGCAGCGCAATAAACAGGCCTGCTATGTTACCAGCTACCCGGAGAATAACATAGCAGCGTTCCCTAATATATAACCCTGTATAGCCCGCGACGGAAAATACAACTCCGTGCCTTTGACAAACACAGCGAAAATCCAGGCATAATCGCGTTATGAGTGCCTGTATTCCTGCTCCAGTGTGAGTCGGTACGGTGGCTCTCTCGGCACTAAAACAGGAAGGGACAGTCCACATCCTTGCGATATGGAGTTGGGAATATTGCTATTTTTCACAAGCTAATTGGTTAGACAGTGCTGTCATCTAGCGGTGTATCTGGGGTGTGCGCAGGCCACCTTATACAACACACTCACACAGCTTCCTCCACAGTAGCCTACAGTCATGACATAGAACAAAGGAGGATGTGCAGCGGCCCAATGAAGCATGGATACTGCTTTCCTGTTATTATAATTGACTTTATACTGCAGTTCTTATTGCGTAAAGCAGCGTCACTTAAATTCAAGCTTTCATCCGATATTTATTCATCAGTTATTTTTATTCTTATGAAAATAAAGGGAAGCCCAAAATATATGAGGCCAAAATTGTCTTATTAGTATATTGTAGAAATAACATACTCATGCAGATTTTTCTTTTACTTATTCATCACAAGTTTCTTGGTCATCCGTTCACCAGATTAAGTGGGCTAATGTCTTTGGACTCTAGAATGACCAGGTGTCCCACTTGTGGTCCCCATCTCATATACCAAGACAAATACCCAATATTTTGATTAGCTCTTGTTAACTTTGATTTCACAAGAACAGATGTGGAATGATAAGGGGTGGATGCACACCTACTGAAAAACTAACAATTGTGAGAGAAAAGGAGAGTACAGGAGTCTTTCAAGTTAGCAGAACTTGTAACGTGCATAGTTTGGGTGCATACATTTCTAGGTTAGACATGTCAAAATTTAAGGTCTAAGATAAATTGACTAATTGGCTCACGTGTGGTTTCTTGGGAAACTAAGGAAGCCACTTGAAGCAAATGTAGTGTTTGCTGTTGTGAGCAGAAGAAATCTTTATTAGAGGAGAGGAACATTAAAGTGTGCAGGTGAGCCAGAGAGAAATGCAAGAAATAGTTAAAAAAAAAAGGCTAATCTACATTTTACAATTTAGCATTACTGATATAGTAGACACCCTTTTTCCTCACAGAAGTACAGCTACACAGTTGATAACAGATTCCTGTATCACTAACCAGAAGATTCATTCACGAAAATTCAGTGTTTTACAAACCAGGGTACATTATTGTTGTTTGATGCAAACAAGAATGGTTCGAGAATTTTCCTGAGTTTGCACAGACTGAGCCTATAGTCCATTGTCATAAAAGTAACAACATTACTTTTCACCTGATAAATTTTCAGTGAACCAGGTAACTGTACACAATGTCAGTTTGGGTAACTTATGGGGAGGAGAATTTTAATCTGCCTTTCTGTAAGAAAAATCCACAAAACAGGGTAGTCCCTTTGTCACCACTGTTGAGATCTGTTTTTGTGTAGCTAGAATAAAGTCATACTCGTTTCCAAACAACATTTGAAAATGTCTACAACATACAGTAAATTGAATTATGAAACATTATGATTTATGTGCTTTACACTACAGTAGAATTTATGCAAAAAAAGAAAAGGAAATATCCAGATTTCAACAATTAAAAAGAGCCGTAAGCTTGTAGCTCCATAAGCATGTGCAGTACATAATAAAACATACCGGTACCTCAATAAAGAGCATGCATTTAGTTAAAAAACATATTTTAAAAACATTATATAAGAAAATGCTTTGTATTTAATATAAACAAAACACTGAATGCAAAGAGGAAGGATCAAATATAAGTTTAACCATATGGTTATAACAGCTGGTGAGAAGGAAAAAAATATCTATACATATACACACATATATATATATGTGTGTGTGTGTGTTTGTGTGTGTGTGTGTGTGTGTGTGTGTGTATTATTTTTGAAATCGGGTAAAAAAAAGAAAAAAGAAAAAAAAAGAAAGATGATATCCTTTACTGAAAAAGCTTTGTGTGCTAGGGTTACAGCAGAGGGAGCATTCCTCCTGTCCTCTCCTGGGTTTCCTGATTTTCTCCTTTTTCTCCATGGTCCTGTATTTCTTCCCGTGTTTGCCCTGGACCTGCCAGCGGCGTCTCAGAAATATCACATTCACTTCCACATCTTCCCATCAAATTCTGCATGAGGAGGTGAGAAAGGGAAATCGTAACACCAAAATCTGCTGAAAAGATGCTAATTGTTGTGTTTACTCACTGAAATACACAGTTTCTGCTCACCCTTATTGCAGTCTTTAGCCATATCGCGCTCTTTCATTATGTTGTTTTTGTACTCTGTCGATTAAAGTAGACACACAGAAAATGAGCTGTGGATGGAAAGCGAAGTGTGCGTATTTAATGCGTTTGGGTGAAGTTTACTGCACCTGAATTCAAAGGCTCTTGGTTACAGCAATTCAGCTCTGTGCAGTCTAAAGCTACTTCACCTCCAGCGATTGCGGTTCCCCTGTGAAGAAGTTAATGTTAGATTTAATGTAAAGTTAAAGCAGCATAACATTAACCACATGATAATGCATTACCGTTGGGATCGACCCAGCTCATACTCCAGCCCTGTAAAAAACAGAAAAAAAAAACTCAAGCGCACACAATAATAACAAAATGTAACTCTGATAAATATGCTTTTTATGATGCTAAGAAACACAATCAGGTTGCAATATACAAGTAACAACCAAGCAGGAATGTTGTAATAAAAAATACCTCTCTTTTTGCGCCGTCGAGTCAGCATAATAAGAGCAATGACGATAAACCCCAGCAGTAAGAATGTTGCCAGGAAGTAGCCCAAATGTTGCATGAAATAACTTCGATGCTCGGGGATAAAGACATTAACCACACGTGGAGGCTCGACCCCTTCGCCTGAGAAAAGAACAGGAATAAAATAAAATTCCTTCTTCAATAACCTAATTAACTCTCCAAGAATTACTGAATATTACACATGCTAAATATTGAGTGAACTCAATAAACCCTAAAACCAAACAATGCAATGTATCCTGGGGATTTCATGCTCATATTTTAAATGAGATTTATTGTATTGCTGCACTGGATTAAACTAATGGCAATAAACAAGGATCAAAATGAAATGTAGTTCCACACAAGTAGAGGTTTTCATTCCTCCAGAGGCTCTTTTTCATTTGTTCCCAAAAGCAAAACACTGGAGCAGGGAGAGCAGAGAGTTAAATGTCAAGATGCTGTTTGGCAGTAATGACTTCCAGACCTGATGTCATGCAGCTGTTATTTTTTTCTCCCCAGAAAAACACAGGCTGACCAGTAAAGTGGAGAAGTGTGAGGGAAGGGAGACAAAGTCTGTAATGTGGTCTGTCTGCATGTCTGAATTACTTTTTCATTTTAAAAGTGCTCTTCTAACAAACACAGAAGCCTGGTTTGAGCATGTATGGAAAATAAATCTGTGACACCTTCAGCAGAGTTTAGCAGTGAAGTCTACCATCTGGCAGGCTGCTCTAAACATGGCAGGCAGCAAAGGGTTTCACAGTGACCTGAACTGTCCCAATGCACCACATTTATACATCTACATAGTTACACATAATTTCAAAAACATAACAAATAGAGAACTGTTTATATTTTCTTTAATCATTATTTCAAACCATAATGTGTTATATCACGACTACTTCTGCAAAAAGTACGCTTATAGATGTGTTGCTAATATACACCAGTAATTGGTCATAAATTAAAAAGCAGTTTAATCACAGAAAATACTAAAATTGTTTAATCTCTAGTCTTTCATTAGCAGCTCAAAAGAACAGTCTAAACTAACAAAGAACTAATGAGGAAAACATGCAATGGTGTATCTGTTGTTATGCATTAAAAACCAGCCAGTCAACAGAAAAAATATTTATTCTAACTTAATTACCAACATCCTCTAAGGGGGTCTATGTATACACTGATGGCAAATAAAGCTGTCATTGCATAATGTGCCTAATATGCATGAAAATGCAAAGACATACCCAAGGTCATTGTCTCTACAGCACAACTGCTGAGAGGAGATCTCCAGCCATGCTGTAGCAGTGGTCTATTACCATTTTCTTAACAGATCAAGTGTGTATGCTTTAATGGCTTTTTTTTTTTTCAAATGGTGGGATACACATCATTTGCAAGTCAATGAAATAAAAGGAATCATCTTCTTTTCAGAGGCTGATATCTCTCTTGAACTGGTGACAGCTCACAAAATGCTTCCCTCATGATTACAAGGAATAACTTCTTTTTATTTTTGTTTCATGTCATCAATAACTACGACAACAAAGTGAAAAGCTGTGAAAAGTTCCCATGATGCTTGTAATGTAATGTGGGTGAATAGAAATAGTTGTTTTTTTTGTCTAACAAGCTCAGCGAGGTGCAGATAAGAGCTAAGTGGGCAGGAAAAAATGCATCACACATGCATTTCTTTCTAGCATAAATTTTAAATTGGCTGTCATTTCTTTAAAGGGGAGGAGAATCTATAGTCTAACACGTACTTTCATACCCTCCCCTTTCATGTCGCAGCTGGCCCAGATGTTGAACAGATGGGCCAGACTTCCTGTAACTGCTGATAAATATGCCTCTACCAGAGAAACGAAGGAGAGACTGGAAAAAAAACAAAACAAAAGTGGAGAAGCAGTATAACAGGTCTAGATGCCTGGTTTAGACTTCTGGAAAAATGAGGAACAAAAAACCAAAAACACAGGATGTGACCATCCACTCCAAAAAGTACTGGATGCTGAAACCCATTCCTCTGCTCAGTCTAGCTAAAATATGTCTAGATAAACAAATAAAAAAAAGCTCTAAATGAAGCAGTTTGTGAGGAAAATGAGAGCACTTCCATTACAGTCGATTAAAAACTGTAGACAGCTTTTTAAGCAAAAGATGCAAATAGATATCTCTATTCTATCCAATCTGCAAAACCAAATAAACAAGTATATGAAAGAATTTCTTTCTTTCGTTCTTTCGTTCTTTCTTTCTCAACTAGCTCCTGCATTCCTTGGCTCCTCCCTCTTCAGCTCAAACACAAAAACAGGGAGGACTGAGGAGAAAGTTGGCAGGAGGAAGAACTGATTTAACTGACCAACTATGCCTATAAATATAACAAAAAAAACCCAGGAGCGGTCTTATTTCTCTGTGCACAGTTCAGCCAAAAAAAACATAGAGGAAAAACCATTTACCATGACTATGTTGTGGGAAAACAAATTTCTAAGGATTTTTGTTACTTACTTGGATCTGGTTTATCATTCTGGAAAATTCTGGGTGCTGGAGTGGAATCAGGCATGAGTGGAGGTCCCACAGTTAGTCTGAAGATGCGCCTCTCATGGAGACCACAGTAGTGATGGTGCAGGTGGCAGGAGTAAAGGCCTTTATCAGCGGGCCTCAGGTCGGAGATGAACAGTGAGAAGTCTCCTAGTGTAAAAGCATCCTCTGCCACACTCATCTTGCTCTGGGCAAAGAGAGGTCCGTAATCCCTACGCTCTCCGGAGGCGTACAGGTCCACCAGTCGGTCGGCCTTATCAGGACGCACTCCAGGAGGCTGGAAGTCCCAGTGGGCCACCTGCTGCTGGTCCTCCTGAAGACCCTCTCGCCACAGGGGGCGCCGGTTCACACAAGGCAATACCACTGAGCTGCCCAACAGGACCACAAACACAGTCTTCTCTCCATCCAAGTACCGCTTCTCTTTACGAGCTGGAAACACATTCAGGTGTAATACATTTTTAGGTGTAATTAAATACACAATTAAATGTAATTAAATGTAATTATACATCACAATTCAAGAAACAAATATAGTATTTTAGATCAGATAGCCTCACCTGACTTAGTGACATCAACATGGATTTGCATAGACTGGTGAATCTGACAGTAGTGATGGTGTAAATTACAAGTATAAACTCCTTTGTCGGTTGCTGCCACATCTGAAAATAAATAAATATTATTAAAATAAAATTAACTTAATTATATTAAAATTATAACTCAGCACGAACAACAAGACCCTTATGAAAAGGACACCGAGGGAACAGTTTACCCTGCCCGGGATAGGGTTACCGGGGCCCCGCCCTGGAGCCAGGCCCGGGGAGGGTGCCCGAGGGCGAGCGTCTGGTGGCCGGGCCTTAGTTCATGGGGCCTGGCCGGGCACAGCCCGAAGAGGAGACATGGGCCCATCCTCCCGCAGGCCCACCACCCGCAGGAGGCGCCATAGGGGTCGGGTGCATTGTGTGCTGGGTGGCGGCCAGGAGCGGAGGCCCTGGCGGACTGACCCCCTGCCGGTACGTTGGGGTTTTTCCCGGTGGACGAGAGGGTTTGTTCCCTGCGCCTTAGGGTCGGGGAACGGGTCCTGACTGTCATCTGCGCTTATGCGCCGAGTGGCAGTTCAGAGTACCCAGCCTTCTTAGAGTCCCTGGGGGGGGGGGGGGGGGGGTGCTGGAGGGTGCTCCACCTGGAGACTCTGTTGTCCTGCTGGGAGACTTCAATGCTCACGTGGGTAACAACAGCGAGACCTGGAGGGGCGTGATTGGGAGGAACGGCCTCCCTGATCTGAACCCGAGCGGTGCTCTGTTATTGGACTTCTGTGCTAATCACAGTTTGGCCATAACGAACACCCTGTTCGAACTCTAGGCCGTAGGTCGATGATCGATTTTGTAATCGTATCAGCAGACCTGCGACCATATGTTCTGGACACTCGGGTAAAGAGAGGGGCTGAGCTGTCAACTGATCACCACCTGGTGGTGAGTTGGATCAGGTGGCGGGGGAGGACGCTGGACAGACCTGGTGCACCTAAACGCGTAGTGAGGGTGTGCTGGGAACGTCTAGCAGAGGCCCCAGTCCGCGAGATCTTCAACGCACACCTCCGGCAGAGCTTCAACAGCATTCCGAGGGAGACTGGGGACATTGAGTCCAAATGGACCATGTTCAGCGTCTCCATTGCCGAAGCTGCTGCATTGAGCTGCGGCCGCAAGGTGGTTTGTGCCTGCCGTGGTGGTAATCCCCGAACCAAATGGTGGACACCAGGGGTGAAGGGAGCCACCAGGCTGAAGAAGGAGTCCTATCGGGCTTGGTTAGCCTGTGGGACTCCGGAGGCAGCCAACAGGTATCGACAGGCCAAGCGGAATGCGGCTCGGGCAGTGGCTGAAGCAAAAACTCGGGTGTGGGAGGAGTTCGGAGAGGCCATGGAAAAAGACTTTCGGACTGCCTCGAAGAGATTCTAGCAAACCGTCAGGCGTCTCAGGAGGGGAAAGCGGTGCTCTACCTGCACTGTGTATAGTGCTGGCGGAGCGCTACTGACGTCGACTGAGAAAATTGTCAGGCGGTGGAAGGAATACTTCGAGGACCTCCTTAATCCCACTGACACGTCTTCCGAGGAGGAAGCAGAGTCTGGGGATGAGGGGAACGACCCGCCAATTTCCGGGGGCGAGGTCACTGAGGCAGTTAAACAACTCCTTGGTGGCAGAGCCCCTGGTGTTGATGAGGTCCGCCCCGAGTTCCTGAAGGCTCTGGACGTTGTAGGGCTGTCCTGGTTGACACGCCTCTGCAATGTTGCGTGGAGATCAGGGGCAGTACCTGTGGACTGGCAGACCGGGGTGGTGGTCCCCATCTTTAAGAAAGGGGACCGGAGGGTGTGTTCCAACTACAGGGGGATCACACTCCTCAGCCTCCCTGGGAAAGTCTATGCCAGGGTGCTGGAAAGGAGAGTTCGTCCGCTAGTCGAACCTCGGATACAGGAGGAACAATGCGGTTTTCGTCCTGGTCGCGGAACACTGGACCAGCTCTTTATCCTCTCCAGGATACTTGAGGGTGCATGGGAGTTTGCCCAACCAGTCTACATGTGTTTTGTGGACTTGGAGAAGGCATTCGACCGTGTCCCTCGGGGTGTCCTGTGGGAGGTGTTGCGGGAGTATGGGGTGTCTGGCCCATTGCTACGGGCCATTCGATCCCTATACAACCGTTGCAAGAGCTTGGTTCGCATTGCCGGCAATAAGTCGGACTCGTTCCCGGTGGGTGATGGGCTCCGCCAGGCTGCCCTTTGTCTCCGGTTCTGTTCATAATTTTTATGGACAGGATTTCTAGGCGCAGCCAAGTGGCGGAGGCTTTCGCTTTGGTGGCCTCAGAATCTCATCTCTGATTTTTGCAGATGATGTGGTTCTGTTGGCTTCATCGGGTGAGGGCCTCCAGCTTGCACTGGAACGGTTCGCAGCCGAGTGTGAAGCACCGGGAATGAGGATCAGCACCTCCAAATCTGAGGCCATGGTTCTCAGCCGGAAAAGGGTGGAGTGCCCACTCCGGGTCGGGGATGAGTTCCTGCCCCAAGTGGAGGAGTTCAAGTATCTCGGGGTCTTGTTCGCGAGTGATGGGAGAAGGGAGCCGGAGATCGACAGACGGATTGGGGCTGCGGCTGCAGTAATGCAGACGCTGCACCGGTCCGTCGTGGTGAAGAGGGAGCTGAGTGTAAAAGCGAAGCTCTCAATTTACCGGTCGATCTATGTCCCTACCCTCACCTATGGCCACGAGCTGTGGGTAGTGACCGAAAGAACGAGATCGCGGATACAAGCGGCAGAAATGAGCTTCCTCCGAAGGGTGGCTGGCCTCTCCCTTAGAGATAGGGTGAGAAGTTTGGCCATCCGGGAGGGGCTCAGAGTAGAGCAGCTGCTGCTCCACATCGAAAGGAGCCAGCTGAGGTGGTTCGGGCATCTGACAAGGATGCCCCCTGGGCGCCTCCTGGGTGAGGTGTTCCAGGCATGTCCCAACGGGAGGAGGCCCCGGGGCAGACCCAGGACACGCTGGAGAGATTATATCTCTCGGCTGGCCTGGGAACGCCTTGGTATTCCCCCGGATAAGCTGGAGGACGTGGCTGGGGAGAGGGAGGTCTGGGCCTCTTTGCTTAGGCTGCTGCCCCCGCGACCCGGCCCCGGATAAAGCGGATGAAGATGGATGGATGGATGGATGGAACAACGTTCATAGTGCTACTGCAAAAAAGAATGAAAAGTCTCACTGTTGATAGTAAGGGAGAAGTTGCCATCACTGAATGCAGAGTCTGAGATGAAAACGCGGCCCTTGTTGAAGGCGTTGTAGACCCTCTGGTTGGCCCCAGGTGACATGTCCAAGACTCGTTCCACAGAATTTTCCGGGCTGCTGCGGACCAAGTCCCAGTGCACTACCCTCTGACGGTCCTTCAGTCTGTCCCGGATCCACACCATGCGGGGGCTGTGACAGGGCAGGATGGCCTTAGATCCCGCGGGAAGAGTGATGTTCTTCGCCTCCACCACTACACCAAGCCTGCTGCTGCTGCTCTGTCCCCAAGCTGACACAGAATATAAACACATGTAGTCACAAATTCAGTGCAGCAAAGATGTAAATATAAATAATCCAAAATAATATGCTGTGCCTAAAAAAAAAAAGTCTCTTACCTCCCGGCAGGAAGAGCACAGCAAGAACTGAAAAAAACAAAATCCAGGATGATTAGAGTTTTATCCTACTGATGATTTTAATTCACACAGCCTGCTGATGCTGCGTTATATACCGTAGATTTGTCTCCACATATTTCCACTGATTAATTCTTGAGAAACACTTCAAGCGCTTCCACCCACAAATTGGTTGAAGTGCCTGGAGAGTTTAGCTTTG
This sequence comes from Astatotilapia calliptera, assembly GCF_964374335.1. NCBI lineage: Eukaryota > Metazoa > Chordata > Actinopteri > Cichliformes > Cichlidae > Astatotilapia > Astatotilapia calliptera. Next base: position 9,965,062 of record NC_137441.1, on the reverse strand, counting down.
ATCTCGTACTGACCCAACACTGAAAACTTTCAGAGTCTGAGCAGATGTGGGTTCAGTGAGAGGACAATTTAAAAGAGATAGAGTGAAGCTGAAGAAACAAGCACGCGGTGAAAAGGTAACGCTTTAAAACAGAAGTTCAGCAAAGGAAGACAAAAGTAGACAAACACACCAGATGTCAACAACACACTCTGGAAATACATTTCGCTGTTTGTGTTTGCTCACTCTAGGGATTTTCCGACAGCACATTTGCTATTTCTAATGCATTTTTCCCACAGTGCTATTTCCCGTCTGTTTACTGAAAGGCGGGCAGAGATGTATGCAGCCAAAGCATACAGAGCCCCCATTCATCTCGGCTGCTGCTGGCTTGTCGCAAGGCCGTGATCCTGAGGGGATGAAGCACCAGGCTGTTATTCGGCGCACTCCAGTCAAACTCCCAAGTGTCAAAAGTCTCGGAACCAGACCAAACACCTGTTTGTTTTCACCATACCGGTACTTGTTATTATAAACTATAGAGACAAGATTTATTTCAGTAATGCAGTGAATCTTCTTTCAAGCTTTGAAATGTTTCATGCAAGTACGGTGGCAAATCAATAAATCGTCACGAGCTCGTCAGCTTTTAAAATCACAGTGATAAAAAAGATAAAAGTAAGAGAACATTAGGTTCCATTTTAAGATGAGATGACTGACTTCCTCTGTGCAGGTCATTTCAGAGGCCGGAGGCACTAACTGTAGAAGCTCTGCCCCCTCTTGTCTTAAACTGGGCCTCTGGAAGAGTTACAAGACCTCAGCCTGGGGATTTTAAGGTATGCTTATACTAAGAGGTCAGAAATATCTCAAGAAATTACACCACGAAGCACTTTCAAAATGTGACGAATAACACTTTAAATATACTGGGAGCCAGTGTTAGTGAGATAACACTGGTATGAACTGGCTCTGGTCATTTTTAAACTGTGTAAAGTATTTAGATTTACTGAATGTTATCCAGAGGAGCAAATAATGAGTGGAAACTTGCAACAATTATTGCATTGTATTGTTTTTTTGTATGCATGGTTAAATGCAGGGTTTGACATACAACACAAGTCAGTAACTGGTTTAGCAGTTTTAGCTATGTTGGCTATCTTCACCATTAGACTATGAGAATACCTCTGCTACTGTTCTTCGATGCAGTAAACTAAATAACACTTCAAGCTGGACAAAATGACTTCAGCACACACACTGGCATCAGAGAGGAGACCTCATCCTGGAAAACTTTCCTGGCTTTTTTACAGTAGGGCAAAAACTTTCCTGCAGATGGTAAAAACAAAGCGTCTCAGCCCCTTTAATTGTCTGTCATCAGACACACACAGGCTGTTGACTCATGAGGCTGTTTTAACAGTAAGACTTAACAAGGGGCTATTGAATTACTAGTGATAATAACAGACATTTGCCAAATAGAGTGCAAAATCACTGCTGTCATTTTACTCCCCAAACTCACACACGTTGAATCGCTCATTAAAATCTCAACCTGAAGGTAAAATAGCAAAACGTTTTAAGTATGATTTAAACATAAAGAATGAGTTTACTCAGCATAAAGTCTGTGATTCACCGATGTTGTTCAAGTGTGAAGTTTGCTCACAGCCCCGTCACAGGTTGAAAATAAATCAGACAAATCTGTGCAGCTGCAGACTCAGCTAAACATACAAAGATACATTCAGAGGCCTGGAGGGCTTATTGACCGTCCTGTGGAAACAGCGTGTTAGCACTGATTACGTTCACTAATTACATTCTAAACCACTGCAAACATGCTGGATTATTTGTGTATGGATTGCTTTCTGCAGATTTACATGAGTTTCATCTTCACGTGGAATAATTAGGTGACGTCTGTAATTTTGAGGTCATTTATCATGTTCAGATGATCTGATGGCGCCCAAATGTCATAGCTGCCAAAGCAACATCAGCAACATCTCAGTGTGTGGGCATCTTCTCTAACCTTATGGAGGACAAATTGAGCTCAAAATTTCAGGGGATTGCCTGTGAGGATTTTCCAGAGCATAAATATGCTACCTTATCGTGACCTTGTCATTTTCTGAGTAGCTACATGTTTACAAACTTGTTTGAGTCAAAACAGCACTTCGAATCTTTTCCATGCCCTGTTGCTTTGTGGCCGTTCATTAAGTTGAATCCAACCATCATAAACTGTGTTTATGATGGTTGGATCCCCCTCCTGCTCCCTCTCCTCCACGCCGTCTGGACTCCAAAAGACCCACTCGTGGTGAAACACTCATTACTGACACATATAATGACTGGCTGCTGGATTGTGCTGACTCCTCCACTCAGACCGCAGTTAACTGGAAACACATTGGGTTGAAGCCATAAAAAATCCCAGAGTCACAAACTATGGCCTGTCTACTGTATCAACATGCCGGGCCCAATCTGATTGCATTTGATCTATTTTATTGAATAGATCACTTTGAACAAAAAAAGTTAGAAAGTGTACAGGGCCGTAGTTTGAGATTAGATGTTCATACCTACAAGGGGCTTTAAATGTAAAAATAACATAAAAAAGGTTAAAATGATGAAGATCATTGGTTATCAATACAAAGCATGAAAACACATTACATTAATCTTGCATCGGTTAACTGAGTTTGGAAAAATGCGTGTACAGCAAAAACAAAACCCAAAAAGCAGTGAAAAATACAGATTCAAGATATTTACAGTTACATATAATAGCTTACAGAGACTCTGTGAGCGAAGAATAATGAAAAGGATCAGAAAAGTATTTAGCTGAGGCAAAGCAAACCTGGCAAAGGAGTCTGCTTTTGTTACCGACTGACCTGGATGCAATTATGGCACAAAGAAAAATTTAGCAAGCGTCTTTTTTTTTTCTTTTAAAAGTGAGACGACTTAAGAGGACTTCACTTACTCTGAAGGAGAGCCATGTCGAGGAGGAACTATTTATCAAAATTGTCAGATGTTAAAAGCCCGTCAGAGGAGGTGAGTGCAAGAACTGATAAAGGAGCGCCTGAAGTTCACCCAGCAGCAGCAGGACTTTGTGTTCATGCAGACTGAGTCTACACAAGTCCCACCCTCCGCTAGCCAATGAAATCCAACACTGCAATAGTGCTAAACACTTCACAAATATCCGCACTAAATTGCACAATTGCATTTTGTTATAGAACACTGGTATCTTAACTGCATTTCGGATAACTGCACCCAAAAACACAAATCTCCGTTAAACCAAACACTTTACAATAATCCCAAAATTTTAGTGCGACTGACAGCTGCTAGAAAATCATCTTATAATGAAACAGATGATTTGCAGCTTTTAAATTAAATATTAAGTGATAGCTGCAATGTATGTGGTTACGTTGGCATTTTATTTTGTTCTACGTGTCCCACATGAAGAGTTTTTTCATGTTGGAAACTTCCACACCACTTTCTTCCTTTGTGAGTTATTTGCAGCATAAACTTCAGTTAGCATTATTTGCACAATACTGCCATCTACAGTACAACAAGAAAAAAAACAATTGCTGAAGTAGCTGACACTGAAAGTCAGCCTGGAGGTGAAAAAAACAAAAATAGAAATTCAGACACATCACACCTTGAGCTTCACAGAGGGAGTTCTTTATTAGACTATCTACACCATTATTTAGCTCATCACTCAAATATGCTTTAATTAAAGTGAAAAGCACACACGGCAGGTTGATTGTTAGAACAGTGTGATGTGTGGAGAGTCATCCAGGGTAAACATTGGGACGCAGACTTTAATCAGAATTTTTCAGTTCCTTCTGTTTCCATGCTGTTTAATGAAGATCTTAGGTGTGCTCCATCCCTCTGGAGCCTTCTTCAGTCCCGCTCGCATCCAAATCTTCTTCAGATCCTCCTCAAAGCGTTTCTGTATATAATAAAGACACAAAGCTGGCTGTTTTATATTCATCTAGCTTTGGAAAACTGTAACTAGTGCAAATCAGACACACAATGATGAATTGGAAGGAATAAAACAATGATTGCATTTTTTATCAAACCTCAAGACATCATAGTGGGAAAAAAAAGAAATGGTCTGATAGATGTGAAAGAAAAGTCCCACCTGCTTCTTCTTTCCTCGGCCCTCCAGCACCCTCTTTCTCAAGAACTTAGTCCGTTTTTGCAGCTTCTTGTATTTATGCCGGTTCATCTTCCGCCGCCGTATCTCTAGAACATTCTTACATCTGAGTGGTGTTACTGTACCCTCCCCGTCTTCCAAAACGGGGACGGAGATAGGCGGCAGCACCTTCTCCTCCAGCAGCTCTACATCCTCCTGTGGCTGAGTGGACTCCAGCAGCGGAGGGAGGGAGTAGCGTAGTGAGAGCCAGCTCTCCAGGGGACTTACTGACAGTTTACGTGGTATGAGAGCCTCGTCCAGCTCCGGCTCAAGCTGGACCCATCGCGGAGGGGACCTGTTGTCTGCCGCTGTTGAGTAGTTTCTCAGTTTTTGATGACGTGAAGAGCAGTAAGCAGAAGCAGCTGGTTGTAGACATCCATTCAAAGTTTCTCCATGAGCTTGAAGTGCACCTTGTCATTAAGGGGAAGAAAAAAAGTCAGATTTTAATGAAATAGAAAACATAGTATTGAATGTAGGCAGACAGATATTTGGCTATTTGTTCTTACTCACAAGTTGCTTTGTGTAATAGGCTGAGACGAGGGATGATCTTTGAGGCAAACATTGTCAGTGGTTATCCAAACAAGGTCATCAGGAATGAGCTCACTGGTCCCTGGTCCTGTGGCAATAAAAAAAGACAAAGTATGGTCTTACTCTGCTCTGTCACAGCAATCAAACTAGTAATGTAACAGTAACTTCAGACTAGGGCTGGACGATATGGCCTAAAATCCATATCACGGTATATGAAGCATGCGGGGTAACGATATATATCGCGATATATTCTTTTCTTCTGTATGACGTATTTTACACACTATAAGGCGCACTTAAAATCCTTTAATTTTATCAAAAATCAACAGTGTGCCTTATGTATGAATTCTGGTTGTGCTTACTGACCTCGAACCGATTTTATGTGGTGCACAGAAATCTATCAAAAAATGTTTTAGTGTGGCTTTGGTAAGCCCACCGCTTGATGGATTGCCGGAGCATTACGGCTGCCGTAGTCAGGAGCCTTGCGGAGTGATCCAAAACTGGGTCCAAAACTCCGACACCTTTCAGGTCCCAAAGTCAAACGAACACTGCGGCATCACTGAGAGTTAAAAACTAGTAAAGTTGTGGAGTTGTATTTTGTCTTGCAGAAATTATATCGTCAGTTATATTGTTATCGCAAATTTTCAAATATATATCGTGATATATATTTTTGACCATATCGCCCTGCCCTACTATTTAGTCTATAAAACAGGGTTCACTAAAGCACCAGTCACACATGCCTAGAGACTAGACTGTGACCCCCTGGTAACAGTGCAACTACTGGTCACTTATCCATGTGCCAGCCACCTAGTGAAAATTTGTAATTTCAGCCTTTTGGCGGTTTCTTGCCATCTGCAAAGATTGCAGGTTGCTGAATGAAGTCTACGTTCATCTGACCGAGATTTTAGGTTCCAGAGTTTTCAGCAAAACCCGCTGCTGATGAAGACTGATAGAGGCACCTGAGAGCCCCACAAAAAAACCCCAACATTTAACTTTATGTAAACTGTCTTGTCCAACCAAGCTGTCTAATATATCACATTTCATAGAAAATATTGTTCAAATTGCTGCAGATGAATATTATGTTATTCTAGATGCAGAGTAGCTGATTTATGCTAATTTAAGACATGTTTATGAAAGAATGCTGAGAGTAATGCCAACTATTTTCTGGCCCTTTTCTTGTTTACTAATTTTGTGACTTGTTCAAGAGATAAAAACAACAACAACAACAAACATTTGTTTTAGTTCTCCAACCATAGAAATATTAGGTAAAAGCACTTCAGAATCACTTTATCTATTAAGTTCATACATGGAACTAACAAAACAAATTTACTTTTCCTCTGGCATTACACTCACACATAAATACAGTAAAATAACTATTTGCCGTCACATGCATAAAATAATGCAGAAAAAAAAAAGATTAATAATACCTTTTTAATATAGGTTACCGGATGTTAAAATTTGAATTGGATTTCACTGCAAAAATGTGAAACATTTTGACCCTTGAGCTGGGAACTGGCTGTTCTCAGGTTCTTAACCTGTAGGTCTCACTGGTTTCCACTGTAGCAAATTATGTTTCCAGTAATTAATGTTTTGGCTAGTAAAGCTGCGTGAAAACTGCCTTTAGCCATCTCTACTTTAAGAGTTACCCTAAGTGCTGGGACACTGTGAAAGGCTTATATAATGACTGTTATCAAAACCCAGAAATAGTGGATGCTAACCTCCCTCCAGGTTTAAATCAGCGGATAATCAGGCGCCCAACAGCGGGTGATTTAAAAATGAAAATAAAAAGTCCAAACGGTAAGATAGTAAGTAAATAAATAAATAAATGAAATAACAGAGACCGAAGGAAATTAAAGAATTATGTAATTGCCAACTGGCTCATCATGGCTAAACAGGCGCGTTAACCAGCAGCTCCACTTTGGACGAGAAAGCCGCCAAAACGCTCAAATATTAAAAGCTAAGGATAGAATTTTTCTGCCTTTAACTACTTGGTGGCATGTTTATAACAACTTCGTTTAATTAAAGAAAGAGTTGGGTTACCTAGTATTACTATGACCCGAGGTTCCGTCTTCAATGTGACTTCAACTAACTACTTCCGCTCCGTGCGACACACATTTAAGTCGCTTCCGCTTTCTCCGAGCTGAGAAAGGTTCCGCCGAGTAGATTTTTATTCCTTAAGGCTTTGTTTTGAAACAAAATGCCCATTCTTCTTCTTCTTCTTCTTCTTCTTCTTCTTCTTCTTCTTCTTCTTCTTCTTCTTCTTCTTCTTCTTATTATTATTATTATTATTATTATTATTATTATTATTATTATTATTATTATTATTATTATTATTATCAGTAGTAGTAGTGGTAGTAGTAGCAGTAGTATTACAAATCTATCCCTTAAAAGCCAGGACCATGAGAGCACAATAGTTCACTCGATGGATAAAGTAGAGGAGGAGCTGGAGGTCTTTTATCCTGATATTACCAGGGATTTTGTTGGTGTAATTTTTTCATACCATCCCTGACCAAACAAAGAGAATTTAACATCACTGGTACTTTTGTAATTTTCTTGTCGGGCATTTTCTTAATTTCTATTTCAAGGTCTTTATATTTGAAGAGTTTTTCTCTAACATTCAGAGTGAATGTTTCTTTCAGTAGGGATAGAAATGTCTGTTGGTCTGGATTTCTTTATCACTTTGCATTGTCATGCTCCACAGTGTTTCATCGCTTTTATAATTTTATTAGTAGTATTAGTGGTACGAGTAGTATTAATATTAATATGTATTTATTTATTTTTAAGATTAGTTCAAGAAGGGCTCAAATTCTTATACATATGGTGTGGTAGGCTGACAAATCCAGTGCATCGCTCAGGTCTCCACCCAGCCACTTTTCTTTTGCTAGCGCACATGGTGTCTGCATGCTGCAGCTCACAGTTAGCTCCACACATGGAGAAAATATAGTTTAAAGAGTGGAAATAATTGACAAAGAAGGTGGAAGATAAGGCAATAAGGCCATAAAGGACTATTTAGCACCTCCTGGATGTCAGCTCACGAGGTTTGTGTATTTTAAATGTTTTATTTTCTGTAATTAAGGATTTTTGATTGATTGAAACAGTATGCAGCTGGAGTATTTCTGGATCTCAAGAAAGCATTCGACACAATCAATCATGACATATTAATTAATAAACTGGAACGGTATGGGATCAGGGGGGTTGTACTGCAATGGGTGAAAAATTATTTAAGTGACAGGAAACAATTTGTGAAGCTGGGTGTCCATTCCTCATCATGCTTGGACATTGCTTGTGGTGTTCCACAAGGCTCTGTACTGGGTCCAAAATTATTTATTATCTATATAAATGATATTTGTAAGGCATCTGATATATTAAAATTAGTATTATTTGCAGATGACACAAATATTTTTTGTTCTGGGGGGAATCTAAAGGAGCTGCTGGATACAATTACTTCAGAAATGTGCAAAATTAAAAAATGGTTTAACAGGAACAAACTATTGCTAAATCTAAGTAAAACTAAAATTATCTTATTTGGGAATTCCCTTAGAAATGCACAAGTGCAGATTCATTTAGATGGTGTGGAAATTGAAAGAGTACTTGAACATAAGTTTCTTGGTGTGATTATAGATGATAAATTAAACTGGAAGTCTCATATAAATCTTATAAAAATAACAAAATTTCAAGAAGTGTCTCAATCTTGAGTAAAGTAAAACACATTCTGGACCACAAATCACTCCACATTCTCTATTGTTCCCTGATTGCACCGTATTTGAATTACTGTGCAGAGGTTTGGGGCAATACTTACAGATGTTCGCTATCATCAATCTTTATATTACAAAAAAGGGCCATAAGGATAATCCATAAAACTGGTTACAGAGATCATACAAATCCACTATTCTTAAAATCAAAAATTCTAAAATTCACAGATCTGGTTCATTTTCTCACAGCACAAATTATATATAAAGCAATAAATAACTTTAATATTAAAAAAAATATAAAAAAAAAACATAAAAAAAAAATACACATAACATATAATGTAATTGCAAGGAGGTATTTCTGTAGTCTATTGATACTAGATAGTGGAAAAGGGGTGGGATTAAATAAGCTTATACTTCTTTCTGCTCCTTTTTGAACAAGAACGTTATTTGGAGTTGTGGTTGCTCGTTTTCCTTTTGTTTTGCTTTGTTCATTTGTCTCTTTTAATTCTATTTTGTTGTACTTTTTCAACATGTTCAAAATAAAGATTCAATCAATCAAAAATTGACACTACGTACAAGAGCGCATTTTGATGTGATGTTTTGTTTTATTGTTTTATCCGTGAGCAGTTCTCACGGGTTGCCAAGACCAGAAAAAACCCTGTTCTATACTACATAAGATAAGATAAGATAAGATAAGATAGAACTTTATTAATCCCTCGGGTGGGTTCCTCTGGGAAATTCGACTTCCAAAAAAAGCACAGCAACGACCGAAGTTACAGTTACAGAACTGTTATATATACACACACACACACACACACACACACACACACACACACACACACACACACACACATATATAAATACAGAGACAAATATAAATAAAATATACAAAGGGGATAAATAGAATAAATAGGAATAAAAAATAAAAAATAAAAATACAAACTTAAAAATACATCGTGCGTACTTCAATCCTAGAGGGTGCTACACTTACTTATTAGCGTGTTGTTGTTGTTTTTTAAATTAACTAATTAGTATTTTATGCTACTACTAATGTGATGAATCTTCAGGCAATTATCAGTATATAAAACTGAAACATTGAGCATGTTCAAAACTTGGATTTTCCTATTTCTCTTGCAAGTCTGTACATTTCTAAAACGCCTGTGGCCGGCACTTATGTGGCTTGCAATTGTTGGGAAAAATTCGAAAACTAGTTTCGGTTATGGCTCAGTTTTATTTCCCTTTAACTCATTAAATCTGAATATGTGTCTTTCCTCCATGTGGCACAGTTGCATAACCAGGGAATTCTCCACTTTTAGATCGCTCTAGTTTTGAAAGCTTGTGGGCAGCCACATCGAATCATTTATTCATGGGGGTTTCTCGCTCAGCTTTCATTAAGTTTGTGGGAAATGGAACACCTACAGTATGAAGGCATTTCTCCATATGATTTCTACTATCAGGCATTGAGACAAATAGTATTTGTGTGAGAAGAAAAGGATGGAAAGATGCTACAGCTAAGTAGCTTTCACTAAATGTTGTAATGCAACACAAGGAAAGAAATATGCAATAGATGGTAAAGTTCTCAGGGTATTTATTTACAAAAACCAAAAATAACATCAAAGACAAAACATTCATTTCACTGTAAATCCTGCTGCCCATAACTTGTTTGCTTCACTAGCTATGCTTACACCATCAGTGTGCAACATAAGGCAACTGAAATGATCAGCTGGATGTACTGTGAGATTTCCCTTTAACAGAACAGTCTCTGAAATTATCTTAATTTATAAAATCCTCTCAAAATATTTCAAATTTGAGGTTATGGAAAAACAAAATAAAAAATGCAAAAAAATTAACTTGGCAGTAATTGGTCAATCCTATTTTGAATTATCTGCCTATACATTACACATACAGTCCTCAAACTTAACATCTATTTACAAAATCAGTAGTGGTATTTAGCGTTTTTGTCTTGCTTTAAAAGCAAATAAAGGTTCACTGTTTCATTATATATCTGCATTGCAAATTTACTGCACTCAATGAAATCCCAACCCCTGAAATAGACAGAGCTTTACAGATGACAACAATATAGTTCACACCAAAACAACACAGACAGTACAAGCATATGACTGGCTGTTTGTAGTCTTTGTAGTCACCATAGAGGTACAGCATAAATACTACTTTAAAAGGAACCAAATCAATAAATAAAAAAGTACATTAGAGAGAGAAAAAAAAACAGCATAATGTTGAGAGCTATCTCCATATCAACATTTAAGACGGACAAATCAGTTAAATCACTCATTGATTGGTACAGTATGTTTATACATTAGCAGATTTTAAAGATTTATGCCACAAATTTTTAAACTAGTGTGCTTAAAATTATTCTAAATGTATTAGTTTCACATTTAATCTAATACTGCTTTCCCGTTATTGGCTGCAGAACACGTGAGTGAAAAAAAGTTAGGTAAAAAAAACTGAAGGCCAGGGAAATTGTTTAAATTATAAGGCCATTTCAAGGTATTTACAATACAATGCTATCTTTACCACAAACTATGATGTTAAGTTTGGTAGGTAAGAGTGGGCCCTGGAGCAAAGAACACAGTTATTTGCTGCAGTTACACTTGTATTTTACCCAGAAAATAATCACATTAACAGCAATGTTAGAACTTTTTATCACATTTTGTGACAAAATACTCAAATCTGATGCCAAATATTTTGTATAACACGTACACTGGAAATCTTCATTAAGCCAATATCGTGGTTGATTTGGTAAAACCATCCAGGCAGTTCACTTGTTGCATCAACAGTCCTTCACTCAGTCTCAACAGAGAGCACAATGGCACTGTCTTTACCGTGTATAACCAGCACACCTCGGCTTTAACGAGACAACTCAGACAAGGTAATATCTCATACAAATAAAACAATTATATTTGTGCATTTTGGAACAAAGGTCAGGTTTTAAAAAAAGAGGCAAAGAACAGAGTGGAAGGAAAGAACACTGTGCAAAAGCTGAGCCCCTCTGTGCATCATCCACTCCAGTGTCCTCCAGGTTTCTCTAGATATGCTGAACTCTGGCCTCACCGAGCAGCGGACTGGCCAGGCTTTTTCTCTTTTTTTCATCTTCTTTCTCATTTTCCTTCTCATCACTGGTCATGGCGAATGCCTGCACTTGTCTCATCTCCCAGAAGGATTGTGACTTATGGGAATGCTTTTGGAAGAGAAGAAAATTCTGGTCAAAACTTTAATACAAGTGTAAGAATGTATAGTATTCATATAATTAGTGATATTTAAAAATAAATCCAGTTTTGCCAAAACACAGATTTGCTTTCTTTTTGTTTATTCCTCAGTACTGTTGACGAGGATTATGTATAAAACTAAGACAGAAGACTGTTGTATAACAAATGCTCACAAGCAGCATTTTGGTTTAGTGCATGTGGATACTGTGTTTCGGAACCATCTGTAAATAGTAAACCTGTGGATTAAAGCATAAGTGTGCAGAGAGGAATTCCAACCTGAAGATGGAGATCCAGGACACTACCAGGTGAGTTGAGCTAACAGTTCTGCACACGGAGCAGTGAAAATAAAAAGAACGGTATCAGTAACAAGTCACAGAAATTAGTGCAGCACTGCAGAACAGTAAAGCAGAGACTGTATTGGTCTATAGGAACTGGTCAGTCTTACAGAAGAGCATACATTTGTTGTGACTGTAAATTAAAAGAAAAAAGTGCAATGAACACAAATGAAAGCACAAGATCTTAGTATAGAGCTGGCTGATTACTCACTGATGAGGACTGCTGATTGTGTGATCGTTCCAGTTTCATCCCCTTTGCTCGATCAGGTTTACCAGGCCCTGAAGGATAGGTTAGCAATGTGTGAAAAGACTCATACCTGATATAGACAGTTATATAAATATTAAATGATACAATATGAATCATTTATGTTTTGGAAAAAAAAGAAAGCTTTTACTTGTTTTGCAGAAGAAATAGAAAGTCAACTTTATTACACGTTAAAGAGGTTAGATAAAAGACTATACTTGCTAATTAATATTCTGAAAAGATAGTTGCATATCAATTTCTCATTATATATTCTACTTGTAAAAAATATAATTTTTTATTATATGTTAACATCCTCATTACAATCACAAAGCTACATGATTATTTATTAGCTTCTTATTACAATAAGTCATGAATTGAATGCATTAATTATGCATTGCTTAACCATGGGCTTTCTTCACTTTAACCCTTCCCTTTAAACTTTTAATACGCTGGACCTTGTTCACAAAGCTGTCTCTCTCACCTGGGGAGCTCCCACGACTGGTGGTAGTAGTGTTACTGTTGTTGTCCTCCAGCCAAGTGTTGTAGGGGAAGGAGTCTCGCTTATGTGGTGTTCCAGCAGATGACAGACTCTCCTGGAGAATATGGCAAGGTGACCAAGAAAACCAGATTATGTAGATTATAGTGAAAAAACAAAAATGTGATAGCTTAAATACAATTTATAATTTGTGTTTCTACATGTAGTACATATACAGGATACACTGCTTACCATGCCTGTGTCGTATTCCTCTGTTGCCTCTGTCTCATTCTCCTCCACCACACTAGCAAAGCTGCTGGCATTGGAGGACGAGCGGGAAAGGTCGTGGGCCTCAGGGATGGATGCGGCCCTGCCAACAAGATAAGAACTACACCCTGGGTTAACAACTCCAACCTGATTTTATCTTATGTATAGTGATACTACATGTTAACCTAAGGGAGGATTACCCAGCAGTTACACAAATACAGGAATGGCAAAACATGCTATTTAAAATTTTCAGTGAGTGTCCAGGGGATATGGTAGGAGCCTGTTTATTATATATACCTGTTCTTGGTAGTTGTGAGCACCTCAGGAGAGCTCTGATTGGATGAATTGTCAGATTTGGGATCTTGAGAGGCGTGGCCACTGTCAGGTGTCTTCTGAGTGTTTGGGGAGTTATCTCTACTGCTACAAGTTAAAAAAATAGTGTGAAAAATAGGAAAAAAAAGTTATTTTATGTAGACGATGGTCTACAGGTATATGCTATGTAAATGATCACAGGAATCTTCTCCCACCTCTTCTCCTGGACTTCTTGAATGTTTTCAATGCCGATGGCACTGCTTCGCCGGGAGCTGAAAGGGCCAGACTTTTTCCTGGTTGGGCTTTTCCCTGGGATTATCAGAGACTGACAGGGAAAGAGGAAAACCGTTCAGGGACAATGCCAAAATATTTCCAATACCTTGTATAATAAACTAGGTTCGTTTCAAGAGCTTATCACTTTAGGTATTTATGACTGAGGAGAGCTAATGGTTACTTTGACCACTGAACCATTCATTTGTCGTGTACTGTATCATAGAGAACAGTTTGGCAAAATTTCAAAAACATATCATCCTGAATTACCAGGCTGAAGAGTAACACTGCTCCCTCCGAGCTGTCAGTATGATGAAAAAAATGTTAAAATATGCTTTTAGCAGCTTAATGACAAGCCCTGGTGGCAGTCTTTCAGCCAGAACAGAGCACACTAAGGCGGGAGATGAAAGATGGGTTTAAAAGCTCCAGAGCCTAACACTAAATATGCTTTCTCAGCATCTGCTTTGTTCGTTCAATCTCCCTTTTAATGCTCTCGAAATGAGAACTTTAAAAAAAAGAGGCTTTTATTTAATGTGGCTTCAAAGAGCAGTGGGGGTGCAGGGGGCGTTTTTCACAATTTCTCTGTAAGGGGCTTATTAAATTATAAATATTCATTATTTTTTAACAAATACAGAATTAAGCACACTGGAATGAAACTATAGAGTAAAACTGTAGCAGGTGTGCACATACTGCAGTAAAGCAGAGAAGAGAATAAGAGTAGAAGCAAATACTCTTAACAGTTCACACATATATTAGTCTAGAAAATATAAAAGATTGGACTTGCTAAAGCAACTAATTCACTGGAAAATGGGCAGGACTATGTTCACAGACTAAAATGATGATGCCTTTTAAATAATATATCCTGTCTGTAGCACACAGTTTCTGATATACACATTAGGGAGCTGAAATGTGCAGAGAAACATGTTTGGCTATGATGCAAAGGAGCCATGCAAACAAGAAAAGGAAACAAAGACGGAAAGCAAGTAGTTGGAGAGTAGTTAGAATTAGACATGAACCTCTTCTACTGTTCCTATCCCTATGGCACTGCCTCGGCGTCCATATTTACTCGGACTTTTGCCTGGGACAAGCAATGACTGATAAAAACAGTGAGAAAGAAAGAGACACAGAAAAAGAGAGAAGAGACAGAAGAGAGAGTGGTGATGACATATGAAAAAACAAGGAGAGGTGGGAAAAAGGGGGAGGAGGGGAGAGAAAACATGAGATATATACAAATACATATGAGATATCATGCAGTAAGTCATGTTGTCCAAACAAACTACGAAAGGCGTGTTAGCTGGAGAATACAGGGGGAGATATTTTGGTTCCATGGGTGCGACACAGGCAGCTGAATGGGAGAGAGTTATGTGAGCTGTATGTCTGAAAAAGGAAAAGGAAGGTAAATTCAGCGGAGGAGGGCACACAGCATGTTATACATTAGGAATCAAATCAAGACCTGCTTATGAACAAACAGTAAGCTCATCAGTCATACTCACTGATGAAAGATATTATATAAAAGTCTAATATGTCTAACACAGAGAGAATTAACTTAATCAGTTTATATAAGATACACAGTATCTCTCAACATATACCCTACATATAACAGACAGGCCACCATATGTAGTCACTACTGATGGAAAACTTGTAACTGTAACTAAGGTAACAGTCATATTTTACTTTCAACTGTGAAAAAAAAAGAAAAATAAGTGTCCAAACACAGACTGTATACAAAAGCTAAACCTAGTTTTCAAGGCTTTTTGATTACAAAAAGAAGTTCACTTTCATCAAAGTGTACAAGAAAACAATCCTCGACTCCCTCCATGTACCCACTAAGCATGTTCTGAGTTAGTTTTTGATCTGTGTGTTAGGTTTTTAATCATCGCTTTCAGGTGTTATTGAATACAAATTTATGTTTATTTTGCAAATTATAGCTCCCATGGTTCTCTGGGAAAAATATAGAGCAGGGTGGGCCTTTCAGATTGGGCTTATCTTATAATTGCCAAGCTACTGAGTGCCCCCCAGTTTCATAATGGGAGTTAGTCCATGCTCATGAAATCCAGTTTTTAAAAAAAAACAACTCAAGGCTTTAAGAAAAAGGGGCACCAACCTCATGGTGGCTGTGTCTGTCTTATATATGCAGCATATATGTGCACAAGTTTAGTTACAGCAGTATTTCTGAATAAATTATTTAAACTGAAAAACACCTGAAAAGATTTACAACTTTTCCTCTTGATGACATAAATATAAATTTCCCCAAAAAATGAATTTAAAATCATTGCGTGATTATTAAAAGAAAAAATGTAAGCATACCCACACATTATACACACTATCACACAAAGACAACTCCAACCCATGTTAGAAATGAAGTGATCGCTCATTAACAATGCAGATGCATGGGCATTTAAATCACGTGAACACAATTAGAAAAAAATGCTTTAACCCATTCAGCTTGTGTCCTAAACATATCCACTTTCATGACTGTTAAGTCAATCCGTTTTGGTAGTGGTAGACAATGTGCAATCTTTGCAAAGTGACAGTCAAGTTTAAGACTCAGGCATAATTGCTTCCCGTGTCCAAGTGTGCAGTCGCTCTCTCGCTGTGAGAAGTTAGTGCTGCAGGCAAGTGAAAGAGAAGGGGGTATGAACTCTGTTAGATCTGCAGAGGGGGAGGCAGAAGCAGCGAGGCTCACCTCGCCGTAGGTACTGGAGGAGTGGGACTGTACTTACTATCCCTGGGAATTTAGGGCTCTCTGCGGGGTTGTGGTTAAAGTTGCCGCTCAGGCTAGTGGAGACTGTGTGCGGCTTCTTGAAAGTAAGACCCATGGCATCCATAGACTGGCTTCTGCTGCGCATCACCCTCTACAGAGAGACGAGGAGGAGGAGATACATTCAGATGGTGCTGACCTCTCTGACCCCTCGGTATCACTGAACAGGCCAAGAGGAGCCTGGGGGCTGTCCCTGAACACTGACCACTACAGGCAGAGAGCACTGGCCAGATTCTAATTCTAACAGACAAGAAAGCGACAGAGAACACTAGTATGCTTTAGTGCCTGAAGGAGGTTCAGATGAGTCATTTTTATTTAGGTAGGTGATAAGAGAAGAGAGTGGGAAGTAGAAGGGCCAAGTGGCTCAAAGATGTCTGACCACACTGAGTCTAATCAGAGCCAGAAGAAGTTTAAAGCCCAGTGCACCTTTTTACGAGCATGAAATAATGTGGAGAGGCAGAGGCGTCTGATGATGAAAGGAAATTATCCGTTCCATCCACATTCCCCAAATTATGACACATGAAGATGATAGGACCATATAGATACGTGAGCGGTGGCACTGAAACGTGGCGAATCACAAAACAACTATAAAGCATGAAGAAGAAAAGCTGGGAAGCAGAGAGCGGTATGTTCCAGGAGGACAGAGCAGCAGAGCTTCTCTTCATTCAGATACAGATTAAGAAAAAGCTTCTACAGCTCAGTCTGCATATAGACAAGAACAGAAGAGAAATACTGCCAGAGAGAAGTCGCGCTCATGTTCACATAAAAAAAACATCTCTCAACAGGTAACAATGAATACTAATTAGAGATGCCACTTTACAGGCTAATATTAAAATGTAATTTAATACTAAAAGTTTGACATTTTTGAGAAATATACTGATTCCTGTTGGGAATTAGATCAGAAAATCAGTCTCAAATCTGTCTGCAGTATAAAGTCACAGCTAGCAGTGGGTTATCTCAGATCAGCATAAAGGCTAGAAACAAAGAGCATACTGGCACCTCTAAAACTTACTAATTAATACATTATCCAAGGGCAGAAATCGCTGGTTTTGTATGGAATAAAACGACTGAGTTGTCTGAGAACACTGTTTGCCTCTGAGGCAGGTGGAGCTTCTCTCTTTTATCAGTGTTTTTGCTAAGCTAAGCTGCTGAGCTTGAATTTAAATGATGTAAATAAGAAAGCTCCTTTTGTTTTGCTTGTGCAAGTAAAACATAAAACCCTAGTTTCTAAAACAAGACTTTGAATATGCAAACTAGCTTCAACTTTTTCTTTCTGAGAGTTCCAGTGAAGCTGTCGACCTGAAGCTCCAGCCTCTGCTTCTGCTTTTCCAGTTACCTTAAAAGACTCAAAGAAGCCTCCTCCTCCAGCATTCCCATTTTCCAGCTTATCGTCCTCTCCTCCAACACCCATTATGGCCTGGCTGTTTAAGTGGAGCTCCTCATAAAGAGTCTCCAACAAGGCCGATCGTGTTCTCTCCTGTCGCGCGCGCGCACACACACACACACACACACACACACACACAGAAATGAGGCAGAGGGAAGTAAATAAAATTTTTAAGGCTGTCAAAAGACGTAAAATGTTTTAAGTCTTTCTTAGAAACTTACCTCCAATTTGGCAAATTTCTCAGCTTTGTAGCAGGCATATTCTGCATTGATTAGCTTAGTAAAAAGGAATTCATGGAATTCGGGGCCCTGCAAAAAAGGATTAGTGAGGTAAGGCATCTTCTCGGAAACTAAAAGATGATCAGTGAGGTCAAAGATCTTCATCTTCTTACTTTTTTAAAGATGGCAGGGTTTGGGAGGGCGGGGCCAAAGAAAGGTACATCATCCCGTGCTGTAACTGACACCTAGAAAGGAAGATAAAGATGAAGTGCAATAAATGCTTTCAGGAGAAAACGTCATAAATGAGAGGAAGCGGGTTACCTTGTAGAGAACATTGTCGGAGCAGGGGTTGACCACTTGGACTACAATGTAAGCGTGGAGAAAGTTGGAGGCGATCATGTCTGGTACAAAGGGAGTATTTTCTTCTTGGAAAACGATGGCGACAATGTCATTTCCTATGTGCCTTTTTCTCTGCAACTGCAACATAACAGCCCAACAGCAACTTAGTTTTATACATAAATATATATACATATTTTATATAAAAGGGTGTAAATGATTATTTTCTCATGTAACAATTGACATAATGAAAGGAGACAAATGCCAAGCATTAGATGAAATGTATGAACAAAGTTAATGCTCCCTGGAACTCCCTCCCTGGAAAAACAACTGGTTTTTCTACTGATTACTGTTAGTATCATATTACTGATAACACAAAGCTAGCTAACCAGGAATATTTCCAACTGAAAACATCTAAAAGGATTAAGTGGGATGACAATTACACAGCATTTGCGTTAAAAAAGAAAAGACTACACAAATGTCTTTAATTTCTAGCACCAAATAAAGGCAAAGTCTGAATCTTTACACTACTAAGTCTATGAAACACCACCAGGGGGTGCTGTTTCCTCGATGACAACCTCCACAGAAACAGTTTGCTCAAAGTAGCCCATATGTAGCACTCACTGCTGCAGGAGAGGCTGAACATACAGGCATTGGTCTTATCTCTGTTTGTGGATGGTTTGATAGTAAATGATAGCATTTTTCATCTTGCGATCCTCAGTTTTTGTGTGAATGTGTGAGATAAAAGAGAAAAAAAGTTGCTGCGTGAGCAATGCAGTGCTACATCTCAGCTTTAAATCACTTCGAGGAATGAGTGCTGCTCACAGACGCAGACACCAAAGCATTCGCTGAAGTAATATATCTCAAATACCAGGGAGTTGTGTTGTTTTGGGTTCTTTTTGTAATTTTATACTGCAGGCTTTTTGCACAACAGGGATGCACATATGCAAAATATGGTTCTGTGATGCCCAGAGGGAACCTGCCTAACCATCCTTTGAATCATAAAAGGTGTGTTAGTCTGGTATTGCATTACAGTACCTGCTGGGTGTCCCCCTCTGTGTAAGGCAGCTTTGTGGACACATGAAACATGACCTCTTTGTTGCGGTAGTTGCAGTAGACAGATTCTGTGCCAGTCTGCCCGTGAGTCACATCTAACCCTCCGCGGAAACTGCAAGCACACAGAACCATGTCTAGGAGGATATTCTCCACCATCACTGCAGCAGCGTCACCACCTTTCATGAAGCTAGTCTGATGTAAATTGTAGTGGCATTATGTTATGAAATATTAGATGGGGGATATCGAATGCTTTCAAACCACTGTGAGGACTTTACCCTTTAAAGTTATGCAGCTCAATTTTCTCTCCGAGAAACTCCAGGAATTCTACAAAGGCATGGCTCTCTTCGTTGTTGCCAAACAGCTCTTCCTCTGAAGTCTGTAACAAATAAAATTAATTTTAAAAATAAATAAGCGAGCGAGCTTTTTGCAGAACGATGAGAACAGTTTGTATGAGTACTGCATAGTTTGCAGATAGGTTCCTAATGACAGTGACGATATCTGAGAAGAAAAGGGAAAACGAATTATGGTAAGGTAAAATTGTTTTTGCTAAATAGTCAGCAGTGGCACAGTGAGAGCTGTATGTTGCAAGTGTTATTTTTTTCTGGAACAGATCACTGGGGTCAGTAACTAGAAGCGAGACAATGTGTATCCAGTGTGTGTTTTGCACTTTTGTTCAGACACGGTGCATTTGCATTTGAGATAGCAGAGGTTGTTCCAATTAATTACAAAAGTAGGTAGAACATTTGAAATAAGGCTTTAGGAAACATTATGATTGTGATGGACTGCTGATTATCAATTGTCAGTAACTAGAGCTATGATCTGAATAAAAATGCCTCCTTTAAAACAAAGGGATGCTAACAATACCTGGGACAAGGTCCCACGGCTCATTTCACTATTTATGATTTGCTTTCTCTGTGCAGTGAGCCTATTTGATCATGCCTGAACATCCCTCCTGAATGTAAGAGGGTCTTTTCTATCTTTGTGAGAAGGCCAATTAGATCATTTAACATGTTTAACAATACATTTCAATTTCTGTAGTATTTGCAAAATCAAAAGAAAAGATTTCTACACAGTGATGTCTCGATTTAAAGGTAGAAAAGCACTCAACACCTCTTTTTCCACCCCACATAGTAAACAAGAGGGCTGTGATTGCCTCAGAAAATGAGAGGGTGTGCTGAAGGCAGCCACAATGACTGGGCTTAAGTGAAAGCCATAATTAAGACCACAGAGGACCAAGTATAATAAGCTTCCTTAAAAATGGATGCAAGTACTTCTACAACACTGCTTTTGCACCTGATCACATCCAGGCTTTATTGCTTACCTGTCCAAACTTTTGATAGATGACTCCAAACTTAAAATTGTTGCTTATCACATGTTCATCGAAAGTAACAATAAGTCTTGAAGCCTGCAAAAATCACAGATATAACGTTAAAGAAGATGTATATGGCTATATCTAATTATATTTATCTGCATATATGATTTATTTCTCCTGTGTATACAAGATGTTTTTTTCCTTTTCTTTTCTCTCTCTCATTTTTCTTTTGCTAACATGCTTCAGTGCAAAGGTTGATAAAAACCTCAATCCCATTCAAAGATGTACTGAAAAGTTTGACTGAAGGTAATATGAGGCTTGCAGTATATTATTAAATATGAAATTCCATCATTTCCCCTTCAACTGTAGGATATTGCTTAAAGCAGCTGTGAAAAAATCTAACCAGATGCTGAAAGCTCATACTTCTGGGCCTAGAAAGAAAACCCTGAAAATCTGTGATCCAGAACTTACTTTGGGATAAAGGACAGGATAAAAGCGGTCCACGTTGACCTCTTCGCAGACAAGCTTGAATTTAAAAAAGCCGTGGGAAATAATGTCAGAATGTGCTGGAAGTGTCACAGCAGCTTATCTTTAGACAAAAAATATAAAAATGGCTTCTTACCTTGGCCATTTGGACCACATTTGGAAACTCTGTCAGACAGGAAATGGGGATCACATCGTGGTAGGTTTTCAGCTTGGTCCTGATGAAGCCATAAAGTAATTAGTGTGGGTTTTATAGCCATATAACACGAAGCAGCGTTTCTCAGAATCTATCAGTTGGTGCAGAGATGATCCGGTATGGACCATGGTCAAAGCTCCCCGCCCTTGCCTCTCTTTGCCTTCTCTCCCTTTCACCATCCCCACCCACTAACTGGCCAAAATAGTCCATCTGTTACTCTTCTGTGGAAATGACAGAGCTGTTGACACTCTTGCTGGCTTTACGACTCTTATGATAACACCCCAGGCGGATGTGTGTGTCCGGTCAATGCTGGGCAATTTAGGGGGTAAAAAATTACTCTGTAGCTAGAGCTTGTTGTTCACAAAAGAGGCAAAATCTTACACATTAATTACTTCAGATTATGAAGTAACCAGGCAGACTTAAATTGTTGATTTTCTCAGACAATTGGGCAACATTGTACTGAACCCTGCATGAAAATTAAGTGTTACCTGAGCATTAGACGCAGATGTTCCTGGTCACCGATCACCTCGTATTTTAGGGAGAACACCAGATGTCCAAGGACACTGTCCACTGAATAGTAATTAAAGTGTTCCTAAGGGCACAGCATACATTAGTACCACCATTAGTATCTGTCATAAAGAGGCACACATGTGCACAACACGGGTAAATGTGCTCCAGTTCATTCATTTCCTGTCTGAGTTCCTTTGTTTACTCGTCCTCTGCTACATGCAACCAATTTTGTTTACTGGTATTATGTGTTTGCAAGAACACTTGCAAAGTGTAATGCATCTTCATTAGCCACAGTGTGTGAGGTGCCTAATTGTGAGGCAGGCTTACTGTTTGTACTTTATTATGCAGAGATTTGCTTATTTCCTATTTGTCCCATTACTGTAATGAAGAAGAAGTAATGCAAAATATTTCATGACAGCAATGAGACTCATTTGAAGAGGAAGGAAGCTGTTATAATGAGAACATGACGTGAATATGACTTTGGCAATATCACTGTGGAAGAAAACAAATCTCTGAAAAAATTGTAGTAATTTAACTAACTTAGTACAGTTATTAATATTCTCATTAACTGCAATTTTAACCATGAAATAGAAGAGAATTTGACAAATATAATGGGGGAGCAATGGGGGAGATATTTAAAATGCATCCAGCTAAATATAATCTATCAGGGACATCGAAATGTCACAGATGATATGGTTAAAAACTATGCTAAATATGGTAACTTACTCAGTTAAGTAGGTTTAAAATAGAGCTGCAGAAGAGGCAATACAAGGGGAGCCCTTAGCCAGGACTGCAAATCAGCAAATGCAAAGCTGATTTAACTTAATATGCAAACTACAGTTTACTTGTCAGCAGCTCCATGTGTTTCTGTCATGTGCAGAGTAGCGAACCTTGCCCAGGAAATGTTTCCTGAAGAGCGTAGCCAGGGTGTTACATTCCAGCTTGGTCCGAGTGTTCGGGGACAGAGGCTGGAGAGGCTCCGTGTCTCCAGCCTGGCTCAGCTCATGGTTGGTCCCTTCAATCCAGTAGCCCCCAAACTGTGGCAGGAGGATAAGAGGAAAGGGGCTCTTTCTCCCCAGCACCTGTTTCAATAAAAAATAGCAATGAAACACAAGGTTACTTCTCAGAGATAGACAATGAACTAAAAATTTGACTTGAGAAAAAATTAAAAAATTTTAAAAAATTAAATTAAAATGAGATTCGATTAGCCTGAGTATTTACTAGTTTAATAAGAATGCTCGTAAAATTTCTGATCACAGCTAGTCTTTTGAGGCTTAAATGAACATTTTATTGAGACTTTGGATGTCTACAACACTGAGTCAACTGCTTTCAATATTTCTATGCTTTTATTGGAATAAAATAATAATAGTAACAATAATACTGCAACACAGCTTCGTACCTCATGGACACTTGGGTACGGTATGTAATCCTCCTCAGTCTGGAAAAAAAAAGAAAAATGCTTTGTTTCCTCATCGAAGAAGGACAATAACAACAAAATAATAACGACTTTACATTCCCAAAGGACACTGTTTCAGAGTAATTGCATAACAGTTATGCAATGAAAATCTGTTTAGCAATGACACAGAAATCAGCCAGCAATGCACACCTTAATGAAAGTAAGACTATTTGGCACACTGGTGATATAAAATGCTTCATCACTTTATAATTATGTGTTCAAAAGCCCCTTTCAGAACTTTAGTCTACAGAGCTTAGCATCCCACTTGCTTGTTCCTGTATGGAACATGGGCGTTTCAGTGCATTATGAAGAACACGTTGTAATACTGAATGCTGAAATAATTGCCATGTCTGTCAGAGTAAGATAAGGTGGAGCAGCCGTGGACAGTGAGAATGAATAATTTGTGTTGCTACATGAAGAGTTATACCTTAAGAGGCGGAGGAAAGGTGCACCTCTGCTCATCCATCCTGTTCCCCTGTAAGAGAAGCAGGTTACAAAAGGACAGGAGGGTCACACAAAGTGGCATGGAAGTCCACAAATACCTAAAGTCAAGCACAAAACCAATCTATGAACACAAACTGTGACATAAACAAAAGGCAAAAAAAAAAGATCAAACTCATTATGTAACAGCTCAGTTTTCCCCAGAGATGTGCAGCAGGCAACAAAGCAAAGTCAAAAAAGGGACAGATGGAAAAATACAGAAAAAGATCCATTATGGTCCTCAGAGTGAGGAGAGTGAAAGACGTTACAGACGTGAGTCTGGAAGTGACAGAGAACTTTATTAAACACACTGCAGAAAAGTGTGAATAAGAGTCTTGGGGTTAAAAAGATTTATAAGTGACAGTCGTACAACTGCACATGGGGTGTGTCTACGTGAAAAGAGAGTGAGGAGGATCGATGCAGAAAAAGAGATGCAGCGTTACTAAATCAAGGCTAGATGATGGCGCCGACCATCATGGAAGACGATGCAGTCATCAATACACTGTCCATCAATACATTGCCAGTGGAAATAGACAATCCTGCGTCACGTCCCATGCAAAAGAAGAATTACTGCCAAACATGAAAGAATAGTGTAGTGAATAGTGAAGCACCATTGTGACTGCAATTCATATTTTTTAAAAAGAAGATAAATGTGCATTTAAAAAAATAATGCACAGATGTTCTATTATAAAACACATGTCTTGTCATTGGGAAAGCATGAATACAGAAAACATCCTTCCAGAGTCGTCAGAAACCAGGAAATAGATTCTGAGGTGAGATAATGAGCTTACAGTTCGGCAAGCTAAAGTTTCAACCAGAACGTTAACAAAGACACCGAGACAAACACATTGACAACACTCCTCTGAAAATACTCAAAATCCCTCTCATGTTCAGAGAGATTATGAGTACTGCAGCAAAGGAGAGCCAAAGTGTTGCAGAATTAGGAAGAGACACTGGCTGGTTAGTTGCTTATTGAGCACAGCTTAGAGAGCCAAGACAAAATACAGAGATGCGATCTTTTATCATCTTACCTGCATCTTTTCAATCATTTCAAATAAATCTGGGGTCTGGAGAGAGGAGAATAAGATTCAATGTTTAGGCTTCTTTGTCTTGAGTGCAGAGGTTAGTTTGCCTTTGACAGGCGTTAGTGAAGGTTCGCTGAGTTCAACACTTTAAAATCATCACACTCCATCCAGTGACAGAAAAAAACATCTCTGGAACACCGCCTTTACATGGTTATTGTTAGGGTGTCAGATCTCACTGCTATATTTGCAATACTGCATGATGGGATTACATTAATTCAAGATAATGTGTGTGCAACATTCTATGCACTGCTTATTAGACATGAAAAAAATCCCGGTATGTGCATTTGTGTCAGTGATGCTCTTTATGTTTCAGAGAGCTCTATTCACTCTTTACAACTGTTAATAACCCAACATCTTGCAAAACAAAATTCCAAATAGACTTTTTAAAACTTTTAGAGGGCAAGAGGTCTATATAGTCAACATTTTACGTCTACAGTTAAGGTCTCTGAAAACCCCTCAAAAAGTATAATAATGCAACATTTTCTGTAGAAGTCTTCTGAAAGATGCCAGAAATGCCTTAAAATTAACTAATTAGGTGTTATTTGATACAAACCTGACATGGTTAGGAATGTGTTTGAGCTGTTAAAAGCATGAGGACAAACTGACCTTAAAAGAAGCGGTAAAGTTTACATTTAGGAAAGCCTACAGTAGAGCAGATGTCGTAAAGCTGGTAAATTACACATTCTTAGCCAGATGTTCCCACCACTTTTAAAACAGCCAACGTCTAAGCTCATATTTATTTTAATAAACATGTTACCTTATTGCAGAACATGATCTTGTCACATCTCACCGTCACGTGTGACCGACAGGAAAATGAAAAATCGACCCCTTTCTTTAGAACGAACCACAGTTTGTCTGGACATCACATTCCAAATCGCATATGTCATGTGAGCATAATGACAATAAATATTGCAAAAAATGATGAAAAACAATTGTCCGTGGACATATTGGTTTTCGGTAATTAAGTAAAAGGCTGAAAAGTTCAGCCAGTAAAGCCTGACAAAGTCAAACACTTTGTGTACAGAGCAATCGTGTCTTGGCTTTCAGTGTGACTGTGAGTAAAGTCCTCCACCATGTGCAAACAATAGTCCGCCACAAACCCTGAAAGTAAATAGCTCTGGGTTTAGCCAGAGATTCCCATATGGAAAACAAATGCAAATATTATGTCTAATAAGACTTATAAATTTACTATGATTTATTCATAAAAGTGGGAGCTTTCGCATTATACTCACGGAACATAACAATAAGTATAACTTGAATATGAATTGTGTTACTTTCAATAAATAGTATGAGAAGTAAGTGTTATAAGACTCATAAATCTATACACATAAGATGGATTATGAGTATGAGAACTGCTTTGCTAGATATTATCTTTGGGCTTGAACAAAAACAAGTGTGCTATAAATGTCTCTCTCTCTCATATATCTATCTATCTATCTATCTATCTATCTATCTATCTATCTATCTATCTATCTATCTATCTATCTATCTATCTATCTATTTATATATATATATATATATATATATATATATATATATATATATATATATATATATATATATATATATATATATATATATATATATATATATATATATATATATATATATATATATATATATATATAGATATATATAGATATATAGATAGATATGTCATTAGTTTGGAGTGACTGTCTGTGCCTTAACTTAAAGGCGTCCTCTCCACTTTGTCTGTCATTTGTTGATGTTTTGTATGCAGCATGTTCCTAAAATAAAGCTACTTACATTGCTGGGTTTCTTCCAGTGTGTCTTTGTCACCATTGGAGCATAGTTGTGTTTGTCAATATTTTTAGCCATTTTTAATTCTCCTTGACAAAAAGTCCTGCAGCTTCAAAGATGTCCCAGTGTCACTGACTTCAGCAGATTTGGATTAAACGCTCCATGACTGCTGTGCCTTTCTGAAATGGCAAAATCCTAGCTGCATCGCCGCTGTTTGCAAGCATCACTGACAAAGTGTTGGATCAGACAAAGTTGGTGACAAGATCCACAGACTCTCCCAGTGTGTGCTCTGAGCATACAAGATTATCTGCAAGTTTATGTCTCAGGTTGCAGGCAAACCTGCTATTGCTTAAAGCTGAGAAGTAATCCTCTGACTGAAGCTGGAGGTGTCTAGCCTTCTGCTGATCCCTCTTTGTCGCTCTCTATCTCTCAAAAGCATTGCAGGAAGAACTCCAAATTTTATACCAGCCACCTCTGTCTTTACTACTATCTGTATCCTGGCTTAGGCTGACAGGTGGCAAGAGGTGGAGTCCAACCGTTCTACGGTCACAGACAACAGCTGCAACTATGTCCTGTTTACAGATCACCTATTACACTAGAATCAGGATATAGCATAAAGTAGATGTTAGAAAACTATGCAAACCAATGGTAGAATGAAAGTAATAAAAAGGAACAATCTTTTGATGAAAAACAAGACATCTCATTTTTGCAGAAATTGACAAAGAGAAGGCGATGAGGGGATCCCCAGGGAGCCAAGCTAGCACACACAGTGCAGGTGTAGAGCTCAGACCTTTCATTATGAGAGCTAATAGGATCGCCATTATGACAAGAGACAAATTAAAGAGGCTTCCTCTTGCTCCTCTTGACTTATCAGCTGCAACGCCATACATCCTCGCAGAGCTCATTAAAACTTCAACC
This sequence comes from Astatotilapia calliptera, assembly GCF_964374335.1. Classification (NCBI taxonomy): domain Eukaryota; kingdom Metazoa; phylum Chordata; class Actinopteri; order Cichliformes; family Cichlidae; genus Astatotilapia; species Astatotilapia calliptera. The sequence goes on along the minus strand of NC_137441.1, from coordinate 9,937,639 downwards.
AGCTCCATGAAGTGGATCAGATGGATACACGTGAATGTGAAATTCACATGAAGTCTGGTTCTTTGTTCTGCATTTTCATTCCAGGGCCATTAAAGATATTTCCTGACATCTCAAATTTACAGAGCTCTGTAAAAAGTCACCCTGACTGGTGTAACAAATCAGTAAAAAAAGGTTGTAAATGACATAAACATGTTTTCATTAGAAAGCTCACCCATAATTACTCATGCAACCCTTTCCAAGAGCAGTGGACAACAGTTCATGATTATTTCAACTCTTGGTTTTGGTATACTAATACACTTATTTCTTTAAGCACTACGGTTCTGGTGAGTAGGATGTTTCAGTTAGTTGTTTTTTTTAGTTTTTTTTTTATCTCGGCCGTTTCTGCCACCAAAATTTGAAAACTATCACTTTTAGAGTTTTGCATTACATCTCTAAGAAATCTGCAAGATTATTAATAGGACAGTTCAGTTTGAATCAGGCAATGGCCATAAGAGCTGATGGGGTTAATTGCAGATTGACCTGCTTTTCGCAGGGCTCTAATTAAAGTGATACACTCCTCGGAGTCTTGCTCCACTGAGCCCTTGTTGTACTACAGCACACCACATTACCACGCTGTGCCTAAAACTCTTTCCATGCTTTCCCTTTTTCTACTTTCTCCTCAATTAAAATGTGCAAAAAGGGAGTTGCTATCCTTAAATGTGTAAGTGTCAAACAAAATGTTCGACTAACTGGTAAGTCTGTTTTACCTACAGATGGTGCATGCTGCAAGGATCAGGAATGATGGTTTCAGCAATCCAATCTCTGAATTCCTGAATTCTTAATCCCTTTCTCTTCCTACTCTCCCTGCTTTCCCCAGATGAAGGCAGATTGTGAAAACTGTAAGCCCGTTCCAAAGTGCGAGGGATCTTTTGAAAGCAATCCGACACGAGTGACACTGTTCCTGTCGTTTAATCACCGAGGAGCTAGGAGCTATTCAGTTTCTAAGATCCCAAAATATCTCTGCCAGGTTTTCACATCAATCACAGAAGTGCTAAAGGTAAGCATAAAGATTCTGACAGCAAAATAGATTTGCTACGGACGTGACAGTCTAAACAGATTTATTGAAATTATTTCCTCCTATTTCATTTTCACTTTTGGCCCTTTTTCCTACACCTTCAATAACAGCAATTTAGTATTTCCTCAAACCATTTTTGCTGAAAGAAAGAATATCAGTTCTAGTATAGCTGATTCATAAAGGCAAAAAAATGCTTTAGTGAACAGGAGGCAAGCTGAATGTGATGAATCTGAAAATGACATGACAGCTAATAAACCGCAGGCATTAAAGAAATGGAAGAGCACAAATCTTCACACTGAAGCTTAGCCTTATGAAAACCCAGAGGAAAATAAGCAAGGCTCAGGAAAGCATAAAACAACTGTGTAATAATTGAGCCCCACTCAGTGTTATCATGCATAATTGACATTCCAATTAGGTTACACCTCATGGATGATGATGGGCATGAAGAAGCTAGTGTTTTGATTTAAAAATGACTCATTCAGGCTTTGATTTGTTTGCTCTGATGGAATCAGGCTTGTTAGGCTTCAATTTAAAAATGGTCAGCATCCGGCTGACAATTTCCTTCTAAAAATAGATTTCTATTAATTGAATCAGTCAAACATAATCATCCAGACACAGAGCTCTGTGTGCATTAATACCACAAGTTACACAAAAGAAAGCAAGGATAGAAATCAAAGTAACACGCCATGAAACTGGGTCTAACACATCACAAGAACACTGAGCAAGTGCATCCAGACAAAAGCAAGTGTGGAGACAAGATCAGCTGAGACACGTTAAAAAGATCAAAGAATGAGGGGGTCACACAGAAGTCTTTAATATAGGTCAGCGGTCAAAGTGCAAACTCAATTTCCCCAGTCCTACCTTTTGAAATGGTGAGGTGGTGAATGGGAGCTTAGGCTGGAGCAGCTGGGGCTCTAGAGTTGCAGAAATTCGGGGGTCACTCCCATCTTGTTTCCTAAAATCAGACAGATGGAAGAGAACATTCGGTCAGAAAAGGTCACCCAGTTTGAGATCAAGCAAGAGGACAACAAAAGGTAATGCCTCAGGAAATGTTGTTGATCTCTTTAGGCAAGAAAAAAAAGTCGTATGGAGTGTACGAGGTACTTGTAGTGGTGTAAAGTCACCTTTTTGAAATTAGGTTACTGTTACATCGCTCTTTAAGTGAAGCACATTCCAACCTGACAACAAAATAAGGTCTAATTTACATCAGAAAGTAATAATACATCAGTTTTTAATTGATATTAAATTTCAAAATCCTGTTTTCCAACTGGTTTGTTTGATCTGCAGCGTCATAGTCATCGCGGTTGAAATCTGTTGAACAGTATCAAATTTTATAGCTAAGTTACATCTGACACAAACCCCATGATTTCTTTGCTGTTTATGGTATAAGAAACAATAACTTCCAAAAGATTTCACCTTTTCTTTTATCACACAATCTACCTCACAGACACCTCAGGGGTCTCAGGGAACAAGACCAATACTTTCACATTTATCAAAACAAAAGCATCTCTAATCCAGAAGAACGACACACTGAACAATACTAATGTGACACATCTTTTGTTCTAAACTCAATATCTCTACCAGAACAGCTTTCTCTCAGCATGATGACTGATCAATACCTCTGATGAATATGGTGCTGTATTGACACCGACAACTGGTCAGTTTCCACAGCAGCCTTTTAATTTCTGCAATTTATTTCAGTCTCTTTCATATGCGTACAGCGATTAATCATCACAGAAGAAAATCTGAACTGATCACGAATCAGCGATAATATCATGAATTATGTGTATGTCTGCCGGCGATTATTAAAGTAGGATACGGCAGCTACGATGAAATATGTTCAGGGTGCGGCGTACCCCAGCAGCCGAAAGGCACGACACTCCGCAAGCAGAGAAGTATTACTCTACGCCCTCAACAACTCCAGGGGACAAAATGGAACACTCTTTAAAAAAAATTGTCATTTCTCAAAGAGATAATGTGGCTGACTGTGCTGACAAAGTATTCAGTTATCTGAGTGAATGTATGGAGCTGCAGTGGATGGTCGGATGCTGAGGTCGGAGCTGCTCAAGAGGGACACTGGCTGAGAAGGAAATCGGGTTTCACATGCCCTGAGAGCACTCACATTCAAATTTAGGTGAAGAAAACAGAGCATGAATCATTAGTACACCCTGCTGCCGCCCTGCTATTACACAACAAGTGAGTCTTCAATCAAGAAAAGTCCTGCAGCAAATGAAACTGGAATATTTCTAAGCTCTTTCTCAACAGGCTCACACGAAGAGCTCTCCCAAGGGAGAACAATATAGGAAAAGGCATCAGCTGTCCTGAACTCTTAATTAGAACTAATGCTCAATAGATCGTCAGGACACACACACACACACACACACACACACACACACACACACACACACACACACACACACACACACACACACACACACACACACATATTTAATTATACAAAATGAATGAATGGTTTAAGCAAAATGTATAGTCCCAAAAAAAATCTAGGTAATACTAGAAGCATATGTCTCCCTATAGGAGTCATATTGTGCACACCTTATTATTCTACAAAAGACAGTGTACTGGGAATTTATAATATGCATACACCACTCCAGAAAAGTATCACAATAACATGCATGAGGGTAAAGTCCAACAAATGTCCAGCACGAACTTGTCCTTCATCATAAGCATGTGGGGCAGCACAAATAACATGCTGCTGCTCGCAGACACCTGCTCGGTTCTATGTAGGACTACCATGTAAGCCGTCCTGCGGATCAGTTTGCAGCATAAAGCCACAGCCTTATCCCAACACCACAACAAATTACATAACACACCCCAGCTGGTTGGCAATGCAGCACAAAAATCAGCCGTGTGAAGAAGTCCCTGTGTGTCATCTGAGCAAACTGATGTCCTGCATGGAGCAGAGCAGGAAACTTACTCACACAGTGGTGTGGCAGCTGTACACTTGGCGCTCCCCGGGAAGTCAAGCCAGTGACCGGCACTCGGACGGATAACTCACCGTCCACGCTCCTTCCAGAGTTAAGCTTCTCTCTCCCTCGTACTTTTCTCACTCTCTCGCTCTCTCGCTCTTATTATTCTTAATTCTCCAGCTCCAGCCCGATCACTCGCTGATTCTCATCAGTCGTTCACCTGCTGGCCTCACGCTCAGCTCTTTAGACTATCGCACACTCCCAGTGAGCATCCTCTCCGATTCTCCTCCCTCACTCTCCCTCCTCCCACCCAGTCACACACACACACGTGCACGCTTTAGTTGCCACTTCCTCCATCTCCACCCTCTTTGTCCGCTCTGCAGCTCTCACACACAACCCGATACTCCAAAACCTACACTCGACACTAACACCCACCAACCCCCCAACCAATACCACTTACAATCTCCCTTATCCCCCTTCCAAAGAAGGAGACCCCCCCCTCCCATTCAACTGAGAACTACTGAAGTCTGCAGTCAAAAAGAGAAAGCATAGATTGTTAGGGTAAAGGGGGTTGTCTTCTATCCCCACACTGCCTCACAAGCCTGCTCGGGCTGTTGCTGTGGCAACCAACGTAAGCTACACATGAAAAAAAAAACCCACCCACATGCACATTCATGTTCATTATCATAGGACTTGAACAAGGTGATTATGTTCAACATTAAGCACCCAGAGATGAGCAGACATCGTAGCCTCCCCCAACACTCATTGTGCAGGATGAGAAAACATGTGTGGAAAGGTTTTTAATTACTGTAATGAGTCTCATTTAATCCCCAGATACATGTGCGTTTCCATCACTTAGCTGACATCCACAGTTCCCAGCAGACCTCCGACTAATGTCACCAATAGACAGATAAATCCCTGCTAAATAATACTTTAATGCAGAGGAGTGTCAATCTATTGTTCCATTACTTAGCTTTTCAAAGTGTAAACCTGAACTACCAAACGGTGTGTGCGTGTGTGTGTGTCAGACATGAAGAGATAATAAAGGATTACAGCACATTCATCATACTGTGAACCATTAAGAGCTGTGTATTGTGATAAAAACAAATAATCCTCTCAACTCGAAAAGCTTCTTGGGTTAAAAAAAGAGAAAAGAGCGAAGTCTATTATATCATTAATACAAACTTTGAAAAATGTCCAGATTACCAATAATCTGCTGAGATGCTCTTTCGAACTGTGACACTAATATCTCTTTCTCTTCTTAACGCTTAAGTGAAGAAAATCTGGTTCTTTTTTTTTAAAGGTCCCAGTGACCTGGGGTGTAGGTAAAAAAAAATGAAAATGTGGAATGTGACAGCTTTGTTGCGAATTATCCGATAAGAGCAGATACTGCTTAAATGCCCCGCTTAAAATCTGATTACCATGAAGTTAACACAGATTATTCGATCAGATTTCAATCAGATGAAGGGCATATGCATTTACAATGACAGCTTGAGACATAATTGAACACCAAATACTGACAAAGAAAATAGTAGAACTGGAAAAAATTTATAGCCACAAAGAGCTTTTTTAAAAAAAAAAAAAAAAAATCTGCTGTGGACAGTGATAGTTGTTTTTAAATTGACTGCATCTTTTCTGCTTCACCATCCTCAGCAGAATCAGTAAATACCCTGTAAGTGACCCAAACTGCAATAGATTCCCATCCCATTAGCCGCTGAAATGGCCTGTGGTCACTGCTCTCCTACCCCCATATCATATCCTCTGAGAATTGCTGCTGCGCTAAAAAATGTCCTCATCTTCCACGCCCTCTGTCTTCCAATCTCACTTTGAGCTATTTGTCAACCAAGAAGAGTTTGATAATAATCCAAAATCCTTTGAGACATAAAATCAAATAATCCCAGAGCTAAGTGAATCCTGTAAATCCCACAGGATGTTCATTATTCCTGATGCAGGTTTCATTATTCTATTAATATTTCTATTTATACAACAAAATATTAAACTTCTTATAATTTAAATGTGCATCACCATGCTTAGCAAAGTATGCCCTGCAAGCAGCTAAGAATGTAATCTGTATGATGTGTGTGGGAGGCAACGTGTGACCTGCTAGTGACCTAAAAGGCTAGCTAAAGGTTTAATCACAGAAGCATTTCACATCAGTTACACGTCTGAGGTCTCCAGCAGGCAAGATGGCTGCTCTTCGGAAATTTGAATTAATTGTTATTTATGCATAACAAGTATGTCTCCCACAGGTTGCGATTTAATTAGTGGTGGTCGACCTCAGGGGGGTAGAACAGGAGGGCGGGCAGGGACTGTAAACAGCACTGAGCTGTAAGAAGTACAGCACTGAACGAATAACTGAAGGCATATCTCCAACAGACTGTCTACATAGATATTAATATTAAATATATAATACAGTTCAGTGTGTTCAGTGGTGAATTATGTCAAATGTTTTACTCCATCAGCTGTGTTAACTGGTAAAACAGAAGCGGGCAATGAATTTTCCCAAGTGGCCACATGAGAAACTGGGACTGTTATGGAGGGCTGCAAAGAAATATATTATAATGGTGCGAACCTCCACAATAGTCCTAGTCTCCCATGTGGCGTCTTGTAAGAATCAGTTGTTGTGATATAATATTAAATCCAAAAGCTGAGAATCAAAGTCTATCAGAAATCCTTCATCAGAGTTCCTGCGGCACAATGTCGGATGTGTTCTCGTGCTGTTTTTGGATATGTTAAACCCTGCCTCCCATCACTCTTAAACAAATTGGCTGTTTAATCAAGCACATAATTTGTTTGCAAGGCAAAGTAGGAGTGCCAAGTGCAACTCAACTTTGAGGAAACTTTCCATCGCTATAATGATATCTCTGCAGTATACCTCTACAGAACCCTACTGTGACTATGATTGTGATGTGGTTCAATAATTATACAGCATTTTAAGTGGGTAATGAGGTTATATTAGAGGGTGGGGGAATAAAGCTGCTATGAGATGTAAGCTTATTCAAGTTGTTATTCTCCCCTGACATGAAACTCTTTGTGCTTAAGTGTCCCAGTTAGATGCAGAGTAAACAGTAAATATGACCTAATTATAATAATAACATAGTCTTTCTTAAAGGTGATGTACGTATACAACATTCAGAGCTGGATGTTTCATTAGAGCACTCCCGTCTTCGGCCAGCGTGAGCCACACCTCCTTACTTCATTTGCAACTCACAAAAAAGGGCAAGGGCTAATAGCTGTTTTTCTTTTTTTGTTTTTTGAGTGACAAATGAAGTAGGGAGGTGTTTTTTGTTTGTTTTTTTGTCAAGTATTAGGTTGTTTCCTTTTAGATTATTATTATTGACATCATAAATCATGCTTGTTGAGAAGTATTTTCACTGCACTTCTTAACTTCAACCTTGCCTTAACTTCCACACTAGAGGGGTATACTACAAACAAAGTTCAGCTCAGCCAGGCTTTCTCTGTGTTAGCTTGCTCAACAAAACTTATAACAACAGTTGGAGAACGTGGTTAGCAGAACAGTAGCTAACGACTTTGTCTGTTAAGCCGGGCTTTCTGCTTCAGGCTCACAAAAACCACGGGCCCTTTGCAAGGTCGTGTGACTCTTCCACATGAAACGATCCCCGTGAGCGCAGCCTGCTCCAATCAGACATTATCAGATGATGATGATAAGATTAATACTGCAGAAAATTGTTAATCTTGCACCTTATTGCACAGAGTGGTAAAATAAACATTCTAATTCAAGTTAACAGCTTTATTGCCAAGTTTGGCTCTCTGTGCTGCTGTTTATTTCTAAGGTCTAGATGCACATTAGAGCTCTGAAACATTACATGTTACTGTACCATAGCCTAATGTTTGAGCCTAAGGACACGTAGAAATTGCTTTAGTTTGTTGTCAAAGTGAAGTTTTGGGCATTTTGTTGCTTGAACAGGTGATTTTGGTGTGTTGTGTTCTGCAACTCTAGCAGTGTAAAAGAGAATTAGCAGCAGATTAGAATTAGGAATAATGATAGCTATCCATTTTCTGCTTCATTAAATTAATACATGCAAACTCCTATGATGATGTTTATATAAAATATATTGCCCCAGGAGATAATATATGTTGCAATTAAAACATGCTGTAAATGAAAGAATCTGCTAAAAGGTTTTCCAGCTGTTTTTAGATTTAAACACATGTTCAGCATAAGTTACCGCAGCGATATAGTCAGATAAAAGGAAAGCTACTTTCGTGACACAGGAAACTCTGACTTTAAGCTCAACATAGCCCTCTAAGCCAATAATCTGGTTTCATAATACATCCCTAGGATGGAACAGAGAGCAGAGAATAACAAAACAACAGCAGAAACTCTCACACTAAGCTTTGCTGTTTTACTTTCCAAATGTGCTGTAAGAGGTCAACCTTAGTATCTTTATAAATTTGATGAATGCCAACACATTTCCAGGTACTCACATTAACTCAGATCCACTAACATGCACATATGGATGAGTCGGCCATAAAAACGTAAAACAGCAAAAAAACCAGAACAGTGTGACATCATTTTCTGTGAAAGATGCTCCATTAAGTATCTAATGAGCAAATAGCTGCTTGCTGCTATATTAATGTTGGATTCAGATATTATAGTATCTTTGAACCAACACAGAGCATACTGTGTTATAAAAAATACTGAGCATGTAAAAAAAAAAAAACGTCCTATTCTAAATGTATTTCAAGACAAACAGATTTTCTCATGAATTACATTTGTTTGTGATGGTTGACAAAAACATTTCTAGTCAAATTGTCTCATGTGTCATTAACTGTGTGGACGAGTCATCCTGTTAACCCAGAAAATGAAGGAGAATCTTCTAATGTGGTTAATGTTGTAAAAAGCTCTACTGTAACCCAAACCACAACTGTTTCTGGGATATAACGAAGTAGTTTGGGGGTACTCAGACTGAAATAAAACTAAAGATATAAAAGTCAAAACCTAAAAGTTAAAGGTCACAAATGAACACAAAAATAAGCGAAGAGAAAACACAGGAGTTACACTCTGTTCCTGAGGCATAATCCTGTACGTGGTCCTTAAGTCCTTACGCAGCTCTGCAATTTTATCCTTATGCAATTATAAGTTGTCTTGTTAAAGGACTATATTTTTGGTATTTGCAAAAAGCTTGAGGGAAACATAAGCTCAGTTCATTTTGATTATATATTCCTGTATCTTCACAAGTTTGCTGAACTGCTGCTTGGTACACAGCAGATAATATACAACGTGTCTTTTTGTGATGACAATAGTTAAAGCCAGAGGTTTGATCTCATTTAATTTGTGCACACAGTTTACAATCTCACAGCACAAGTCATTTATCAACTGCACCATACGTCTTTGTAAATTTATATCCATATAAATGTATGACACAGACCCAACAACCACATTCTGCCGTGATATATTGTTTCTCATATATCAATATAACACTGATGATAAAGAAGAGTAGTACAGCACAGAAGTAACTTGACCTGCTCAAATGCACACACAAGTCCTCCAACAGCCAGAGACACAAGGAATTACAACACAAACAGTCCTTGGAAATGGCTGTGTTCCCAAGGACACCCTCCCCTACCCCCTTAAACTGATTTGAACTACTCAAACAAATGGCAGGATGATTATCTCTGGTGTAAAGTCATTTCTCACTCAGAGGCAATTTTTCCAGATGAAAAGATCTGACTTTCTGACTTGCTTGGAAAAAAATATGTTATTTTGCTGGAGGTTATGTTAAAAAAATATGTAACATAATTCAAACGATCTTATGAGTCAGCTTTGTGTCTTAATCTGTGTGCCAGAAGGAAGTAACAAAAATAAACATATGAATTTCCCTAATCTGTTTTGCGAACCGGTTTCTGGTGCCAAGCAAATACTGGGCAAAATTTAAAAAGCAGATAAGTCTGAGAAGCTTTCCATTCCCCAGGGAACTGTTCCTCTAAAAGACCTTTTATACAGAAAGGCAGATAAGGAAATCCTAATCAGCAGTTCCTAATAAGAAACTAGAACACAAATGGTGGTAAAAAAAAAATATATATATATATATATATATATATATATATATATATATATATATATATATATATATATATATATATATATATATATATATGCTGAAAACTTCAAAAGGTTCAAATCCTTTGTTAAATCAAAAGCTACAGACGAAATAAATCTGTTAAGATGTCTGTGGAATCTGATGCACGAGGAGGCTCTTTCTCTTGAGTCTACACTTTCCCTCATAGCTAGCCCTATTCAGTTGGCAATAAAAGGCCAGGTATAGCAGTTGGTATTGAATAAAGGATGTTCTCTCTACCAATGAGTCCTGATTTTCAGCTTCCTTATCTCTAACAATGTCACTGTGCAGATTTCCTTAGAAACAAGCCCTCTGGGAAATCACAATCAGGCAGATGTGCCTTTTCTACAACAGAAGGTCACTCTAGTGTCCTTTTATGCTCTTTTGTGCTTGACATATTGGACTTACTAGTGTAGTCCATGACACCTAACTTCATACGGTTTTATCTGTGTACAAATATCCTATCAATCAGGAATTTGTTCGCAAAACTTCCGATCATGCAAGAGTTGTTAGGCCTGGGAAAGAAAAGAAAGAAGGAAGGAAGAGAATAGAAAAGCCTTGAGTCAGCCTCCTCCTCCCACTGGCTTAGCTCATCATTTCTGCATGACATCTGTCAATAAACAGGCCCCACATCTTTAAAACCTTTCCTGCCATTTTCATACCTAAACTCCTGTCTTATGCAGTGTGACTGCAGCAAAGCAACTTGCAAGCAAATAAGTGAACTTTAAAATCGCTGGAGGAATAACTAAGTACTGAAAATCTCAACGAATCAGATAAAGCAAAATGGGAAATGTCAAGTCAAAGTTGCCTGGGACTCGTCTCAACCTTCAGCAGCCGGCTGCGTTCTGAGCTTTATGTTTTTATAAGACATCTTCTGCTGGGCCTGGATGGTGGATGACATTTTAGGAATTGGATTGGATTGAGGTGGTTCGAAACAGGGGTGAGGTTGTCACTTTGGTGCTATATTAGGTCAGACAGAAGGAGACACACAGAGAAACAGTCAGGTCTGATCGGCCTTGACAGTTTGCTCTCCCAGTATGTCTGCTTTTCCAGACGACTCGGCTTGACATACATGGATGAGCGTGCACAAGCAAGCTGACACCGAGACCGTTTTCACAATGCAGCGGTGAGCGCATGTGCAAAGGAGACAGTCAGACGATGATGAGGAGCGACATCTCTTGGGAAATCAGTGTACACAAACAGAGGAGTGTTTACAATGACACCTCTTAACTGTTTACAAGCTAACCTCCCCCAAAAAGACAGCAGGGATGAAATAGGCCTAGGATTTAGAAAGCATCATAAAAATAGAATAGGAACTCACATCAAACAATTGGAAATATATAGCACGGTTATTCAGCAGAAAGGAAGAAATGAATAAAACAGTAAAAAGCAGATTTGATCACCGTGGCGGAAAACATCCACAGATGCCCATCAAGTACACTTGTTTACCTGACTTACGGGCTCATTAAGTGCCAAAACTATGCACTACTAACTTTGGCCACCAGAGGGCTAACAATAAGGGAACCAAAAGACAACAAACACACAACAAGGCTCCATCGTTTTGTTAAATATGCATATGAAATACTCATATTGAAATGATAATTTAAGTCTAATATAGTTTGCTTACAAAGTAACTTCAACAAACAGGTCAAAAAATACAGAGCATTAAATTATTATATAAAAATCCTCAAGCTCGAGAATCATACTTCTGCAAGTTGCATATCATGTTTCACATACTGAAAAAAATCATCTTATACATTTCAAGAGGGCAGCTTGAAATCAAATATATACATTTTTCCTATCTTTAATTCATGCTATTTATTGATCTAGACTGTTTTAGATTAAATTGCCCCTTTTTATAAAATGTTTTATTTTATAAAAAACTCAAAATCATCTTGAAACCTTGTTGCAAGTAGTCTCATGTAGGCACTACTTTATGTCTCCTGAACTACATTATAATTTATCGGAGACTGTTTACATCCCCTCACCCAATGACTACCATGAGCCTCCCATCACATGTACATTTGCACACTGATACAGCTCGCAATTGTAGTACAGGATAGAGAAAATAGTAGTTCCTACATGGAACTGCTTACAACAAGGTTTATAGATTTTTTTTTTAGGAACTAGGTCATAAGACATGGCTGCTGAGTTGTTATTGTTGTTGTTTTTTTATTCTGTATTTTGTTCTCTTGGTGCAATATAAGGGAGGGATGGAAAATGCCATTTAGTTTTACTATATTCAGAGAAGACAGACATCTTTATGGCTAATAGCTCTCACACTGAAACAATCTATATGAATAAACGGCACTGCAAGCCGGAGCAAAAATATGTAAATGTAATTTTATCCCTTTCATGTTCATGTTAAATTCAGATTTATAGAGAATGCAGATAAAGCTTTGCCCTATAGCTGATGAATGTGAAAAGCTTATCAATCTAAGAGATGCATTTAAAGACTGTTTTTGCAAGAAACAAAGCTTGTTTAATGGGCAAGAATAAAAGACTTTCCACGTTTCAAGCAAAGACCAGTGCTCTCTAGCTTGATTTTTTTTTTCTTGCTAGTAAAAGTGGCACCTAAGGGTGGTTCAAAAGTGCAGACCTGTCCAGCATGAAGGTCAGGTGAGCTGAAGCATGGATGAGAGAGTGGGATCTGTGGTTTGTTTTAAAGAATGGGCAGCGAGTTATACAACCCACAGCCTGCTACAATAATCCATGCTGCTCCAGGGATAGGAGAGCAGAGTGCACTTTTTACTTGGATGTATGTTCACATGTGCTCAGTCGAGAGAGGAGAGATACTCTTATACAACATCTCAGTATAGCCATTATCCACACTAACCCTTCTCTCCCATTGCGTCCCATCGAGGGAGCTTAGCAAGGCAGGATTATCACCAATTACAAGCCTCCCCCGCAGAGTGTGGAAACTGGGTTTGAGGATCATGAGCTTATTGTGTATGACCCACAATGACCAGATGAAAGATGATCATTTAAGATTTAATCAGCAGCAAGTGTGGAAAGACTTCATCTTAAGACTTAGTGATATTAAATGCATCAGGTCAGCTCTCCTGTCATGAATTACAGAATATTCTACCTAATCATTGGATCTATATTGTAAACAGTATGAATACAACAGAAGGATAATAAAGATAATCCTGTGTATGTATATTAAAATCTGTTTCCCCAATCGGCTGGGGAATCATGCAGTTCTTATCAGCATTATCTAAAGTCAAGTCAATCAGAAACTCACCAGAGTTTTCTTGGCCTTCCGATTCGGAAAGGTGAGCACGGCATTTTGCTGAGTTCTGTTAAAGTTTTGCTGCCAGTTTTTTTTTTACAGTTTACAGTTCAGATTTCCAGCCATGTCCAACATACAGTTGGATGCATGAACTGTCAGTGCTTGTTGATTTCAAAAAAAAGATTGTCAGATGGCACTTTCACAGTTGCTTTATCCAGGCAACGCCAATGTTGCTGATAAAAGATGATCTGCCCCGCTGGGTATAACCAGCGATCTTAATGTAAAGTAGCTTTAAACACTGCACCAAATTTTTCAAGCAGTGCTGAATTATTCCCTGATTTGAAGAAGATTGCCAAAAAACGAGTATGACTGATGAACTTGTATTATCGTATCTTGGCTTTCTAATGCAGGCCCCACATTTTCTATTTGCAGCGTCACCTCATCCAGTCAGTTGCTTCCCCCTCCTTCCCTCCTCTTCACGCCCAGAAGTCTTTTATCTCCAGTGCTGCTTTTGTGTCCTGTTTTAGATCCTCCTCTTCATCTTTATTTTGGTCCGGAGTTTACTCTTCTTCTTTACAAAGAGGTGCAATCATTCTGTCTCAGGCAGCAGCAGCTGATGGCCGGACGACAGCCTGTGCAAACAAGCTCAGCCACTGCTGAGTAATGCAGGCCTGGCTGGTAAAAGATATCCTCCTGCATTTGTATTCCAGAGGGAAGGCAGGATGATACTATGGTGGAGCACTGTTTAATGTGCTGCATTCAGACAGAGGGGGACGAGGGCCAGACACTCATGCCACCACACCTAAAAGCTTTCAGAAATGGTGTCGTGTATCTGCAGTGGCAGGAGGTGTGCATGCTCAGATCCCTGCCTCTCTCCATGTGCCACTCGCAGCAGCACTCCAACCTTGCCAGCACTGCAGAGATGGCAGGGCGGACTGGGTATCTGTTTCCCCGCTGCTGCCCATCTGCTCTAACTTTTACAGGCTCATTCATCTTACTTAACTCTACTCACTGCATTGATTCGCACGTTTAAAAATTACAAAGCTGGTGTGAGTCAATGACATTGATCATCAACAGAAGAAAGCTTTAAGATTTCTAACTTTAATTGGCTGTGTTTGCTTATTGAAACAAAAGGAATGTCATTTATTACAGAAGGAACACGTACCATAAGCTTCTGGCCTTGGAGAATGTCTTGTCCACTCTGAAAAACAAAAACAAACAGCAGCTGTTACAGTCCCAAATAAATATGTTTAATTTAATGTGCTTATGTCGGCATTTCCTAAAAACAAGTACATTTGATATATTTTTTAACTTTATATCAAATAATTATAAATTATAAATGTTTTTAGACTTAATAATTAAGTCTAAAAACAAAGAGGAATATAACACCTAGTAACAGGTACATGTAGTTTCCATTCATTTGCCTTCCTGCAAGTTTACTCAGATTAATTTAAAGTGCACTTAAAAAAAAAGTTCAATGAAGTGAAAGAGGTTGATTATGCATCAAGCTGGGTTACCCTGAAATAACTCCTGCCATCTGTTAAAGCATCATTTCCCAGAATGAAGGAATGATTATTAGTCTGGTGTTTTCTGAGACAAAGTGAATCATGTTTCAGTTTAAGTCGACACTTTCAGGCTCAGTGCACATTGTCACTCCAAAATAAACTATCATCTGTCCTTACATACTCTGGATAAACAGATTTAAGCAGGAGTAATCACTGGAAACAATAACCAGATGACGCAGGGTTGGGAACTCCGGGGATGAGAATGTAGAAACCCGTTTTTGCCAAAAGATGGCACTGTGCGTGCAGCAGAAGGTTAATCCTAACGTGCAATTAATAACAAACTGGGCTTGCTCTGCTCATCAGACAGAAAGATATTCATCATGATAATCAAGGCCATGTGGCAAGATTTAAATCACAAGACACACACAAAAAAGACCAATTACTTCTACTCTGAAAACATCACAAACAAAAAACTACAGCTTTTCTCGGGCTGCAGCGTTTAAGTGTCTAAAAGGTGAATATTTGGTTCTGGTGAGTAAGCTGCAGATATTCCTCTTGTGTGGTTAGAAAAGAGTAAGAAAGAATACCTTTTTTACATAATATGTTATCTTACATGCTTTCCTGAGCAGTGCTAAAGATGATACACCACCTGACAGTGTAAATTAAATACAAATGAGCCAATAATGCGATTGATTTCCCCCTCCTTTCTGACTGTGTCTCTCATGACATAGAAAGGAGACATCCCGAAACCCCAAGCTAGGTCTCTGCCTGCTCTCACTCTGTATCTGCCAATAAGGCCACCATGGTTTAGAACTCTTACTCATCCTTCCGTGGAGATGATTAGTGTGCATGGCACAGCAACACCCGGAGGAGCGAGCATTTCTGGAAAGTGACTCTTGCTCTCTGAAAAACAGAAAAGCACACAGAAAAAGACCATGCCACAGTAGCTACCCTTGTGAAGCTGTAGATGGGCATTTTTAGCATTTTGACCATGTTCGCTCTGATAATGTGTAATGCTTCAGGTTGCCACTTAGCATTTAACACTAACTACAAACTTCAGCTGAAGGTGAGGAGAATATTAGAGCTGTAGCAGATATTGTTGAATAGCATTAGAAATATACACATTTTGACCAGATGGTGGCACTGTAAAGTCAAACTCATTACATGCGCTATATTAGTTAAACTGTTATATTACTAGATAAGTGCATACATATTACTAGTTTTATTCTTCATATTTAGGAAAAAATGAATGGCTCAGTACAGTATCATAACCATTCAGCAGCATATAGACATGTTGCACTAACAGTAAATTTATGACAATCCATCAGTTTGAGATATTTAAGTCTTGTAAAAAGGGAAAAGACTGATTAAACATGTCATACTAAGAGTCATAGGCCAAAAATCACAAGCATAGAGCTCAGAAATCATTCTGGGGAAGGAAGTCCAGTTTCCATTCATATAAAAAGATCTCTTCATTTCATTGATTACCAAAAAATCCCCAATGAGGTAACTTAAGGACCAAGGGTTTAAAAAGAAAAATCTTACTTCTTCTTTTGTTTATGAGAAGTTCTCAAAAACTAAATGAAAGCCTAAAGCTTCCTCCTTCTTAGAAAACTGCCTTACTGAGAGGAAACAAGCCCTGGGGGGGTTTGTTTGTTCATTGCACTGTGGAGTCACGAATCAACAGACTTGTGTTGTTACAGTAGGTTCTCGCCTGATTCCCCTCAGTGCAGAAGATCACTCATCATTTTCAGCCCCAGGCCTTCAAGTGACGGATAATGGCACCCAGATGGAATTTGTGGTGCCGTTTTATCTCAAATCTACCACCAGTGTTGATTTCACCGAGCCTAACAGACACGTGTCTGTAGATAAATCAGCGCTCCATCTTAAATGGAATTCATACTGGTTCTTAGGAGAGAAGAATAGGGCTCATGAGCGTATGTGCTGCATCACTAAGAATAACATTTTCCTCAACCTCATCCTGTGTTGCTCACCCAGGTTCTCAGGTTTCATGGAATTTCCATAAAATGAAATCAACCAGGGTGTGTCGAGATTATTGGAAAAAGGTTCCGAACCAGAGAGTCCAAAACAAATACAGAACATTTGAAAATCAAACTTCACCTTAGCTCGACCACAAAACATGGCACCCAGCAGCTTAGACCTCCTACAGACGAACCGGGACAGAGGAATGACAGACACGTCAAACCAACTGATTATGAAATTAACATGTTTTTGCTGTACTGTGCTGGAAAGAATATGATGGGATAGATTCTGTAGGGATTTTGCTTTACACCAAAGACTCTGAGCTGTTAGGGTTTAGACAGGAAACAAGGAAAACTGAATCTGATCTTCATAAGTCTCCAACTGACTGAACATACTAACATTATTACACTCATAGCAATTCAAAATGCTATTATTTGTTATGCATAAGGTATAACACTATTGAAAATCACATTTCTATTAACTGTACAAGACTGTGTGTAAATAAAATAAAGTAAAGATGTACCGGGCAAGACAACAGTTAGTGGTGAAAAAAATCCCAGCCGTAACAGCAAAACAAAAAATATTCTGTCACCGTTAGAGAGGACAAAAGTGGACTATAATAAATATGGCTGCGCTAATGCATTTTTGTATCATGAGTCATATTTTGCACATTCAAATCTCACTGTGAAAAGACTGTGGATAGCCTTGTTTTGATTTGATTTTCTAAAAAAAAAAAAAGAGAGAGAGATTAACTAGTCAATTTCACAGCCCATCACAGCACAGACAGGAATTAAAGCTCAGGTCAGAGCCAGATACAAGCAAATATATATTTTTAATGTTTCCTGTATGCTTTCAGCTAGGTATCATACACACAAATGGGTTACCATGGAAACAAACATCAAGGAGGGATGAAGGAGTCTCAAGGCGGGTCTCAGAAACCCGAGGTCATCACTATGTCAGCGGCTGTCACACTCAACAATTGGTTAATTCAACTTAATCTGAGTTTAACTACAGCTTGCAATTTCTTCTCATCTCTGGCTAAACTTTTAAACATTTCCTTCACTTCTTTACAAAGAATTAACTTAAGCCAGTGGTGTATGTATGTATAGAAAAGTCAGCAACACTGCTGGTGGCAAGTAGGTCAGCAGACAAGGCTCAGGAGTTAGACTGGAGGAAATCCAGCTTAAAGCAAAGAAGTTTGTTGTTCAGCTACAAATCTGCTGCATTAGCATGTTCTTCCCATTTTAATTCTGTATCTTAAATATGAGATGCACTG
Organism: Astatotilapia calliptera; assembly: GCF_964374335.1. Taxonomy (NCBI): domain Eukaryota; kingdom Metazoa; phylum Chordata; class Actinopteri; order Cichliformes; family Cichlidae; genus Astatotilapia; species Astatotilapia calliptera. The sequence continues at coordinate 9,919,579 of NC_137441.1, read as the reverse complement.
TAAATTTAACATAATCAAGATAGGGGTCAAGCACAAACATCCTAACAGTAGTTGTCACCAGCAGAAAAACAACAACAACAACATACTGATAGAAAAGAAACTGGAAAATAGCCCTGGGATTAATGTTCTAAGGGAATGAACGCATAATGATAAAGAATAAGGCCAGTGCTGTTAGTCAGTACCTTCAAACGCACATTTTAAACAAGAGTCATTTGTAGGAACAGATGTTGTTTCAACTAATGCTAAAAAACATGATCCCAGTGATTCCAGCTTACACAGAAATTATTCTAATTCCCTATGGCTGCAGTAAATTCTAATGGAGTCATGGGCAGTGTTACGCCCAGTTCACCCTGCAGGAGTTGGGAATAACTGAAGTCCTTGACAGTATTCGCTTAATATTCTCCAATTAAAACAGAAGTGAAAAGGTCACAAATCTTAACCATCTTAACCTATTATCTGTTGAATAAAGACGACACCTTGCTAACGTGATTGCAGGGTAACATTTGATTAGTTGCAGTAAATACTGAGCATAACCACAGACTGTACTAAATGGTTGATATCCACTGTGATTAATGTGCTGCTGTTTGACAGTTGCACTCTTGATACGTTGAAACCCAAAGTGATTAGTCAGGTGTGAGTATGACTAAGTAACCCAGGACTACTGTTTGCTCATGTGGTAGCAAAAAAAACAACCCAAAACTTGCTTTTTAAAAGAAAGTCTTGCTATTTGGTTCATTGTGATTCTGACAGGGACCATAGTGATGTAGCTGTATTAAATGAATCTTGCAATTGAAACTCATGAGGACAGAGCTTAGCAAGGTTTTATTATCACATAGACTTTTACATAAGCAGATTTCATTTGTATCTAGAAAAATCAGCCTCTTCAGGCCACTGGGAAGAATACATGTTTACAGCACTTCTGCACTAGCTTCACTTTTCAAATGCCCTTTTAGATAAAGTCAGCGAATATAACTAAGGCTATATTCGATTAACATTATTTCAGAGAGGAGATTACACCTGGCTACACAGCCATCTGCAGACATGAGGGGCCTGAAGCAGGGAGAGCAGCTGGAGAGTTACTATTAAAGTGCAGCGACTGGAAGGACTCTAAAGCAACTTAAATAGCGCACTCTATATGAGATTTACCAGTTGGAAGGGTGTCAGCTGAGCAATTGGCTGATTAGGGCTGGTATTGAGGTTAACTGCCATCAGCTGATGTTAACATAAATACTATTCATCCTGAAGGTGTAGCAAATTTCATTTCATTCCTTTGTTGCCAAGATAAAAAATAAAAAGCTGGGGGCTTACCAAAGGCTTCATAAATAACATGAATGTCTTTTCAAAACTTTGGGAAAATCCATCAAAAAGTTTTGGAGAGATTTCAGTCTGTAGCAAAGTGTGTTCCACTTAAGCAAAATGCCCCTATTTATCCACCAAAACTAAAGAAACGTGGATGACTGGATGAATGCAGAATGTGAGCCGATTCACTTTATTCTGAATAAGGTCTTTCTGCCCTTAAAACCTACACAAGGACATACAGTATTCTTATATCCAACTGAAGTGGAAGTATGAAGTGGACTCAAAAATATACTCAGTGAGATGCACAAGGCCTTAAGCAGAAATAACAGCTAGGGTAGTGATGGGAAACACTGTCAAACAATGATGAACGTGACCAGATCTAGACACTGTACTGTATCTCAGCCCCGCGTGGGCTGAATGAGCTCATGTCAATGGGCTCATTCAGCCCACGTTAATCAGCACAAAGTGGCTGAATGTCCCCATTTAGCTACAGTACAGTTAGATACAGTGTATGTGAAAACAGACACATTGGTAGCGAAATATTTAGCACATCTACCACACAAACAAAACACATGACAAGCCTTTTATTTACCAGTCAAGTATAGCAGACTTGTTCAGTTATCTTTAATTTCACATAGTTGTAGTGTGGTGTTCTGTGTTTCTCTCAGTTATATTTTAGTTACATCATGTTGGAGTAGCTGTACTGATTACATAAAGAGCGCATAATTATCTATGCCAAAAATCACAACAATCAGATTTGGTCAACTCTTGTAGCCCTGCATGTACTTCAGATAACCTTTAGGTTCAGATTTAACACGATTAACAGAAAAATTAGATCCTTTCCAGCTGTTTCTTTAATCGACCAGTACATGCCTGATGTTACAGGTTCTTTTTTTAAGCTTATAAAAATTAATTATGTTCCGAGGTGGTTGTCAGGCAACATAATGGTGTCATAATATATGACATATAATCCAAGTTTTAAGGATATGAATCAGATGTCATTTTCTTGAAATGAAAATGGTGCATCAACGGTACACATGGGTCATTTTAGCCCATTTGCAGCTGGTTGTTAGGCAACATAAGGATGTCATAATATCTGATATAGATAAGAACCTTCAGTGGGCTAAGATGCAGCAGCATACCTGTTTGAACTTGGTCTTTTAATAAGTTGAAGTTTGATGGTAACATTGTGAACATTAGTTAATTAACACTGCTTCTGTCAGTCTCTTCCCTCCCACTTGTTCTCCGCAGATGGCTCGTCATTGTGGATGTGAATGAGAATGTCAGAGTAAATATGCAAGGTGATATGAGAACACAGGCACTGAAGAGCCCTCTGGTTGCCTTGCAGCTCCTATTTGTTTTGCCACTGCCCTTTCGGTACTTGAATGGCCTCCTGCTCTCAAGTATCTCTATCTTGCAGTGTAATCATCTTTTTTCATCAAACAAAATCAGCTCCTCTACACTGTCTTCTCATTGTTCACGGTTAAAATTGAAATAACATGCTTTAGACAATTGATCATCAAAAATCAGAGATAAAAGCCGCTGTTTCTTTCTTTTAAGAAGCACAAAGTATGAAAAACAGCTACTTTCATTAAAATAAACCCTTTTTATGTTAAAGCTGAAACAGGAAGAGAAAACAAGATGAGCGGGGAGATCAGCACATGATCAGCCGACACATCTGCATTATTATACTTTACACTGTTTACCTGTTGTTTTTAGAAAAGACATGACTGCTCAACGTTTTCACTCACAGACTAGATCTTCTAAGAACTAAAAACTGACCCCAGATGAGGTGCAGCTGTCTACTTCCCTCTCAGACCACTTCAATAACAATATGCTTGAAGGTTATGGTAGATTCTTTGATGATGCCAGCTCTAGCTTCATCTGCTGAACCAGAACTGATTGCTAATCATGCTGTTATTGTGAAGTATTTTATCTCACACTGTGAAACAACATTTTTTCCAAAGGGTATGTGGGCTTGTTTAATTGAAGAAATGGCAGTTTCAAATCAGCTGACCAGAGAATATGTACTGCAACTGAGGCCTGCTCAGATTACAAAACAGTGCCTGTCTTTCCATTCAGCTGTTTTTGAACAGGATTGAGAAGTATTCTTCCAGTCTTTCAATGGGACACTTCCACATACAGCATCATTGTTTAGGCTGCCTAAAGCTGTCAATGGGTTTATTGGGAGAGCATTCAGTTCATTTAACAAGTCACGGCTCTGTGTTTATCTCTGTGAGATACACACAGAAACATATGTATATGTAACATATAACATATGTCCTGTGTGTAACAGTACTAAGGAATACTTCCAAAAACTCACATTAAAGGTCACATTAAAGCATATGAAAGTCTGGTAATTTCTGTATTCAGTAAAAGAAATTTAGAGAAAGAAAGTGGGTTCCATAACCTACCGAAGGTAAATAATCACACCTAAATTAAGTGGCCCCGCCATTTTCTTTCTAAAATTATGAGCATGCTGTGTCAAAGAAAGAATAATCTGCTGAAAACTGAGGGATCATGTTCACCTAAGTGAATGTCGACGGGATGCAGGGATGAGAGTGTCTTACATATTACTCCCTAATGTTAGCAATCACCCTGACCTATTGAAATGCCAGTGCATTCAAAGACAACGCTAACCAGAAAAAGCACACGCTTCGCTTTATACCAAGAGCAGGTCTACATTTCTCACTGCCTTCAATCCATGCTCCACTCTATGAGTGTGACAAACTGGGGAAAACGAGTGCAAACATATCAGCCTACTTGTTAAGAACCAGAACTCCTTACAGCAAAAGGTTAGTGTAAACGGTTTGACTTTGTAATGTTTTATTTTGTACACATGTAGAATGATATATAGACACATTTCACATCTTTATAGGTTTATCTGACCAGCTGTGCGCTCCCTCAAAAACTAACTACACTAGCTATTAACTGAAAATAACAAGAGATGCACCAATTAGGGAACAGTTAGATGTCCTCTAATGGAGTGGGCAGGGCTGCAATTATGCTTTAACACTTAATGAAATATATAGACTAGAATTTGCGAATTTACTCCTATATGAGGTTTTGTTATATTACATTAGGTCTCTCTTTTGAAAATGAAAAACAGAGAGTGAAAAGACTTAGAATAAGGCATAATCTTCACTTCTGTGCTGCTTTTCTACCCCATTACCTTCTCACTGGGATGTGTCAAATCTTAATGTGCTCATTACTGAACACACTAGTGATACTTGACAGTTGGTAAGAACAGCTCTAAACAGCAGCAGTAGCAGACCGTGATGCATAAACGCAAAAACAGACCTAAAAAACAAAAAACATGAGATTTCTGTTTTATGAGGAGTGTTTTCTAACATTAAAATTAAAATTTGTGTGAAAATTTAAACGAAACTAACTTGTTGGTTTGACAAATACACTGCAAATCGGGCTAACCTCCCCACATCATATCATGTAGCTGAAATTGAAGAAAAAAAACAAAACTACAGCTAGTTTAAATATTTACAACTGGTAATATGATATGGGTGTGTGGATCAACACGTTTGACCCTTCCACTAGTAACAGCTCACTTAGAGGAAAATCACAGATTGCAACTCACTGAACATTCAAATTCAGCAAAAAGCAGTGCTAAGCTACAAAGTATAGGACACCTGGAGACTGCAGTCCTTGGGGCTCCTGGAGGCCGAGATAAGGCCCTGAAAACATACCTCCTCTGAATGGCCAACAGCCAAACATGCTGATGTTGTCATTGCAGCCACTCGCTAAAATTGATACATTGCTCAGCCTAGCAGCAACTGTCCCAGCTAGTTTTCTACTTTCTTGAAGATACTCAAAACACACACAAAAAACACACATGCACACACACACAACGCTTTCACTGTCAGGCATCCAGTTGCACTGGGGCACCTGCTCTTTGACCATTAAAAACATTCTAGGCTGACTCTAATGCCCAGTGTCCTGTAAAAGCTCAAGTGGGCCAAATAAATACACTGCGGACATAAGTGCCCAGTGACAAACACTCAAGTGTACTGCACATATTTCTTTCCTCATAGACAAACAATAAAATATCACATCAAAGGCGAACATGACAATAAATCAGTCTCATACAGAAAAAAACATAGTGCACAATTACAACAGCATGGATTCACAGGAATAGATAGAATTAGTAACTTGAATCTTAACATATTGATTTTGTCACCTTATAGCTTTTGTCACCTGATTTTACCTCGCCATTACTGTGAACAGTTACCCTAATACCTTAACAAATGACCACGAAACAACAACAGCATTAGTATCGGATGGAATAGAAAGATATCAAACTAATAAGCAGGACATTTATGACAAAAGCTGTTTTTTGTTTGCTTTTTTTAAATGACAGGATTCCAGAGCACCAGCAGCACAGACGTGCAAGCACCAATACAGACACAGAATGTGCAGAGTCATCAAAGCAGGTGCTAGAAACAGACACACAAGCACACATACATTCACACTTGATATCCATCTCTGTGAAGATGAATGAGTGATCTAGGAATCAATAGGATTTTCATTCTTACCCCCCATAGGCTCCAAAAGTGAAACTCCTCTTTCTATGCGGCATGCTGGCTAATGGATAGCTGTGAGTCAGTCTACTCAGTGCTGAATGGAGCCAGCACTTGTGTCACTTACGCTGACTGAGCATATGTGTGCGTGTGCATGTCAATGTGTGTGTTTGTATTCTTTGCCTGCCGTCTGAGTTCCACTCCCACAGCTGATGTGCCCTGCCTCTTCCTTGCTCACTCGCACTCCTCCTTCGCAAGCAGGGTAGAAACGGCAAGAGGATGCGGGAGGACGAGTGGGAGGGGGCTAGAGGGAGGGCTGCTGACCATGCCAGTCACCTCTGGGAACCAGGGGAAGAGACGCAGTTTTGCTGACTTACTGTCTGTATCTGTATTCCTTCTCTTTAGCATCAAGAACATAGACAAGACACTTCATGTCTATTTTTAATTAAATTTTGTGTAGTTATAAGCACACAGCTCTGACAGCAGTGAGTCCACACGTAAACCTGGGAATAATACTGTATATGATGTCAGCAAGGCAGAGGTGCTCTTGGCATTGTGAAACAAGTCAAGCAACAGTTGTTCTCCCACCTCTTATGTCACTGGAAAAAGAGCTGGTCAAGCAAGTACATCGAAAGATAATTCATCATTTTTCACAGATGTCCTATTCTAAGAGTCTTGTCACACCTGCGTGAAAACTCTAAACAGGTTTCTTATCTGTTACTTCATCTCATCTCTTGCACACCCATCACCTGCGGTATGCACGCAAAATGAGGGTTAATGAAACACACAGTTCTCCTGCTTTACTATTAAGTGAGTCAATCAAATGACGTGAAAGGCTGGACACAAAAGGAGACTGTCTGTAGACTCTCCTTTGGCAGGCTGCTGCATCTGATAAACTGGCAGGAGTGACAACAATGCTGTCATGGATTACTGAATAAAGAAGGATTGCAGTCACAAGAGTCACCCAGCTATCTGACATAGATTCACTTCCAAAGCATTTGTATTATGCCTGATGAGCACAACAGATGTTTTCATGATTTCTGTTAGGCGGGACATATGTAGCTGTGTTTATGGGAAAAGCAGTGTTTTTAGCTGGCAACAGCTGATTTGAAATGAAACGGTGTAAAATGGAAACTAAGTCAAATCTACCAAACCAGACTTTAATCTCCCAAAGGACCAATGATGTCTTCATTACATTAACTGCAATGCACTCCCAGTAACTGACCAGAGAAGCACGTAATGAATCAACGGGTGCACTAAACAAGCGCAATGAAGCTGTTAGACAATTGCATCATCTCTCCAAAATTACATCACCACTTTCCTCTGCAACAGCAATCACCTAAAAAACAATGTACCGCAGTCCTTGGCTGACTTTGTTGGTAGTAGGCTTCACCTTGTCTCTTGGCCATGTGCGAGACAATCTAACTTTATCTTACTGAATAGATCTTTGGCTGATAAAGACTTGATTGAATAATATTGATTGTTGCTGTAATTGATTTTTTTGACAGTCAGACACAGAGTCTCACTCACGGTAAACCCTCTGGGTCTCTAAGGTGGTTGGTCTCTGAAAAATCTCCAAAACAGCTGGACGGCAGTTTGCACAATTAAGGCTACTTAAACCTGGTTGATCCCGACACTTCATCTCTAGTGCCACCTTGAGGCTGATATTAATTGTTTTGTGTGGCTACAATCATGCCAGGGTTTCCTCCAGAAAACCAGAAAACCATAACACCAACAATTTATCGTTGCGCTGATTTGCTCTAGTGATATCAACTATAGCTAACTGTGAAGTGCAGACAAAACATCAAAGCTCTGTTGGTGTAAGTGCATCTCTGGACACTGAGTGGGTGACCAGAGAGCAAAAAGCTGCTTATTAACACATTTTGAGTGCTTTCCAATAGCCCCACACAACAAGGTATTCAGCTTCAGAGTGGCACTATGACTGATACGTAATCTTGCTTATCTTAAAGTGAAGTGATATGCATTTCTTTTCTCTCTCTTTTTTTAACTGTATTTATCAGGAAATGAAACTCTGGAAATGAATGATATCGTTTTTTGTGGCTCTTGGCTCAAAATAAGGCACGATTAACCTTGTTAACCTCATATTATTGTAGAGTGTTTACCTTACAGGCAACTGTTGTTATGATTTGATTCTGTGTAAGTAAAACTGAATTGAATTGAATAATATGTTTTTCAAAGACATGGGATAACACAGAGCGATAGACAACCTTCCGCACTGACATTCACACCTATGGGCTATTTAGAATCACCAGTTAACCTAATCCCACTAACTGCATCTCTTTGGACCACAGGGGGAAGAGAGGGAAACCATAGAGAACCCTCGCAGACACCGGGCGAAGATGCGAACTCCACCCGTAAGAAGTGGTTTGGAAAAAGTTCCACAGTAAGGTCCTCTGAGTGAGCCCACAGTGTTAACCACCAAGACACTGTGTGGCCATTCTTCAGCTGTTACCTACAGAAGGGAGCGTTTTTGCTCCTAATGTGTTGGAATCTTATTTAACGTGGCTGAAATAAGTGCATGGCTATCAGATAAGCAGGTAAAAAAAAAATTTAAGCTTAACTTATGCTTCTTTATATGTTTTTATATATTATTTTGTTTCATGGCAACATTAGGCCAACAACAGAAACACTGCTGCCTTTAACCAGCCCAGTGACACACACTCACACATACACACCCACCTCAGCTTTTGTCAGGTTAAAACTTGTGTTTTGTGTAATGCTCACCCAAAGGATAATATGACATTACCTGCCAAACAGCAAAGTCTTGGAACATCATTGATCACAGAACAAGGAAACTGCTCTGTGATCAATTAACAGATCATGGACAGATGTTAAAAAGGCAAATCTGTTACAGTAGCTGATAAAACAATAAAGCCCATTTTAAAATGTAATAAAGTAAAACAAACCCAAACAAAAATAAGAAAAATACAGTAAAAATCTGCAAATACAGAACATGAGAGCAGCACAATATTGCATCAATGAGTAGTGAGCTAAAGGACTGATGAATGTGTTTTACATCCTGAAAATCTTTATATCACGTGAAACATAAACATCTACAATCAAATCATTAGTTCAATTACAAACAAACATCTTTATAATAGTACCGCCACAGCCCAAGTCTATTTAAGTACCACTCTATTGATTTAGCCTGTCAGTCTTGTTGCTACCTTCAGTCTCCTGCCCTGACAATTCAATTAAGTACAGCAGCTGTGGTGTGTGTGATGCATTTGAATGAATGCAGCCCAGACAGAAGCCTTTAATCACATCACCTCAGGAACAAGGCCCAGAGCTCTGAGAAGCACTGGCTCCTCTTTTGTCTTAAAGGAAGTGGAGGGGCAGGAAGACAGGCAGGAAAACTCTTGGGAGAACAGAAAAAAAACAAGGAGATCCTTTCCCGATAGCTTTGTCGTCGCACTTAGAGAAACTACAGACACAGCACCGTCAGCAAAAACAGCTTGCAAAGGACCCTTGGTGTCCCAAAGATGTAGATTTTCTCATTTAGGGCTGAAAAATCTAAATATCCATTATTACCTTGTTCAAATCAGAGTCCTTGTTATTTTAATAAATGACAATGATGAATGTTACTAGTACTGCAGGTGAAAATGTAGGTTGCATGCTCCCTCTTGCAGTCATTCAGCCCCATAATCTCAATAATTTATTTTCAGTCTGGGCGGTTGAAAGGGTTGCAGCAGTAGGGCAGATGTTGATGTCAAGTTGGTGTGTGGTATAAGAGGGGGTGAGGAGTGGACAGAACAGAGGTAAAGATCGCTCATTCATTTTTATGTGTTTTATGTGTCAGGAAATTTGCTCCCGAATAAATGCTGAGCCCGTCTGAAGAGAAGCAGATGCTGATTAAACAAGCAACACATGCAAAGGCTTTTGTTCAGTGGGTCATCATTTTTTATTTGATTTCCTTTAATGTATGGGTTTGTTTAAAGCCGAATAAACATTACTAATCTAATCTATTACATACTAGCATGTGGTTTAAGGCGAAGCATATCACTGCTGGCTCAACAAAAATTTTGTTCAAATAAAAAACAAGAAAGCAAACTGTTTATTTGAATGACCTTTTATGGAATTGAAATGTCTCACAATCTACAAGGCATACTTACTTTTAAATTATCTTTTTTTTAATTGATTCAAGGTTGATAAAATTATTAATGTTTTGGGTGAGAAGGACTAACCAGTAGATGCTAAAGAGCAAACAGCCCCTGAAAGAACGAGGTTAATCATTCCACAATATTTATACTTCACTGGGATGAACAAACTGCCTATGGCGGCTGTATACATTGTAAATATTTTTCCGTTACTTGGCTTTACAAAGAGCACACATATACGTGGATCTCTGGAGAGGGTGAGTTTGAGGAGGAAATGGGGTACCATACAAATATTTGAAGGAAGTGAATATTTAAAGGGCAGCTTTTGCGCCTTGAGGCGACTTTTGTTGTGATTTGGCGCTATATAAATAAAATTGAATTGAATTGAAATTTCTTTGAAGAATAAGAGGTGCTTTATATCTGAGTGTTTCATTTTTACTACAGTTTATTTGCTTCACTTAATGAGTCTAAGAGTGCACGGCTCTCAAGTCGCACTGGCCAGAAGACAGAAGAAGGTTTATGACTGCAATTCACTTTGTCATAATTTCAAGAAACTTTAAGTAGTATTTAATATTATGTTTCACTTTTAATTCAGCTCTCCATCTCACTTCTTCTTCACTTTCTAAAGATCAGTTTCACATCCTGTGTTCAATATCTGGACATACTTGGCCTCCTCTAGCACGCATTCAAAAATAACAAGAAGTTACAGTAATGATTGCAGACCGTCTGACTGGAAGGAATAGAGCGAGCCCACTGACCCATCCTCCTCCCACTGAGGTCACGTGCCCCTCGGGCCTCTGGGAGCGGCTGCAAACAGCCTCACGCGCACACTGTGGCCTTTCATAGCCTTGCTGTTTGGGGGCCAGGATATTATGGTGGAAGGGGCTAAAGAAAAGAGGTGCTGTTGTAGTGTGCTTAAAGTGAATGGGCCCCATATGTTCCACCCTTTATGTGCAGCTCTTTGGTCTGGTTCCACTTCTATTAATTTCATTAGCAGGAGACTGACCATTATCTTTGGTAACAGGAGTCATTATGCGACTTTATCCCACGAAATGGTATTATCTCAAATTTTAAAAGGGATTACCAATAGCTAATATCATGAGATCAATAAATCATGGCAATGTGTCTTCTTTAGACAATTATAATCTTATAGAGGAAGAGCACAACAGCCCCAGGGACATGTTGCTCATTGATCTTTTTTTTTATTATTATTTTTGCCGAGAAAGATTTATTTCACTTAAATTGGTACATATTCAGGGCCGTGCTATCTCTCCACTGTGTCTGGGGCAGCTCTGTGATGGATGGTTCCTTGCGACTGAGAAGGACTTTGCCTTCATGCCAGGTGATCAATACATGACTCGCCACAGCAGAGATAGACTCGGCCCAGCTCCAGTCGGCTTTAAATCCCACAGTCGGTAGATAAATGTCAAAAAGCTAAAGGGTAATTTTTAATCCTGTTTCTCTCACGCTGGGAGTAAATTTGATGCCTCACATTTCCACCGGAAACTATTGCGAAATTGACCAGTGTAATATTAGCTGTTTGTATTCTGATAAGGTGGCAATGAAAGGCTCAATAAAAAAGTTGGATAAGACACAGAGTACCTCTACACTGGGGTGACTTCAAGTGTCTACATGAGCATATATTCATTTCTAAGTGGTGCTTAAGAGAAAGCAAAGTCACAGTGCCCTCTGCTGGAAACCAGAAAGGTTCACATTAATATGAGATATGACGCACAATAAATCAAGTATTTATTGGAATACATATTCAAATCAAAAGTTTTCATCCAAAAAGACAAATTTGAATTTATTTTAACAGAAAATGTCTGATTTTAATCAGTTATTACTAAGTAATTTTCTCATAAAACATTTTTGATAAATGGAAGTTTTATTCATAAACTTTTCTATGAAAAAAAGCAAAATAAAGGGTTTGATGCCACCATTTGGCTGCAGCCTTTCTGTGTGGAGGTTGCATGTTCTCCTTGGGTCTGCATGGGTTAAAATTCTGTCACAGACTTTAAGCTGTTGTGATAGCTGGCACGTAGCGTGCATTAATGTCATCAAACCTACCTATTTTAATCATTGAACCTTTCTCCTTCTCTGCATGATTTTGTTGCAATTTTTAGGTCAAACAAATTTGAGGCATTCTTAGCGATAAGGGGAAGACTGCAAAATCGTGTGCAATCTGTAAAAAAGACACTTCAAGTAACTGCACTAATGGGTCTTGAGAGAAATTTCCCTGATTAAGGACTTGCATACAAAGATCCATCAGAGTTTTTTGGGTTAAATGTGAATAAAGACATCTTAATTGTTATTTAAAAAGAGATTGCCTTGGAGATTTTTTTAAAATAATAATTATTTTTAAGTCTATTTAAGGCCCTTCCAAAGAATACTTCAAATAATTTGAATCTAGGTAGTTGACCCACTTGAAAATTTTCATCTGTTCTCTAATACACCAGATAGTCAAAATCAAACCAAATCAGATCCTCGGGTTTAGCGTCTATTTTTGTTAAGAGCTCAATAAAAGCCTAAAGGAACTGGGTGGAGGGTCAGAGCTTCTGCAGTGAAACAGCAGGTGTCTCCAAAAATAGAGGTGAACTTCTGCATGTGTCACCTAGAAAACCTTACACTGTGGTGTCACAGAGGGCAGATGTGTTGATGAGTCAGGAAATGTGCTCCCCAGATACAATCTGGTGTGTGGAGTCTTCATAGCAGCTCGCTGGTGCAGAAACAATATTACACGATCAAAGCGAGGAACAGTACATCATTATTTATGCTGGCTTCATGCTTCAGTGAGAATTACCGTTTCATGCAGACATATCAACATTCATAATTTCTAAAGAAGGATACCAGTTTGTTACAGATAATGAGTGAGATACAGAATAAATTATAGAATTGAATGCCTTAACTTATAATATCGAAGCCCTTGTGATGGTAGAGTTGTTAGCATTTAACTGTTTTGTACCCGATAAAAGACTTACTGTTAGTCGCACATGTTAAATTCCAGCACAAAGATAATCGGGTTACACGGTTTCATCATCCACAGTAAATGCAGTTACATTATTTACTGAAGCTAATCAGAGCTAGCAGGATGAATCAATAGATATCATATGTACCCTGCACTGCAGCAATACTGGAATACAGTGTGCCTGCTTTTTACTGCATTCTGCACCATTTAAAATGCATCAATTCTATAAAATTCTGCAGTAATTCATTTTATCTCAATGACTTTACAGATGACATATGGCACATGATTAAAGACCTTTATTTAAAGGTTTAGCTTCTTGTTGTTGGACTGGATCTGTGCAGTAGCGAGGTTAGGCACTTTGAAAATAACCTGTCAGAACTCGTTCTTTACAAGATTACTATTTCTCTAGTCACCTTCATCACGCAGGGGAAGGACAATAAGGATTTTCCCAAAAGACTTTAAAAAGAAAAGAAGGCCTAAGCCACTGAGCCACAGACTCAAAGTGATGACGGACGCTCCTCTGAATGTTAATGAGGCTGACTTCAAAGAGTGTGACTGTTCAGAACAGCACAGAGTAAACTAATTCAAGTAAAACTCTGTGATTATGGCCATGCACTTTGGCAGGTAATGAAACTGCTGAATTAGAAACAGTGCAAAGGCAACTTGTGATGAAAATCAAGAATAAATATAGATGCAGGGCAACAGTGACTCATTTAAATCCCTTCAAAGAGAGACTATACTTTCAGTCTAATAAGCTGTTTGCACTGGTCCAACTGACATCTTCCTCTGAGTGGAGAATGCACATAAATACAGTCTGCAGATGAATAATTCAGAAGGCAGGGAAATTATCCATCCAGTCTCTTTAAAAAAAAAAGAAAGGCTTTTATGCATCAGCATGAAGATTTAAATATTCTTTGGTTGTGGTTGCAACAGCACTAGGACAGGTTTATAATTAGGATATCTGATTTCAAAGCACAACACAGTGACTTTTAATGAAGAAAGGTGGAAAATCTATGAAAAAAAAAAAACCCAACATTCAGAATGCCTTTTCTGCTTTTTCATCACATTAACTATCCCTCCCCCATGTTCTCAGAATGAAACAGCACGCCCTCTAATGCATCTTCTCATCCCCTCAGAAATGTTAACGACAAAAGGCTTGTATTTCATACATCACGGGCGGGGCTGTGATTTACAAAAGGGTTCGATAATATACTGGACATCAAACATTAAAAGGGCAAGAGCACAGGAGAGAGAAAAAATGTGCTGTCACAGAGAGCAACTTCACAGAGCTGCATGTGTATATGTCTGACACGGTGCCAACGGGGCTTCTTACATGTATGATGAAAGAATGTCTCAGGAGCAGCCAGTGGCCTCACATGAACCAGCATATAAATAATACACATATAATCTAGCAAAACCTGTGTGGAAACTGACTGAAGGAACAATAAAGAAGAAAAAAGCCAATGACTTTAAGTTTATAAGGTTACTATGAGTCAGACATTTAGCAAGTCTGAATATAGGGACAGATAAAAAGAGCTCTGTTGACACAGTAATGGATCAGACAGATAATTATAGACCGACAAGTACAGTTTCAATTAAACTTTCAAAACAGTCACTTACAAAACAGATACGTAATAAAGAGGCATAAAAAGAGACACGTTCTCATGCTTTACAGCCTCGCTGTAGCCTTTTATGATCAGTAAAGCTGAGATAACGCTTTACAAAACACAGCAGTCAAGGTGAGAATAGATAAGCATGAATATAATCTGTTTTATGTCACTGAAATGGAAGTTGTTTTTATTTTTGGCAATGTTCCATAGATGGAGAAAGCGTAAGTGATGTCCCTTCATTTTCACTAAAATGAAATAAAATGTACACTTTGTCAAAAACATTTTTTGCAATAGTGACACAAGAAGAGACCCAGAATGACTTGTGTCCCCCCAATTTCTTTGATTATAACTAAAGATGTCACAGTGGTACATGCAGTTATTAAAAAATGCATTATCAGTGATAAGAAAATGGGGGGGAAAAGATATTAATTAAATGTTCCACTTAAGACAAAATAGCTACAAAACAATTTGTTCCAACTGTGATTTAACCTCACAGACTCTCTGCTTGCAATGCAAGATTTGATTAAAGATTACACAACAGTGATTTCAAACTTCCCCACCCCGGGACGCTGCCAGGCCCAATTAGGTTGTTACCTTGAGGTCTCCTCCCTTTGCTCATCATCCCATTTTCTTTTTTTTCTTTTTCTTTTGAAAGAGAAACCAGTAAATCTAAATGTAGTTCCATTCTTTTATATCGTGCAGACCTCGTGAATTAACAAATATATTGCGGTTTTATTATGCATGTGCTGAATGAGAATGAAAATACAGGAAAGCAAGTAAGTCTGTTTTCTCTGTGGGGCTTCAGGGTTTCTTTTTCTGTTGATTTACTTGCTGGAACATCATCTGTGCTGGGAAATCTTTCTACAGTGAGATCTTAAGCTGTGAAAGTAAAGGTCCTGTTACATTTAATAATAGAAAAGGCTGCTGCATGGTGGGACTGGCTGCCAGAGCACACTACTTGAGTGCACAGCTTCCCATGGCCACTGTAGTGACAGACAGAGAGGCACTCAGCTGAGAGCAAAGAAAAAGATTCAATGCAAGGTAGGTGTGAACATGGAAGTGAATGGAAAGAGTTGCAGGTGAGAAGATGTTGCATAGAAAGATAAAAGAAAAAAGGATGAAAAGATGGTGCTGCAAATGGAATGACTGGTGTAGCTAGAAAAATGCGTGATGGAGGCACTGAAGGATGAAGGGATGCAAGGACAGAGCAGGTGAAGCTGATCTGATCTGAAATCTGTGCACCCATTTAATTTTAAATATTGTTATACAGAGGCTTTTCTACCTGTTAAACCACATCTATTTATTAGCATGCGATAATTCTCCAAAATGGATTACTCCCATTGAAACTATATTGCATCACTCCAAACACATCCCAAGTAGAAGAGGTGAGCGCCAACAAAAATACAGAGAAAATTCCTCTGCTCAGATGCAGAATTATTCACTGAAGGCACAGAGCCATGAAATAGACTAAAACACCAGTCAGCCCCGCAGAAACACAGATCACATGAGGTATTCAGTGCAATGCAGCATTTATAGCTGCAGCATGTCACTTGTCTTTATGATGTATTTATGTGTTTCTGTCAGTAAACCAGGTGGTTCCAGTCTTTACTGGTCTTCCATGCAGTCCACAAAGTTTAGAGATCAAAGCCATTATCAATCCATCCCTTAAAGCTATGAATTGTCACTTATTCTTAGTTTAATTTTACACACTCTAAAGTAGGTCACATGCGGTGCTTCGTGAAGCGAAAGTGACACTATTGCAGTCTTCCAAAAAGGGTACACAAAGGAGTAAACCATCATGCCTTGTAGTCTAGCACTCACGATTCACAAATATGCCAAGCGCCAACACACACAGCAAAAAGTGTGTTCAATCCACACACACAAAACACCCAAAGAGACTGAACACTGAATTTAATATGCAGCCTCCAACAAGCAGTCAGCCAAATGAGGTGGTGATGTGCAAGAAGATGTAGTCCATTACTCATGCTGGAGGGTCAGACAATACACACTCAGGACTTCTCCGACAGGAAAAAAGAAGTTAAATGGATCAAGAGAAAATGTCATTTTCCATCAAATGCCTCAAAGATCTATAAACAGAAAAGAACAGAAAAGGTGCTTAAAAATGCATCGTAACTGAAGATACAGCAGCAACAACCCAGAAGAAAGTGATAATAACACATAAAATTCTCTCATACTAACAAAATCAAAGCCTGACTCCTGCTAGGACGGATGATCACATAAACGCTGAACCCTTGCTTGTGTATTCCACATTTTGTTATTACAATTTTACATTTTACTTATTCGTGTTGCACACAGTGTTTTGAGTCTCTTAAAATTAGTTTTATGCTGTAAATACAGAACATGTATTACTCACACAAACGTACAATGCAGATCCACGCTAAGTGTCGGCAGTTACACAGCTGATTCCAGGACGGGACAGCGTGACAAAACTTGAACAAGGACCGCTATACTAGCCCTGACTATATGCTATACTAGCCCGGCTGTTTGATATCGGCTATAAGTGTCCTGCACCTCGGCCACACGCTAACGACAGAAACGTGGGGAGTAGCATATCAGAGCACAGTACCTTTGCTGTTGTCTTCTGGCAGACGGCTGGAAGTGAATGAATGTGTGATGCGGACTACACTGAAGATGAATGGATGGTGCGCTGCCTAGCAACCAAACGACCAATGGGCTATTTGGTGCAAGAAAATTTGTAGGAGAAAATACACTCACGGCACACTTTACCTACAAGTACACCTTGTAGGTACTGCCTTAATTCACTCCTCAGAAATTTTGGTGCACACTGAATCTCTTCCAGAGTTTCACCACATGCCAAGTGTCCTTTGTTGGATTGAGATCCGGTCATTTGAGCACATCGAACAACTTAACCCGATTTTAGTTGATTGAGTTTTGTGGCATAGTGTGTTTGTCCTGCTGGAAACAGCCATCAAAGAATGGGCACACTTTGTCATCGTTAAAATCACATCTAAACCCTTTCCACCTTCATGACACCAGCATACAGCATGTATCCTGCTCCTTGTCGGTCTGTAGGACACACCCCGAAGTCTATATAACTCCACCTCTTTCGCCTGGTAGACCTCTTACCTCGTTACCACAAGGCTGAGAAGAAAGGGCCTGTAAGTTAAGGAGACTGCTGAACCTTTTAAGTGATTACCGTGCAATGTAAAGAGATAGTTTCTCACTTGAATGCATGGTTGTGTTACACTGGATCACCGTACTGTTAATTAAAAAAAACTGAATGCATTTGTGGCATAAATGTTCCTCATTTACTGAATCACTTCAGTAGCAGTGATAGCACTTCTTAGTTGTCATTTTCTGTTTCATTCTTGTTTGAATCAATAGAAAGAATCCATCTATTTGTTAAATCTACCAAATTATAATCTTTGGAACTGCCTTCTGTGTTTAAATGGGCACACTACATTGAATGTTTTCCGTGCCAGCACAACCAACTTCAATGTTTTTTCATTCATAAAGGGGTGGACATGCTCAGCAGCTGCACTCAGGTAGGCTGTGTAATTCAAATGACACTCAGGGCCCAAAAAATGTGCAAAAAAATAAAAATAATAATCCCCCACACCACTAGCACCAGCTTGAACTTTTACAAGGGAGGATTGAGCCAAGTTTCATGTTTGTGTTTTTTTTTATACCAAATTCTGATCCTAGCATCTAAATATTCTATTTCTTCTATTGTCCAATTTTGGTGAGCAGCTATAGCCTATTTTCTTCAAGGCTGGATACTTTAAGTGTTCAGAAATGCTTCTCTGCATACTTTGAGTGGAGTAAGTTGTTATCTGAGTTACTGTTACCTTTCGTTCGACGCAGTTTAGGATTTCTTCTCTGACGTCTGACATCAAAAAGCCTTCCTCTGTCAGAGACCTGCCGCTCACTGGATATTTTCCTCTATCGTTCTCTGCAAACCCTGGACATGGTTGTGTGGGAAATTCCTAGTAACAGTTTCTAAAATAATCAAACTTTTCTTTTCTGGCACCAACAATCATTCAACAGTCACTTAAATCGTTTTTCTTCCTTCTTCTGATGCTTGGTTTGAACTTCAGCGAGTCATCTCTTTTTAATAGCTATGCATTATTATTACAATATACAAATTGCACAAAAAGTTCAAAATCAGTAGTTCATTTTCCATGTCTACCTATTAAAAAAAGTAAATTCATGCAGTTGCAATAGAGTGGAATTTATGCGAGCATGATACATCAAAGGCGCAATGACGAGCTTAATAGAGAAAGAACTGTTACTTTCATATAGAGCCAACCACCACCGGGCAACCCAACCTTAATAAAACAGTAAAGAGTGCTGAACCTGCATCGGACACAGCAGGAGCATTTGTTGGATTATAGGAAAGTATCTGACAAAGTGAATGCAACAAGGAGCTTTTAAGTCCACACATGGTAAATGTGCTGTCAAAAGTGTTTTGTATGACAAAAGAGTGAAGAACAAGTCACATGACAGAGTGCTTTGTGTAGAGATAAATACAGGAGTGCTTTGAACTTCTGATTTGCCCCTTTGTGTCCGAAACAAAGCTCGAAACCCACTGGTAGAGAATACAAAGAGCTTAATAAAATAACACCATCAATAAAACTTGTAGTTCTTTATTTGTTTAAATTGTGCGGCGTAGCATTGTATTGAAAGACTTCCACAGTTAGCTACAGGAAGAAACCACAGTGTCTGTTGATCTTTTAACGCAAGGTATTTAAATGCTCTCTGGACATGAGCTACATACACGGCACCCTCCAGGGGATTTACGGGGAAAGTGCTCACTATTTTGAACAAAAGAACTGTGCCCTTCGGAGTGAGCTGTGCAGCCTCTCCTTAGATTAAAAGGAAACCCTGCTAGGTAAGACATCCTCAGGCTATCAAGTGTTTGCCAGGCTTTAAAAAACATAAAATCTTATCAGTCACTTATGAGATTCTGGCTCTCATCGGATGTGAGACATCTCCTCTAGGAAAGGGGTTTTCATGCAGCCTGTGCACAGCTGGTCCATCCACAGAGGAGCTTCATGCTGCAGAGGGGTGCGGCGGGGGTAGAAAGTGTACGAGAGGTCATAATTCAAAAGACAGCTCAGTGACGTCATGTAGAGGTCTGAGAAGCGACACAGGCGTCTGGAGAAGTAGGTGGGGTTGTGACACGTTCTGAAGATGCTGCCAAACTGAGGGTTGAACAGGTTCTTCGTCATCACCCTAGCATGTAAAAAAAGTGTGATAAAAGTTATGACATGTACATGTATGAATATGTCAAAGTTGTGAAATAACAAGAAGTGGTAGAAGCAAGGAGAAGTGAAAACTCCTCAAAAAAGTAACTCTAGCTCAAGCGCTGTCATATCAAATGTTATTATCATATCTGTTCACATTTAAGGTAGGTAGAACTAATATACTTGGATGCTTTAACTGAGATATATAGTACAGCAAAAACTGAAATTTTCCATTTGAGCCAGTGTTTGTACTGTGCAGACTTGTTAAACAACATCACTGGGAACACTGGGAGGTGCTTTTAAAGATTAAGACCGTGATTAAGATGATAAGACTCACCTGAGTTCCTCTCTTTCCTTCTGCCATTCCAGAAAAACTTGTTTAGACACGGGATCTCTGTGTGTCTAGGACATTAAAGAACAATATGAATAAATTTAGCTCTTCAAAAACATAAATATGGAGAAGAAACAATAAATTTTGTCCCTTAGATAAGTTGAGTCTGAGTTCAACAGTAGGGACAAACAACAACTAAAGTTCAAAAGTTGTCTTAACTGCAGTTTTTTTGTCTCGTTTAAGCTCATACAAAGAATCCAATAACACGTTAACAGGATTGTAAGCACGTGGACTCTCACGCTGGAATCTGAACAGTTTGGTTTTTTTTCTTTTAACATTGTGTTCTGTCAACATGTTATCATGTGTTATCATTTCAGGTATGTGAGTGTTTGCCATGCGTGAGTGCAAGCAGAATATAATGTCCCAACAGCTCAAGGATTAACTCTCACCTGCAGGCGCTCCATCAAGCCAGTTAAAGCCTGCATCCAGGTGAGGTTCATTCCATACCGGTCTGTGCTCACCACTTTGGTTTCCTGCTCCAGTTCAGGTACGATGGCTGCTGTGCGCCAGCCATGTCTCAACATGAGGTCCTGCAACAAAAGACAAAAGCGTATTGAGAAAATATGCAGCAATTTATTCTTTTTTTTTCTTCCCCTTAGAAAAACATTTGATATTTAGCGGGATGCTCAACAACTGTGAGCCAACACCAACATAATTAAAGGACTTTATAACTGAAACAACAACAGCGTTTTAAAGTGCCCTGAGCATGGCAGCGCCACCCACCCACTGGTAAAACCTGCTGTTTGTGAGAGGCTGCCTATCAAAAAGACAACTGGCCAAAAGAAAGAAGCTAAAATTGCTCATTTTAAATGGAAAAGGGAACAAGAGCCCCAGATATTATAAATATTATAAATATTATAAATAAGCATTGTTGTAAACTATGAACAGGCAGAATAAATGTGTGGAGCTGGAAATGAGCACAATAACTCTCTTTTAATCACTTTGACTGTCTTCTGTTTGGAAGATCCAACAAATGTTGCCATGTTTTACTCTCTTATTTATTAGATACATGATTACAGACATATTCACTGTTAATATGTTTATACAGTGTGCCTTTACTTTGCACAGTAACACAAAACAGTCCTCAATTTCTGACGAAAAATTGTGGCGCTCATACTGCCATCTAGTGTTTCAGATTTTCACTGCACAGTCTGCTCTGACCCCACCCAAATGCTCTCAGGACTTTCAGAGTCGTGCAATACGTGGAGACAGATGGCATCTGGCACCGTGCGCATCTCTGCACATACTCTGTACTTGTGTATCTTTCAAATGATGTGAACCATCAAAGCTAAAAAAAAAAAAAAAAAAAAAAAAAAATCTCACTTTGCTAAATCGCACACCAAGGACGTCAAATGAAGCCACACAGGAAAATTCCTGCTGATCCCTATACCACAAAAGGTTAGTCACCATGCAGAACACTGACTCGGCAATTCATCATGATGAGATCACCGTGCTCGGATACTCACAGCCAAGTCGCTATAAAGATGATCTCCAAAGTACAGAACTTTTGATCCTCGCCACCCTGTCAGTCTGAGGAAGTCAAATAGGTTTCCCTGAAACAATAAAATCAACCACATACACTCATTAGACACTCAGAACACAACAAGTAAAAACATGCAGACTTTTCAATGTGTAAAAACCACAGCAGTTAAATAAATCAAATGCCACAAAGGCCAATGAACATTTTTTTCATTACAGACCTGTTTGTAAATCTGTCCTTTGTCCAAACTCTTGATTTTTTCCCACCGAAGGTCACCGTTACCATCCAAGCGCCTGAAAGGTCTGTAAGAGCAACAGTTTTGGAGATTGTTAAACAGGAGCACTGAAATGACTGCGCCTCATCTCATGAGAAGGATGCCGGCGCACATGTTACTCACTTGATACAGTCGGTGAAGAAGTGAGGTTTGTCTGCCTGCACGATGACCACATCAAAAAAGTCTCTCCAGTTTTTCCCCACCATGTGCGTCATTCCTCTATCGCTGCACACAGACAAGAAGCATAAATGTAACAGAGCTCCGAGGTGTTTATCTTTGCATTAGGACAGAGTGCACTACTGCAGACGTGGACTCCATCAAGTCGCTCACACTTACACAAAGCTGAAGGGACTGTTGGTTATGAGGAAAAGTTTCTTTCCGTTGCT
Source organism: Astatotilapia calliptera (assembly GCF_964374335.1). Lineage (NCBI taxonomy): Eukaryota > Metazoa > Chordata > Actinopteri > Cichliformes > Cichlidae > Astatotilapia > Astatotilapia calliptera. Next base: position 9,897,296 of record NC_137441.1, on the reverse strand, counting down.
GGCCAATCGATGCAAAACAGCATCCGTCTCATCCCCTCTGAGAATGAATTTATCTGTAAAGCGAAGAAAAACAAAAATTAATTGAACTGCTGGTGTTTTTGTAGCAGGGCGCAGACAAAACCGAAAGACGTGAAAGGAAGTCTTACCGAGATCTTCCATAATCCATTTGTACATGTATCCTTTGAGGTGAACCATGCCGACTGCTTCCTGTGGATTAAACGCCAATGAATGTTTTTCACAATATGTTCAGAACATTTCTTTGATCCCTACTATGAGATAAGTTTGAATTACAGTCACTTGGGAAGAAAGACCCCAATTATTTGGAAATGATTAATGACCTGTCAGTTTGCTTATTTTCAGAGGAGAAATTATGATGAAGTAGTGGGCGTGCTGTATAATTGAAAACCTTCCACCCCAGAACCAAGAGGAAAAGCTGTTATTGTTCTTCGCTCTACCAGAGAGAGTCCATTGCAAACGTTTCCGGAGCTCAGCAAATTCCTGAGCGTGCAGCCGATGAAGCACGCAACACAGATATAGTCAAAAATCCAATCTCCCTATGCTCCCTTGGTATGAGCTACAGAGTGAGGCCAGACTTTGAAACGGACATTAAAACATATCATAACTCACAGAGACGTCTTTGAAGAGGTGAACGGGATCATACTCGATGTCGTTTGTGATGAAGAAGTCATTTGCTACAGCCAAGAGAGTCATCTCAGGAATGGAGAAGATATCCATGAACTGCTTCACCTTTGGTCCCTGTGGGGGGGAAAAAAAAAAAAAAAATGCAAGTTAATGTTTGATTCTCACAAGATGACATTTTAACTTTATTTTGTTTAAAACAAAGCTAACAAACATTTCATGTGCCTTTTACTGTGTTTTGAACAACTTAAAAACTAAATTAAGAGCAGTTTTCAATACGAGCACTACCCAATGATGCTAAATTTATCGTCCTGTGTTTGTGTCCATTTGCGCAAGAGTTTGGCAATGCAACAGAGTCACACAGCCAGCAGCAAGAAGCCCACCAGCAATGACAATGCAGAGAGAATACTGATTGTTGAGAGGCTGGCTTACACAGGAAAGGGAAGAACAGCAGAGTCTCTCAAAAAGAGGAAGACACACACACAAAAAAAAAGTATGCATAAGAAGAACACAATGTCTGTACAGGACAATTTGCACTGTTTAATGCTCTGTTTCACTTCATTGCAGAGTTCTTCCTCATTATGATGTCTGTCCTAAGCTATTGTACGATTAACATAACAAATGAGTACAGCCCATGTTACTGGTTGTCCCACATTTTTGACACTGTCCCTAAGCGACAAACATCTACTCATTTCAGTCAATCTATAAATCTCATAAACGCACATTTCATTCACAGGAGAACGCAGAAAACATAGCCAAAAATTGCCATTAAAAGAAAGCAAAAGATTTAGTTCATTTTGAATTTGATGACACCAAACGTCTCAAAAATGTCAAGACAGGGCTGTGTTTACTTCTGCGTAACATCTGGGAACTGACAAGACCAGTTGCTGGATTTTTGCTGTTTCATTCTTGTCTGATATAGATATAAATATAAATATCTGATATAAAGTCCTGGGTCTGTGGTGTTTTATTTTTCTTATGATGGTAAGTCAAATGTTTTCAGATGGTAAAAAGTCTGGACTGCAGGTAGGCCAGTTCAGCTCCCAGAGTCTTCTACTACAAAGCCATGCTGGTAAATTGATGCAGTATACATCTTGCTGAATAATGCAAGAATTCAAAATTTTGATTCATCTGACCCCAGAACAGTTTGGCCCGGAAAGGACAGCAATGATTCTGGATCATGTTCACATATGGCTTCTTTTCTTTGCATGACAAAGCTTTAACCTGCATTTGTGGATGGTACAGTGAACTTTGTTAACCGACAATGATTTCTGGAAGTGTTCACGAGTCCATGCACTGATTTCCAATTATAGAATCATGCCTGTTTTTAATGCAGTGCCGCCTGAGGCTGAACATCATGGGCATCCAATATTGATTTTTAGCCTCGTCCCTCATGCACAAAGACGTATCCATATTCTTTGAATCTTTGGTTGTCATGCACTGTAGATGAAATTGTTACCGACCTGTTGAAAGTTAACCTAATTAACTGCAAAACACTCCTCTAGCTGTTCCTCCTCTAGTTTTTCAGCTTTTTGAGATGTGGTGCTGCTATTAAATTCAAAAGGAGACAATTTTTATTTCTTAAAATGGTACATTTTATCAGTTTAAACACTGGATATCATTCTATATTGAAACAAATATGGGTTTAAAAGTCCTGTGTAGGACCAACTAACTTAGTAACAAGCTGGTACCTTAAGAGAGTCCAGCTGCACCAAATGAGATTAGAGACCTACTTTGGACAGGATTGTTACAGATGGAAAGAGGCACCGTTCCTGCTGCAGGAGACCACTTAAAAGGTTCAATCGGGCGAAAATGATTCGAGTCTGATTCAAAACATTCAGAGCCCAAATTGCTCCTAATGGGCAAACATGTCAGTTTAAAGCTTGGTGACTCCCAGACCCAGCAGAGCTTTCTAATTTCCCTGCCTTAACGAGTACAGAACTAAAAAAACAAAACAAAGTGCAGACACAGAGTTCTCATAATCAGCTCTTTTGGGACTGGAACATTGCCTTCCAACCGATTCATGACAACAAAGGAAGAAATGAGATTACAAAATTCACCATTTGGTTCTTATGTAATGCTAAAGCCGTACAAAACCCCAACATTTGGTAAATCTGTGTACAGCAACAGATTAAATCCCAAATTCCTTGTTTGAGGAGGTCCAAATAAAACTGTAATATTTTGCTGATCCGGCAGTACTTAGGCTTTCACGTCTGTGCCAAAACAAACCCATGTTCCACAGAGAGTAAATGTACAAAAACAAATCTGGAGGCAAAGTGCAAGAACTGTGGTAAATGTAAAACAGTTCTCCACTAAACTCTGATTTAAAGTTATTGGACTACTGAACTAATGTGATTAATAGGGAGTGTCTAGTTGGAGTGTTTTAACTTTAAAATCAATATATCTTCCTTAATCTCCTGAAACCCAAGCTGTTGTTTTGAGTGCTTTTTAAATTCTCCTAGCTATTTCGGATTAGTTTGACATGATAAGGATCAAAAATAAGCATCAACTTTGAACAGAAAGTCACCAAAAAAACAAAAAACAAACATGTCCTGATTTGGCTTCATTTTACATTTTTTTAGGTTTCTTCTGCAAATTAAAATTAAAAAAAAAAAAAGAAGAAGAAGAAGAAATTTTTACCTTTCCATAGAAGCCACTGTCCTGCTGCAGGGGGACATGATAGGTCCCACCAAAGAGCTGAAGGACCTCCTCATCTGGCACTGGGCTCAGACCCCTGGGAACATCAAACACAAATGAATGTACTGGGGTCTAATAACACTATCCCGCAATTCACTTAAACCATCTTTCATTTCTTACCGGTACACTGTCCCCGGCTCAATGTAATGGAAGGCGTCTATCTTCATTAAAAGACCCTACAGAGGAGCAAAAATAACTGAGTTTCACTTCATGAGCTGCACAGAGAAAATGCACAATTGTGCTCCTGCAATGGTTAAAGTGTAGTTTAAAAGATTTTACCTTCTGGATGTCATAGTGAAGGCCCCGAACAGCAAAGTTAGAAAGGTAGTCGTACTTGCGAATGCCCTCGGGGTACTGTCAAACAGGACAACCAGCAGGTTAAATAAGCCTGTGTTTAAAAATCAGTTTCAAAGCAAACACGTTTGACACAACTGATGCAAAGCACACCTTGAAGTGTTCAATTAGGAATTCTCTGGCTTTGTTGTAGATCATTGCGTTGAGCGCAATGGAATACTGCGCCAGAGTGTAGTCATAATCGAAGCCATAGATGTCCACTTCAGCCAAGTCGACCTCGTTGTTCGCGTAAATGGTGGAGGAGTTGAGGAGGTTGCACGCACCCGGCGGGATCAGGTCTGGTGCAGGAAAGACAAACGGGGAAAGACTCATTTAAATTTGAGAATCACAGATCAAATTAACCAAACAACAATGAATAAGCAAGATTTAAGAGCGCGATATGACGGCTCATTACAGCTGACTCATGTTTTAATTTAAAGGGAATGTGTAAACGACCCTTTCTGTAATGAAACTTGATGATTGTGCGCTTCTGCAGAGGAGAAAGAAGTAACTGCTGTTTTCGGTCCAGTTTAGCTGGCAAGCTCACGAGGTTGTGCAACGTGCATTTCTAAGACTAGCCCTTTACTTGACTGAGCTCAGGCCGTCCCAAAAGCACATTTTGTACAATTATACCTTCTGCCAACTTAACCTGGAAAACATAACGGGCAGCACAGCATTCACTGCGCCTTTGAAAATATTCCCATATTATCTGCACACTATCTCGAGTACGGTCACACAGCTAACACATGCGCACAGATTAAACACACAGTTTACATTTTGTTGCAGAGACGGACTCCAGCGCTGGCTGCAGCAGGAGCACAGGACTGAGTCACACATGACCTAAAAGTGGGGCATGGCCCCTCTGTAGTGACAGAGTTCAATGAGGGCTGCTGCTGGGAGCAGACAAAATACCTTTCTTTCTATGCCGAGTCACATTTCAAAAGACTGCATCTGACAAATTGCATTTCCAATTGAGAATGCGTGACCAGCTTTAATTAAAACCCACCATGTGGAGAACAAAAAATGTGGTTTAAACAGAGTATGTTAGAAAAAACTTATATATACACACACATGTATATAAAAAGGCTCCTGGTCTTAAACACTTTTGAGTGTTTTCATTTTACACTACTTCATGTTTCTACTCCAGAACACTTCAGAGGGAGATGCTGTGTTTTGTTATTACACTACAATTATTTGGCAGCTATATTTACTTTGTAAATCAAGATAACATTTGCAGTTAAATCGTGACGCATATTTATAGAATAAACACTCGAGAAATATAGAAAAGTACTTTAAATAAACCAAACTGTGCCCACACGCAGCATTACATTGCTGTTTACATCGCTATAACAAGGCTGCATAAGAGTTCCTTTACTTTTAATACTTTATTTTGCTCATGTACTCTCCCTTCAAATGCACAGCTTCCAGGTTTGCTGCAGACTGACAGTTATTCTGATTATTATTATTATGTTCTGCACATGCAAAGCAGGGCTGGCCCACGTGAACTAAATAAACAAAAACCAAAAAGCAATAATATGGAGCTAACGTGCATGTCAGTGCATTTGATAACATCACAACAACTTGTACCGACCCTAAATCCCCAAGTTCGTTTTCTCTGTTTCTTTCTTTTTTTTCCATAAAGTATTTTTCCATGCCTCATTTGCAGGGACCTGTTTAAACGCCCACTTGTGCCTCCTGCATGCCAAAACCGCTAATATAAATAGGACATAGATCATTTACAGAATGCATCCGATGACATACAATCAAGCTAAGAATTGTGGTTAACCGGCCCTAACCCTAAATAATGGTGAGTGCACATTTGGCTGGATAGCGGGATGCTTAGCGCAAACACATGTTTCAGAAGGACACACAAACGCACAGTGTACGTGCAGCGTTCACCAACAGCCGCTTGAGTTGTTTTCAAGAACAAATCTTGCCAAACAGAGGAACTGACGCGTGAGCACAAATGCATCTTAAACAGGTTGCTGTGCAAAACTTTCTCCTGCATGCGTGTTACACATGGCATTAATGTGCCATCTGTGGCTAAATTGGAAAGAGGATGAACGAAATCCCTAAAAGAACAAAATGTCTTCGGCGTCAACAGAGAACCATAGCGGCTGCCACGGTGACGTGCGGGATAACCGCGATATGGGGGGCCCAAGTTAGGACAAATAAAAGGAGGGGTGGTGGGCTGGGGGGGCCCTCTGCTTACCGTGAACCAGCCGTTTCATGTCATTGTAGCGAGTCCACAGGTACGAGATCTGATCCATTGGAGCTGCGGTGGACGTGAAAGAGCGTCTCCTCACACCACAGACACCAGGAGCACCCAGCGGCTCCTTGGCTCGCTTCTTGTCCCCAGCCGTGCATCTGTGAAGTGGATCGCTGGGTGACGGAGCGTTGCCAGTTGGTCTGTCCGAATCTGAGCCGCAACTTTCCTCTTTTGTCCCGTCGCGGCCCTGCTTTTTTCCTCCAGAGATCCTGCATGTGGTACAAAGTCTGTTCACTCTGGGGGATCTGGCCAGAGGAGGGGTCTTGTTTCCTCTTGCCCATAATGTACGTGTTAATGTGCCCACTGCTTTAAAAGACATTTTTACGACGCGTTATAATTACCATTCCTAAAAACCTCTGCCAGCTTGCCACTGGAAGCTGAAGCTAGCAAACAGATAAACATATACCCTCGTTTTCACTGTGGCCACGCCCCGGGGCGAGAGGCCCTCCATTTAAAGGGGAGGTACTCCGATTCCTGCAGCCAATCAGAAGCGCGGAACTCTCTGTATCTGTGATCAAATTCACATGAGAAAACATGTCGTCAGCGTGACTTATGTGTGTTTTCTTTAAGTTGCAGTCACATCTTGTTCTTTCGTTTGTGCTTTGCATATATGAGGTAAATGGGTGTTCTGCCACATCCGCCCTGAGAGCTGGGTATTGTTTTTGGACAGTGTGCATTTTAAACTAAACGAGGTTTTGTTGTCTTGGCGGAAATTTTTACAAAAAAACAACTAAGTAAAAACCCTGCAGGACAACGTTTTTCCGCACAAGCGTGCAGCTCTATGAGTATTTGGTGTATTTTAGTTTCGTGGTGTGCGGGGATATGCGTCAATTGCATGTGCAAATGCCTCATTTATGCTCTTCGAGGGAAGAAAATGTGAGAAACTTTAGTAAAACAAACACAAAAAAATTGCAATACATAGTATTGGATAAATGCGGCATTTATATGTTTTCTTGAAGTTTCCCCCGGACAGTCAACTGCAAAAACAAAATGCATATTTGATTTTTAAAATGCAAACTTTCTCTTCAAAACCAGAGCATTATAACTAATTTTTCCCAAAGTCTTACATTTTAAAGAAACTTGCAACTGAAGCAATAGGATAAACATGGATACGTGTGAATATTTCCTTCTGTTCTGTTCTAGAGTTCACAGAGACTTTTAGTGGAGCACAAAAAAGGAAAAAAAAAAAGAGGGGGAGGCCCCTCTTGTGCTTGGACTATGATGAGTCACTCTTGGACAAGTATACAGAGGCCTGCTGTAGCTTCTGTAAAGAGTGCTGTAGACCAAAAGGCACAAACGTGAGTTAAACAGTGATGCAGAGCTGATGCAGATGGTTCAGAGCTAAGCCGGAAAAGAAAAAAGGTTGGTGAGGAGCCTTAAGGAAAATTACAGGTTTAGCGAGATAGCGAGAGAGGTTTAGTGAATGTAGATGACAGCTTCTGTCATCAACTTCAAACATAAAGACCTCAAGTACACTGACAACTTGCCAAATGACCTTAATGTGTTCTGTTATTAGTTTGAAAAACCAAAAAGGCAGTCTTGGCACCACCCTCTGTGACACCCACCATTCTCTCAAGCCCGGCTGCCGTTAATCTGCGCAACTCAGAGGCCCTTCCTCCCCTATCACAATAAAGACTTTCTTCATTCTTATGAGTGACAAGAGCCAGTTCAAAAGGTTAGAACCCCTGTAAATACCATAAAGAGACAAGCAGTCTCTGCCTCCAGCTTATGTTGACCTGAACACTACGGTGTAGAGTCATGTGCAATACCTCACCAGCGCAAGGCCTCTACTATCAACCCCAATCCCCAAAAAACAAAGATCACAAGACTACACCCTGACATCTGGATCAGGGTGTAACTGGAGACCTGCATATCCTTGGCTGTGTTGAGAAGGTGATAGGCTGCAATCTGCCACCGCTGCTTGACCTGTGAGCGCCCAGGACCCCGAGGCAAACAGGAAGGATTGCTGTTTTCCACTCCCACCTTAACATACACTTTCTAAAGACTTCTGCATTCCATCCAGATAAAAACGGCACACTGTTCACACATAAGCTGATTTACTGTGCTCATTACTTTTTACTTTAATGCAAAATGGTAACTGAACACCACAAAAACCAGAACGCAACCCAAAAAACAGTTCATGTGTAGTTTAAAGACACTGTTGTTCCAAAACCAGAGGAATTTCAAAAAAGGGCCACAAAAATGAAGAGAAGCAAAAGCCATTTTGACAACAAGAGAAATCTTGGGAAGCACTTGGATTAAGCAAGTGCAGAAAGTGACAGGATTAAATTTGCGTTCTCTCATTCCTCTATTACATAACCTCTGTGTGTGAGCTTAAGTACTGACATCCTGGACCCTGTTTATCATTTAATCTCTATATTTATTTGTCTTATTTCTCTCTCAGAACACATGCGCTGCCTGCTTTCCTGTATAGATTTTCTATATAAACAGCCTCTTTATTTGTCCTAACTTCTCACACAGAGTTCTGGAAACTTGTTCTGTGGGTGGGCCTTGAATACACACTCCAGCTGAAAATACTGGAAAGTCTGCTGCCAAATATGCATCTCCATCCTTGAGGAAATCATCTGTAAGAGATTAGGAAACTTAATTGTCTGTTGTTTCTAATTAGTTCTGATGAGTTCTAGATTTAAATCTGACTTACGTAACTACAGGACTACAGGTTATTCGAGTCCAAGATACATATAGTTAACTAAAACTAACTTGAGGAGAAGAAACAACATTGTATACTTACAAAACTAATCAAAATATAATGGAAGCATAAATGGAAAATGTGTTTAGGTTTTGTCTTTTTCAGTTTGGTCAAATTTGTCAATATGACAAATATATTTGTGCTGTAATTTCTCTTCAGAACCTCTTAAATCTTACCCTATATATTATGATCCCCCCCCCACACTTACTTATCTACTTTACAGTCTAAGGGGCGCTGGAGCCTATCGTAGATCTCACAGGGTGAGAGGAAGGGTAGGCACAGAGTGAACAAATCACCAGTCTGTCGCAGGGCTAACACAGAAAGGCAATAATTTACACCTACTGAAGAATCACCAATTAATCTAACATGCATGTCCTCATGTCTGTGGAGAAATCCTGAGTACCTGAAGGGATGGGCTCTCTCCAGGTGCAGGTACACGGAGAACACGCAAACTCCACACATGAAGGTACCTCATATATGCAAAGCTTGCCGATGGATTGAAACTCACGGCTTTCTCTCTGTGAGGAAACCGTGCAAACCACTAGATAATCAAACCTATAGAAAAATAGCTACAATAGCTGTGGGTGAGATATATTAAGTTAAATGTGTACATTTTAATTCTTTGCTTTAGTTTTAATATAATTTATGTACTATTGTGTTTTTTAATTGCTCTTTTCTTGAAGATGGCTTTCACTCTAATATCTTGCTATTTTTATTAGTTTGTGTTTTCATGAAGTTGGTGTGTTTGTACTGTGGAGTTTCTGAACAAGCTGCAGAAAAAATCTGCACAAAAGAATCATGTCCAGACCAATCCCACCACCCCCTCCTTTCTAGTCAAACTAGCCAGAAGAGCTTTGTGACTCTATGACCAAACTTTATTGCGCAGCATGCTGCATTATTCAGCTGTCTAGGCTTAGATTTTCAAATGAGAACTTACTGGGAATACCACCTACAAAACCACAAAAATTAACCACAAACCAGTATCCTGCTGTATTTACAATGTAATAAACTGACAGGATATACGTGCATGCAGGCATGTGAAAAAGAACACTTTTACAAGACTATGGAAAGTCCTGTGAAAAGCTATGTGGGGCATGCTCCTGTTTCCATAGGAATTGAAAGACTTGAATTAAAAGAAAGAATTGAAAACAGCTGCAAGGCACTGTTAATGAGATACACACAATTAATCACCAACAAGTGTGACCATCTCTATAAAAGCAGAAGTTATGGCAGTTTGCAGGACTGAGCATTACACAGATCAGACTGTGCACTTCTCAGAGAAACTGCAAAAAAACCCCAAGAGCGACAGCTTTGACCCTACAGAGTGTTAGCAATGACTTACTGCGTGACAGCTTAATTAGGGAAAGACTGAACAGGTATGACTTGTTTGGAAGGACTGCCAAAAGAATGCATCTTCTCTCTAATTAGAACAAAGCAGTATGGGTTAGGTTTGTAAAGTTACATCTGAAAAAAACAAGACTTTTGGAGCAATCTACTGTAGATGGACACCAAAATGGAGACATCTGGCCACAATGCCCAGCATCACATATCAGCACAAACATCTCATACCATGACATGGTAGTGTCAATTCACAATTCAACTACAAACTATTGAATTGTGGGGTGTACTTCGTTTTTCACAGGACTGCACAGACTCCTTTTCCCCATAAGTGCAGTATAAGAAAAATACCAAAGTCACTCACTCAAAACCACGAGCACTATACGGTGTTGGCTTGTTTTTATTCTTCATGACAAAAGTGGATAGAAGGTCAATGAAAGGTCAACTTTGCATACACAAAAAGTTGAGGACCTCAAATGTGTTATGTGGAGTGTGTGCTTGTCAACAATTTACACAGAATGCAGACCACATAAATACAGTTAAAATATTATACAAGAGTGGCAATTAAATTATACACACATCTGCACAGAGTGACTTAAATCAATGTACAACCTTCAGTGTGAAAATGACATTATGTTAAAGTATTTTCACTTTTTAGCCAGAGTGTGTGGACATAACTTCAATAAATAAATGGAGGAGCTAACCCGGCAGTCTACAATCTTTGATACATTAGGTCCAAATGTATTCAGAATATTAAAAGAAAGTTCAGTAGTTGTAACAGTTGTCTAAAATATCAATCAGCTAATTTTGATTCATTTAAGTTATTACTTAATCCTTAATGAGGTAACATGATTAATAAATACAAGGCATGCCAGCTAAAAAGTGAACATATTTTACCAAAATGAGATATCACTTTTTTCAGTACTAACACTGCTCAGTGAGTTTATTTAAAATAATTAAAACATTAAAAAAAAAATACAACTACAGTGTTGAACTTTAGCCTCTATTTAGAAAATGTGACTTTCTGAAACAGCAGACAAGACCAAAATCAAGGCACAAAAAACCAAAACAAAACACCAGCTAACCAAAAATAAAACCTCATCAGCAGGATGCGGCTTCTTCTAGTAAAGAGGAAAATTGAGTTTTAGTAAGTGTCAACATTTTTTGTATTAATTTCTCCGTTTTCAAACAGCTTTTCCCAAATGCAATTGAAAGGACCACGATTGGTCGTGTTAAGTCAGTTTAATACATTGTAAGTTGCCTTCAGTGAAAAAAAGGTGAGGTTACAGTGCCAATGTCAACCTGTGCAATGCTGTCTTCAAGTCAAAGTCCATATATCATACTGCTCTTTAAGCAGTCCCTTTAGAGGTATCAAGTGACACATGTACATTTACATGCTATTCTTCATTGCAAACCTTTAGCAAAGCAGTGTCATGTCTGAGTTCCCACACACTTTAAATGAAGCAGCTTTTTCAGATTTATTTATTCTTGATTCTAAGCCATAATGTGCAAATAGATGCAAACTTCAATGTAATGCTTTTTAAATGATCGGGTATCAGTATTTATTTCTACTTTCTATAAGCAGCAACCCCAGCAATACCTGGTATTAGCATTTCAAACTGAAAACAACACATGCTGTAGAGAAGCAGCCTGCTTGCTGTGGATGATACTAGGTTATTACTATTCATTTATTTTGGTGGCACAAAAAGCATGATGACATTATGCTATGAAATACAAAACACGAATATTGTTGATTAGCTGTTCAAAGGAGCAAAGAGAAAGCAGATATCGAATGGAAAATGTTGTCACAGTAATGAAGAGAAATGACAATGGAGGATTTTACTAAAAGGTTTAGGGGAAACCAGGCCACTTTGTTCTAATGATGTAAGACAGTGACTTCCAAAATCTTCTTATATTAAGAGATGCAAATATCTGTTGTAAAATAGCTGCAGCCAGCCATTGGTAACGGAAAATGAGGCTAGGTTTCAAAGCCCAAAGCCTTAAACAGTAGATTGTATACAGGCACTGTCCTGACTTGGTCTGCATAGTTTGCGAAGATGCACATTACAGATTTCCCAAATCATGCATCTCACCACTCAGTGTCTGAACTGAGGTGATGAATGTATGGCTGATATTTTCCATATGAAATGTCATGTTTACTGACCTCTCTTTAAAGGGTGTGCCTGAAATCTAAGAACCAGAAATGGCGTAATAGAAAGAGCATGTAACTGCACCACCAGTAAAAGGAAGAATCTCAAGACAACAATAAGCTCTACTTTTAAGGTAAGACTATTGGTAAGGCTGCAGTGTTCTATAAAAAACTACCTGGGAGAGCTACCACAGATCATCTAATGGTTTACCAACACTAAAGACGCCAGATGGGCCTGATACATCAAGCCAGACTAAAGGCAAGAATGTAAGACATAGAGCCTTCAGAGAACAGATCATAGCCTTGAATCAAAGTCTGAGGACAGTAAATATTGTACAAGGAGAGTCTCTGAAATAAATACTGCCAATGGTTCAGTACAACACAAAGCCTTGAACAGGACCAGATGGAAGTTGGAACCACTTTGGACAACACAGGTAATGACTTCACAAAGAAATGAGCAGCACATTTGTCTCTTCATCCTTCTTCGGGCTGCATGCAGGCTTCTCCACTCCAAGCAGAGAAGACCAAAAGGGTGGGATGAGAGTTTTTTTTTTTTTTTGTTTTTGTTTTTAAATACTTTTTTTTCCTGTCCATGGTTCTGTTAGGTAGAGTGGGGAATGTAGCATCATATCTGGGATGGACAGGATGTCTCAGGTCAGGGAAGGAGGAGGGAGCCAAGGAGTCAACATGAAGACAGGTCCTTATGGAGAAGAAGGGTTTTGGAGTAATGGGAGGAGTGTTTCAGCGCTACAAAGACAAGGTGAGACAGAGACAAAAAGGAAAAAAATATTTAGTCTGACTTAAGAACTTTAAAAAGTTTAGTGGAAAATGGTAAGGGTAAATTATAAGGATAAACAGATCAATACAACATAGAGCACAAAAGGTTAGCAATTTAGGGGTGATCAGTTAAAATAAGCAAAAATCTTAACCAAACTAAACACTAACCCTAAACTAAAGCTGTGCAAAAACAAGATTGTTCAAGATAAAAGCAAGCACTGAGAAGGTATTTGATCAAAGTTGTTTGTTTGGTCTGTTATGCAAACAGCATAACAATTCACATGTTAGGAAATATGAAGATGAAGTCTTGGCACTGTAAGTACGCTTTCAATTTTGGAAAAGCCTTTTTAAAAACTGCTAACATTGAAGCATGTGTTCTTTCAGTGCCCTCTAGTTCATTACTAGCACTGTCAGTGCGCCCCAGGGTGGCTGTGGCTACAATGTAGCTGCCATCACCAGTGTGTGAATGTGTGTGTGAATGGGTGGATGACTGGATATGTAAAGCGCTTTGGGGTCCTTAGGGACTAGTAAAGCGCTATATAAATACAGGCCATTTACCATTTCATTGATATCAATGATAGTTTATTAGTCTCTTATTTAAAACTTGTTATAGAGAAACACTATATGGACAAAAGAACTGGGCTCTGCACACACTGGACTTACAGGAGCTGCTCAGTAATGGAAACCATTGGCATGATGATCCCAGTACACAGTTATTTTGCTGAGGTTAATGCCAGAAGAGGTTTGGAGCTCGTCAGTTACTGAGTCAACAGAGCATTGGTGACTTTTGTATGCTGTGTTGCTCAGCACTCAGTGACACCACATTTACGTGGTCAACCACTTTGTGACTGAGTTGCTTTGGTTCCTAAAAACTTCCACTTTGCAAAAATACCACTTACAGCTAATTGTGGAATATTTAGGAGAAAGGAAATTCCATGAACTCACTTGTTCCAACAGTAGCAACTCATCACAGTTTCTCAAATGTTTGAAAAGGCAGACTGCATGGTTGGGCTGGAATTTACACTCCTGTGGCAATGGGACTGAAAACACCTGAATTCAGTGTGGGTCCAATACTTTTGTCAATATAGTGTGTAAACCAGTTCGATAGCTTAGATCTGCTGGCTAATTTACGTTTATTTTTTTATTGTCTCCTTGATGATTTAGAGTGTGAGCTCCGAGCCCTAGAAGATGTAGCTTTATTACCAGAGCTCTTACTGGCATTAGTGTACAACTCCTCTGTGTTTCTACTTGTAGATGTAAATGATCTTTGTCTAGACTCTCTACAGATTCCGGTCATCCTGGTTCTACTTGCTGAATTGTTAACAGAGTGTGATGTGACTGCCTGGGCCCTTGACGGACTTGAATTGAACTGTGCAGAGTCTGACAGATACGTGTTATGGCATGCTGCTGCTGCTTGTACAGAATTAGACCTGCGACCTGACTGCTTTCTCCTCACAGAAACATCTGATTTAGGGTTTAGAGCATGATTTTGTTGGCTTTCACCCCATGCTTCACTGGTGTTAGCATACACACACACCGTTTTAGAAGAGGTTAGTTTATCTATAGAAGAAGAAAACAAAGAAGACTTCAGTCTGGCAGAAGAGGCAGGTACAACGCGAGTTGTGATGAAAGTGTCCTGACGTAAAGGGACAGAAGCTCTCCGGACTGATGCTCCCTTTTTTGATTCACTTACAGGATACATTTTAGAGCTTAAATCACTGTTCACAGAACTGGTGGAGCCTTTATAGGTCAGGGAAAAACCACGATTCAACTCTGTGTTACAAACATCACTGACACTATGACTTCTAATAAAAGTGGCATCTCTTTGGAGACCCTTGCTTCCGCGTGAGCGGCTGCTGGTTTGGCTGGAGTTGTCAGGATAAAGAGAAAGAGGGGTTCTTACAGGGCTTGTGTGGAGGCTTCTAGTTAGAGATCGCAGGTGGTGAGTAGCAGGAACGGGGCTAGACCGTGGACTGCTCCTCAATGGAGGCCGGGCGGGACTGCTTCTGGGGCTCCGAGGGGCACGGCCTGACTTGGTAGCAAGCTCTTTGGCCCGAGAGCGACGGGGGCTGCTGTTTAAGCTGTGTGGAGACATAGGGGCCTCCAGGTCCTCCAAACGTTGAGTAAGAGCCAGCTTCTGCTGGATGGCCATACGCAGAAGAGAATTCAGTGTCTTCTTCTCATCCTCAGCAGCAGCTAGCTGCCTCTGCATCTCATCCAGCTGGGTCACATACTGATCACACCTGAGAGATGCAACATGCAGCAAGAAATAAAGACAGAGGCATAGAAATACATGCTTCACACTAGGGCTGCTCGATTATGGCAAAAATGATAATCACGATTATTTTCACTGAAATTGAGATCACGATTATTTGACGATATTTATTTAACCCTTTAAGACCTACTATAGAACCAAGTCCACCAGAGCTTATATTATTTTTTTTACATGCTGTAGTGCCATTTGTGGGAGCACTTCAAGTTGCTATACATCAATACAACTGTTATAGCCCATATTTTAATAATATGTATGCATTAAGTCCATAGTAATTACATAAATTGCAAAAAAAGTGCAATAAACTACAAAAAAAATTGAAAATTGCTTTTGTTTTGTTTACATATATTTCTACTTGGAGAAATTTAAGAGGTTTATCCCTCAAAACTTTAAATACAATAAAGTTGCAAAAAATAGTTTCCCACCACAGGAAATTTATTTTGAGTGTCTTCATAGTTTTATTTTGGAGATACAGCAATTTTTATATACTGCAGGAAAAACAAAAAACAATCCTATGATGCAAATTTGCAAAGAAAACAGCAGGTGCATCATTTCACTGTGGGAAGTGTTACGAACAGCTGATAGGAACGGCGAAGTGTGTTTCTGGAATATTATGTTTTTGTTCCTGCAAGCGCTTTTTATGCAATTTTTGCAAAGCTATATGTGGAACGAAACCGTGACCGAGGACAAGCTGATGGCATCAGATGTAAGTACAACTCCTCCGGTTTCATATGCAAAACAAATTATTGCGCTAGCTTACATGGTTCAGGTTCTACAGGGATTTAAAAATAGTTACGCAAAACGGAGCGTGCTGCTCTGACCGGCTTTAAAGGGTTAACAATGACTTTTAAAAAATAATATAAAATAGTGTGCAACACCACTGAAGTTTTTTTTTTTTTTTAAACTCTCTTTTCAACCAACGACAGTCACTCTCCAAATAACTTCTGCTTAGCTTTCCGAGCTTCCCTCGGGTCCTCTTAATCAGTGGTCTCCAACCTTTTTTGCGCCACGGACGGTTTATGCCCGACAATATTTTCACGGACCGGCCTTTAAGGTGTCGCGGATAAATGAGGGAGGGGCTAATAATCGGCTCAGTCATTTTTAATGATCGTTGAAAGCCCAGATCGTAATCGTGATTAAAATTCGATTAATTGAGCAGCCCTACTTCACACGACTTATAGTGTGTTAAATGCAAACATCAAACACCAGCAGGGATTGCAACTGAAGATTATTGTTATTATTGGTTAATTTTACAAGCTAACAAATCATTAAAAATATCACAAGCTATCACAAGTTACAAAAGCAAAACTTTTTTCCCACGGATTATTTTTTGTAGTTAAAATAAATAAATTAACATTGATATCAAACTGAGATAAATAATGTTGGAAAAGCTTCAATTCATTCATTCACTGGCAACCGGGAACGATGCTAACTGGAAAATGTAAGTAAAAATATGTTTAAAATGAGTACGGTAATACACCCTTATTTTCATATATTGTAGAGATGCACTCATACTAGCTATCCACATGATGGCTCCACTGAACCTGATTCTAAGCAAATATCTTTTTATAAAGCTGTAATCTCTATCCTATTGGAACAGACAGTAGCAGCCCTTCATTACTGGCTCTTCTTCAATCCTTCTTAGGGATAACAACTGTCTGGAAAGGGCCTAGACGGTCTAATACATGGCCAAGAACCTTCTCAGGGCACTTTGGCAACACATAACACAATCACCAAAAACAGAAAAATAATCATTAGTGCACTCATACAAATCCCAAATAAAAACACCGCAAAGAAGAGGTTAGTGAGTCAAGTGTTATGATCTGTATGTTTAACTCTTAACATCTTCCCCTTGATAGCATGGTGGTGTTTATAGTCAAACCCATGTCCTACAAACGTTAAAAGTCTTTTTTAAAGGTGACCTTGCTTGATCACCCATCAGCACAGGGCGAAGCATGTGGTTTGTAATCTTCACGTGAACTAGTGGATTGCCCATAGGTGTAATAAGCATGGTAAGCTCATTACACGAGTGAAAGCAAAAGCTGTACCTTAGCAAGAGCACAACTAATAAGCCTTAAAACTACTAGTACAGAGCCAAATACAATCCAGTTTTAAGACATTTTAAAGCAGTTTTTTAAATGTTTGTTTCTTCTAACTTTATTAAATATATGATTGTGTTATATTTGTCCTCCCTGAGTCAGTAATATGTTTTGCTTCAAATCACATGAAATGAAAGCTTACCGGCTGGCGAACATGACTCGAAGAGAAGAGAAGGTGGCAGCGTCCTCCTTCAGGGCTTTGAGCTCATTTCGGAGCTTCATCATGGTCTCTGACACCATACTCTTCTCCGTCTCATACTTTGTTTTCAAATTGGATAAGGCCAACTCTGCAGTCTGCAATAACAAAAATATTATTTAGTATCAAAATGGGGTTTTAAAAACACATTATGATCTGTTGCTGGTATGAAAACACATTATTTAAAATTATGCACTTCTTTCAAAACTAGGAATACTCTGGAGACACTTGCATGCGATAATAAATGCCGGCCAAGAATTTAGGGTCAAATTCCTTAGATTTGAGTAGCTTCAGTGACAGCTCAACTGTTCCTGTCCTATGTGACTACAAAATTTCCTGTTAAACAGCAATCTCGGTCAGAGTTTTAAAGATCAATGAAAAGAAAAATCACTATTATGAAGAAGGCACAAAATCAACAATATGACTCTATAGTTTAAACACGCTGTATCTTAAGCAAATAGTTTGTTCTAAATCACGTTTGCCCCACTAATGGGATTGCTTTTTACTTATCTGTTCTCCAAATACAAATATCAGTGTAACAATCTCATGTGTAAATGGTTTGATTACATCAGAGGCACCAGTGGACAGCTAACGTCAACAGACTTGAGAAGGAAAACTATTGTCAGTGACCACTGGCCCATCAAACAGATTACCTTAAGTGTGCGTGTGTGTATACAGGACTGACTGTTCAGGTAATGACAGAAACAGGTCATGCAATGCTGAACATAGCACATCAGAGGAGAGGTTGAACTCTCTTTCCCTCTTCCCTTTGTGCTATGTCACATCAGAGGAGAGGCTGATGTACTCAAGGTGCACAATCATGTGGGTCCAGGGGACTGTCTAGACAAGACATTGATGAGACAGGTCACCCATACTGCTTATGTGAGATTATGGATGGATAATACTCCTGCAAAGTGAGTTATATAACAAGCACGTTTGGCGTCTCCAGTTGGACTGGTCAGTGCTTTCAGCAACATGCTCTCTCACTTGACCTAATTCTCAGTGAGCAGACAATTTCCTGAAGTACTTTTATATGGGGAAATGCACAACATCAATATAGTTACAGGATTATTTTATTATTGTTGGCTGTATCTGTGAATAGCAATTGTTTTCCCAACTTTTTTACTTACTCAACCTAACGGGAAGTGCTATGTCAAACATTTTTTAATGTTATGTTTGCTTTAAATTTACTTGGAGTTGGCACCAAAGTAACAGACAAAAGTAAAAGCAATAGTTACTGCGGCTGTGTGTTATTATAAACGAGGATAAAAATAGTGTGCATGAACTTTGCAAAAAGCAGCTTGCACATCAAAGCTCAGCAATCAACTCAACACTGAAATCTTTTCACAGCAAACTTTTACTTTAAGTGTCATGTTTACTGTCATGTTTACTGTCACCAGCAACTTTGAAGTTGCTGGTGACAGTAAACACAAAACCAGCAGCTTTGTCATAATAAGAAAATGGTGTGTTAGAATGAATTTATTTTGCATAATCAATGATAGCAGCAATGCTTGTCTGGCTGCTTACTGATACTTAAGTGATGGTGTGTCTGGTACGGTTATTGGGATTTACTGCCAGTCTCCGGTACCAATCCCTGCTTATTATAATAAGGCTAAGCAGAATGCACTCAGTGGACTGTGGCCAGTTTTAGTTAATCTAAGGATTTGTTGAAAAGCAGATAAAATTTCACTCAAGATTTTCATTGGTTGACTAGAGGCCTATTAAGGGCTCCAACATACTTCTATGGTGATCCTACACATAACGTATAATTGCATTCCAGAATTTCCAGTTGAAGTCAGAAATCTGAATTCCTGAGTTCCCAGTCACAATTTTTCAAAGTCTGAGCATCCCCACCAAGCTTGACTGAACAATCCAAGATGACAGCAATAAATGTAAAGTTAAAAGGTAAAATTGTATAACTTGCAATTTGTTCTGTCACTGCTGTGTATTCATGACTTGCTAATGAAGCCATATGCATAGCTCTGACACAGCACAGCGCAAAGAAAAAAAAAAGTTAGTGATGCATGAATGACTCGATCTTGCTAAGAAGCAAAACAAATTCAGCAAAGCAATGAGAAACACCGAGTATTACTGGAACACACTTGACTAAGGAGTTACGTCATCCCCAGCTTTGACGTCTGACTTCTGAGATAAACAGAACACAGCATTAGGACAGCTGTGCAGACCAAGCCCTACATGTCGTAACTCTTTACTGTCACCAGGGGGCAGTGTCAGAAACAACTAAGTGAATTTATAAAATATACCGGTAAAGAGTTGAAGCAAAACAAAGTGTTAAAAAAACAAACAAAAACAAAAAAATGTGTCCACTGCAGTCACTGTCTCTGATTCTTGAGCTGAATTTGTTGATCACAAATTTTTTGTCCTCTCACACTTCTCTTGCTTGTGGCGAAAGCAACTCTCAGACACATAACTAGTTGTACCATAAATTACCCCTAACAAGAGATGACAACTCTTTTATCTTATAACTTATATCTAACACAGACTAATGGTTAAATATTAGCAAGGTTAATTTTCAGACAATCTGTGTAAACCAAGGTAGCTATTCTCAAAATTATGTTCATATAACAAAACAAAAACAATGAAGCCTGCCTTCTATGAGTGAAAGTGGGAAAGTATAGGAAAGCTTGATTTTAATATCAAGCAGCAAAACTACAAACACTGACCTTAGACACAAAAGAATTAAAGATCAAATGACATTAGTTGGCCTCAATTCTAAACAAGGCACATTCCAAGAGACCTTTAAGCCCTTTTTCCTTTAGTACTTACTTGGATCGGCTCAACTTGGCTTGATTTGTTTTCATTACAATCGAGTACCACCTAATATGTGTGGGGTCATTATACCAACATAGCCAATGTCCTGTGATGCCACTGACTAACAAATTGGTGGCATGCAGTCTGTTGACGTCACATTTTAGAAATGACTCTGATCGCTTGGAACCCCAGCCAAGTAGATAGTAAAAAAAAGTCCCTGGAAACACTTACTATGACCTAATGGAAAACCCTAAAAACTGCATCAAGCCGTGACAATCAACCCGAATAGGTACTAACTGATAGGGGCCATTACTTATTCATAAATGGGACATACGACTTGTTTCGGACAGTGAATGAGCTACGGTGTATATCAAGGTGCTTTACAGGTGAGGTTAGTATAACTGTCAGTGGTGACAATCCTGCTAAATGAGTTTTTCTTCTGTTAAACAAATAAATTATTTAAATTATTTCTTTTAACATGTATCAACAACCTGACATACACAGGGAGGATGAGATGAAGGCGAAAAAACAGAAAGAAAATGCTTATACAAATGGCATTTGTGTAGATTTAAAGACAAATAGTTTTTCAATATTTGGCATGGTGTTTGTAAAAACAGGTTTGTCAGAGTAACAGTGGTAAGTGTGGAAGTTATGTCAATGCTGTACATGAGAATAAACATGACTGGTGACATAACACCATCTACATATATATGAATGGGGCAGTAATTGTAAAGACTGTAGCAAAGGGCTGGTGCCAAACAGCCGATACACTCACAACTTCAGCTCCTTCTGAAGTAACACTATACTTCCCTTCACTGAAGATAAAGACAAACATTACAACACAGATACTTGCTTACTGTGACCTACCTGTTTGTTAGCCTTGAGAACAGTCCTGAGGGTAGCAATCTGTTCTCTCTTGGTACTCAGAAGAGACTTGAGTTTTAACACTTCCTCCAAGAGGTTTTCATTGTCCCGCTCTGCCTCTCCACTGCTGCTTAGCCCTGAGTAGGGCACTGCACCCCTCTGACGACAAAGGTCCACTGCCACCTGAGAGAACAGAGACAGATATTTATAAGGGTTAGCACAGTTAGTCTGGCAAATAACATTTCTTATATAACGGGAACAACATTTTGATTTAAAAAAAAAAAAAAAAAAAAAAAATCTTTATCACGAAATGATCACATTTCTTAACAATAACACTGAAGTGGCAGGAATAAATCTTCAAACATGTAAAAGAGGATTTATTTTTTGTTTGAGAATATGCACTTCTCTAGTTAATGAACTTGTTACCACCCTGTCTTTTCTTTCGGTGTAATGGAGGTTACAGTTCTACTCTGACCCCTGATAAGCCGCTACATTCACGCCCACACGTGTCACTGTAGCCCATGCCAGGCACTGGATTTGTGCAGACATGGGACCAGCTGAACTCTGTTAACAGGCTGAGCAGATTATTAGGTTCAGTGAAACATTTGTAAAGGAGTTAAGGATTTTACCCAGAATAAAAGTTTGTTTTTCAGCATTAGGGTTACAGCAAAAAAGTTTGAGAATTTGCACTGGTTACAAGTTTTAGTTCACAAAGAACTAAGTAGTGTTGGAGTACTACATTAATAAATGTCACAAGAACTACACTTTTTGTCTTACCCGAAGATGTTTTATCTGGCAACGGATGACTGCTACTAAGTTGCGAACATTGGAAGGGTCCCTGAAATCTAGGGTGGGGGATCCAGGGCAGGTAGGAGAGTCTCCACTGGTTACAGCACTGTCAACTTCTCCCATAAACTGCAACGCTGCAGCTTTCGAAATGAACATGTCATTGGCTCGAGTCTTCTTTTGGACGCTGTGCTGGGAATAGAGGTGTGATCTTCTGGCGCTGCCTCCTGACCTGGCACCATCACGATAATAGTCCAGGGTGACCCGTTTGGGAGTAAGGTTGTTGCATACACAGATGTGGTGATACAGGTTGGACAGCTCCTCAGAGAAGGCCAGCAGCTCTTCCTGAGCAACACTTAAGTGCCCTTCAGAATCACTTGCCACTTTCCGTGTTGCTCCAATCTCCTTCTCCAGCTCACTGATGCGCTCTTGATCTTGCTTGCTGGACTTGATACACTGACGGATTTTGTCAGCCAGCTCCTGGGCCTCAGCCCTCCAACGCTCCTTCTCTTGCTTGTATCTCTGCTCCAGGGTGTTATAACGTGTTCCTGCCTGAGACAGTTCATCTCGCAGCTTTAGAAGCTCTTCGCTAGCCGCGCGCATACGCGCTTCCAGCACCTCCTTGCTCTTGGTGTCTACCTCATAGTCAAATACAGCATTGCCACCATCTTTTTCTGTCTCATTATCTCCTTTGTCATCCACCTCTTGGCTTTGTTGTCGACTACTCTGCACAGCTTCCAGCTGCTGGGTGAGAGAGCCAACCTTGTCTTCTTGCTGACTGAGTGCCTGTCTGGACATTACCAGCTGCATCTGCAGTTCCTCCACCTTGCTAGTCAAGCTGGACTTCTCTCGCTCTGCCTGGATGTACACACAAACATAACATGAGAAGTCTGTAATTATTAACATCAGTTCACAGAACAAGAACAATACTGAATGTTGATTAATTTCAAAACAAAAAGGGAGGTTATAAATGTCTGTGACACACATTTCTCCCCCACCACCTTTACTCATTATAAATTTTTAATGTCAAATAGCGACATCTGTTCAGTAGGAACTTTCAAACCCAGCCTCTTGATTTAAGTGCACCATGAATAATATATTTACATAGAGAGCAATGACAGCTCAAGACATTCTTCATTTCCTGAAGTACCCTTTGGTTTATGAAGCTTTATCAGGTGGGAGCTGGAGAAAGTGCTTGATGGAATACACAATATATATTAATGCTCCTCCTCCATCACAAAACGGATGTGGTCTAGAGCAGGAAGTGGCAGAGAGCCCTGCTAACAGCTTAGCGCACAGACTAAATTGTATATCCTCCTTACTTAGCCAAGCCAGATAACAGCTTTCTATTTTACATATCTACAGTAAATAAACTGTCTAAACCTTTTAAAGGCTTTTAAATTCATATATAAAAGGTCATAAGAAAGCAACATAGGGTAAATGCTTAAGTAAT
Source organism: Astatotilapia calliptera (assembly GCF_964374335.1). Lineage (NCBI taxonomy): Eukaryota > Metazoa > Chordata > Actinopteri > Cichliformes > Cichlidae > Astatotilapia > Astatotilapia calliptera. The sequence continues at coordinate 9,873,942 of NC_137441.1, read as the reverse complement.
TATCAAATTATTGTGTGTTATTTTTCTTAACTCTGTTAAGACTATTAATGGGCACCCAAGCATCTGAGAAACAATGATACCCTAAACCCTAATTCTACTTTTAGTGATACTTGAAACTGACTGTGATGGCTATAGAATTACCACACTAAACTAATGATACTTCCATACCCAAACGTTTGCAAATTCTCGTTACCTCTGTACACAATCCATAAAATGACTTCATTCTCTTAATAACATGTAGGATTGAAGTTACTTTTTTTTAGTTCCTTTTAATCATTTGTCCTCAGTGGGATACCACAAAGAAGCATTTGAAAAAAAGGTAAGTGTTTTTCTGTTGCTCACCTGTAGGAGCTGCTGCTTTAGTTTCTGACTGTCTGAAAAGTGTAGCTCACTCAGCAGGTCTGCGACCAGTCCAGAAGCAGGAGCACGAAGTACATCACTGTGGCGTGGGGTGGAGTAGCGATGGATGAGGCCGTTACTTTTGGAGCCACCCAAGTGAGGAGGGTTAGCAGAACTGGAAGAAGATCCAGGACCGTTATTAAAACCGCTGTCCTGATTCTCATCCCCATCCTCCCCTTCACCCTCTCCACCCTGGCCCTCTTCCTGGCTGTCATCCAGCTGCTCCAAGTGGAGCTCCAGGTTCCCCACAGAATCAAAGGGGTTAAGGGTCAAGGCAGAGAGCTCCCGCCGCAGACTGTTTTTCTGCTCCCTTTCCTCCTTCAGTGCTTCAAGGGCCTCATCCAGCTGCCTCTCTGCAATCTCCCTCAGTCTTCCAGCTTCCTCCAGCTGTCCTCGCAGCTCCTCCTGCTCCTCGTTCTTCTGGGTCAGCTCCAGCTTAATTGATTCAAACTCAACCTGAAATAAGATTAGAAGCAGGACAAGAAGACTTTCTTTGTTACTTTATTCAGCTCATTTAGTATGAATGGAAATTGTATCCCTAACATGCAAATACACTTATCACTGCATTTAGCAAAGTTACACTCACAACCAGACAGCTTCAGTAGGCAAATGAAAACTACACTGTCTGACTTCATAGTCATCCAAACCAATAATTTTATTATTGCTATAGCATAGTTTCTTCCCCTCTGCTGTTGGACACATGAACAATAACCATATGACTGTTCCCGCTACTAACACATGACCCTACGCTGTGTTCACTGCATCATTCCATGTTTGGCACTGATCACCACCTGCACTCATGTATATATCTTTCAACGTAGCACTCTTAATTCTTATTCTCATGTATATATCTCATGTATAGCTCATGCACATATCTTTCTATGTAGCACTTTTAATTCTTATCCCTACTTTTATTTTTTTTCATGTCTATTTAAGTGCTATTTATGACACTATGTTTGCACTGAAGCACCGCAGCAATTTCCTAATGTTGTAAACCTGCTCAACATTTGGCAATAAACCCCTTTCTGATTCTGATTCATAAATGAACAGTCAAAATAAAGTGGATAAAAATGTATCCATTTAGGAATTCTAATAACAATGTTTGCTGGGCTCTTGCTAGAAACACAGTAGCTTTTAGAAGCTTAACTTAAGCTTAATTTATAACAGTATTTATAACAGTATGTTTGCACTGAAGCACCACAGCAATTTCCTAATGTTGTAAACCCGCTCAACATTTGGCAATAAAACCCTTTCTGATTCTGATTCTTTCTGATTCTGACATAAAGTACACATAAAATAATGCATGTTTCTTATAAATAGCTATAATATAACATTGAAATTGTCCTTCTATGATTGACAGGCTAAAGATCAGTTAGGGTACATGTGTTAACATCAAAGGGCCAAATCTGTACAGTCATGGACAATTTTTAGTCTGGCATGGATATCATTTTAGGTTATTGAGAAATTCTGGTCTGCCAGGCTGTAGCTGTGGTCTCTGCAGGTTAAAAGCTTGCTAACACAGAATGCAACAAAATGAAAGAAAAAAAAAAGAAGAAAAGTTTATACTGAGGGCAGACAATTTCAACCAAAGCAAGAAACTGGACAGCTTATGCTTTTACCAAGTGTAAAGAAAGGCCAGTGTATCTTTCTCAAGAGACATAAAATGTCTCTTGAGAAAAAACATAATTTGCAGCATTGCACTAATGTTTGAATTAAAATGAATTATTAAAAGCCAAGCTAACACTAGTTCTCAAGTTCAGGCTGTTAAAAAAGGTACTTATTTGGCTATATGGTAGCTTACTACAATAGTAAGACTAATAATTGGCTAGCTTTTATGTGGACCACATTATGTGTGAAAAGGCCAAATGAGACATACATTTTGGACTCAAAGCATGTCCATCTGTCCCTTCATGTGATTCTCATTTTCCAGTGTGTCCCTCAAATGAAAATGAATGTGGTTTCATTTAAAAATTATATTCCAGACAGAGAGATACAGATGACAAAATATTTTCTTTCAAAGTCAACTCACAGGTCACATACATTTTTCCCAAATCTAGTACTGACAGAGATGTGTATGCACATCAAGCAGACTTGGAATAACTGCTTAATACAACAACCAACATGAAAAATTTACATATAAGTACAGTGTCTATGGAGCATTTTCCAAAGCTGTGCTTATATTTACAAAATATTCTCACATAAAATTATTAAAACAAAAATATCTAAATTCTCAGAGCACATAATGTCCTCTAGAATGTGAAAAAATAAATAAAAAACACAACATCCCGAAATATCTTGAGAAACATGAAATAGTTACACTGAAACATGGTTGCCATGGTGCAACACACAGCTATAATTACACACTTTCAATCACACTGCATTACAAATGTTAAACTGGCTTTGGTATTCGGCTTTCAGTGGAAGCAGGTTTTATGGGAATATACTGTCTAATGAAAAACACAGGTAGTTATGAGATGAATAGCATGTCCTCTGCTGTGGGAGCTGCTTCATTTGGTGAAAAGAACAACACTATTCACCCGGCAACTAGACTGTCCAGTCTGTTCACCAGCAGCTTTTTTGTTACCGTCCTTTGAAGTTTTGACAACAAACATGTTGTGTGGTATAGTGTATTTGTTTACCTTCCTCCTCATGTGTGAAGGTGGAGGAACAAAACCTTACTGAATTATTTCTCTTCATTTCTCCATACGGTTGGAGATTAGGGTTATTGATAGAGGAGAGAGATGGGCAGAGCAAGCGAGCTCTGGCTTTGGGCATTATCAGGTTTAGCTAAAACCCTCGCAGTTACCCCACCACACTAGTCTACTTCAGGTAATTCAGAAACTCTGTAACAAAGGTAACCTGCTTTTCTGTGTCACCATGCTCTCTGGCCCTAGAAATTCTGAACACTACTGTTTCACACATCCATGTCTCCTCGTCAGCCCCTTCCTGCCCCTTGCCAATTTTTTAAAAAAATGTTTCAAATTTATGCAGCAGATGGGACTCAGGACATATAGAGTGGAGATGGGGGTTGTTTATCGATTTATTTCATATTCTTTCAATAATAAAATCAATAAATATAATGTTATACAAAAATGATTGTGTGAAGGAAGGTGACAACTGACCTGGTTTTCCTTGAGCACAGACACCTGCTTTTGCAGAGATATGTTCTCTTCCTCTAGCTCCCCATTGTCTTGCAACTGGCGCAGCTCACGCACTTTATATTCCTTTATTTCATCCCTCAGGTGGCCTTTCTCTGCCTCAAGACACTCACACTCCTGTGGAAGAAAATCCACAGTAAAATCAGTACAAAGCACAGCTTAACATGCTTAACTGTCAATTACATATCATATACTGTTAATTCTAGGCTAGAGAACTAATATTTTCTCCAAAGGGATTTAATTTTTATTTGCATTTATCACGAGAAGAGGGAGTACTGAATGAGTACACCATACCTTCTTCAGCTGGGTGGAGAGCCCCCCAAGTCTATCAATCTCTGCGTGGGCATTGCCCAGAGCAAGGCGTGCTTGCTTCAGCTCTGTCTGAACTTCCTCTATGCGCGTTGCCATGGCAGCCTCTTTACTGGCAGTCTCCTGTAGCAGGCTCTCCTCCCGGCACTCTCCATCAGCAGCTGCACGTTTCTGGCTGCTCACAGAATCTGCAAATGCCTTAACACAAACAAAAACTGATAAGGACAGCTCTAAAACACTATTTGACACACTATTGTGTTACACATAAGGGGGGAAACAATAACATTTGACCCATATCATTATAAAGATAAGAAATGTAAACAATGTAAACAAAGGAGAGGAAATTGCACTTCTCTGTCAGTTTTCAGTGGACATTAATCACCTGAGACCTGACTGCAATGAGGAAATAGCTGATATGGTTCTGTAACCTTGGACCTTAACAGCAATTTCCACATCATTTTTGCAGTTCTGTTTGTCTTGCCTTATACTATGACCCTAATAGATTACAGTTATCTAGCAATAACATGCATTTTTTCACAGCGTGCCACAACCACAGACCTTGACACACACTATGCACCAATAAGTGCTAATGAAAGAAAGATCACATAAGGGTTTTAATGAAACAAACAAGCTACTAAACATGCCTAAATGATCACTAATAATATGGTTACATAATGACCAGCACAGGAGCTCAACCCTGCCAAAACCTAAATGGGTAAATAGCCAAAAATAAAAAAGGAGGTTTACACTGATTTTAAAAATAGCTGAAATCAGAAACAGTACAGCACTTAAATTTATATGGCATTATAAAGCATCCCAGCTGACCACTTTTACTGTTATTCTTACAGATAAATTGATTAATATCAGTAACTACCCGTAAGAAGGATTTTTTTTTTTAAATTTCTCCCCTTTTAATTTGAACAGGCAGATGGAATAACTGCAAAATCAGAAATCTGCCCACATGACCGGACTTAGTTTTATAGGATTAATTTCTTACATAAATCAGTATTTAAAAACCTGTTCCAGTAATACCAAATACCTTTGTGGGTCTATAAGTATTTGTGACAAAATTTACATTAGGAAACACTTGTTAAAACATTCTTAATGTGCTAATTATTCTTCAGTTTTCTGTATGGAAACAACACTGCATTAATCAGTTATTTTAGCAGAAATTCAGTGGCAATATGAAAACGGAGTCTAATACAGTTTTTGTACCTTTAAAATTGAGATTCAAACGATCTAGTAAATATGGTCAAGTCAGTGTTACTATACAATGGTTATTTACTTAACCCCCCCCCCCACAATGGTGGAAAGTGCATTGTTTATAATATGAAAAGCCTATGCATTATTTCAATGTATCTATGAAAGGCATGGTTTAAACATAATCAGAGCTTTGCTGTATTGGCCTGATCTTTTATCTTGAATATCCTGCTCTGACCATATTAAATCCTTAATGCTTTAACATAACGAATCAAAATCAGCTAAATTTAGACATCCAAATTAACATATGTTAATAGCAACATGCTGACTAACTGGATGCAAAAACGTCATAATCAGTTAACACTCTTCTCCTGCCAACATCAAATGACATGTGAGGCAAACCTGACTCAACATGATCACAAGACAAGACATTCAAAGTATAATATTAGGTCACAACTGTAACAGAGCTGTTATTGTTTTATCAGAAAGTGAGAGCTACAAAAAGACAATGACGGAATGAACAGGCAAATTCATGACATAGTCCACTGGCACGTGTAAAAAAAACAAAACAAAAAAAACCCCTCAACCATGGTATCTTTATAGGACTGCAAGACCGCAAGGCAGCTCCTCAACTATGAACTATAAAATGAATAAACTTAGAGAGATTGTGCTTATATATAATAGCAGCAATTATGGTGTTGATGGCATTTAAATTATGCCTACCAATAATGTAAACCCGTTAAACCTGATAATTATAAAATACAATTTTTGTATGGTGTCCATTGTTTCATGATTTTAATACCCTGCAAAATACAAGAGTTCTGTTTATTAGACCATTACTGTGAAAGCTTACAACGGGAAATGCATTTCATTGCGCACATTTTATTATATAAACAAAAGATCACACAGCAAGTATGTGATATAGGAAAACTACCTGGAAACCAGTGGAATGATGACCTCACAAGCTTACAAGGTAAATATGGTAAATGGACTGGTGTTTTTTTAGTGCTTTTCCCAATCACACAAGCACTTTTTTCTATGCTTTCCCTATGTAAGTGCTTTCTATCTAACGTTCACACAGATTCATACTCTGATGAATGCATCAGAGAGCGAGTTGGAGTTAGTATCTTGCCCAAGGATATTTGGCATGCAGACTAGAGAAGATGAGGATCGAACCACCAACCTTCCAATTAGTACGTGACCTGCTCTACATCCTGACCTACAGCCACCCCAAATATATAAATAAACAATCTAAAAAAATAACATATGCCTTAGGTGCTCCTACCTCTTTGAGCTGTTGTAGCTCCAGTTTGAGAGATTCATGCTCTTCTTCCAGCTGTGTGTGTTTCATCTTGAGGGCAGCACTTTCCTCCAGCACCACCAGACCGTAGCGGGCTGCCTGTAGCTTTTCCTCTGTGGCCTCTTGAAGCTCGAGAGTCAGCCGCATCACTTCAGCCTTCAAATCCCTGCTCCCCATCTCCGCTTCCTCTTCTCCCTCGGCCATTACACCTGCTGGGTCTGCACCCGCCTCCAGCATCCTTACTTAGTCTCCTGCTTGTCTGCAAATGTTTTACTGAGACAATTGCCTCCTTCACTCCTCTGCTTTCATTACGCCACACCACTACGGCAAAAGACAAAGAACATGGTTACATAAAATACTTGGAGATAGAGGTTTTTGCATAAATTGTAGTGTGACACTAATGGAGTAAACTGTAAGGTTTAACTTTGGGATTAGTTTAATGGGATAAAAGTTTTACTAAAGCTTTAAAGACCAGGAGAAAAATCTAAGAGATTAAATTAAGATCTAGTGCTGAAAGGGCTGCATTATCAGCTAGAGTGCTTTCTGATTTTTATTTTATTTTTTTGCATGATTGTCACACGTGATGTTTCAGATCATCAGTTTCTAATACTAAGAAAGATAACACAATAAAAATAAAATGCCCCTTTTGGTAAATCATATGTATTATTATTAAAATAATAATACATAAAATAATCACTTGAACAGAACATGTCTGACAAAGTGAATTAGGAAAAGAGATCTGGTGAACCTTCCCCCAGGAGTGGTCATCCTACCAAAATTACTCCAAGAGTGCATCAAGAACAACATCTGAAGAACAGCAGGTCTGGAGGGGGGGGGGGGGGGGCAGTTTTCAACAATAAGAAAGAGGCTGGGCAAAACTGGCATCCACAGGAGGGTTCCAGGATAAAAAAAAAAACCCATCACTGACTAAAAAGAACACAATGGTTCATTTTCAATTTGATCGAACCATGAATTCTGCTTACTACCACAAAATTCTGAAGGACAATATCTGACCATTAGTTCATAATAGTCCACTTAAGTATGGGAAGGTTTTTGAGTGGCCAAAGTCCAGTCTTAAATCTGATTAAGATGTTTTGGCATAACTTTAAACAGGCCACTCATGCTTGAAAATTACTCATTGTAGCTGAATTAAACGATTTCTGCAAAGAAGAATGACCCAAAATCCCTCCACAATGATGTGAAAGACTCATTGCCAGTTACTGCAAAGTGTGGCACAACCAGTTATTAGGTTTAGGGGGCAATTACTTTTTCACACAGGGACAGATAGGTTTGGATAGCTTTTCATAGCTACTGGTCCTTAATAAGCTAAATCATCATTTAAGAACTCCACTTTACATTTGCTCAGATTTTTTTTTTTTTTTGGGGGGGGGGGGGGGGGTGTCTAATACTAAAATGTGTTTGATCTGAAACATATAAGTCTGACAAATATGCAAAAACATAAATCAAGAAACCGTTTTTCACCGTCTAAGAAATGATTTAGACCTAAAACAAACAAATTGATTACTGAGGTTTCCTCACATCCCCATAATTAACAAAAACAGGCTTAAACTTAAATGCAAGAGGATGCTGATGCTATAAGAGTAGCATCGACCAGTCTTCATCTTTCACACTACGCAAATTACTGCTAAACACTTGAAACAGCTGCTACACGACCAAGGCGCGGAAACAACATATGTTTACTTCGACCGGCCTGGGTGGGGCAGATTCCCACGATTTCCTCGTGTCCTCTTGTCTGACCGAAGATGGAAACACCAGCCGCTGGTCGTCCCGTGCCAAAGGATGTAGCTGCGAGTTAGTCATGAAACAAGCATCTGCTTCCTCTACGCCAAGAAACCGGTTCTCCGTGAACATGCACTAAGAGCTTGCAATTGAGAATATTCGCTATGTTTAAAAGCAAGAGGCTATTAATCAGATAAAACACATATTGACAGTAGTCAAAGACCACAGTGGAGTAACGTGGAAATATGACACAACTAGAGACAGCTAGCAGCACCAGGTTTAATCCAACGCTGATGCAGATAGCGAAACGGACTTTCGCTAGCTAGATAGCTTCTTAGCTTTGCAATTTCACCTTCCTACATAGCCTTAACCGAACGGACGCCAACAGTCTAACCGATTAACTAACTAACGGGGCTTGAACACTGTTGTAACAAGAGCCGGATCCTATCAGGCAAGCTAATTAGCCGGACAGCCATCATTAGCCTACCTACATACTCACCCTATGGCTTTATCCCAAAGATGGCACTCGGTGGCTGCTCGCAAACGTTAGCCTTGCACGTCCAAATGGAGCTGTCTCTCTTAAAAGCAACAGTTGCTAATTACGAAACAACAGCCAAGGATACCAACAGCGGCGGCAGCAGCAGTTTCCCTTCCTCCCACCAGTTCCTCCACCCGTTTCTCCTCCCGAGGTCGGGTGTCAAACGCGCGCCGAAACCGCCAAGGCACGAGGACCCCCTCTAGCTTAGCAACGAGGCAATACAACCTCACTAAGAACCTTATTTTTTATTATATGGCTAGTTTGGGCCAGTTGTTTCTAACAGGGCGTGTGAGTTAAACATTAAACCCTGAAATTAAAAAAATGTAAATTAATTAATTAATTAAAAAAAGAAAAATCAGTGAGTGAAAACACTTCCGGTCGTACCGTTCTTGCCTTCCGCTTTTCTTCCGGATGTGCACATTATTGTGGCTGTTTGGAGTGGTGTGTCCGCTCCAGCCAGTTGCAGTGCTACAAAATGAAGGTCGTTACTTGGAACATAAACGGCATTAGGGCCTTCAGAGGCGGCATAAAAAAGGCTCTTGATTCCCTGGACGCAGATGTTATTTGTATTCAGGAGACAAAAGTGACGCGTAAGTGATTAGCAATAGCTGGTTTGAAAACGCGGGAGCTGTCATCGTGCAAGGCGCCACAGTTAGAATGAAACTGTATGAAAATAAAAACGTTAACCCCTACTTTCTCCTCCACAGGAGACTTGCTAGATGAAAGGATTGCTATTGTTGACGGATACAACTCCTATTTCAGCTACAGCCGAGGGCGCAGTGGCTACTCAGGTTCAATACAAAGTTATATAACAGTTCATTTTGCGTCTGTGAGCCTTGAAAGTGTTTGTTTTTTTTCGTGTATTATCATCCAGTTATATTAAGTGCCAACATTTAAGAAAGTGCAGTCTTCTAAAATATAATGCCACATTTATACTTTACTGAAAAATTTCCTCGTAAAACTGCATTACACCCAATTCACCTCACATTGCCGCTGTGCACAGGTGTTGCCACCTACTGTAAGGACAGGGCCACTCCATTTGCTGCTGAGGAGGGCCTCACAGGTCTGCTGGTCAACCACAAAGATGCTGTTGGATGCTATGGTGACCATACTGAGTTTTCAAGTGAGGAGTTGCAGCTGTTGGACAATGAAGGCCGTGCTGTAATCACACAACACAAAATAAAGTGAGAGGAAATATCATATGTTAAGGCTCCTGTTTTAAGTGTGCTGCATGGCATATTTATCTGTTTACATGTGGCACTTGAAAACAAATAATCAGCAATTTTTATGTTTCTCTCCTCAAAATTCTCAATTCTTCTCAGTTAGTGGGGGAATCCCACTTTGTGCTTGCCTTTTATTGACTGAGTTTTATTTTATCCCAACAGATGTCAGGATAAAGAGAAAACCCTTACTGTTATTAACGTATACTGTCCGAGGGCTGACCCAGAAAAGCCAGAGCGAAAGCGGTTCAAACTACAGTTCTACAACTTACTTCAGAGTCGAGCTGAAGCTGTGCTGAAAGATGGAAGGTGAGAAATTCATAATGTTTCACTGGCTGAGCAAAACATTGTCGTTACAAGAGATGCAGGTGTATCCTGGTTTCGCCACAGATGTTTTTCTAAGGCACTGTGCTAATTTTGAACAACGCAGCTCTTCCAGTAAATCATTACGTCTTTGAGTTTTGGCAGTGGGCCACATGTTTTGCTGTATGTAAAATGAGGCTAAACACTATCTGGTGTTTACAATTTTATTGAATTGTAAGTTAGTACAAATAAAACAGTATATTAGAAAATAGCTGCTTCTGTGTTCATGGTTACATAGCTTTAATTTAATAACATTTATATATATTCTGATAAAATCTCAATTCTTGGACAGCAATGATGATGATGAGAAATATTTTATTTATCACACATTTGAGAAATTATTTAAAATTGTTCTTTAAATTCTACAAATGTATATAGATAATGAGTTAAGCTTTTTTATGTTCTGTTTTCCAGCCATGTGATTGTTTTAGGAGACATAAATACATCTCATAGACCAATAGATCACTGTGACCCTAGTGAAATTGTAAGTAAAATACCAATATAACATATATGTGTATGTGTATATATATGTGCGTGTGTATATGTATATATATATATGTGTGTGTGTGTGTGTGTGTGTGTGTGTGTGTGTGTGTGTGTGTATATATATATATATATATATATATATATATATATATATATATATATATATATATATATATATATATATATATATATATATATATACATACATACACACACATATAATATGTGTATATGTATATATGAGCGACACCGCACACTCTACATGCATGTATATAGTAGTATATAGACTTTTTAAATATCTAGAATCCTGTGAAAAACTAAGAACAGCCTTACTGCTTCCATAGGATTTAAGAGGGGGAATAGCAGCCAGCTTCTTGAACAATGATTAATCAGAAGGTTCGTCCTGCTCTATCAAAGCACATATTGTGGAAAATTGTTTCGTCTGGGGCCTTCAGGTGTTTACACAATGGCTCAGGTTTCCCAGGAATGGCCATTCCAGTAAATTCAATCGCTTGTAAAGCTCAAAGAATTTGTAAAAACCCATGAGCGACACTCTACAGGCTTTAGTTGGGTTGTTAAAATTCTTGACAATAGAATTAGAAGAAGACTGAACAAGTGTGTCTTTTTTGGAAGAGTTTACAAGAGAAATCCTATTCTCTCTCTAAAAAAAACCAACTTAACAGCATAACATGGGTTTATGTAATAGTTCTGAACAAAGTATAAGGCTTCTGAAACGTGTCCTTCAGCACCATATGTGGAGAAAACCAAATACAGCATATCAGCAAAAACACCTCACGCCAGCTGTCATCAGTGTGGTGGTGGAGGGGTGATGATTTGGGCTTTTTAGCAGCCATAGAATCTGTGCACCTGTCATTGAGTTGCCATGAACTCCCCTCTATACCAGTGTATGCCAGAGTCAAATGCAAGGCCACACATCTGACAGCGAAAGCTTGGCAGAAATTGGGGCATGTAACAGGGCTGTGATCCCAAGCATAGCAACAAATTTACAACATAATGGCTGAAAAAGAAAGAAAATTGAGCCATTTCAGTGGCCCAAAGTCCAGATCTCAACCTAATTTAATTGCTGTGGTGTGATTTTTAACACAGCTCTGCATGAATGAATCCTCACAAACCTCAATGAATTAAAGCAATACTGTAAATATGAGTGGGCCAAAATTCCTCTACAGCAATGTGAGAGACTAATAAAGCCATACATGAAAGGATTATTTCAAGTTACTGCTGCCAAAGGTGGTTCTGTTGCTATTATTTCATGGGGTTTACATTTTCATTACTGTATTAAATTACACAAAAACAGGAAGTGGGGAAACCCCTCCCCCAAACCTTATATGCTACATGAAAAATGACTTCTACCTACAGCTTCCTATTTAATGAACAGACACAGGAGTGGAATCTGTCTCAGCAAGAAAGCAATGATCAACAAGTGACCTTAATGTAGAGGATTGAAATAATATTACATAAAATGACAGATGTTCCTACATTATTATCCATAATAATGAAACTTTCATTATTTAGGATGATTTTGGCGAAAACCCTGGGAGGAAATGGCTGAATGGCTTTTTGTACAGTGACAAACAGGAAGAAGGGAGCGATGAGGAGGAACATGACAAAGAATGCGAAGAAACAGATCCACTCCACGGTGGGAAATTTGTGGATACCTTTCGCTTTTTCCACCCAACTCGCATCAACGCCTTTACATGCTGGTCTACTCTCACTGGAGCTCGGCAGACCAACTATGGAACACGCATTGACTACATATTTGCTGACTGCCAGCTTGCCAAGGAGCAGTTCGTGGGAGCCGACATCATGCCAGAGGTGGAGGGTTCAGACCACTGCCCTGTCTGGGGGCAGCTGAGCTGTTCACTCATTTCTAGCCCAAAGCCTCCCCCCTTCTGTACTCGCTACCTGCCAGAGTTTGCAGGTAAACAGCAGAAACTCTCACGCTTCCTCGTTAAGGTGGACCAAAAATCAGCCCAATCTGAGCAGAAAAATACTTTGCCTGGTTCTCAAGAAGAGGAGGAAAGGAGAGAAAATTTAAATCCTTCTGGAGCTGCAAACATCTCTGTTAAAAAACGTTCATTGACATCTGACTTGGTTGCCCCAAAGGGAAAAAAGACTAAGACGGTAAATGCTTCTTCAAAGCCTAAGGGCAACCTCCTTGCCTTTTTTAAAACCAAAAACGTTAACCAGTGTGAAAAACCACTAAATCTGGATGAAGCTGCCAAACCACCCATAACTGAAGAAGTGTTCTCTGTCGCAGACACCAAATCTGAAGGTCCTGAGCTTATCTCTGACGGTTCATCACAGCAGTGCTCCACAGCTGATACTGACCAACATATGAACACAGAACATTCAATCCCTCAGCCCACTGTGACGCAGTCAGATGCAAAGAAAGGGACATCGTCAGTGTTTTGGAAGTCGGTGCTTCGTGGACCACCTGCCCCACCGTGCTGTAAGGTCCACGAAGAACCATGTGTTCTTCGTACTGTAAAAAAGGAGGGGCCAAACATGGGCAAACAGTTTTTTGTGTGTGCACGTCCTCAGGGACATGCGTCCAACCCTGAGGCTCGATGCAATTTCTTTGCATGGGTTGACAAAGCAAAGTGACATGTTTACATTAAGGTCCATCAGTTTCAGCAACAATTGTTTTAACATTTGTCATAGTTGTATGTTGTAGTTGTTGTATTTTTCTTTTTCATATCAAAATAATAAAACACAGTAGTTTTATATTACTTTGAATTTGGTTCCATTTGTTCTAAACGCTGAAATAAGTGAGCAGATTAGATTTGTTGATTAAAGGTTCTGCTTATTCACATTCACTTGGTTAGTGAAACATTTGGGGTAATTAGATGTTTTCTTCCTTTTAGGCTGGGTCTTTTGCCTCCATCTCACCCTATTCCTAACAAGCTCTTCTAACACCACAGTCCTATGTCTCTCTTGCTATCTCTGAACACTCCTTCCCCCACACTCTTCTATCTTTGGCCATTGGCACCCGCTGGTCAACAGCACTGTTATGGTAATGTTGTGGAAGTCTTATTGATGATCCACATCTTGGGTATGGCAAAACTCTTACGCTGGATGCCCTTCCTGACGCAGCCCTTCCCACTTATCCAGGCTTGGGACTGGCACGATGGGTGTGCTGACTCTGGCTTATGGCTTCTCATGGCTGGGTTTGTTGCTTTTTTTTAAGCTTCAGCTTCAACAATTTCAGGATTATTAACTTTCCTTCTTTATATATTATTACAAAAATAGTTCTGCTACTGCTTTTTGTTTTGTTTTTTTGTTTTTTACAGTTTGTTGCACCAAACAAACTATTAGAGCACATTACCTTTGGGCTAAAGGACCTTTTACCTTTTTGTATTAATTAATGAAAGATGAAAGTCGTAGTCCGACAGGCCTGTGTATAAACACCATTTTAGTTTCTGTGTCACATAATATGTATGCGTTTTTAAGATGTTAGTTATAATTTTTTTGTGCACTTAGGTTGGTGGTTAGCACTGTTACCTCACAGCAAGAAGGTCCTGGATTCAAATTTCTTCTGTGTGAAGTTTGCATGTTCTCCAGATCTCTTTACTTTCCCCTGACTCTTGACTCTCCTAACATTAAAAAATATGTTTTTACCCACTAGATGGCAACAGTAGTGAGTAGATGCATTGCTGAAATGAAATGTAACTTTCCACAGAAGCACGTGTTATTCACACTACCAGCTGCATGACCGTATTACAACAACTGTTATGCAGGCCAGGAAGTGGAGTTGGTATCAGATGTATTTTTACCAATCAGTTTTAGGGTTCACAGTAGAAATATTACTTCAAAAAAGAAGTAGAACAGAAAGTATCAATGTCCAAATGCTCCATAAAGTAACAGCACATACCCTGATCAGTGTGGGAGTGCCTTGGCTCCTGAGAAGAGGAAATTTCTTTACGCGCGCATTTGCAATGTTGCTCCTTCCCCCATTTTTTTCCCCCCTCTGCTCTTAGAGCCAAAGAGGAGCTCATGACCTTGTGAAAAGCTGCTTTTGGACTTGAACCAAGGAAGTTTGAACTTTTATCCTGTTACTTTTTTCTGGACAGAATACATTCATCTTCCTTCTAACTGTAATTAGGTGAGTACAAAGACTGGAGACGTGAGCTGCACGACTTCCCATTCCAAGACGGCAAAAGATGTCTAGCAAATTGCTGTTATAGCTACTGGTGACTATTAGTATTCATTACAGAAACAAGAAAACAAATAACATTTGCACATTTCTGCTTTAACCCTTATAGGTTGTATCTCTATTGCCATCTGCGCACATGTTGGTCGTTGTCACAGCACAGAGGAAATTTAAATGACTAGATGAAATGAGAGATCATCTCGGCTGCAGATGCTTGCTTGACTTTTTGTCCCAAGAAACAAAGTTAAATGGTCAGGGCATGATTTTACCAGCACAGAATGTCACCTCACGGAGCATTTTCTACATCAAATATAGTAGTTGCTCTGTTCACTACAAAGATAACACTCACTGTATTTGTACGCAAATTCATTGCTTTCGTTTACTGTTCTGATCTTCTAACCCGCTCTTTACTCTAAAAAGTAGTGACCTTGTCTGTTTTATCCAGCTTTCTTAATATGCAAAAAACAAGTCATTCAGAGATGTTAAAACAAAGCAGTATGCATCATCAGAAGATATGAACTTATATAACAGATATGTTCCAACATGTGTGTGTGTCATGGTGAGATAAAGAAATGTGGGTGTTTCTTCGTGTAAAGCTTATATGCCAGTTACATTGAATCTTATCAACCAACTGAAACAGTTCTTAGGAGATGACATTTCTAACACCTAGACCACATTCAAAATATGTTTACATTACTTCATTTAGGTGACATAGAGTGCTTAACAAATGTATTAGACCGCCTGTCATAAAAACATTTTTTAGAAATCTCTCAAAAATCTCCTTAAAACTAAGAAGTTATAGTGCTATTTATCAAGAATATAACAAACTGAATTCACATTTTTATACCCAAATTTGAGCCGGCACATTGGACTTCTCTGAAAAGTCTGAAATTAATCAACCAAGCAAGCAATATTAAACCACATAATTTTATCTCTTCGGGAATGTGAATAAATAACTGCAGTTTGGCATTTTTACTAAAATAAAAAATAAAAATCAACAAAAAAAAGCATACTACTTTTCAGCTTGAAAATTCACTAATAACAGCAATAATGGAATTTTAGCATTAAATATATGATTTAGATCTTAGAGCTTGTGCATACAGGTGGATTAACACATTACAGAAACACATTTGTCTTTACGTTTTAGTTTAGGTTAGCTTTCTTATGAACCTTCCATTTGGTGGTGATCCAGTAAATTTGCTGATCACTGCATACATGTATAAATGACAGGGATGTCTTCTGTTATTGATCAAAATGAAAATATTCGCCTTTCTGAGGTGTTTGAAGTGTGTGAGAACCTTTGAAAGATCTGTAAATGTGTCATGTTTTAATGACGTGCTCTTTTCCGGTAACGCTTGAATTCAGGTCTCAGGGTTTGTTTTCAATCAAGCGCACACACAACAAATCCACTCTTAAGCACCGCCACATGTGATCAGTCTTAAATAAGCACTTATCTCCTAAGCTAATTACAATCTGCATGACTTCCAGAGGGGAGGAAAACTGTTAGTGAATATCTATTAAAGCTATAATAAAACCCATCAGAGATGACACCCACCTTTCTGCTTGCATACTCTGCAATAACACGGCTGAGCTTTTGTTTAAAGACCAGAAGCCCTTCTGAATAATGAGTATGTGGGATTAGTGGAAGGTTTGAAGTACTGACTTTCTGTGAAATTCACATGTGATTTATTGCCTTGCTATACCCACTATTGTTCACACCTTTCCACTGCAACCACCTGGTGAGAGGATCCCTACAAAGCCTCTCCAACGTCAGCAGTACCTGTGTTGCTGGTTTAACAAAGGGTTAAGTATGGGTGTTCCCATTTCCTGCAGCTCTCCCTCCCAGCCTGACTAATCTCTCTCACTCTCTCCTCTCCTTACTATCAAGAAGATTTGGTGAGACTCCTAAGAACAAAGCTACATAGAACCACTAGAAGTCTGAAAATTGAATGAATCTACACAAGGATTTATTCTGTTAATATTCAGAAAAGAAACCTAGCTTTCTGTGGGAATCGCAAGGGTGAGTTGGAGCACAAATGCGTGTCCTTTAAGTGAGTTCCTTGTACAGAAGGGAAGGGCTAACTGTCAATAGTGAGCTGGTCTTGCATCAGACAAAAGCCATGTGGTAGCACTGCTGGATACTAAGATACAGTAATATATATGTATGATCATGTTTAACCTGATATGTTTTGATTTTTCTCATCATAAAGTTGTCCATAGATGGGTTCATGTATCAGTTAAACATATTTAGTAATTACTAAAAGATGAACTCCCTGCAGAGGAGAAGCTTGGGTGTAAAATAAAAATTAGGACAAAAAACTCAGAAGTATTTTTTTCTTGTTATAAGCTTTTTCCCCACTCTGTGGAAAAGCTGCTCTGAGGGCCAGTGAAAACTAAAATGTTGAACAAGCAGCTGGTGCGCTGGGTTTCACACACTCTTTTGCAACAAGGCTTGTTGCAACTTAAAAAAAAAGTCTTTAAATTTTGAGTTAAAAATGTATTTTTGTGGTAAGTCATGAACTAATTTAGACAAATTTTTGTTAAGGGAAGATACCAGAAATTGAACAGCTGGTTTCCCCCACCATTTGAAAGCCTGTCCCTGACATTTAGTCGTTGGTTTGTTGGTTGTGTGTGTTGGCTATGGGCCATGGGAAAGTTAGTGGGTATGTGGCTAAAGAAAGTTGCTCAAACCAAAGCTGACTTGAGGCCAATGAGCAGGGAAAGAGCTACTCTGTATTTAGACTAAAAAGCGCCATTTACACAGCAGTCCTTTGTTTATCTCAGTTGCCCACTGCTATCAAGCTCAGAGGTGTATGGTTTATTACACGTTTACAGGCCTTTTCAGTGCAGAGCGTAGGACATGTGAAATTCCAGTTTTGTGTGAAACTCTTAAGGAATGGCAAAATGTAGCGCAAGACTGACCTTAGGGGTCAGATGTGAAAACCCTGAGGGCAGTTTGGCTGAAAGAGAGGAGAAGTATCTCATGACCCTGTGGCAGGAGCACAGACCTACGCTAATTTCCAGTGCAGTGTCTCCATGCCAGCTTTGTGTGGCTCATGGCAGATTAGAGCAACATAAGTCCTACAACAACATTTGTTATTTAAAGCCTTTAATTACACACAAGGATAAAATTGAATGGCGCCCTACGTGAAACCGCCAGTTTCCCGGGAATTTTATTTTGTGAATCAACTTAGCTGTCATTTATACTTTATCTATATATATTATGTAGGAAGGAGAACTTCAAATTAAGAGTTTACAAGGATTTTTGTTAAGTTTTTCTTGTCCTTTGCAAGAACAACAATCTAGTCGTTTCTCTTTAAAAGTACATTCCCAAGCAACTCCTTCATTCTCAGTTATTTTTGGGGGTTTTTTGGGTTTTTTTAAGGAAGTATTTAGTATTTAGTATTTATTTATTTATTGTCATTGTCAAGAACAATGAAATTGCGTTTGGGGCTTCCATACAACCCAAAAAAAAGAAGAAAATAATAAATACCCCTTAAAACCCAAGTGTACATATTTAACCCAGTGTGACTCCAATGCAATAAGACAATCCTTAGCAATAATGTTCGTAGAAATTCAGACAAAGACCTGAGAAACATGACAAAATACAACAATGCAACCCATTCAATATTATTGTACTGTGAGATATGATATCAGATATGATAGTTATCTATTTAAGAAAGAGGGGGGGGGGGGCAGGAGGGGGAAGAGAATAAAGATATGATGCACCAATGCAGACCAGTTCATTGCTATTAAGAAGTTGGATATGGTTATTGTCCGTGAGAGGGGGGCAGAGAGTTCAGGAGCCTCACAGCCTGTGGATACAGGCTGTTGGCCAGTCTGGATGTTCTGGCCTGTATAGACCTGTACCTTCTCCCTGAGGGCAGCAGATGGAAAAGGTGGCGCGCAGGGTGATGTGATGTTGGTCCCGCAGGATACTGTGCACCCTCCTCAGACAGCGAGTGGGGAAGATATTACTGATCTCTGGCATCTTCTGGAGGGAACCATATCTTCCCTCCAGAAAACGACCATACAATTAAACAACACCAACAAAGTCTGCTTTAGGAAGCCAGAATTAAATCTAACAACTTCAACATATATCATAGAAAATGTATAAGACGCAATGTACAAAAGCACACGACGAGGTCAACCTGCACATTTTTGTTTTTTCATAAATAATGGAAAGTTGAGAAGCCTGGTGCATGGACCATGTTGGAATGTTATGTATGCAGAGTAAAAACAACTAGAGTTGTCATCATACCCTCTGCTAGCATGAATATTTCCAAATTTAGGCAAATACTTTTTATGTGAATATGTCTATTTAAAAGTCTGAAAACTGCTCTTTTTTTATTTCAGCAATTACATCAACCAACCCAACCAAAATGGAGCTTCAGAAGATGAACGGACACAGCAAAGACGATGGGTAAGACTTAGGGACTGATTGGGTGTATCTTATCACACCAATCGGGTCAAAATTAAACTCAGGGACGTTCTAAATTTCGTCTACCAAATGTGAGTGTTTTACAGCTTTTTAAGCTCATTCTACTTCCTAGTTTTAGCTCACTTTTAATCTTTGGTTGCAGGTTTGATCCAATCGATGCCTTGGCCGAGCAGGAGGAGTTTCTCCCACATAAACCTGGTGCAAAGAAAGAAACCCACTTTACAGATGTGAGTGCTTCTTTGTTTTAGTAAACTAAAATACAGTAAATACTATGTAATTTCTATCTGTGAACTCAAATGGCATCCTCTGTTGTCCTCTTGCTGCAGTTCGAGGGAAAGACTTCATTTGGCATGTCCATCTTTAACCTCAGTAATGCCATAATGGGCAGTGGGATCCTGGGACTGGCTTATGCAATGTCCAACACAGGGATCTTGCTTTTTATGTGAGTCTCCAAGCCAAACAGAAAACCCCAGTTTTCGCTGAACTTTGTACCCTTTGTCACTATGCATGCCTGCGTGTGTGTGTGTGTGTGTGTGTGTGTGTGTGTGTGTGTGTGTGTGTGTATATGTTTCCACTCATATAGGAGAATGTATTTGCTCACACTGATGTGCTGAAATTGTGTCTTTTTTTTTTTTTTTTTGCAAACTGAATTACAGAAGATTGATTTCAGCTTCTTGTGATTTATATTTAGTAACTGGGTAAAGTAGAATGTGTGCTCTCCTAGAGGCTACAGCAGGGCTGTTTATCATGTGAGCATTTGGGCATATAAACTATAGACTGACATAGCTAAGGTTTCTGCAAACTGAAGTCGTTTTGTTTAGGACTGAGAGTTAATAGTTTTTCTTAGAAGCTAACGGTCTTTGCTTTTCTCTTATTTTAAAGATCATTTTTGTTCCTTTTCTCTAGAGAATGGTTTCTTTGTTTTCTATTTAAACTGTGTTTATCTTTCACTGTAAGGTCACAGTTTGCAATAGTAGATACAGATGGGATATATTTAATAGAGGGTCCTTATAAGGCCAGAAGTAGAGCCTCACCAGTGTGTATCATCTTGTTCTTTGTGTTTATTTGTGTTTGGGCAGGTTTGTGTGATGGCAAGGGGATAACTGATGTTTCTGTCCGTGACCTATCGGTGTACATCAACAGCTACATACAACTTCTAATGTGCAAACTGTGATCTGTCAGATTGTACATTAGAGCTCATGCACATGCGGCTTCTCTAAATCAGACTTGAGTGGTTAAATATAGACCCCACTGATCAGATCCAAGACACGCCTGGTTGGATCAGACCTGTGCTATGTGGCAGGGGGAAGGGAGGTAACGGCTGACTGGAGAGTCAGTCTCTCAAAGCCAAACTCTCTTGTGTGAGTGGGAAAAAACAACAACTAAAAAACAAAATGACAACAATCACAAGAACTTCAGAGTAACAGAATAGTTTTGTGAATATGTTTTTTTTAAAAGAATGTTAATGTCTTATGTGTTTCAGAATCCTGTTGGTCTGCATTGCTCTTCTGTCCGCATATTCAATTCATCTTCTGCTAAAAAGTGCTGGAGTTGTGGGTAAGGCAGAGAATTACCAAGCATGTAGCCACAGAGCAATTTGTATGTTGATAGCTTGAACGCATACACAGAGTTTATGTGTTTTCAGGCATCCGGGCTTATGAGCAGCTTGGAAATCGGGCTTTTGGCCACCCAGGGAAAATGCTGGCTGCTGTCATCATAACAGTACATAACATTGGAGGTAATGTCGTAAATTTTCCTTCCATTTCCTTTACCTCTGACGCCGGTCATAAAACTATATATAAATATAAATATGAACGCAAAATACGTTTGTTTTGGTTTCTTTTCAGCTATGTCAAGCTATCTCTTCATCGTAAAGTCTGAGCTCCCACTGGTTATTCAAGCTTTCTTCGGTAAACAGGAGAACACGGGGTGAGTGTGAAAGCAATTTTCTAACTTAGAGTCACATAAATCAGTTTCATTTTTGTTTAGGAACACACTAATTTTTTTTTTGACATCTGTTCTTTTGGCTGTCTCTTAGAGAGTGGTTCTTGAATGGAAACTACTTGATCATCATAGTTAGTGTTCTCATCATCTTTCCTCTAGCACTCATGAAACACCTTGGTATGTTTTTCATTCTGTTGCACATTTTCTTTTTCTTTTTTTGCAATTATTAGTATTACTACTCATCTTCCCCTACTTGCATCATGTTTACACTATCCTTTGTTCTGCCTTGTTTTCATATCCTGCATTGATTAAATTAAAGTGACATTATTGCCTCCTTTTCTCTCTCTACTGTCTAAGACCATGAATAACGTTAACATTGTGCTGTTATTGCGATCCAGGTTACCTTGGCTATACCAGCGGTTTCTCGCTCTCCTGTATGGTGTTTTTTCTCATTTCGGTGAGACATTAAAGATACATACAATATAACCCACCGCGCTTCTGTTAAATATTTATCTTTGATTAAGCTATGAGCATGTCTCCCCAGGTGATATACAAGAAATTCAACATCCCATGTCCACTGGCAGATGATCATCATAACAAAACTGCTGCTGAGCATTACAGTGTTGATTCTACAGCAGATGGCTTCTGTGATTCCAAGCTATTTACCATGAACCCACAGGTTAGTGAACAAACATTTTCACGGTGCCTGTGCCTAGTTTCCTGCTGTGTCATGTGTATTTTTATTTAATGATTTGCACAGCACGTTATATTTTTTGCACCGGAGTGTATTAAGTCAACGAAACTAAGGTGTGTTATGTCAACAGCAGCGTTAAGAATATAGCAACCATAACTGTGTTACTGACCTTTGCTGTGTTTTGGCTGTAGACGGCATACACCATCCCAATTTTGGCTTTTGCCTTTGTCTGCCACCCAGAAGTGCTACCAATCTACACTGAGCTCCGAAAGTAAGTTTTGATTTTTTATTTTTTTTACTGCTTCACACTGTAAGTTTTCAAGACAAATTATTGTAATTTATCGGTTTTGCTTTACTCTAGTGCCACCAAGAAACGCATGCAGAATGTTGCTAACATCTCCATCCTGGCCATGTTTGTCATGTATCTGCTGACAGCTCTTTTTGGTTACCTCACTTTTTATGGTAAGATGTGACCTTTCATGGCTATACAAGTGAATGGTCACTTTGTTATTCTGCTTTGAAGTGTTGTGAGATTTAACTTACAGTATTGTGAAAGAAGGAAACCACGCAAGATACTGTATATAAAAGGCTGTCTGCTTCTCTGTGTCTAGGCGCTGTGGAGTCAGAGCTGTTACACACCTATATTCGCGTGGACCCACTGGATGTCTTGATCCTCTGTGTACGCCTGGCTGTGCTTGTAGCTGTAACTCTGACTGTTCCTGTGGTTCTCTTCCCGGTAAGACATCAGTGATATTAGTTTAAGATAATAATTGCATAAAAGAGAAGAAGAATGTTTATACAAGATGTTGTTTAAGGGCACATGTACTATGAGAGCAAAAGGCTTAACTTTCCATATTCTTTCCATATGCTTTCATATGATGCTATAGGGACATTAAAGTGGGTGTGACTGTGGGTCCACATATAAAAATGTGTAATGGCATGATTGACAAATTTTTAGCCAATGATTGTACAACTTCACAGATAAATAGATAATCCTCCATTTTGAAACCCTGTCTGAATAAGATTTACTTTTTTTTAAATTCAATATGACCATAATGAGTGACTGAGCCCAAAAAGTGAACCAGGAAGTTTTTACACAGGTCAAGATAGAAGTTTTCCCATAGACTACTATAGGACTAAGTCTTTTGCAGCCACATATATCGCCATCTGGTGGCATTCAGATCAGAAATTGGCTTAAAGCACTTCTGCAAAATATGCTTCTTTTTTTTATCCTAGAAGCTACATCCGTATTTTATACTATCTATATATGTGGCTAGGTAGTTGCTAGGTAACATGATAAGTTTTACCTGTAAGTCAGGTTTGGCTGTTCAGCTCTTGATCGTGTCAGATTAGGTGGTGACCAAAAAAACACAGACATATGCACATGCACACACAGAGAGATAGTTTTTGAGTTTTTGTGTATTATACAAAGAAAAATGCAGTAATATAGATTTTAAAAAATTGAATAAAACTAACAGAAGGGTAGCAATTAGTCTGGTAATTGACTATTTTCTACATTAGTTAATTGTTAAAGAAATATACAGACCATTGGCTAAGTAAAAACAAACAACAAACATAATCACCCTTGACATCTGAACGAACCTAAAGATACTGTAGCTATTTATTAAATCGGTTTTCAAGTCTGTTGTCTATGTAACAGTTATAACTGGCATCATGTGAGTGAGGCAGAAGTGATTCATGATTCCTTGTGTGAGTAAATTATACTGACCTGAATATACTGGGCCCAGTATTGAGCCCAGTGGCACTCCAAGGCAACAGTTATTTTGAAGAATTTCATTTTTAAACTTATCTGTTAGATAGGCCTGAGAAAACTTTAATATTTTTGGACAATTTTTACCCAGGTTCACACAGGTTAGAATTATGCTGCAAGTTCATAGTAAACACAAGGACACATAGCATTAAGCAGTCTATAGTCCCAACTTCTGTAATGCTTCCTAACAGTGTTCCTATCTCAGCCATAAAATCCTAACATCACAAATCAATAACTGCTAATGTGGACTCTGCATCACATAACTGGCTCTGCCAAATGAAAATAATTAATGTACTGAAAAAGTTTGACTCTTTCAGTGCTGTGCCACAGTAGAACGATGAAACCCAAAACAACTCTTTCACTTTCAGGAGTGTATTGACTATAAGGACTTTTTTTTAACTTAACCTTCTTTAACTAATTTAAGAAGTATTAATAGTTGACTGTTTGACAGACAATTTTTTAATGGAATAAAACATTTTAGTAGGAATTTTAAGAATGCGCAGTCTAAGCCCTTTAGAGTTAAATTATAGAGACTGACATAGTAGCGAGCTAAATGAAGGGAGGGTGACATCTTTGAAGCCTTTGCTTAAGGATTGTGACCAGGATCAGCTACTGTACAGCTACAGCTTGCTAGTTAACACGTTGTATTATTATTTCTTAACTACGTAAAAACCATACTGCAAAAATGATAAGTTGTGGTTTAAACAGGGAACTACTGTGACCAACGAGCCTGCTTTTGTTGTGAGCTCTAAAGGTAATGCCAAGTTTTTTCACAAAAACATGCTAGCTGGTTCTAGTTTAAAGGTTAAGCTAGCTTAATACTAAATATACAAATATGAAAGTAGTATCCAGCTGAGCATATTTCACCCACCCTTTAACTATTTGTTAAAGAGGTAGAAAAATGCTTCTGAATGTCCCTCTTTAACCTGAAACTTTAAACTATGTTAAGGTCTCGATTTTCAACATAATAAACTATTTTTTTTAGCAAATGTGAGAAAACACCCATTAAAAGATTTGGATAAAGTTGACTTTACCCAACAGCTTCTTAATAGCTGTTCATTTAATACTACTTAAAGCAATGAACCTAAATCAGGTTTAAAAGATTATCAGTCTTAATATTTGTCATCTGATCTTATTCTTCATTTTCTTACTGTCTGCAGATCCGCAAGGCCGTGCTTCAGATCTTCTTCGCTGACAAGCCTTTCCGCTGGGTTAGACACATTGGCATTGCCTTTTGTCTCCTGGTCGTGGTCAATCTTCTTGTTATCCTGGTGCCCTCCATCCGTGACATCTTTGGCATTATTGGTATGTTTACACAGCAAAAATGCAGCTGCTCAGTTCCGAAATTGGGGCTATTCTTGACTCTATATGGGATTTTTTTTACAAGCTTCGGTTAAAATCATAAATCTCTAAGTTCATGATAGTACAAATAGAAAAAATATGTATATATGGATCATTTGGAAGAATTGCGAGAAGAAAGCTTCTTCTTTCTAAAGAACATAACAACATGACATGCGTCGGAACAAATGACTCCTGGAACAATGTCCTTTGGATGGATGAGATTAAAATGGAGCTATCTGGCCATAATGCACAGTGCCGTATTTGAAAAACAAAAAAAAAAACACAGCATATTAGCACAAATACCTCATACCAACTATCAAGCATGGTGGTGGAGGGGTGATGATTTGGGCTTGCAGCCATAGGACCTGTGCACCTTCCAGTCACTGAGCCAACCATGAACTTCTCTGTATGCCAGAGAATTCTGGAATCAAATATGAGGCCATCTGTCTGACAAATAAGGCTTGGCCAAAATTGGCTCATGCAACACGACAGTGATTCCAAACACACCAGGAAATCTACAGCCGAAATAACTAAAATGGCCCAGTCAAAATGCAGACCTCAACCCATCTAAAATATGGATGCATAAATAAATGCCTACTAACCTCAGTGAAATTAAACAACATAGTGTACATAGAGTATTTTTTTTTTTTTTTACAGGACTTCATAGTCTACATTCAAACTGACTTTTTCATATAACTGTAACAGATGTCATTTTCCTTTTATTCTTGGCTGTTTTATGAACAAAAATGTGTTTTATGGTTGAGTATAAAAAGGTTTAGTAAAATATTTTTATTATACTGACTAGATCATCTGTAAATCATGCTATGAATTATTTCTACACAGCAAAATCTCCAGTGTTAAATTAACACTGGAGAGTGTCTATATGGGTCCACACCTCTGAGTGTTAAATACAACACTGTTGAGTGTTAAATTAACACTTTTGACAGTGTTATATGTTTAAAAGTAACCTAGTCAGTTTTGAAGATTAACAAAGACTAACACTGAGCAGTGCTGATTTTCTAACACTGGAAAATAACTCAAAATGTTAGAAATATTCCAGTGTTAGAAAATCAGCACTGCTGAGTGTTAGTCTTTGTTAATCTTCAAAACTGACTAGGTTACTTTTAAACATATAACACTGTCAAAAGTGTTAATTTAAAACAGTGTTGTATTTAACACTCAGAGGTGTGGACCCATATAGACACTCTCTAGTGTTAATTTAACACTGGAGATTTTGCTGTGTAATAAATAAACTCACTTATTTATTCTGTGCTATCATCTACAGGAGCCACATCTGCCCCCAGCCTCATTTTCATCCTACCCGCAATTTTCTATATCCGAATTGTTCCTGAAGACCAGGAACCCCTGCGGTCAAGATCTAAGATTCAGGTATATCCTTCCTCTATCAAAGATGGTATTAACTGTTCTTGGTCATGTTAATCTCCATATATTAGCTTTTATCTGTTCTTAATACACATGTTGTTTTCTTATCCTTTATTACTGCAGGCCATATGCTTCGCTGCATTGGGATTTGTCTTCATGGTCATGAGTTTGTCATTTATTATCATTGACTGGGTGACTGGAGAGAGTCAAAGTGTAGGTGGGCACTAGCTGCTATAACTGAACAGAGGTACTGCACACAGAACGTCAACCAAAGCCCTCTTTTTCATTAAATTAGCCCCATCTTCTCATCCAAAGCCAAACTAGAAAGTTTGACTACACAAGATGAAGGATAACGTGAAGAGCCTTCGCCTACATCAAAAAAACCAGGAAAGTGTTTTTACATGTGATGGAGCAGGCGATATGTCCTGTACCGGAGGAGAGAACACAAATGTATGAAAATACAAAGCAAAGTGTTCTGCCTCGATCAGTCCTGTCACAGCTCAAACTAAGGATTTTGTTTGGGGTCATATATAGATTTGCAGCAAATGCTTTGAATGAGAAAAAAAGTGGAAATTCCGTTTTTGGATGTGGACAGTTCCTTGGAATTGCTCAGTCAATGTCTACATTTCACAAATCTACTTCCCTACCATGTCAGATTTTACAGAACTTACATGTATTAGTTTTGTAAGGCAATATTTTCTTTGCCTGAGACATTTGTCAGCTATGGTTTACTTTTACTTTTATGACTGACAAATCTGCCATTTCCCCAAACTTTACCGTTTCAGCTAATTATGGCCTTCGAGGGTTAGTCTGCAGTTCCACACAAACAACTGCTTATGATCAAAAATGTTTTCAGTGAATTTAACATGGATTCTAATCAATGCGTTTAATGTGATATTTCATCCATTTAAAAAAAAATTACTGTCACAATTATGGTCATCGTGAAGTTTCCCAGTGACCTGGCAAAATACGGTGCAATTTATGGGATTTCTTTTTTTGTTTTTTGCTGCTGTTCATGAAGGTCAAACAGACAGTCATGTGTGAGAGGTTTGTGAAAACCGAAACAAAGTTTTTATGTGAGCCTGAACATCCATAATTGAAAACCAAAGAATCTATTTATTATGTCACATTGTGAAAGTGTTTCTTTTTCTTTCTTTTTTTTAACATGCTTGGCAAAGACCAGTTAAAGTTGTACATGAATTCATCCAGTGTTATAAATGCTGCGTATGTTTAATCAGTACCAGAAACTTTTCATTGTGTTCAATAATGGCTTCAAAGTGGACCTGTTATGCTTTCACTGTTTTTATCTCAGTCATATACATAACTCTTACAAGGGGTGTGCTCATCTTAAACAAGTTTGAAGTACTGAGGTTAGCAAGTCCAAGTAATCCTGAGAGCAGAAAGCTCAGACTTCAGACTGCTCTAAATGCTCATTTCCTTATTTGTGACAGTTTTTAGCTGCTGCTGCATAAGATCTTTATTTGCTGTTTGAACCATCTGCTGTTCAAAACCTCTGTTTGCAAAGGACAGTTGGTCAGAAAGAAGTCTGTTGAAAGGACTTTGGGTGCTCTGGACCATCTGAGGGCTTGCAGTAAAGTCCACTAAGCATTATTTCAAATGAAGCATGCAAAGCTGTTCTAATAGACTGAAATACTCAAAATACGAAGCACAGTGGGTCCTCTTTAAGCAAGAATTAGTGAAGTCCTTTTTTTGTTTTTAAAATGTGACTAAGAGACCTGTTAACATTGTAATTCATCCTGTACATTTTTAAATTAATTTGAATGTTGTTAACTGTCAATAAAATGTGTTTTATTTGTACATAATCGTCTCTTTTTTTAAAAATGTGTATAAGAGGTCGCATAAACTCAGCGTATCTAAAAGAACGTTACTTGAGGAGGAGAGATATAACATTGCACTTCCTCCTTCTGAAAATGGAAGTAACACGTTTGTGCTCTGGGTCTGAGCGAGAGAAGAAAAAATGTGGTCGTTCATTTCCGGCTTTGAGTTGATGTGTGCAAAGAAGGGAGAAGAGAAACTTCCTTGACTGTAGAGCTAACTATAGAGAGTATTCTGTTGCAAGGGCGCTTGTTCAAATGCCGTGCATACAGTAGTTTAGGATAACCGGTTTTATCACAGGACTATGAGTCGTGGATCTAAAACTAAAACAGAGAGCACTCAAAGCTTTCTGCTGAGCCCACAGGAGAATGACAAGCTGGAGGAGCTGCTGGGCAGAAGGTGTGCTGTAAGTTCTTAGCTGACCCGGGAGGGGATTACCAACTGAAAGAATGTCGCTCTGCTTTATCTGTCTTGACTTGTATCCTTTTCGTTAAAAGCGTTTACCTTAAAAGAAGGCGGCGTACACTGGAGTACACATTCTAATTGATGCACAGTTTAACAATGGGTTGGGGACTGTTATACTTTTAACACAGCATTGTTGTACCATCATTTTCTCAACTCTCTTTTGGCAGATTATTTTCTTAATGCTTTTAGTCGCTTTATTTTTGGTCCATTTGAAGGCCTGTCTTATTTTACTCTATATTTTTGAAATCTATTGATAGTTTTTGTGAATTCAAGCATTATTTGCTGACATTAGGTCATCAAAAAGTAGGTAGCTGTAACAGGAAATGGTGGCTGAACCAATTCTTCCTCTGCTGTCAGAATTAGTCACTATGCTCAGCTTTGGCCTTGTTCAGTTCTTGCTTTTGGCCTCTGAGGTAAACAATAGCGTTTACAGTTGTGACCCCGCCATAATAACAAAACACTAGATGTGCACAAGCTACACATTTTAATTACGTAGAAGGCTGCATTGAAAAACTAGGAGCATCACAAACTTTAAGCCTTATCTGAACAAATGAAAGCAGATGAGGAAGTTTATTCTCACTGCAAAGCTGCAAATTTACATATGAACTGTAATAAAGAGCTCTCAAGTTTCCTATCAGCTCTGAGCTCTTTTCATTGTCTGTTTTGTCTATGTGTTCAGTCCATGGCCACCGCAGTCGCACAGCTGTTCATGGCTCTACCTAACAGTTCATCCATGTGGAGCTTGCAGCACACTGGGGTGGCCTGTTTCGTCAAAGACAACCCTCAGCGCTCCTATTTCATACGGATGTTTGATTTAAAGGTAACCCCCTACATAATGGGTCCCGTATTAGATAGCTTAGATTAAGTTTCTAATCTCACAAGACCGACATATTAATTCACTCTTTTTACAGGTCGGGAGTGTGGTTTGGGAGCAGGAGCTCTACAACCAAATTGTGTACTCAGCCCCAAAGCCATTCTTTCATACCTTTCCTGCTGATGTAAGCACACCCCTTGTTTTAGCTCATCTTAAAGCTGTAATTATGATGTGATGTGGTGCAATTACTTCTGGTGTAATCATCACTATGGGTCAAAAATCATCAATCTTGATTCTGTGTGCGTTTGTTATACACTGTAGGACTGCCAGGTCGGACTGAACTTCTGTGATCTGCAGGAAGCAGACATATTCCAAACTGCTGTTCAGGAAAAAATCAACCAAAGAAACACCCGTCAAGGTCAGTGAGGCCACAGCCTTTCACTGCTTTGATGTCTCATTTTAGAATGGGAAAGCAAAGAATACATTTGAAATATTATGGTTACCACTTACTCACAATTTATTTGTGTATAGATGGTTTGAGATTAATATATATGTTTGAGAAAGCACTGTGGGGGAAAAACAAACAAACATTAAAATCACATTAAATGAGGAAGTTTTTTTTATTTTTATCAAGTACCCTATTGTAGTACTCTTAGAAAAAAATCGCTTCCAGGCTGATACGTGGTTATATATGAAACAAGTCGTTCATTTGTTTCAACGGCTGTGTGTGGGGTTTATGCAAAATGGTTTCTCTCACCTCTCTCACAGATAAGAAACAGCGCCCCCCGCACACTAGTGGTAAGATGGCAAAAACTTCAAAACAGTATGCTGTGTAAACGTGGCAAACTGTAGTGCTACATATAATTTTCTGTTTTCTTTCACTGCAGACAGAAGTTCCCTGCCTCCACTCCCACCTGAAAAAGGTGTGCAACTGCTGTCTTTGCTGTGTACCTTTTACTATTGATACATAAAATGAAACATACTAGGAACATATTAACCAGTGTGCTAATCTGGACGTCTTCCAAAAACAGGACCTAGTGGCCCTCCTTCTTTTCACATGGCCACAGTGGACATTCAAAACCCAGATATCCAGTCTTCACGCTATCGCTCGGTGCCTACACCTGCTGCTGCCTCTGCTGCGACAGGCAAAGGAAAGAAGGACAAGAAGAAGAAGCAGAAAAAAGGCCCCAAGCTCTCCAAAGCAGACATAGGAGCACCTAGTGGATTTAAGTAAGTGTATGACTCGCTGAAAATGAAGTTTTATCAGAGGTTTTAGAGCAATGTTCATATTTTGTTGTTTAAATTTAACTTCAATAAACTGTTTCCTTCTTCTTTCCTTCCGTCAGGCATGTAAGTCATGTGGGGTGGGACCCTAACAACCTGGACCCTGACCTGATGCGGCTGCTGTCTCAAGCTGGCATTAGTGAAGCTGAAATGAGGGATGAAAGAACCTCTCAGCTCATCTATAATGTAATTGAACAGTCAGGAGGGATGGAGGCAGTCAAAAGGGAGGTGAACAGATCAGGTTAGACTCTCACTGCCTCGTTTTTGACTCAGTTAACTATCTCACTGTTCCAAACAGGCTGATCTCGTTGTTAAACCGTGGATGAGTTGTAATATATGTTTATACCTTCTTCCACTCAATTGTAGCTACAGGACCTCCACCTCCTCCACCTGGCAGACAGGGGCCCCTCCCTCCGCTACCAGGCTCTAGCCCCTCTGCTCCAACCCCTCCACCCCAGCGAGGCCGTTCTGGCCCCCTGCCTCCCATTCCAGGTCATTCACAGCGAGCAGGCCCGCCTCCCCAGCCACCTCCTTCTCGTGGATCTTTACCACCCCCTCCTCCATCAAGCCGAAGCGGCCCTCCGCCACCCCCGCCATCACATGCTCCACCTCCTCCATCTTCAAGGTCTCCTCATGCCCCACCTCCCATGTCTTCCCACGGCGCTCCTCCTCCTCCACCACCAAGCCAGCGCTCCGCAGGTTTTCCACCTCCTCCTGTCCCGTCTACACCCAGCAGAGGGGTTGGTGGTGGAGGAGGAGGAGGAGGAGGAGGGGGCCCACCTCCTCCTCCTCCACCACCACCACCGCCACCTCCCCAAACTTCAGTTTCTTCAGATTTCCCTCCTCCTCCTCCCATATCTGGCGGTGCACCACGACCTACTTCCGCTTCCGTTGGTGGAGGAGACAGCAGAGGAGCTTTGCTGGATCAGATCCGACTCGGGAAAAAACTGAGAAATGTAAAGAAACTCGGCTTTCTCAAGAACATCTGTTACATAAGTCAAACGTCTTGATTTTCATGCTGCAACATGCCGAGATATTTGTAGAGCGTACTGACGTTTACATTTTGTCCTCCTGTGGTGTTGTGTATTACAGGTAACAGACGACCCTAATCCAGCTCCACCTGCATCAGCAGAGTCAGGTGAAGGCATTGTCGGTGCTCTCATGATGGTCATGCAGAAGAGAAGCAAAGTCATCCATTCCTCTGGTAAATATTACACTACCAGTAACATCTTTTTATGTACACTCTGGTCTCTTTATTAGGTACACCTGTTCAGCTGCTTATTAATGCAAATATCTAATCATCCAATCTCATAGCACTAAATCAGTACATTTAGGCATGTAGGCAAGACCACCTACTGAAGCGGATATGACATGTTTTGGTGTTGGTGCCGAATGGGCTGGTCAGAGTGTTGCATAAACCGCTGATATACTGATGTTTTCCTGCACAATCATCTCTGGTTCACGTACAATCGTCTGAGAAAGAAAATATCAGGAAGTTATTTGGATGAACTGCTGGGTAGCAGGAGCAAACCTCTGGGGCAAACATGTCTCGTTAAAGTTAATGGCCAGACTGCTTTGAGCTGTTAGGAAGGCAGCAGTAACAGAAATACTCACTAGCTGCAATCAAGGTAGGAGCATCTCTGAACACATCCAAACTCCAATCTTGAAGAAGATGAGCTGCAGCAGCAGAAGACCACACTAGGCGTCACTTCCCAAGCTCTGATCTCATTCCAATAGCTCACCTTTGTAATGTGGTGGAACAGGAGATTTGCGTCATGGATGTGAAGCTGACAAATCTGCAGGAACTGTATGATGCTATCATGCAAATATGGATCAAAATCTCTGTGAAATCTTTCCAGTAACTTGCTGAAAAACTAAAGCAGTTCTGAAGGAAAAAGGGGGTCCAAACCAGTGCGAGCTAGGTGTACCTAATAAAGTGGTGCGTGAGTGTATGCATGCATGAGTTAAACCATCAGAGCTACAAACACTTTATATTTGTTCTGTCTTTCAGATGAAAGTGAAGATGACGGTGGGGATGACGATGATGATGACGATGAATGGGATGACTGATCTAGCTGTTCTTGTTTTTTGTGAATTTTCCACTTGCTTGAGTTCTGATGTTTGTTTTAACCCCATGAACTGTTACACTGTTACATGCGATGATCTGTTACAGATTTGTTAACTGCAAACTGGAGTATAGCTTGGATATGTGATAAAGTACTGTTTGTAGGGGATTCGTAAAAAAAATGAAATAAAATGAAAGAAATATTTCAATATGAAAGATCGAAAGGAACAAATTGATGAGAATTCTGAAATGCTTATATTTTTTTCTAACACTTCCAGTGTAGGATTCATCAGCATCACAACACATAGCAGAGGTGAAAAGCGGCTCCGAGTGGAAAATATGCTTAAAGAGCCATTTAAAAAAGACACAAACCCAAAAACCAACCTGTGACTACAGCTTATGACAGAACACCAACAATACTAAATCTGAGCCAGTTTCGTTCCCATTTTTATAACATACTATACATAAAAAAAAAGTAGGTTCCTGTATCATATTCTCAAACATCTGTGCAAAAATCCCCAGTTCCCTCAAATACCACCACCTACAAAGTGCATGACTGGAAGAACACTGTACGCTATACATAGCCTCAATACTCACATACTGTAGGTCACTAATGCACAGGACAGTAAGGGAGTCATTGTATGACAAAATCCAATGGAATTAGCTTAACATAAAACAATACACCTTACAAACATCGTAACACACCAGAAAACAGAACAGTTAAATGTACAACTTGCAACAAACAACAACAGTACGCATGCAAAATATGCATTCTTGTCATCGTTATGCAAGAGCAATCCAATGACTGCATCACGACCTTATATATTATATTCACAATCAATATATTACATTTCTGTTTCAAGATACTTAAAAGAGAACATACTTGTGTTTTTGCGTGTTGGAGCCCGTTAGCTATATCTTACATATACTTTACATCACAGTCATTCTTTGTCCAAATCAACACCAAAGTGTGTGTGAAATATGTGATCAACCCCAATGTGCAGTCTGTTATTCATTCATTTTTTTTAACCACATTGGTAATACAGCTGTGTTTTGGAGAATAGAAATGTATGCTACAACTTAGAATGTGGTCATCAGTAGTGTAAAATATATTTCATATGTATTTACTGGGCTGGCGTTTGCAAAACCACCAATACACGTTAAGGACAGAAAGACAGCATCGCCTGCCTAATGAATAGAAGTGACACCCAAAGATGTGTCAAATGAAAGTCCACCATAAAGTCTATACAGGCCAGTGCCGGACAGTGTTGGTCCCGTCTCCTAGCCGAGCCCTTGGTCCTGGCTTTCTGTGTGCCTGCGGCTGGTGCGCTTACGCTGCTGCTGCTGTTTGGGACTGATTTGTTCCCAGTAGGACTGACAGTACTGGTTGATCAGTCTAATCTCAGGCGGGAATGGTGTAGAGGCGAGGGAGGACTGCGAGTATGGCCGTGTCTGATGGGTTTTTGGCTCTTCGTCCTCGTCTTGAGCGGTGAGAGCTAAAACGATGTCTCGGTCAAGGATGCGCAGCGCAATGCGGGTCACCGTGTGTTTAAAGTTGTTTTCAGTGGCGAGGCAGTGGTAGAGCCCAGCGTCTGTTTGGTTGAGAGACTTCAGAAGGATGCCGTGGTTGGTCTTAACAACCCCTCCGGCACGGTTGAGCTGAAGGAAAAAGGGTGAAACAGCAGATAAGTCAAAGAAAGGGAACAAGTTTAAATAATAATTTTAAATAATAGGGCAAATAATTGTCCTGTGGAAACACAGAAACAGCCTCTTATATAAAAGGTAGCAAAATGCACGTGTTCTTATTTTAATATGTAAAATTATTTTGCTTTATATACACAGGGTCTGCTGTTGCTTACAGCATTGTGTGGCTATTTCTAAGCTGGAAGAAGGGACTTTTTTTCTTTGTTGCCAGTGATCACAAACCTCGATACTTACTGGAAAAAAATAAACTCTCAGCAATAAAAGCAATAAAGATAGTTACCAAAAAGTGAAGTGATTCCTTTTACATCTTTAAAAAAAAAGGAAAAAGAAAAAAGATTGCTCTTCCTCACCACTTTCCTCTTTCCTTCTCTCTGGAAGAGCCACTTTACTGTGGCCTGGGGAGAACGAGGCTGACACTCCAAGAAGGTGCTGCTGCCCTCTACTCCAAACTGCACTGTCTCTCTCAGACGTTTCTCAACTGGACATTTAAATGGTAAAAAAAAATAAAGTTAAAAAAAATGCTAAATTTTGAAGTTTACATCATTTTAAAAACACATAAAATTGCCACACCTTTGGCGTTAAAGCCTCTGCACTGCCTCAGCGGGTCGCCGTGTTTAACGTCCTGTCTTCTGCTTCTCCTGAGACAGAATTCAAATTCAAATTCATTGAAATTTGACGTTATATTGTCACATCCTTACTTTATAGTATAGAGGTTTGTGAGACGTCCCTAACCTTTTGGTTGATGGCGTGAAAGCAGAGCAACTCTCTCCATCCCAGGCACAGTAGGGGTCCCGAGCCAGACAGCAGTCAGAGCAGGCCCTGCCGTACACCCCGCAGCGGTGAAGCGACACTTGGGTCAGCCCTGCGTCTGATGACACGTACAGCTGTTGCTGTGGCAACACAAGCAAAAAAAACAAACAAAAAACTCAGCAAGTGTCTGTGGGGCATTTGTTTTAATACATGCAAAGAAATGTATATGACCAGGTTAGATTTGTCTTACTCTTTTAGATGATATTTTCATAGTCTTGACTGGTGCTCTGGTCTAAAAACGTATTAAAAAAAGAAAAATGTAAAAATAAATGACCCCTTTTCTTAGAACACACTGCACTGTGTACTTTTTAGGACCACACATTTAGACATACCCGAAAAACCTCCACTTCCTCTAGTGTCAACTCCTCCATGCTTGTTGGGTCCTTAGGCAAAACTATTACCTTTTGCACAGTGCCTCGATCTAGAAGTATGAATGAATTATGATCAAAAACAACATTTGCATGAAAAAAAAGAAAGAAATCAACTTCAACCGAGCATGTGCAATCATCCCTGAAGTTGTCTCACCTGTCCCCAGGAAGAGCACTTCATAGCGCCCATCAACAGCATCCACCTGATCCACCACCAGGGCAGTGTACCTATAGTCCACACCAGTTCTCACCACCAGGGGGCGGCGATGGATAGGGTAAACTGAATGAAACATGAGGGGATGGGCTCTGATGAAATTCACAGCCTCATCTGAAAAGTTCTTTGAGGATCGGATACCAGGAGTGAAGGTTCCTCCCGGACACTGGGTGGAAAAAAAAAGGAGGGGAGATTTCGTGTGCATCATCTGGTGACTTCCTTTTGATTTAAATTTCAGCATCTGGGTTTTATTCCATTGTGTCATTTTGGACATTACGTGACAGAAACCTACCGTTCCAGGCCTTGGGTAGGGAATCTTGCCAGTGTACTCTGTCCATTGATAATTATGGCCATGTTTGTGGGCAAACGGTCCGTTGAATACGTTGCGGATATCAGCCATCGAGTAAACACAGACTGCTGATCCCTTGAACACAGAGCTTGAGCACAAACAGACAATTAAGGTAATAAGTAGAGGTAGGAGACAGCTTGCACCCTACCCATGAAATTAAGTTATGTCCACAAAAATGTGTGAAAATAAAAACTGAGTTAATGAGATTGAATGAGAAGTGAATTCATTGGGCGAGTCTCCAAATATGTCTCACCCTGCTGTAGTGAAGAGAGCGTACACCATAGGGTTTCGTTCATCCTGCGTTGGCTGTATAAACACATCCCCTATTAAAAGAATGACATGCAAATCAATAACGCTATAAGCAAGTTATAATGCAACCAGTTTAAACACAGTGCTTATTTTATTATGACTTTACGTAGTTCGTCAAATCGTGTCTCCACTCCGTCTTCTCCTATCACCGAACAGATAAGACGAGCCTTCAGGAACGTCGTCCAGCGGTTCACCAGGGACTTCTGTCCTCCTTCGTCATTCTAGACAGGAAAGAAATTAGGTCAATGCATTTTATATTAAAAAGGTGAGCTGCTTATAGTTTCACAACTTGCGCAGTGTGCTTTGGCTCACCAGACACACTCTTCCCACCCTGGCTAAAACAGTGGGACTCGCCCCGCCGCTGGAGTCTAGACTCTTCTCTCGGAAAAAGAAGTACAGTTTGTCGTCATTCTTTTCTGCACTGTCAGGGATCTGCTGGATTCGAATAAACACAGGCTCTGGAGGATAAAAACAGATAAGCAGAGAGAGGATTGAGGCAAGTGGTTGTCAAAAAAATGAACGGAGCAATAACCTGTAATCAGTAATATTTACCTACTCAGACCCACACTTACTCACCGTTGAGCCATCTGGAGTCATACTGCTCTGTCCTGATTGCCGTTCTTCCTCCCATGGTCCTAAACACAGCAGCATCTGTACTCATGAAGTCGATATGTACCCCTGCATATAGATTACCATCTGCACAGGTGGGACAGTAAAAAAACAGGGTGGTAAAACAGTAGCTTAAGGAGTTTGAGAAGGAATTTAGTGGGTTTTTTTCTGGCTATAAATCAGTCATGTCTTACTGATCAAAACTGCAACATTCTCCTGTTTGGGATCATAGGAACATTTTCCCTTCCCCGAATCCACATACCCAGGGACCAGCCTAAACAGGTAGTCCTGCAGAGGCAGATTAGATAGTCAGTATGCATGAAAATAGACCGCTAAGACATCACAAGGGAGCATGGGAAATCATAAACAAATCAGCGCCCCGGGTGGTAGCTGTGAAATATTTAGCGAGGACAAAGCTGGAGGGGTTTTGCTGTAAATGCCTCTAAGGGAACGGTAATCGTCTTGTTCACCTCTGCCCTCCAGCCTCTGTTGATGAATGTGCAGATGGGTTGGTACGCTCCTGTTCCACAAGTGTAGAGGTGGGTGCGGTTCCACGGCTCTATCAACCGCACAAAGTTGGCACATTCACCCTGACAAAGGAGAGTAAGACAAATGGAATCCAAACACTGTATCTTGAAAGCAGGAGCCTCCAACTTTTTTGAAAGAACAGGATGTAAATACTTGACGCTACCTGTTTTCCCTTTCCTGTCATCTGACATTCTCCCTTTCTCTTAGCAGATGCTGGCCAGTGGATCTGTTGTTCCAAAAGCACAAATAGCCCCAAACAGTGAATTATTAAGGATCAATGCACTCTGAGACTAAATACCACATACCAAATGGCAGAGCGGATTTAGGAAGAAAGGAATTTATACACACTATGAGTGGCTCCTTGTTAACATTGTGCATGTCCAGAGCCACCAGGTACTCCCGGCTGCCCAAGTACAGACGTCCCTGGTCCTGATCCATCAGAAGTACACGGTAATCGCTGGTATTGAAGGTGAAGCTGAAGGGTCGTGCCGCTCTTGTGTCCATCAGTTCTGTTTGGAAAGTGTTGCCAGTTTGTTAAAAAATAATTACAACTTCGCCACTCGGAAAAACCAGCGTCATGTGGAGAAAATCCAGTCATATTATTCCTTTTATGCTTTTACCATGTTTCATTACAGACTTGGATGAACTTATGGTCCCTTAAACAGCATACTTCTCACTTGTGTGCAGGAAAATGTGTGTCACAGATTAAATATAACTCAACTTAGAGCATTTTAGGAAACATTTTCGCTTTTAAGATCTTAATATTTTATGCGTCCTGGCTGTCTGATTGAGTTTAAGGCACCGCGTGCCCTGTGGAGTTAGACGAAAAAGCAAGTCCCTTAGGAAACACGGTCAGTGGAACTCACGGCTAATTCTTAAGATCAGATTTGTGTTCAGCAGAGTGTAACCTGTTAAGACATGCAGTGAAAAATGTTTCCCCCTTTTTTGTTCTCCTGAAAACCCCGATTAGGCTATTTTCATCTGCTGCAAGACAAATGGACTCTACTGTGGAGGACTTTACTTCTGAAAGTTTCCATTCTTTCATCTAACAACTAGTTTAAACACATACAAAGTAAGACTCGCTCATACATCTGTGGCATGTGCAAAATTCTGACCACCATATGTGCACACTGTGACATGGCACACTCATGGTAAAGACAGCAGGATTATATATTGACAAATGTTCACAGAGACCCTTAGAAGTGGGCTTACAGGGAATCAAGAGGAAGCACAATCTCTATTTACATCAAAGCACCTTCCATTTTCCTTTTGAGGCCCGTGTTAACAGGATGCAGTCAAGGTGCAACAAAAATAAGCTATGCAATCGGATCTCCGGGCAACATGGGATGGAGTCTCAGAGGTGGGATGAGGTCTGGTTCTGTTCCCAAGAGGTAAACACAGGATAACAAGCTTCTGGACAAGCGCCACATCACTGGGTCATAGTGGATTCACTGAACAGGCTAAATGTAGAAACACCACACCCCTATACATGTCTCCATTCTCCAAAAATAGCAAACAATGTACTGCCATCATCTGGTAAACATTCAGCAAACACTTACCCCCTGACAACATTCTGACACTGACAGGGAAACACTGGGAAGGACACACAATTCAAGTATGAAGCCACAGCTGGGCCACTATGAGCTCTCGTGTTACAGCTTGACAACATATTGTCACTAAGGCACTAATGACTGCTGCCATTTACTGTAGTCCCAGACGTCTCTCGAGTATGAGCTAACTGCTGACAGCACTGCGAGGGCATAAGATTCTAAAACATGGCTTCAGTTACACTGCCGATTCTGCTCTCTAGCAACACTAATTCAACCGATTTACAGTTATTCCCATTTCGGCGCTTATGACTGATACAACTTCCCAGCAGCAGGGAAGTCAGTGTAGTGTTCCTTTCCTCTCCAGGCCTCCTGTACCCCCAGAGTGTCATTCAGCCCGGCTCATTCGTTCAGAAGAGTCACATGTCCTCCAGCCTCCTCAAAAACCTCCTCCACAGGCGCCTCAAGGGAACAAAGAGACTCGCTGTCACAAACAATGAACAATAAATCCTTGGAGTCGCAGAAAAGAATTGCAGAGTAAATCCAACTTTTTTCTTTTCCTTTTTTTGTTTGGTATTAGGGGGAAGGGTGACTTAAGTCTGCGAACGTACTCTTACGAACAATCTAGCGTTCACCTTTCAGCTCCTACAAACATCCTCCTGAAAGTGAAATTGTCAAGGACAGCTCCTGACAGATGTGAATTCCTTTTTCTGAGAGGAACACGATCAAGTTCAAGACCGAGCTTGCGCAACTGGTCAGACTTCTACTTTGTTCAAACTGCTGCAAAAACTCACTGGTATGTATAAGCTGTTTACCAAAAGGGGATTAGCGTTAAAAGTCACGCAAAAATGCACAGCAATTACTTTCTCGAGCCCCAAATGGAAAGTGTCTCCGTATGCAAGAGCTGTCAACAGCGTGTCTTTGGTGTTACAAAATCAGCTGAATTCAAAACAGCACTGGCTATAAAGCACAGATCCCGTGATTAGTTCACCTCGAATCTGCCTCAGGTGGCTTTTCTTGAAATTGTACCAAATCATAAATGTTTCCAATTAAATCGCTGCACTAGAAGAACGTAATGAAGCAAGCATGTCAGCACTGCCTAGACCTGACCTGCAAACAGAAGGTTCTGACTCAACTCCACATGAAAGCGCTCGGGAACGCTATAAATCTCACTCACACCTCTAATTCTCACTTACACCAAGTTCAGGTGTGATGCCCGCATGTGTGTGTTTGTGTGTCTTTCTGCGAGTTTAAGTGACAACATGATAGGGATG
Organism: Astatotilapia calliptera; assembly: GCF_964374335.1. Lineage (NCBI taxonomy): Eukaryota > Metazoa > Chordata > Actinopteri > Cichliformes > Cichlidae > Astatotilapia > Astatotilapia calliptera. The sequence goes on along the minus strand of NC_137441.1, from coordinate 9,833,308 downwards.
CAGAAAATACCTGTAATCATCCGACATTGTTTGGATCAAAGGTGTCTTCCACATATTTGTAACACGAATCTCTGCTATTATAGTTAATGACGACAGGGAACAGACAACACGGGAAAATCCCAAACACCTGCAAAAAAAAGCTTCAAAGAAAACACTATCTGCCCCATCTCAAATCTACTCTGGCTTTCAAAAAGGTCATGATCAAATTTCAGCAGTTTCCTTCTTGTGTCAGACCGTCAGACGTCAAAAAACAAAGAACTGACAGGCCACACTGTAGTGCGTGTGGATTTCAGGGTGTGGGGACAAATTGTTGAAGGGCACTACCAGTATCCACACGTAATATCCACCTTTTGTTTTCAGCGTTGCACAGTTTGACGTGTGGCAGGAAATACGTTCTTTACATATGCATGAAAAGGAAATAGAACCGCTAGTTCGGATGCGCGCGTGGGTGTATGGGTGAGTTTTTGCGCAAGCGAGTGCCTTTGCGGGAGAAACCAAAAAAGTACAATAAACTATTACGATAATCCCCGCTGACAGAAGAGTTCTAGTTAATCTGAACGAACTCACCTTTAAAGGAGAGGCGAACCCGAGGAGCAGACTGCTGCACGCCCAAGCTTCTGCAAACACAGAGGGCCAAAAGGAGGAGCTGGGCTCCAGATGCTGTCATGGTAACAGTCACGCAGGTAGCCCACAGAGATCTAAATCTGGACGAAAAGAAGAAAGACGAATGAACTATTATTATAGAGTGCCCCATGAGAAATGGGAGACATAAAAAGAAAGAAGGGAGGACAGGCAAGCTAGTCTCTCTCACTTTCTCTGATCTCTCTGATCAGAAGTTTGGCCTGCAGCCTTCCAAGGCAAGACGTCTCGTTTGGCAGGAGAGAACAACGTCCAAATCTTCGCACCTGCGCTGGAAAATATGACAGGCCTATTATTTATTTAAAGTGTAAGCGTAGTGAGTTATGTGTCAAGACTGTATAATAATACTTGTAAGTATACAGTCAGTTGGAAAAAGAAGACTAATGCCTTGTGGTCTTCATCTTGTACACATTACAGTTTGTTTTGCATAAATTTTGCCCATGTTTCTTTTAGAAAACTGTATCAAAAAGATGATGAAGATGCCCATCAATGAGTCCCTCTGGTTTTCCCTCAGTCTTTTCAACAAAGCATGTCAGTGTACTTTCAGGAGCTGAGAAGTGAAATATATGACAGTTCAAAGACACAGGTAGTCCTGGCCGAAACAATTTCTGACAGTTTAGGGGTGTTGAAACGTAGCCTAACTGTTAGACCTTAACTCAGACATTTATTATGCATCTGCACTTTGCTTTGAGAGGATCCCATATAAATTATGAATACTAAAAGCTGAGTCCATAACATCCATTAAATTGTCTCCCTGAAGGTGTGCCTTGCTCGGGCTATAAGCTATCCCTCGGGCTTTTTCACCCCCTCCTTATGACATCCGTGTAGCCGAGGCCTCCAGTGCACATGGTACAAGCCTGGAAATGAGTTATTCATGGTCAAAAATGGGGTGGGATTTCACAAAAGGTTTTGTTGTTTTTTTTTCACAATCAGCCACTCATTTATCTGACACACATAATACAAAAAAATATGCAGCCATAAAAAAGCTGATGAAACTGAAATGACTGACATGGTAAGAATTTAGAAATTTAAAACAGAAGCTGCTGGGAATACCTCACAGTCTTCTTGGCATATTCACACAATTGCTATATTTACGCACCATGGGAGCTTGATTCCTATTCGCTTTTATCAAACCTCGTATATTACTTGCTAATAACCCGTCATGCACCGTGAGATATTTGAAATGAGGTAGAGACCAATGAAAATACAATGGTGTGAGATTTTTTTTTGTAGTCAGCCCATGTAACATTAACATTATGACTTTATAAATAAAAACATGATATACAAAATATTAATAATAAACTGATACTGACAAATAATTAGAAAACATATTTGACCCTAATTTGAATACATAATGGCTATGACCTGCTGACTCTGAAGGCTACATTTAACCTACCAATATTTAGATGAAGATGGAAAAAATAATTAAAGGGTGAGTCTACTTGAAATGCCTTAAAAATATCGTTACAAATGCAATTAGTGGGTGTTACTAAACCATTATATTGAGCCCGAGGGACTACATGTTCGAGATGGCCTGATTTTCGTGGTATTTGTACAAGTGGCGGCACTCCTGCTGGTTTTCTGTGCTTGGGTGGGATCAGCAGTAGAGATTAAAGTTCTGCTGTGTTATTATATGGTTTCCATTTAAAAGAAAAATAATAATAATTACAGGATTTCTATAACCTTGTTCTTTTTTCGGGAGGAGTGCGCGCTTACCTGTGAACTCAACATCCAGAAATAGGAGCCGTGGGCTACAAATGCGTGCACTCCAGTCATCTGCCATCCAGACCACGCTACAGAGTAACCAAACCTGAGTTAAAAGTTAAACCAGAGAGAAGTTAAATGTCCTACCTTTGATACCGGGCTTTCAGATCCCAAACTTGCGGGATGTTACCGCTGCACTCCTCGCGTTTTGCGCCTCGGAGCTGAGCTGGAAAATCTCTGTCAGCAGCTCTGCGCAGGCATAAAACAATCCGATAGGTTTGCTAATTCCTCTTCTGAGGAAAAACCGAAGGCTAATCGGTCGCCATTGACCAAAGGCATTCACTCAACATATTTTTTTTTAAAAAGGAGGAGGAGAAGGAGGAGGGGGAAACAACTAATCCTTTAACGCCTTTTCCACTCTTTCCAAAAAAAAAAAAAAGAGAGAGAGAGAAAAAAGTTTAAACCTGGATGGCAACAACCATCACCGTGATGTGATCGAGATGTTGGTCCGCTGATCCGTAAAAGTGAGTTTGGAGGTGACTGAGTGAGATTCAAGTGACCAGGTGCAGGTGTTGGGAGAGTGTATGCCCCGCTGTCCTCTCCCTTCTGTTCTTTCCCCACCCAGCCTTCGCTCTCCTGTTGGCCCACAGCAGCATTGGACCAAACCTCTTGGTACACCATATGGGTATGTTAACCCTATCACTGCTGCTGAGTTAAACTCACTGCTCCACTCTGCTGTAAACTGCAACTAATCTATATCAGTCTAATTATTTTAGAATGCTTAAATTATTGCGTATTTTATGGAAACTGTGAAGGGCATACAGTCACTGTTGAATGTTTTTTTCTTTTTCATTTTTAGTTTCTTTGAGGCACCAGAAGGGCCACAGACTATTCTTACACATGATGCAGGGACTGAAATTTACTATTAAGCATCTAGGAGTCGGGTCTGCTACTAGGACAATGTCACCATTACTTTTCAGAGCCAGGTCAGCCAAAAAAGATTCCAGGGATTCCTCTCTGGCTGGCTCCAGCGCTCATGACAACAGTGACAAAGCAACCAGAAAGGGGGGGAGGACTGAATGTAAAGGACATCCATCCTTTTAACGGAGCCTTGAGCTTGAAATTAAAACAGCTTTTAGGGCGCCTCTCATCATTGCCGGCTTTATGGAGAGCCCTGACGCAGTGTGGCGCACTAAAGACACAAAAGCAGACAGTGAGTGTATTCTGAGCAACAGCCCTGTAAGACAGTAAAATAAAATAAACCCATGAGGTGATGTGGTGTGCCAGTGTGTAAAAGGTCACATGGTGGGGGCAGTTCTTGGCAAAGCCTCAGAACACTCTAATCTTCAACGCTTAAATCTATCTTTAATGCACGTTTTCTGGTTTGATTCCTCATCACACCAGCAGAGTATGTGAAATCACTGACCTTATCAGAAGCTGGGTATCAGCCACATGTGATCTACAGGCGGCAAAGTGTGTCAAAATGTATCCAGGAGAGCGCCTTTGTTTCCTGCCCCACTGGAGGCATCCTTCTGTTTCCAGTTGCGGAAATGACTCATGACTGTGTGCCGGGTTCAAGTTTCCATGTGCTCTCAACTTTGGCCATGGACACCAATAAACTGACCAGCTCCACCCTTCACAAGCACTCATTAACGTCATTTGTACAGTATCTTTCACTGCATCATCCTGTGTTCTTATCTCCCCAGCATTCATACACTGCTGCCTCAACTTGCTAAAGTCATAGCAACAGCCCCTCACTGAGTGTTGCGGTTGGTATTTTTGCTCTGTGTACGTGAGTCTATCCCTGTTAACTCCAGCATGATGGATGATTTTGTTGGAGACAGACTGTAGGATTAGGAAACAACATTGGCTGGTTTTCTGGTCCACAAAAAGCCCCCCCTCAAGTGGCTCTTCTTCCCTAATGGATAGGTAATGTGAAATGTGAGGTAGACATTGATCCCTGTAGGCCAACCAAAAACTCCTGGTGAATCCTGGGACCTCAGACCCATCAATCATTTCCAGAGCCAGGGTATTGTCCCCGCAAGGAAAGACAACCTATTATTTTAACCCCCTGATGGGTTTTCATGCAGTGTATTGATGAACTGAAGAGTGTCTGAACATGCCAGCGGCTCTGGGGCATGTCCAGGGCATCACCATTACATGAAATCACCTTAAGAAGAAATTATAGGGTAGAGAAAATAAGACTATAAGACATTCACAAGAATTGTTTGCCCTGTGTTCAGTGACAAAGCTTTCCACGCAGATTAACAAGCCTTGCAATTATTATCTTACAGGTCCGAAAAAATGTAAACATCACAATGGATGAAAAGAGAGCAGGTGCTGTGCGACACTCACGAACTTCACACACCAGTGATTATCAAAGGAGAACAACTTTGGAAAACATCTTTGACATGAAGGGTGCATACGTGGCGCACATTCCAGACACAGCCTGCTCACCACACAGCGGATTGGGAATGAGGTGAGTGCAGACTTTTAGTGCAAACACTCTACAAACATAATGTAGCTTCGGCTTCTTTGAGATGGAGCACCGTCTGCAGTCGTCCAACATGCCACGTGTCTACAGGGCCAGCCAGCCCGCCATCTGCCTTGAAGACAAGACTGGCACTTTCCCTTGTAATAAAACGCAGCTGGGAGATTCAACAGCTGCTGAAGAAGAGCTCTTTCCAAATAACAAGGGGTATGTGCGTGCGTGTGTGGTTGGCAGGGAGGGTAGCTGTATTTCAAAAGAGGATAGTGAGGATGTAAGCAGATGAGTGCAAGCACAGTCCCCGTGTCTTAAAAGGTAGACCTGTCAGCACTCTTTGAAAAGTCTTTGGTAATAGCTGGTTAATGGTTAAGTGTCCCAGTGGGAGAAAAACAGTTCGAAATGTTGTTTTGAGTATTTATGACTCGAGCTCTATCTTAACCTGTGCCACAGACATTGTTTGCGCTAAGAGAATTAGTGAAAAATGTGGCAAGCTGAACAAAGTGAGAATACAGTGCATGCGGGTCTTTCTTTGACAGATAAATTTGTATGCCGGCGCACATGCATGTCGGCACGGAGACACAAACTCGCGCGCGTTCGCGTCTGCTGCTCGAATTGAAATTAAATTGATTTCTCTTATCTCCGTCCACACCCTTGCTCCCTGCTCTCTTCGCACATATCCTTGAGACACCAGACTCCAGGTGAATTTCAATGTCAAAGACACAAAAGGTAACGCAGAAGCTGCAATCTGTTCATTCTGTCAAGAAGTTGTGTGTGTGTGTAGGTGTGCGCGTACACTTGTGTGTGTGCGTCTACAGTACGTGCAGTGTGATTGGTTGGGGATAGGCCTATTCATCTGTCTGGTGTGATCGTGGCTCTGTAACTGGGCCTAGGCGTGAGTATGCACTCTGTGATCTCCCAGATAAGAGTCATCCATCTGCTGTGTGTATCTGTCAGGGCCCGGGCAGCTCTGCTTATCA